>NC_091047.1:6875000-7500000 GCF_963966145.1 Tenebrio molitor
GCCCAAATGGCAGGAGGAGCCAGCGATGAAAATAAACAAGAATGACTTGAAGAAGTCGATAAAGATTGCGCACAAGATCAACAAAAAGGAAGACATCTACTCTGCAGACTTGGTTACGACACCTTCGTCGACGACTGTTTGCACAGATTCTGAAAATGTCAATGTAAGTAGGTGTGTTGTGTTGACGAGATTTTGACAAAGCGATGTTTAAGTCGACGTACGAGCAAGCCGCCCACCAGATGGACGTGGAGAATGAGAAGTTGGCTCAAGTCGTTAATGGACACTTGGCTTCCAAAATCGTGTCGACGGTTTTTGAAGAGTTGCGGAAGAAGAACTCTTTGAAAGCTAAATTTTACTCGGGGTTGTCAAGAAAACACGTGAACTATGCCGGAACTGTAACAACTCTCTTTTGTCTGTTTGGGGTATGAGTAAAAATTGTGTTTCAGATCGATTTTGATATTTTCAAGGCGAACGAAACTGAAGACGTGGACGAGGCTCGACTGCTCTTGGGCCAAATCACCAAAGTCCTGAACAGACTAGTTTTGAACCAGATAAGACGCAGGCTGTGTCAGCGCTTGCCAGATGAACTGAGAGATTACCTGGATATTCTTCTCAACGTCAAGAACAGGCTTGAAACTAGCAATTTCGAGCCCAACACGCAACAAGGAGACTTTCTCTTCACTTACCAAAGCGACAAACCTGAGCCTCCCTTCGACGTGAAGAGACTGCAAGAGATTATGGTTCAGTTGGAAGCGCTTCTGTTGAGTTACCACAACATGAACGAAGATTGTCAAAATCGGGCCGAACCTGTCAAGGAGTACATCGAGAACCACGTGAACATGTTGAAGCAGATCGTCAGTTGTCCGAGTCACACTTGCGATGACAACAAACAGGGCGAGGCTAAAAGAGACACTCCGGCGTTTCACAGCGACTTGATCGAGAAGCAGTTGGAGAGCGTGGGTTTGGGGAAGAGACACCAGTTCATACCGAATTTTGACATAAATCAGATAATCAAGACCAAGCTGAAGGACAGCGGGTGGAAGAGCGACAGGAAGAGGGACGTCCAGAAGAGTCACAAGTCCCAGCAGTACAGGAGGCTGCAGTTGGCGGCGGAAAGGATTAGAGAGAAGAGGGAGAACGATAAGAAGATCGGGGAGATGTTCGGTGGCAAGTCGAAGAGATCAGCGAAGAAGCCAGAGATAGATTACGAAGAACCGGTCGTGTACAGTTTAGGGTAGCTTGGTAGATTTTCTTTTGCATCTGTATCGAATATATTTTATTGGCGATTGGTCGTTGTGTTTCAAATCACGTCGAATCCACACCTTAAGTCGTTATAATTGCATCACGAACGTATACCGTTGGGAGGGGGTTAGCGGAAACGAAAAAATCTCATCAAATCCTTGACATTCCATTAGTTCGAGATTATGCCACGAACAAACAACACCACAAATCCCTCTCCCTCACCTATCAATTTATCGAATGATCGCTGATGGGGAGCGGGGGCGGCTCCAAAGTTTATTTAATTATTGACGGAAGCGGGGTAATTATGTTTTAAAAGGATAAGCAAAGTTTCGGATTTTAAATCGCGTAATCCAGCCTGATCCCCTTCCTGCTTTTATTGTTGTTGGTATTTTGTGTAGAAGAAGGCGCAAAGGCAATCCATACAAATAATCTCCGAGAATGTTTAGTTCGGTTGGAAGTTTTCCAGTAACGAGCGTAACAAGCCGGAAACTTGGATTTATCTACTTTGGTTCATTTTCTAAAAATAATACCCAGTGAATAACACGGAGCGAATCGCACCTGGGTCCTTGCTTAACTGTATCCCGCCCGCAGGACGCTCCCAGGACCGTTCCAAGTTTTTTCCAATTATCGGAGGAATTGACAAGAAGTGACAACGCGGAACGAGCACGAGCAGCAGGGTGGGACCGGACATTTTAATGCCGCCGCCACATAATTTCTTTAAGGAAGTTTGACGGTGTTTTGCGAGAGCGGAAGAAAATGTTCGATGGGAAAAGCTTCTCATTAGTCGATCGGGGATCAGCCTGCGACAGATCGATGTAAATGGTCTGGAGTTGTGAATCCGGAGGAGCTGTCAAGGCGGGTTTAATTAAAGCGAAAATAATTCCGCGTCGAGGAGCATTCGTACAAATAATAAAAAAGGATAATGAGGTTGTTTGGTAATTTTTTGCGGTATGTGGATGAGGGCAGGCTTGGAGTTAATTAACAGTTTGGAAAACGGGTCGGCGGCGGTGCAAAAAGCGTCCGTCGTTGAAAAGGCGCGAGGCGAGCGTCGAAGGCGTCCCTCTAAGACAATGGCAGGGAAATGAACGGCGGCGTATCTCTCAGGAAGCATATTGTGAGGCGGCAACAAAGCGGCGACACCGACGCTGCCTGCCATCTGTGTTCCGTTGGAAAACTTAAACAAAGAGCCGCATAACCAATTGTCAAACCTGACGCACTATAAAACTCTATTTTTAAAAGTGCAAAGGGATGTTTACGCCGATAGGGCGCGGGAGAGGGTGGCCGTCATTTGTACGGACTGGTATCGCTAACGTAGTTTTTAGAGACGATGCTACATTCACTAATCGTAAAGTTCGTTTTATATTGAAACGGCTACGTGACAAAACGGGGCTTATCTTTACAAAACATCGCCATAGTATGTACTTTTCACTAAAAATACTGCTAGGAAATGTTGGACGCCAGTTTATGATGATGAAATTTGTGTATCGCCGATAAAAGTTGCCGCCGCTGAAATTAACGAATTTCTGAAACGACAATGCGGGCCCGAAGGAGATGGAGAGCTCCTGGAATACCGGAAAAGGAAAGATAACGCCAGAAACAAAACCCGAGGCGGCTTTTTAATCATTACCGACAAATACTTTTTGCACAAACGCTGAGACTCCCTCATTACCGATTCGGCACGACGAAAGCTAAGCCCAGAGTACCATTGGAGTCCACTTCAGGTACTTCAACAGCACCGAAGAAAAACTTCTTCTCTAAGTAATAAATGGAAAAGAATTCTACCCTTTACCGACTCTGATCAGATCTTACATATCGGGTGTTCATTTAAAAGTTGGCGTTGAAGAGTCGATTGTGAACGCACCACGGATTACAGATCAGATGTTTGTGTTTTGAGTCTGCAGACGGACAAGTGGTGCGTTCACAATCCACTCTTCAACGCCAACTTTTGAGGAGAAATGAAATGAACACCCGATAGAATTAGAAGCAATAGTGATCTGAAAGATCAGAAAGCTCGATCACGTTTATATCTGGACGTTTAGATCTGGACTGATGAGATGATGAGAAACAAGTTCGTCACGAGGGTACCACCACCCATTTCAAGATGGCATCTATGGTTCGATCAAGAAGGTACATCTTGTTTTGTCTACACAATGTGGACATTTCCTGCGACAAGTTGCGTAGATCGTCTTTGCAGAAATTATTTTTTCTTTTGGATCATTTCTGCGTACCATTTGCAAACATGAACAAAACCAAAGGTCTTAGATCTTACTTAACGTCCAATCAAAAAATCTGTGGTCGGGCAGACGGTGGTTTTCTCTCTCTTCTACAATGGCAGCTCGTCTTTCTAGTTAGTATTTTCTTATTCTGTAAGTGTGTTTTTTTAATAGTTATTTTACATTATTATGATGTTATTTTAATTATTGTTCCTTACATTTTTGACCCTTTTACTAAATTTAGGTACCGACTTTTATTTTTTTCCCTTTTATACAGGGTGTCTCAGCTAAGACTTTCGAGCCTAATATCTCGGTTATTTGCCAACGGATTTTTATGAAATTTAAAATGCAGATTTTAGACCGTGAAGGTTCAATTAGTAATAATAAAATTACCTCAAGTTAAAAAATGTAATTTTAACACATGTTTCCTTTATCGAAAATTATGAGCGATTATTAGTAGATTGTTAAACATTAAAAAATAGGGGTCTACACAAACAATTAAGTAAATCACTTGTCTGATTCAACGAAAAGATTAGATTTTGTCGTTAAAAATTTCATGTAAAATTTGAAGGTATTTGAGCAGTTACCTTTTGAAACAATTGATGATTAATTGCCAAGCAACATTTTGTACACCCTTTAAAGTCTGTCAAAATTGGGCGCGCTTTATTAGAAACGTCAAATTGTGAAAATTTATTGAAAATACTCTAAAAATAGACTACAGCGGCAGAAATTTCAATATTGTTGAAAAAGGAAAAAAAAATTGCCCATGGAAAGTGTCGTAAGAACTTCAATGGCACAGTTCGTTTTTTCGTGGAACACTATCCAAATGTAGGCTTTACAAAATGTAAGGTTAAGAGCGTCGTCAATTTATTTGAAGACGCAGGAAGCGTACGTGAACTAAATTACCTTGCTAAAATATCCCGATCGTGTTTCAGTCCTTTATGGAAGAATTAAAGCATCCAGTATAATAAATTACGTCCAAATGTTGTCTTTAACTTTGTAAGTGTTTGTAAGATTAGCAAGATAAACGTCAAATATGTCACCTGCGCTTCTGCGAAAAGGGATGACCAAAATTCTGCAAAATTGCGCGTTTGTTTCATACGCGTCTACGGTTTTGCATTTGCAGCCACGGATAACACAGTTTTATGCTTTTTTCTTGCAAACCAGACGTCTTTCAAGGACGAGTTTTTCCCTACAGCATTTTTTATTGACGATCAATTTTTTATGTAAATCTTAACTGATTCACCATTATATAAAGGCATGTAAAAATTACGTTTTTAAGACTTGGGTGATTACATTAATTTTATTCTTCACCGTCTAAAACATCTGCATTTTAAATTTCACAAAAATCCGCTGGAAAATAACTGAGTTATTAGGCTCGAAAGTCTTAGCTGAGATACCCTGTATATTTTTTTGCAAGTATTTGTGTGTTTGTTGTTACCTTTTATCACATTGTTGAATAATTTGTTTAGATTTGTTAACACATTTTCCAGTACCTATCGTCCAGTTTTTACCCTTTTGCGATGACGTCATTATCTAGTAACTGTACAGTTAATTTCAAAATTATAGAGTACACCTAATTTTCTACAGTGTGAAATGCACTTACATTTTTTTGTCAATGATCAATGTCAATTTTGACAAATAAAATGCCTAATCTAACCGAAAACGCAAAAGTGCTCATTCTTTCCAAATTAGAAGAAGGGTGGTCGATCCGGAGGGTAGCCCAGGACTATAACATCGCGAAGAGCACTGTGCAGAGGATAAAATAGACGATATTATGGTGTTCTAAAATATCAGCGACATTTTATGTTGTCAAACTTACTAACCTATATAAAAAATATGACGCTCAAATTTCAAAAAGCCATCTTTACATGCGGAAAAAACTGTAATAAATCGACTTCTTGATTTTTGAGGTGTACTCGATAATTTTGAAATTAACTGTACGTATATTTGAGCTGGGATCAGAAACAAATTTGAATTGATAATAAATAACTATAAATGTGTCAAATTTGTTGACAATTGCTTCGAAAGGTTATGTTTGTAATCAATGTAATAACTGAAAGAAATTAAAAATTGTCAAATTGACAGAAGCATAAAATAACCTCAAAGTGACCATCAATAAATAAACGTGCCTTTCTTTTTTTGTTTTTTTCTGTTTCTGTCGTTTCAATAAAGAGAAAGCGAGGAAGGAAATCGTGACGTCACCTCAAAAGGGTAAAAATTGGACTATACTATTTTATTTTCCAATTTATTATACGATAATAATGGAAATTTTTTTGATCTTGTATCTTTCCTATGGTATCCTACTTTGTCCTCTTCATTTTGTATTATGTATTATATCCCGTTTTTTTATTGCTTCTTATACAGAGTGTCCCAAAAATGGCGTACTAACGGTGCACTACGGTGTAGAAGAGATTACCGTAAATGTCAGAAAAATGTTAAAAAAATTCTATTGGACTTATTTGCTGATTTGCCGGTCTTTGAAAGTGGCACTTAACAGGTCAATTATTTCGAAATATGTACACATATGTACATATTAAATTGTCATGACAGCTACCTCTAATCGTACATATTATCACAAAGTACAAGATCACTCACTACCAATATCGAATCCTGCATAATAAATCGAAATCGAAAAAATTATTTTAAATCCACTACGGTAACATTGCAAGGTAATGATGTACGAGTATATCTTTGTTTACATTGTATTACCGTTAATAATAATAATAATAATAATTTTTGATTTACAATGCAAAAATTTCAGATAATAATGCGGAATCTGGAAAAGAGCCCCGAATGCTTGCAGCGTTTCCACGTTGAATGGCAAGGGAAATTCTCTCAAAAAGGAATTTCTTTGATTTTGAATTGCCTGATTCCGCGATAAGTCGATTTCCGATGATATTAATGAAATCGATGGTTTCTTTGCACCAAGGGCCTAAGGTTTCAAATGCTAAACCTTTAAATATGTAGTTTCACGAAATAATAATAATTGAATTTTTTGCCTGAAATTTTTTTTCCATATTTTTTTCATGTACATTTAAACATCCTCGATAAGGTAGTAAGCAGTTAGTACGCCAATTTTGGGACACCCTGTATTTTTAGTCTTACTTACATACAGTTGTTTTATTACACCTTATCTTAACGTGTTACTCATTTACTTTACTGCAGCTTATTTTACAATGCTGGGTAAAAATTACCAAATAATTCTTCATTTTACTTTTACTTGTTTTAATTTTCTTGTCTTTACATTCATTAAGTATCATTCTTTTGCTTCCTTTCTTTTCTCTAAAAATTTCACTCCTGTTTGTCGCATCAAACGCCGATTTCTCTGTTGTAAAAAAAAAACGATTTCACGGCGACTGGAATAAATTAATATCCAAAAACGAACGGTCGCCATATCTGCTAATAGAGAGAAAAATGTATTTGCGATTATCGAATCGGCATGATTGGGTGAGAGCCGGTATCGAAACGTCCATTGATTTAAAGCCCGCCTGTCAATTCTTGCCGTTATGGACCGTCCAACGTACCTAACGAAATTGTTTGTAATTGTTTGGCGGTTGGTGGAAGCAAGGCAATTTGTGCGAATTTTTGCAATAAATAAGAGAAATTCGGGCGTGCGGCGGCAGGTTTACGGCACGCCGTCCAAATAAATAATATTATTAATATATAGACTGGCTTTTAAGTAGCGTTTATAATTAGTTTTGTAATCGGAGTGTATTCGTGGAGCACCTGAGGTCCGCATCCCCGGAACGCTCCGCCGTTTGCGACACACTCCAGGAATCCGGAAAGGAGACGTGTGTGAGGCCATAAAATCTCGGCCGCGCATTATATGCACACATACCAGACGAGATTTATTTATTGTAGACGGTGCTTCATTAAATCATCAAAAACTTCATGCAGGAATAATGCCAACCAGCGCACATTCACAACAGACACATGCCTCGGCCCTATTATTCGCCTAATTACGAGAATTTGTGTTATTTAATAGCGCGCCCCTTAATTGAAATAACGTTGTTGGGCTAAATATTAATTTCCACGTGAATTATGTAAACTTGTTACGTACATGCGACGTTACTGGAAATCGGGAGCGCGGTTACCTGCCTGAAATGTCTGAAACGACGACCCAAAGCGGAATGCTTCTCTTGTTCCCAAACAATTTTTGCTAAAGACAAAACTTTACTGCATGCACCACAAATTATCACGTTTCGGCCGCAGCGTCACGTCGATCAACAATTTTCAATCGATAACATTATTTTCGTCGAATTTCGCCACCTCCAGCTGATATTCCAAGCTAAATTTTCAAAGCAATAATTTCAAAATCATGCCAATTTTAAAGAGATATCATTTTACCTCTATGAACTATCGCTGCAGCTACATCTCGACAACCATGTCAACAACATTTGTTGTTGTGAAAAATTTTCTTAATTTCTTTTGATTTTATTTTCAAAAATAATTAAAATGGGCTATTTTTTGAGAATGTGTCGATCCATAATGTTGGACTTGAAAATTCACTAGATGTTCGTCAAGGCACGATCAAGACCAAGTCGTGTATGTGGAAGCAATTCTCAAAGTTAACACAACTGTTAAAACATCTAATCAATAAATCAATGGAAGATGATGTAAATACGTCACTCGAAGACGAAACGAAAACGAAGACGATAGTAGGAAATATTCCGTGTTCAAATGAAATCCTGGGCTAAGTACGCGTTGGAAAAATTAAACCGTTTAGAACAGTGTAAAGTTTGAATTTCCCGCCATTTGACACGAATGACATTTGTTTATGTTTAATCGGGATATAATTGAACATGTTCGTTTTCAGCAAAGGGTGCCCTTAGATATTTGCCTCGAGAACAGAAATCGTTAAGTTATTCTATTTCTAATGTAAAGCATTGCAAAGAAAGAAAAAAAAGAACGATTTTTTGGCTCTAAATTTTAGGTTAGCTGTCAACATGCTCCAATTAATCTACGCTTTAAAAAACCACAACAATTGACGGTTTCCATCGCCTTCCCAGCCCAGGATTTCATTTGAACGCGCGATATTTATTTCTGTTAAAACATTGGAAACTGCACTCAGGAGTTATAAAATCAGTATATCAGTAACAACTTGTTGCCAACTTTGAGAAACTCGGTAGTGTTCTGTGAACAACAAGTATACTCGTAGACTAAAGTGTGAAAGGATTACCACAATATCCGAGTAACGTGTTACAACTTTGAATGTTCTGTAATGGAATGTGGAATGAAAATTGAATTTTTGTAGAGATTAGTCTAAATCAAACTTCATGTGAATAGACAAACAAATATACAGTATGTCCCCCAAATCTGGGAACATACTGTATGCAAAGTGATCCACAAGAAAACAAATCAGAACAGGTGTTGTAAATTATCGGTCCTCTCGCAGCAGAATTATATGCAAATAAGCGTAGACAATTGGTGTCTCAAATGCCACTTTATAATAAAATCGTACCTCATGAATTTTGGGCGTTGGAATTATAATTGTGCATTTTATAAAAACTTAAAAAATTTATTATTATTATTATCTGATAATGGAGACAATTTATAAAATAAACGAGCAACATTTTACATTTGTAAGAATGGGTAATTTACCAAACGCGACGCCACTGGTAAGCAGATTTTTCGGTGAAATGTCAAACAAACGTGTTTTAAAGCAACGTATTGATGTTAACCTTGAAAATAGTTTTCGATTTCTGCAAAGTTTACGGATGTTTTATGAATAATTAGTTAACTCATAGTAGATTTTTCGAGAGGTAGGCAACCAATAAAACGACCATGTATCGCAAGTATACATATGTGTACGATTAAGCTAAGAGAGACGTTTCGATAAAACAAAAGATGAGGTAGCACTCTTGATTTGTTTTCTTGTTGATCACTCTGTACAAGAGACAAGTTCTACATTCTTTCGAGCTGTCTTCAAAAAAAATTTCAAAGATTCTAGTACAGCATACAGCTGCGTAAAAGACCAATTCTGATTGCAATACTTGCGACACTAGATTTGAATCTTTTAAGAAACCAAGAAGACGATTTAACTTTTGAAAAAACCATGATAAGTAATTGAAAAAACATGATTTAGAAAAGAGTAAAAACGAAAATTTTAGAACGGTTCAAGTTCCCTGTTGAAAATTTCCATCCCCGGAATCCGAAAATGATTCCATAATTTTCCGACAGCTCCATTTTCGGCTCGGAATAAATAAATGCCTAAGTAGGTAAATGAATTTTGGGGTAAATATCGGCCTCTCCGTGCAACAGCGTGCTAAAAAGGGCCACAAATCTTAGTAACGTCGCTGTAAATCAATGTACTAATTACTAAGTGGTTCTTTTTAATTGCAAATAGTGATTGCAATTAGCATGGCGGCGTTCGGAAGCGCTGCGGTGCCGCCTACGTTATTATGCAAATGCCGCACCTGAGGCCCTGCGTCGTGATCTATCGGCACCATCTACACCTTCGCCGCCAAAACGAACTCTTCGGAATTTTCGATAAATGCCAATCAGCCACAGTACAACCACTACACAAAGAATGTACACATCATGTCATATCGTCTGCGACATATTTGGCAACGTCGCCTCAAGGTGCCCTAAAATAACTGTCAATTAAATTAGGAATTAGACAAACAATAACAATTTATTGTCTTTTTACTCTAGGAACAATTTTTTGTTAGGTTGGCAACAAATTTTTTATGTTGGCATACCCAATTTTCAAATTCAAACATGTCAATCTAAAAGTCAAATAAAACACAGTTGTCATATCACACTTTATTTTTTTTTTATGGTTTTTACTATTGAGCATTTTAGTAAAATTAGACTTCACGACTATTTTGCAATAATTATTTACAATGTCACAAACTTTAAACTTCTACAACCCTACCCTAAAAAATGACAAGGCTTATCAGTTGCTCATGGATATCAACCCACTAAATTTGCTTCGATCAATTAAAAAAGTTAATGTTAAAAATCATAGAAGAAATTTAGAAAGATTACAATCTTTTTCAAATAATTGAGAATCAATCAACTTATTTTTGTTAAATTTTTAGAATTTCTCTTGTTTTCCCAGAACCTTCCAATTTTAGCACCTGCGCTTAGAATAATCAAATAAAATATCTTCTCCCATTTTTTGATTCCAATTAAGCGCGTTTACCACTGTCAAACGTTAATTGACGTGCCCATCAAAAATGAATTAGCATATAACGGAGGGATGATTGCACATCCCGCCATTCATAATTTGATGGGTCTTAATTAACAGGCTATTAGCATTGGCGGCGCTCATTAATCTGCTGTTATTAATATGTATTTACATGTATCGGCGGTGGTGCAAATGCACATCTATTTTGTCGTGCATCTGACAGTTGGGATACGTCCGTCGGACTTCAGCGCCATCTAGTGATGGATCGTCTAGTAATGAAGGATGGACGGCAACACTTCGGTGATTAGTCGGGGTCAGTATAATTACGGAACGGCATCGTTATCCGCCGGCGAGATGCTCGTCCTTATATCCTCGTCGATGTGTATAAAGGATCAGGAAGGACCCGGATGGATCCCGACGGTGCCGTCTCAAGAGGCGAGATTATCTGCCATTATTGGGGATGTATCAAAATATCTAGGTATAAATTTATGTTCCAGGTAGCAGGTTTGCTCTGTATTTATTTGACAAGGAGATATATTGGTAATAGGAGGATCCAAACTGACCCAGTGTAAATCATTAGGGTCACTGGAGATGGCGTAGGAGTTAAAAAACATCTTTATGAAGAAATAAAACACATAAAAAAATAAATCTTGTTAAATAATCTTGTAAAAAAATAATAACACGTTTGGAATCACGAAGAAAGAAACTTCATTTATCAAATGTCACAAAAAGCCATTAAAGGAACCAACTGGTTATCACATTAATTGTAGGACCGCCCATGTACTTCTCAATTTTAACGTGCTCTATCTACAATTTAAACGCTTAAGTATCAACAAGAAAAATATTTTTTTCATTTGATAATAAGTTGGCACACCTGAAAATCCACGGTGTCGAAATGTCAAAAATGACAACCACACTATTTCGAAACTCCAACCTGATGACCTGAATAGTGCAATTTTTCTGAAAGTATTTTTAGAATTACTGGAAACGATATGAGGATAAGTTTAAGCAAACATTTGCACCTCGCAATGAATGGTTTTTGAGAATTACAATTTACCTACTTAACACTACAAAACAAACAAGAAAGGATACAGCCAAGTTGTGAAATTTCTACAACGTTGGTGCTACGTTAACCTCATTTTTCAAAGAACCTGCAAAGGATTAGGGAAGTTCTTAAATCATGCAAACAATCACAAATGACAAAAAAAAATGGTTAAGAGCGTTGCACTCTTGTCGGTATCATATACATAGTTTATGATCATTTGATTATATACATTATTCGTTGCCACATAAATGTAGTTAACACTTGGGTGAATGTAGTATTTAAATACAAAAACATGCAGAGTCCTTCACATGATTTAAAAATAATTTGGTACCACCGAAGTTCATAAATAACAAAACTGTGTTCCAATCAGAACTAAGGCAAAAAATTATTTAAAGAAAAGATATGGAAATAATTACAGTTTACATCATAATTTAACTTCTGGCGGTAGTTAAAACAGACATTTTGTAACTGTTTATTAGCGGACAAGTTTGAGAGTGAAAAAAAGGTATGTATTGGGAGCGACGAGATAAAAATAAAATACACCTAATATGATGTTTTCAAAAATGTTTTACTTCGATGTCACAATGAGCATTTTGTGACACCGAAAACAGTTTCACAAAGATCAATTTTATAGCGTCGTTTCTAGTGATAATTGAATTTGGGATTGGTATTGAAAGTAAATTTCAGTGTTAAATGTGATGTCATTTGAACCTGAATCCATGTTTTGGATCAAAATAAACTATTAAGGGGGTAGATTAGGTATTATTGTAACAACATCTGGGAGACCATTTAAAATTTAATTTTCAATGAAATGACATTGCTTTGTCAATACCAACTCAATTCCATTAAAATAAAAGTCACTAGATTTTATATTTAATAGTTATTTAATAAACTAGTTTGTTAATGAAGGCGATTAATAATCGAAACTGTTTAAAGCACGAACGAGTGTAGCGAGTGAGTGGCTTTAATAGTTGAGATTATTAATCGCCCATTAACAAAAGAGTTGATTACAAAATTTTTTCGTTGACCGCAAACTTTTTTTTTTGGTGACAAATTTTGAAATTAAAGCCAAATCAAAACCAATTTCATCTTTTTCCATAAAGATGAGACCTTGTAAATACCTTCATTCTTTTTTTGTCCTCAGGGTAGGCCATTTTTAAATTTTCAACACTTTCTATTCACTTTTCCACAAAGAGTGTCAGAAGACGTCAACTCCATTCACATTCAATTTCCCGTAAAAATCACGATTGCTACGGAAACCTAGTTACCTTTGAAAAATATGACATGCGAATTATAACCAAAAATGTCGGTTTTTGAAAAAGTGAATTTGTAATTGTGCAGTTATGCAGCTATAAAATATAGAAAACCCTGCTGCACTACCTGCTGCAGTGTTGGTAAGTGCAAACAATGCATGTTCGAGGTTGTTTATACATGAAAATTTAATCAAAACGTCAAAATCGCAAAAATCGTTGATTAATGAAAAATAGTGTATTAATGACATACACTATAATTTAGACAAAAGAATTCATTAATATTGAAATTAACAAGCGGTCAACGGAAAAAAAATTAAATTAATGAAACCGAAGTAGAAAAAATAGCATGTTACACTCGTTGCACAAGACATGCTGTCGAACTCGTTCCTTTAGAACACTCCTCACTGCGTTCGTCGTGTTCTAAACCCTCTTGTTCGACAATAGACTGTCTTGTGCAATTCGTATAACAATATACTATTGTCTATCAACCTTTTAAGATTATTCCTTTTTGAAGTCTTGAATAAAATTGTGAAATAATCTTTTAGGAAAATTCTCCGGATAATTCTTTTGTTTGAAGAACTAGTAAACAAACAAAATTAATTTTGTTAGTATTTAGCCAAACCTTGATTTGGTTTTTGTTTGATGTGGTGATTAACGGTTTAACTATCGATCACTAGTTCGGTGTTTATTATGGCCATTGTTATGGGTGCTTTGAATTACAACAATTTGTTTAATGGACTAAGTGCAGCATAAATTGTAGTAATTAAGCACTTCCAACTGGGTTACGGTTTGTTTCCCTTTTTGCCAATTGTTGATTTTGTTAAAATAATTACAAATCATTATTTACAAATTTGTTTATAATTACTCGTTAAAAATCTAGCGCTCATAACTAAGAATGCACGATTTAGATCAAATTAGCCGAAAGAAATTTCATGTTAACAGTATTAATCGATGTGAAATATTCTAAGAAGACATAGATCAAGATTTAGACCTCTCAAGATCTCTCTTGATCTAGATGAAAATATATGAGAATGTAGATCGTAGGTCAAGATAAAGACAGATCCAAATATTGATCAAGATCAACATTGAGATCGTAGGTTAAGATAAACGTGAAGATCACGATAAAGATAATAGCATAGATGAAGGTGAAGACATGGATCAAGATTTAGGTGGAGATATTGATCAAGATTAAATTCACCAGAATTGCATGGGATAGCTTTCGCAAGAAAAGGTACAAAAGAGATAGATGTATGGTGCAAGGGGTGATTTTTGAAGAGAAGCTTTGTATTCCCACAAGAATCTAATTACTGAACTGGAGGTTTTCCAGAAAGATTTCCACAGTTAATTGAGGATGGACCACAATACATATTTACATCTTCTCTCATTAGTCACCCCTTTTATCGCTAAAGAATACAATTATGTCAACACATGGGGCTGGGAAAATCCACCCTCAAGGCGAAAAAAATTGATTTTGGTTCAGGATTTTTGTGTCTCAAGGACGCCGCCACACACGTTGAGGAGTTCCTTAAGGCTTGAACTGTTCAGACCGAACCTTCATGAAATCCCGCTCGTGTATGGCTACCTTAAGAAAAATTTTGTTGGATTACATTGGTCTGCAAAAATATGGTTTTTTCACTGCCGTCGAAAATTCCATGCGCTCTTCACAGATTCAAAATTAGTCAGCAGGATTGCTCTATCATGTCAACTTTTCGAAGGACCAAAATTAAAATGACAATATAATTCATGTATCACGTGATCATGAATCATTCAATGAAAACGCGTAAAGTCCTTAGTTGCATGGCTATCACAGCAATAATAAAAAACAAAAAAATTATTATCTTATTTACTTTCGTCGTTACGATTTTTGATTGAAATAAATTTGTCAGTTTGACAAATAAATGAATAATTTTGTATTTCATTCATTATATTGTCTCATCGAATATAATACGTGGTATAATTAATCATCGATGATATTAAATTCGTGAAATTGGAGCAGGATATTTCACTTGTCCTTTGGACTCGTGAAATCTCCAGCTCAATTTCACTCATAATATCATCGATAATAATTATACCACTAGTTATATTATAATCGAAAATGCGATGTAGGAAACAAACACAATATATTTTTTTTTAGAAAATTCGCTATTTAGAAAAATGGTTTATGATGAAGTTATTAGGTTATTTCGCTTCCAGATTTACTTTTTATCTCTGAAAACTTGGTACTAAAAGTACAGACGATTTTATGTTTACTTCAAATACTCTATTGTCAGCATTGTGAAATATTTCTTCTTTTAATTTCATATAAATAATAAAAATTGTATATTTAATTATTCATAAATTACAAAAGCATTTACGTAGTTAGTGACAATTTAAATTTATTTATGACAATTTAAATTTATTTCAAACAATAACATGACACGAATTCTATAATTAATACATTGAAATTTTAGTTTTCACTCAATTGTTATTGTTTTTTTATTAATCGATAACTTTGGACAAATACGAAGAACTGGACGATATAATTAATGTTTTCGTATTATTCTGGTGTTTATTTTGATGGATCCTCTTACATAATCGTATAACTCAGAATTTATTTTAAAAGTGTGTACAGCACCGTACTACAGATATAGTGTGACCCCAATAAGATTAGATAAACTGTCTAGTAGGAGTAATAAAGAAGAATTCCAATTAACTTGGAATGCAGATAGTGGATTGACGAGAAAGAAGGCTAGGCCAGAATGTCATTAAACCTACAGAACGTTCTCGAAGAACTGTTTTTTTTTTGTAGAATTTTTTTGGAATCACATAAATCAAAATGAAAACGCATATAAATTTAATAAGTAGATTTATTAAAAATACGAATGTATCTCTATCACAATAAATAAAATAATTACATTACGAACACATAGACACTGTCCAAGAGAAAACTCCAATTAATACTGACTCCGGCTCTGCGCTGCACCCTTTCAGACACCTGAAAGCATCAAAAAATCGTGAAGAAGGGTTCGAATTCGCCCCAAGAAATCGCTCACCTGCACAAACGCTCATGCACGCCTTCTGCGTCATGAAATTATTTCCGTTTCCGTCGCACCCCCCAAATTTGAACTCGTGACACTTCCCCGTCGCCGGATCGTATCTCCACCGCGGCAACAGCGCCCTGCAATGTCCTCGAGCCTCAGGAAGTTTGCACATCACCGAAGCGTTCTGGCCCTCTGAAAGACGAACCAAATTCGGTACTGGCGCCGGGCCTGGAGTGCCAACTTACCGCCTGAGGAGGGCCTGCCGAGGACGACGGCCAGCACCGCGACGAGCGCCACCAAAGCCACGAAGATTTTCTGGGACATTCTGTGCTGCTTCGACCACGATTTCTCTGATAAAACTGAAGCGAACATGTGGAGGTGCCGGTATTTAAAGTCGCCAGCACGTCACAGGTGAAATCACAAAATTTGTGACGATGGCATAATCCGTCTAATGGTCCTGGGTCGGTGGACTTTTCAGGGGACTGACGCCGATCTGGGTCAAAATTATTTTTGTTGTTACTGGTACAAGTGCGATTATGCAACGGTTGGGTCGACGAAGTTCAATGAATAATTAAGAGGAGTTTCGCAAAGGGTGAACGAACCTTTGCACAATATTCATCGAGGAGTGGACAGTAATTTATTCGCTCTGGTGACATCCGATACGAGGATATCCCCGCTTTGGCGAAATTAGACTGGAAGCTTCCAAATTTCACTTCTTCCGACTCCATTTTCAGAGATTAGCGCCTCTCGCGCGACCGTCGTGCTCTATTAGGGTCAGAGAGGCCACCGCGAAGAAGACATTTCTCTAATTCGCGACTGACTTTGACCTTAGACGGTTTCTCCTCACCGACGGAATGCTAAAACGCCGACGATTAATGAATGACCAATTTATCCGACAGCTAAATTCGCCGCGAAGAGAAAAATTCGTCTGGGGCACCTTGACCCGACCTGCCTCGATGTGCAGCGGATGAAGATGTTGGACAATATCCTGTTGGTAGGTCTCGCATTAAATCGTAATTTCTTCACACATGAAAGCCTCACGAAAAGTGTGTTACGACTTTATTACTACAGTCACAGTTGACAGTGACAATATTGACTGAATTTCTTAAAATATTTGTCAACTGTACCAGTTTAGCCAGATAAGTTTTGCTCTTATCAGGGATTTTTTACAGATTAATTTTTTAGATCGCTTTGAGCGTCACTCTCATGTACTTAAACATTCAAATGCAGGAAAAGTCGGGAACGTAACCTTCCCGTTTCCTCTAGACATAAACAAGTTACGTAAGAAAAAATTAAAATTAAAATTGATCGTGCTGGTTACGGGAAAAATGTAAATTGTTAGTGAGAAAAAATGAGTGAGGTAATATTTATTTATTAATTAAAAGTGTTGTCACGCTTGTACGGTGTGTAGATGAGATCATTTCGTCTAAAAATAAATAAAAGTACCAAAGCTACATTAATGGATTAAGTAAATTATTTATATAAAAATATTTAGGCATATTTAATAAATTAAGAATGAAAATGTCTTGTCTTAAACACAAAGTTGACTTTCATAAAGTGAAAGAAACGGTAATGTTTCTAAATATGCATACGAAATATGCAAAATAAAATAGGAAATCATAGGAAAATTATCGTAACACGAGGAAACGTTTTCGAATTCTTTCTACACCGAAAAACCAAGTTTTTCTAGATAGGTGGAAGGAGCTAAAAATCAACTCACCAATATGTACACCTCAGTATTTACTTGTTAAAATAAATTTAAAACCAATAAACAAAATGTAATATTGTTGGCTATTGCAACTTTGATACCAACGAAATGACAACAAAAGTACAAAATGTTTACTGTACTGTACTGACCTCAGTACTGACACATTACCACACTAGTGCAGTAAAGTGACATTATGCATTGATACGAGACTAGATAAAATCAGTTTTCTAACGTTTTGGGAATGTTATTTTTTCACATTTTACATGAAAACGGAAAATATTTAATTTATATACAGTGTCCCAAAAAAAAGACGAGTCCATAGCTCCCTTATTTATCGCAGGATTTTAATTATCTATACACCAAATTAAATGATTGTGAATAGGCTATAAAATGGCCTAACAAAATCACGTGTAGCCCCAAGACCTTCAAGGCTAAATTGTCAAAATATTTTTTTTCACATTCGAACACATTATTAAAAATGTTTTTTTATACAAAATTTGTTGCTATACAGAAACGGTTACTATGCTGTAAAATACCACTTTACTAAATGATTTTGAATTTAGTTCATTACTGTATAAAATGCGAACAAATATAATATACAGGGTTATTCACGAGTAATAAATAATAGGCCTTACAAACATTGAAACGCAACCAGTTATACATTTTCATCGCCTTCGTGGATCATCAATATTTATTTAAACATAGTTGGTTTTAGGTTTTTTTTTTTTTAATTTGACATGAAGTTGACATCTAAATTAATGTAATTTTTTTAGCTTATTTTTATTTAAACACAAATACATTTTAGGTTTGATAGATGTCACGTAACGAGAGCTGGAAATTGTCTTAATAAAAGCAATCTTGGATTCATAAAAAATAAAAATTTCATTTGTAACTCGTTTGAAAGATACATATGTTTATTTGGTTGCGTCGGGACTTTGTTAGGCCCATTTGTTACTCGTGACTACCCCTGTGCTGTCGCGATTTTCACAAATTTAAAAAATTTCCCTGCCTGATTATGCCCATGTCAACAAAATGTCAAAAAAATGAGATAAAAATGACAATTAATGTCATACAACATGATGATAAGTTATGATATTTACGACTGTTTTACGATGGAGCATTTTCGATTGCGTCAAAGAATGACCGTGACGACCAAGATTTATTGCTCGCGACTGACCTATGTGTTGTCGATTATCTTATTTAAACAATTTAGTACAGATAATTTACGCAAAAAAATCACGCTAGAAGATACACAAGATTACTTTTGAAGGACCTAGACATTTCAATTAACGTACCAAACGCCCCCTAAGATTAACCTTGTACTACGGTCTGACAATAACAAATTTTACGTTTAGAGAAAAATTTTAAAACACCAAAAGACACATTCTGCAAGCAATTCTTCTATTAATTGATTTTTTTCTCTACTCTGATCTGAATCAAAATGGCGCCTTAGCACAAACTCTACCAAATTCCTTACTTGTATGTAATATTTTTTGTCTTTTATTCTATAAATAAATTCCCTAGATTAGTTGCAGCTACACTGTGAAGACCAAGAACACTGTCAAGTGAAAAAAATATTTGGAACACAATGGTTTTCTAGCTAACTACTAAAATTAATCATACAGAAGAAATTGGAAAATTAACAAGTATTCATTTCGTTTGTAAAAATTCCAGGTTGAAGGAAAAGTAGTTTTCGGACTAATATTTGTACAAAGAGATTCTTGGCGGCGAGTTGTATCGCTAACAATAATAAAAATCATTTGCATTCTCTTTGCCACAGAAACGTGTCATCATGTGTACACAGCGTGCAATATTTATATTTGTTCAATTATCGAACAGAATTCCCGGTGTAGTTTCTAGAACTGTTCACTTTCATTTCATCGAGAACCTTCCACGGTGTTACTAAATGGGCTAATAAAATGCGTACGCGCGGCATTTCTTCAAACAACAATAAACAGTAAACCAGTAAAAATATGATCGCTTTAGGAAGCGGCTGCGTTAAACTCCGCATCAATTGTTCGTCGACTTTCCCCACACGGCGGGACTTTAATTATTTATAAACGATTACGAACTCCTTAAGAATTTATAGGGAATTCCCACTTCCCCGTAAACATTGACGCTGAGAACATAACACATAAATTTTTCCGGCGCTCACATATTGATGAAAATTTTCTATTGCAACAGAGCCCCATCCGTCATCGTTACAGGCTCACAATAGCAAAAACGGCGGCACTGTTTGTTTTATTAAACAATAAAGCTACATTAACCGATTAGTTAAAAACCGATAGTTGTATGCAGAGACCAGCTGATACTCGCATTCAATTAATCCGTCTGTTTTATTTGGATGGTGATAATTTTATTTTGCTCCAATTGAACGTAACGATGACGCAAAGGAAAAATCAACGAGAGGCCGGACGTTTGATGGAGGAGGATGGACTTCTTCGGCACTTTCACGAAGAGTCGAGCTGGTGACGTGCGAGCGTAGGTCAGTGCTTCCCTATTGAAATCGGTAATGAGTGAAAGTGGTGTAAAACACTAAATTGCGATAGTTCCACCAGCTTAGCAACAAGGGATTCGATCGGCGAATACATTAACGCCGCCACTAATCAGATCCATTTTAATAACCGCAAGAGCGTCCCCTAAGCGACCATTTTTGATAAGAGGATCCTTGACAATAACGCCGAACGAAACCCGAAACACAATTATTTTTCAATTAGCACACAAACCCAGTTAAGTCGGTCGAACACAATCCGATTACTTGGCCTTTTTCTTTCTGCGAATTAAATCAGTTCCTTTCCCTTATGCAAGGGGACAAATTAAAAACGAATCTGGCCGAGGCATTTTTACGGGGCTTAATAAAGCCGGAACGACCGAAAATCGCTCCTACATTTGGGGATTTATATCCGCCTGTATTGCCGCAACCAGTAATACACTTGGCGCCCGAATACAAATGATCGACGTCAAATTAAAACATAATTAGTTGGCGGAGTGAATTGTAGGGGGCTATATGCTAGTTCTGACCATTACTTTGCGGTGCGGAGAATTGTTACTTCGTTCCGTGCCGAAGATGGTGATTGACAGATGGGGTTACGCTCGCACCCTGCCCCCTCCGGAGACTGTCGTAATTAATCTTGTTTAGGCAATCGATTTTAAACAAAACTGTTTCTGGGGCGTTTATCACTTGGCGGTATGGATCCACCGCCTAAACGGACGGCTTGTTAACGCACAAAACTTCACGGCGACGATCCTCGCCGCCAAAAGGGCGGAAAGAAATCGCCGCTGGTGGATTTATTTCACATCTGTCATATTTCAAGTCGTTCAAAAATTAGACCACTTCGATTAGATGTATCTAATGGGTGATTCAAAATGGTTGTGGATAAATATGACAACTATGTCGTAGTTGCCATTTTTTTCCACAATCATTTAGAATCACCCAATATCATGTTTCTTTCTGATATTAGTTCATTCTTGAACTTACAGTTGGTTGCAAAAAAAACGTGAAATGAAACATTTTCCTATCGTAAATTGGGTTTTGTCCATTTGTTCCTTTTTACGAGAAATAGGTTAGAATTATGGTCAAATTCAATGACATTTTTTAATTATTATTTTATTTTATTCATTGTTTATTTGATAATACCTATCAAATAATTTTAAAAAATGTCATCGAATTTGACCATAATTCTAACCTATTTCTCGTAAAAAGGTTTCACACTATGAAAAAAATTATAAAAAATGTGTCAATTTTGTTCTCACAGTTCCCGTTTTTTTTGCTGTACAAAATTAAATTTTTGTAATTTACTTAATAAGGAAAATATTGCAAGATATTAGATCACTAAAACAAAATCCAAATAATATATATACCTATACATTTAATTTAGTTTTGTGTTTTATTTTAATTCTTACTTGTTACAGTACTTTTCAGTTTTTAAAGCATCAACATTGTAAAAGGATCATCCTGATTGAAATGCTTCCAAATCAGTTTTTAAAAATATCAAAGGACATATTTATACTCGTATGAGTACATTTATTAAATATATTTTTCCTTAATGCACTTCATTCTCGATTTAGCAACACTTCTGGAGGTCAAGGTGTCAGCAAGAACCCTCCCGTGTCGTCATGAATTTCAGATAAAATCACCCTTGAAGGAATAAAACAGCATTTTATATAAGAAAGGGCATTTTAACAGTTTTTCAGTTCGTTCCATCAACGTTTCGCGTAATAAAAACGTCCTAAATAAAGCAATATCGAATTTCAATTAATAAAACGCTTAATGACGATGCATTCTGGAAACTAGTTGGTTATATTTTAACAGAACGTTTGACTTTTGGCCTGTTCTAAACATAAAATCAACGGCTGAAATTAAACATGATTAACGAGCGGCCGACTTGTCAAAATCAGATGCGCCCCCGCCAACCGACCCAATAATAAAAGCAAAGGCAGAAAGGCCAAAAGCGCAACGTCCAGAAAAATACAACGCCATTATCGATCAAAAAATTTTCAATGACGAGTGTCGTGCCAACACAAAAACAATTACAAATAATAAAAATTAAAATCACTAATCATGTCATGTTGTCATGTCATCAACTTATTAAATTCGTTTTTAACTCGAAAATCTTTGTGATACATATATTAAGTTGGAGAACCGTAAGGACAATGTACCGATCGAAGACAATTAAGGACAGCGACGACTCCAATTATTGTCTGAGACCAGTACATTGTCCTTAATGTTCGTGATGCAGTTATGACGTTTTTTGCGCGATTGAATATTTATTACAAAGCATTCGTTTCCTCGAAGTTCAGCTGCATTGTTAGCTAATAAAGAACCTTCTTGGACTGAAAAGACACGGAGGCTGGAAGTCTTCACGTACAGCTGAAGACTACATTGAAGGTTGTGTCGAAAACAAGATTCAATTTACAAGAAAAATTCTTCATGGCGTCACAAATAAACAATTTTCGAAACCAACGACCTCAAATGTGTAATAATAAATAATCAAGAAGACAAGGAAATTTCTGGGTATGAAAATTTTGACAATGCTAATGTCGCGGCAAGTCCGCTAATGTTATTTCATTGCAGCGGCAAGGAAGGCCGACACAAGAGTTTCCAGAAAGTGCCAACATCTTGTCTTCAACTTCTGTCTACATAAAAATTATTATATAATCGGTTAATTTTGAATAAATTTACTTACCGTTCTAGAACACAAAAATTTACCGTCGAGTTATGTCAAAAATATATGTCAACCGAAATAACCGGACTATTATTCGCCGGTCATTTTGGTGACAGATAAGTTAGCATTTACAGTTGACAGCCATTCCGTAACTATTCATATTTCAGGAATCTGTTAGTATTGGACTATCGAAACAGGGAACAGAAATTCGGTTGTAACCATGGAGGTAGTAGTATTATATAGCAGTATATAACAGGAGGGAGCACTATTTGAAAAAAGCGGAAATGCCGCGTAAATGCGCACTGCTATAAAGTGGTACTAAATACAGAGCGCACCATGTGCCTTTCCAGTGGCGTGGTAAAATTGGTATTTTTCGCTCTCTTTGCAATTCTTCTGAATTACAAAAAGTTCAAAAATAACAACAAAAACAATAAAACAACACTCAAACACGAAGAAAATTCATACCAAAACCACTCGTACACGTAAAGCCGAAAGTAAAATAACTGAAATGCCCAAATTCCCCAAATTACTCTTGTTGAGCACGCCACTGAAAAGATTCGAGCAGTGGGCCAACAGTGTCATTAACGCTGGTGGCTAGTTTAAGAAGAGTCATAAAGTGGTACTAGAGAGTGGCCGACTGGTACCGCATCTAAAGCATTGACGGTATAGGGAATGCTCCTTCCTGTTAACACTACCTCCATGGTTGGTAACACGGAACAAGGGAAAGGAACATACTCTAGGGAAATCGGCCGTACAAGATCCGTATAATTTAGAATTCTAACATGTTAGTTGGTCAGCTCTCAGCGTCTCAGCTCAGTTTTATATTTTAATTATATAAAAATAACCACTCAGACTGCTCCGTGCCCATATCACAAGAAACTTGTGTCGAACGATCATCGATGACTCGATTTAGTAATAATAACTAAATCAAATCTGCCTCACGCTCAGAGCACGAAACTATTCCTCGTCATCGTGGTTGCATTAAACTCTCATTGAGAGCTCAGATTGTGAATATACATACTACAGAAATGATCCTGTGAAGTATGATCTTGAAGATTTGACCGAACAAGGACAGGTATATCTACAGCAAGCGAGCGTTAATAATACACAAGTCGTACCGACGGAGTCATCTGGTAACACATTTTGTAACTGTTATTCTTCAACGAAAAAACAAAAATAAACAATCTGATACAACTTCTACAGAAGCGAAATTAAGTTAATCGTAATCAAAGGCGAGATTAAATGAATTCGTGATCAGATTGAACCAGTCAAAGTTTCGGATCATGGGTTCATCGCGCATTAAAATTTAATTCGAATGAAAATTTTCATTCTTTTTCTGTAAATTGGTCCGTACTGTTTTATAAAATATTTAGAATAAAGTTTTCCAACATATTCATCTAATTAATAAAAATTATTTTTTGATTTTTTTGAGTCAACAATTGAACAGATTTTTATACCATTTAGAGAATACTTAATGACATGAGTCCTCGGTAGTATAGTGGTCAGTATCCCCGCCTGTCACGCGGGAGACCGGGGTTCGATTCCCCGCCGGGGAGACTTTTTTTTCATTTATTTTAAAATTTATATGGAAAATAAAATTAACAATTTAGAATGAATACATACTTAAAACTTGCGCAAGTATTTTTTTTATTTTACCTTGCACTGCACCATTTTTTGCGTACTGTCCATGCACCTGTGAGCAAATAGGTATTTTATGACCACAGATCCCTGCCATAAATTATTGAATATGGCTCATACACAGCTCACAGCTTATCTGTATTCTGTACTATTATTGTTATCCAACAACCTTTAAAACCTTAACCTAACCTTTCACATGGCATTGGAACCACAAGAAGTAAAATTCGTAAAGTGATGAGTGTTTTCCACGACGAAATAGAAATCGAAGACTTCGAATACGACGAAGAGGAAGAAATTTATTCTTATCCATGTCCTTGCGGTGACAGATTCCAAATTTCGAAGGTAAAATTTGACATAACCTCAATGTTGATACATTTTCTTTGACTCTCAGGAGGAGTTGTTAGCGGGAGAGGAAATCGCGACTTGCCCTAGCTGTTCTCTTATTGTCAAAGTAATCTACGATCACGTAAGACAAATCGGAAAATCAAGCGATTTTTTTGTGATCATCCACACATTGCAGGAGGCGCTCGAGCAGGAGCAGAATGAAGTGAAGAAACTGAGCGAAGATTTGAAAAAGTTGGAAGTGACAAAATAAAAATGAGCGGTCGAGGCGGCAGAGGAGGGCGAGGCGGTCGCGGCGGCATTTCCAAATCCTTCAACAGAGAACAACTAAATGCTTTGGGCGTCGTGAGCAACGAGCTCATGCCCGGGCCCGTCACGCAGCCGCCCCCTCTCTATCCGATCTTAGACCGCAAACCCGTGCCTCTAGTCGTAAGGAATTCGCCCACGCGATTAACCGATCTGATGTATACTTTTTAGCATTCAGTGGAACTCGACTATCTGTTGATATTGAAACAAGACTTGATCGACCACATGCAATTGTCACCTTCGTATCTGAAAATGCCCCACGACAAAAATAAACGACCCGAGCAGGAAATCGACAAACTGGTGGCCCAATTACCCAGCGTTAAAGAGAAATACGACTGGAAGTTGTTCCCCTCGGAATTGAGACCTAAAATTATGGCCAAACGTGTCAACAAAGAAAAGGTCGCCAAAAGTGTTGACGTGCAGCAGAGGCTCAATCAGTTAGAGAAACTGGAAGAAAATGATGACGGCGAACGAGTGGTGAAGGAAGAAGACAACGAAGAGGGACAAGATGAAGATGTGGAGCTTGTGGAGGAGGAACAAGACGAAGAAATGGACGATGGGACTGATTATGCAAACAACTACTTTGACAATGGAGAAGACTATGAAGATGAAGATGATAATTTGGATGATGGACCCATTTATTGAAATGTCTATTTTTACAAAAGTGTAAATAGATAGCATTGAGTAATAAAATGTTCAAAATCAGATTCACTTTTATTCTAAAATAAATTATTATAAATTAAGGCACTTGTTTATAAAAGGTTATAAATAGATTGTTTAAAAGTCATGGAGGCACAGTTATTTCTTCCAGTGGACTTACTCAAATTCATAACATTCAACAGAAATCTCAAAAGGTGGCTGAAATCGCTACTTATTGCACCACTAACCGGTAAATAATTACACAAAAAAAATTACAACTTCCAAGGGTTACAGTTCAACTTCTATCACTAATAATTATACACACATCGATTCTACTAGAGCGAGCATAATAAATTAAACATCACAATGTTAATAAATATCTAAAAAACCAAAAAGGAGCTTTGAGTACATTACAGAGATCACAACATTTTACTTATCCCCTCTTTGATTCAGACTAATTTGACTAAAATTAACTAGGAAGTACTGCTTGAGTTCTATGATACCCTGTACTAGGATGGAAGACTTTGTAATACAACAACATGAATATCAGCCCGGCGAAAAACGGGATCACATTTAAATATACAATAGGCTTATAGTAGACTTTTCCTTGAAGCTCAGAATCAGCATTGCAATACCATACAACATTAGCTATGGTATTCTCTACAAACAAAACAGAGTAGAAGAAGACATACTTCCAAAAAGTAGGTCCCTCTACTAGAGTAACAGGCGTAAAAACATACACAGTTCCAAAAATTGAATAGAAAAACATGTCATAAATTTTGTTGTGTTTGCAAAAATTATTCTTTTGGTTTGTACATGACAGCCAAAGGGTCATTATGAACCAGTGGAGCACAATTACCAAAATTGTTGGAATCAAGTGTGTTGATGCAATCACACTGATGCACAAAATCCTGGACACTGGAAAGGAAATGAGTAAAATGAAGGTTCTTCTAATTTGGTAATGCTCACCTGTTACTAAAAAATGCCACATGAATTGGATCAAGGTCCCTGGCCATGAGATGTTGTTCTTGTTTTTTAGAGATACCCTCAATAATCTCTGATAAGAGGCCATAGACCAGGCCATGCTAACAAACGAGCTACCAATTGAAAGTAACTGGTGGACCACTAAAATAAATGCTGGTCAGCTTTACAACTACAAGACAAATAGACTTACATGTAAATGTGTCACTGCTGTCCAAATCATCATTGAGCTTAACACTGAAAATAATTGCCAGTTGGAGGATTTGTTGGGGGGCTGCTTCAAGAAAACACTCCAACACTCTTAACAATGCAACATCAGAATCCTCTTTCACCATGAGCTCATAGTATTTCCTTTGGTTTTCCTGATCTTTGTTCTTTTCAGCCTTCTTTGACTTGATTGCATATTGCAATGCATCAAAATATCTCAACACAGGGGCCAGTTGAAAGATCAGCACAGCAAAACAGCACAATCTCTTTTTTGTAAACTTATCAGTCAAAGTTGCACTCCTATCACTATTGTCAGTATCTAACATGTACATTCTTATACTGAACACTGTGTTTACAAATGCTGGTATCAATATGAAGGCCAAAGTGGTGAAGAAGTAGTCTAAATGTGCACTGATGTAATAGCGGTAGGCTATGTTGCAGTCAAAAAACACATCTAGTATGTGGCTTATTATAGAGATGACAAAACCAGCTATATCCCAGTTGGTAACACGATCCACTGAAGGAATTCGGTCCACGACATCTGCAGCAGGAGCATACATCTTTGTCTGATAAATTATTGTCATTATTCAAGAGTGAATCACTTTTTTTTGCACTAATGAACATCACACTGAAGTTACACTTGCTGGATGCCCCTGAAAAGACAATATTTACATTTCTTATCATTGTCAAAATATTATTTTTTATACAATACCGACTATCTTCAAATATTGATCTTCATTGTTAAGGTTTGAGCATGAATCATCAGTCTTTTGAGCATGAATACCTCACGACTCTTAAATAATAATTAAAATTAAAAAACAAACGTCAAATTTTTTCTACCTTTAGGGACATTTAACATTCTTAATTTGTAATCTAATCTGTCAATTCAATGTCATACGTGATTATCAACTTTGAAAAATGTGCAATCTTGTTACGTCAATAATAGTGATCAGATCGATTTATTGATTGTGTTTCGCCAAGTCGATTATCTGACGCATCCCGGGAAAATTTTACAAGATAATCGATCGCGAGATATCAAATTGTAAACATAACCTCAACCGCCATGACAGGACAGCTGTAGTTGACAGATTGTAACTGTCACGATGTACCGATCTGCAGTTTTCGGCGTTTATTAATTTTATGAGGCAACAATTTAAGCGAAATCAGCCCCGATGGCGTCCCGAAGCTTGACCGATGTGTTTTTGTTAATGCGAAATAATGCGGTTCGCAGCCGCCACATTTATCCTGACCAGGTAAAGTACCGCCGCAAAATCAAATTTGTTGCCCTAAAAGACGTAATCCTGTCAGGACAATTCGGAGAGGATGCACTTGGTCTCGCTGAACGACCTGGAGGAGGGTTTGGGCGACAGAAACGACAATCGAATGCCGCCAATGTGGATTGACTACTTAGAGAAAGCTCAAATGATTTTGCCAAAGCTGAAAGTGAAAATTAACGACTTGAAAATGTTGCATTCCAGACACTTGCACAGGCCTACGTTTGACGAGAGTTCCGCCGACGAGATTGCTATAGAGAGTTGTACGCATGAAATCACCAGGATGTTTAATGAGACACATAGATTGGTACAAATTATAAAAAGTCATTCTACTGAAGGTGATTAATCAATTAATTGGTTAAAAATCTCTAGTTGATTTTGTCCTTTCAGGTCCTGTCAAAGAACAAAGGCTGACTATTAACGTGTATCATTCCTTAGCCAGTGCTTTACAAGAGTTATCCACTATGTTTAGATCTACACAAAATAATTACTTGCGCCAGATTCAATCGCGCGAGGACCGCTCCAAGGTCTATTTCGATAATCAATTAGAAGATGAAGATTTATACAATCGGGAAGTTGATGACATTGATAACTACTTTGTGAATTCCAAGCAGATGAATCAGCAGCAGCTTCTACTGTTGGAAGAGGAAAACACGCGATTTGCTCAGGAAAGGGAGCAAGAAGTGAACGCGATTGTCAAGTCAATTGTTGATTTAAATGAAATTTTTAAAGATCTGAGCCAAATGGTTGTAGATCAAGGAACAGTTTTAGACAGAATTGATTATAATGTAGAGCAAACACAAATACAAGTGTATGAAGGCTTTAAGCAGTTACAGAAGGCAGATGCTTATCAAAGAAAAAACAGAAAGATGTGTGCTATTCTAGTATTAGCTGTAACAACAATCATCTTATTTTTTATTTTAATTTTTGTCAAGTCCTAGTCATAACCCTGTAATTTTTGTATTATTTGTCAGATTATTACTAAGCCAAATATTTATTTATGTAAATAAATCACTGAAAAACAAGTTCAATATATCTTTTTTATTTAGTTCATATATATAACACACATGAAATAGTAAAAATTATATAGTAACACAAAATATGATTATGAAGTCTATTATTACACAATGACACTTTCTCAACTGAAATTTTTGCTAAATAAGAGATGAAAAATTAAAACTAAGCTTCTTTGTACGACTCTAGGAGTAGTTTCTTATACTCATCTTTTTTCTTCCATTTGTCCGCTGCTGTGGTGTTTAGGGGACTACTAATATTAGGTTCACCTAACAATGCCTGAATAGACAACAAAATTGTTCTAACATCGTAGAGAGCTGACCACTTCTCTTTCAATATGTCTAAGCAAATATTACCGCTGGTGTCAACATTAGGGTGAAAACAGGGTGTGATGAATTTAACTACCGGGGCTGTGTAAGGGTAAGAATTGGGGAACTGTAAACTCAGTTTGAATTTTAAATTTTCATAAACTGTGTCCTTTGGCCCCAAGATGGTGCCCACCCATTTGAATAAATTGTCTCCCTCAGGAAATGCAGAGATGCTTTTATCTTCTGACATCATTAGCGTCATGAGTTCTTTGTGCAACCTGAAGCGCCAGATAAGGATTACATGTGGAAGGTTAATTTGAACCTGTGTTTTTGTTACCTTTTTGTCACTGCATGGTTGTCATTTGATACTTTTTTCGAACTCTCTGCTTGTTTCACGTTTTCCGGGAGCTGTTCGACGAACGGGTTAAAATTCTGGGCCATTGTCGCACACTTAACAAACAAATTATCCTAAATCTACTTTTAATTGATTTGTTGAAAATTCGTTACAATGCAGATGGATGCCAAACGTCAAGTCACGTTTAAATTTACCAATCAAAAACTGATGTAAAAAAATTACCAAGAGTGCTGCAGGACACCACACTGACGCAGTGAAAATCCCTAACGAACACGTAAATAAATTTCGAAAATTGTTTCTCTGTTACATTTGCCTTTTGTTTATTTGTTTTTTATTTGTATCTTTTAAATGCATTGCGAACATTGCACAACAATCAACATAGAAAATTCAAGTTTTAAAAGCGGAGTTGTGTCCAACATTCAAAAAAATAGTTTCACCCTAAGTGAATAGTTTATTCAATTTTTACAAATTAAAGTCCATTCGTTTTAATAAACAATTGTCAATGTCAAAAATTCTTATAAAACCGGACTGTACCACCCCAGACTTCCCAGAATGTCGTATTTATGGACCGGATGTATATTGGTTTTTACACTAGACATTTATTGAGGTTATGTATATGTTGCACTTTGACGTTTTTCTATCGCAATTACACAAATCACAATAATAATGTCATATCCAGCGACTCGTACGCAAGTACCTACAGAAAAATGATATCTGTTAAGACCTTGCACATCAAAAGCAATGTTATTATGTTTAATGATTCTTAAAAATGAGTTGCGTCTTCAAACTTAGCAAGAAGAAATGAAGGTTTGTACGGAATATTTACTTGAAATCCAATAAATCGGGAAATGTGAACGGTTAAATAAAATGTGGATTGAAAGATAAAAGACAAAAACTATTTTAATATTAGAAAAATGAAAAAACTAGGAAATAGGTTACTTCAAAAATATGAGCAGCTTTCTCGCAAATTTCTTTCATCGACATTCATGGTTTTTCCGTCTCCAATTCTTTGCAGTATCGAACTACTGCCATCTTTTCACGTTGAAGAAGCGACTGACCTGTACCCCTTTTACGTGAAGCCATTCTTCAACTTTAAATTCTTCGCCAATTTTGAATTTTATATTAAACAAGTCTTGCGCATGTCAAAAGGACGAAATTTGGCTGACACTCAGAGATGCCAAGATTGATTTATGAAATAACTAGGGTTGACATTTTGGCAAGTCTACCACCTTGACAACATTTTGACAATTGTTTATTAAAACGAATGGACTTTACAACAAATTAATAATATCGTTGCTTTTTAAATATTCTCCAAGTGTGCGTCAGTTGCCTTTTGTTTTTGGTTGTTTATTATTATCAGTTGTGTGTTGAGCGTTTCCTTCTGAAAGTTGATAACTTTTGACTGCATATAAAAAGTGTAAGAAAACATTAACTGCCAAAAAACTAAGCTTAAGTTTAACGTTTTTGTAAATACGCCAATACGCGTTCGAAGTGTGTGAGGTTAAGAAATTTTTTCAACTAGAACCGAGTTTTTCAACCGTTTCGTGATGCAACAGCAACGTCTCTCACGCGAATTAGCAAAAATATCCAGTTCTCCACCTGTGGGAATCAGTGTTTCGTTAAAGGACAATAAAATGGACGTCCTCGAAGCACAAATTATCGGACCAGATGAAACTCCTTACAAAAACGGAGTTTTTAAGCTGGAAATAATGATCCCTTCGAGGTATCCTTTCACGCCGCCCTCGATAAAATTTTTAACGAAGGTGTACCACCCGAACATTGACGATAACGGAAGAATTTGTCTAGATTTAATTAAAATGCCGCCAAAAGGAAGCTGGAGGCCTACCATTGGTCTAGAGGGTTTATTAATAGCAGTGAGAATGCTTTTAGAGAGCCCCAATCCTGATGACCCCTTGATGGCTGACATTGCAGAAGAATACAAACATTTCAGAGGTGAATTTGTTAAAAAGGCTCAACTGTTTACAGAGAAATACGCTTGTTAACACTTAAAATCTATTTTATAAATTTAAAATAAATCACAATTAAGTTATTGGGAGGCTCTTCTTTCCATTTCAACATTCTGAGTGTCTGTGTTTTTCAAATGGAGACTTCTCCTGTTGTCCTTTTTATTACTAGCACTACTTTCATTCAAGTCCTCATCTTCCTCACACTCTTCAGCAAGACTGCTGCGAACAGCTTCAGCAAAAGCGTCAGGATACTGCGCTGACAATTTAGTTTTAATTGCACGAATTTTTTTGAATATGTAGTCCAGATCCTTTTTCATTTCTAACAAGAGCTGAGTGTGTTTCTTGAACTCAGGACCGATAGTTTTTAAGCGGTTTGCACTTAACGCGTTGCAGTTAGTGAGCATTTCATTTGTTTTCTCAAATCTTTGTAACCTTGAATTGAAAATGTATAACAACGGGTGAATTACAAAAACCTGTGACGGATACATTTGTTTTTGCGCCCTAATCATTGACTCTACATCTTGTTGGTCGACTATTCCTGCTAGTCCTTGGATAAAAACCTCAGGGGCTGTGTAGTTTTGAAAGCACTCGATGCTGAAGTCACTCTCGGGTGTGCCCTTACTGTCATCCATTATAATTAACAACCAAAATACTTTGACGATGCTGTTTACATATTTATCGATTTATCTGGGAAATTGAGGTTAGGATGTTAGAAACAAAAATCGTTAGATGACGTTCCGGTTCCACCAATAGATTACCCAGGACAGGGCCGGATTTAAATAGATATTTAAGCAATAAACCGATAATAATACAGATTCTAATAAATAAATTATTTATTATAACTAGTTTCGTTGACGCAAGAATAGATTTTTCCACAATTTTTATATACGGTTGTAATTAATTATTTTCCTTGTATTATGCAACACCAGTTGGTGATGCGAATAAAAGATGGTTGTGAGTAGTAAAATGTACTATTTATGAAATAATTCTTCAGCTACAATAACAGGCACTTCCTATACATTCTCCTCTTCTAAATTCTTGTTCCCAGCAAACTAGCTCGCAATGTGACTCTGTAATTGGTTTATGTGAACGATTGAGAATGTGGCACATTTTTTCTCCTCTTTTCGATCGGATGTTTACTTCCAATCCATCTAAAAAAAACTTATGTTATAACATCAGCAAGAACTAATAGCAACAAATTAATTTGTTTCGTTACTTTCGAAAAGAGAATTGTAAATCCTATTTGATTTTGAAAAGTAGTTGCAGCGTTTCCTACACAAAACAAAAAATTCACCTTCATCACGTTAAAGAAATGTATGCAAGTAGCCATTTAAAACGAAACCTTAAAAAATCATTTTATTATAAAACATTTTTTTTTTTGGAAAAAATTTAAAACTACTTAAATAGACGAATGTTCTTCTGTAAAATCGTTTCAGATTAAAAGAGAACAACGGTCTTTGTTAAACCGGTTAATATACAATATCTGTTGTGATTATCCTGACAGAAGGGATAAACACAAAGAATATTTTATTTCTTGATCGACACTGTCAGAATTTGAGAATTTTCTCCTGTGTGAACGGATTTTGATAAATTTGACAACTTGTCAGAACGAAACGTCAAGCTAATTTTAAAGATTTTCAGCGATTTGGAGCCTTTGGGGGGCTCGTCGAACAAAAAAAACGTTGTATTCAACTCGTTCTTGTGTAATTTGGGCTTTTTTTGGCACTCGTGGACCTTTAAAACTCTCGTTTCACTCGAGTTTTAAACTGACCCACTCATGCCAAAAAAGCCCAAATTACACACGAACTCGTTAAATAAACTACTATTAAATAAGTTCCTGTAAGAATCAGAAAACATTTTATGAAAATATTATTATAATCAACCGGAATTTACTAATTTGTGTCAACGCTAGAAATTATTTTTTGTGGCGTAATTCATATGAATGAGATAATAAATAAATAAATAAATAAATATGTATTTATTATTCTCGCAATATAATAGTTCCCATAGATCAAGCTTGTTTGTTGTGATCGGTAATAAATTATTTCTGTCACTTACCGGTTGCGTGATACTCCTCTAAAGGATAGCACAACACGTTGACCATAACATATAAGAGAAGAAACACAGACGAACGAGCGGCTTTCATTTTACCAACAAAGTAAATTCTTTGGAACAGGAATGTGTGACTGTTTTACAATGTGGAAATATTATTTTCGCAAATCGTTTTATAAGAGTTTGTTCGGTTTTATTACTAAGGGGATTCCTCAATAGCAAAACTTCTAGACCGGGGCAGCCCCGTTTTATCCTCTGGGAAAAAGGAATTACCAGTTTTGTCGTAAAGTGAAAATAAACAACTGTTATCGTTTCATATTTGTAACTTTGTTTTTTATTGATTGTTGTGGACGTTATTATTAGAAACATAACAAAATAAAACATTTATTTTTAGAATCGTTTTATTATGAAACAAATCGTTCATCGTAATCTCTCCCTATTATCTTGGCTTATAGCAATGAACGCGATATTTTCGAATTTGTTTGTTGTACGACTTAACACCAAAAATCTCCGCGTATTCGTAAAATGCTCGATTTGAATTTAAAACTCGCAAATTAGAAAACGTGTTATCAATTGTTGGAACAGAACAGAGACAAAAATAAATCCACAAAAGTGAAAAGGTTGTTTATGTATTTATTTATTTAAATTAATTACGTGTAATGTCACGTTGTGTAATATTAAAGTTGCAGTCGTAAGCTTTAAATATGAAAACATTTCCGCAAACGTTCGACCAGGTTCTCGATATAGGTAAAGTTCCTAGAAGTTTTCCAAGCGTTTAATCAAGTTTAAATGAATTAAAGCGTCCATTGTCGAGATCTAATTACTGCATTATTTAATTGAAACATCGTTGAATTAACAAATTTTTTGTTATGATGTGGTCTGATAACTCTGATACGAGTTGCAAGGGACAAAATGTGATTTAAAAAATTATTTGTTTGGAAAAAATTTAATTCACTACTACTGTATACATTTTTCTCCTTTTGGTTCTTTAATAGTTGATAGAATGAATTCGTCTTGTGTCGCTGAAAAATGCAAAAAAAAACTCGCATTTTACTTTTTTTATTATATTTTTATTTATTAACAATACCGTCCTAAATATTACAATACTTAATTTTTGCTACAAAGAAAAAACTCCACTCTCAAAGTCTTTGGGTCAGTTTAAATTTCAGTGGTTGTTCAGGTACATACGTAGGTGTTATTTTATAACTCAATGGTCCATAGTTATACTCTACTTTATATTTTCTAAAAATCTGTAAACTTTCTGAGTTACTACTGGCTCAAAAGTCTATACTCCGTTCACTTCAGCTATGTAGTTAAAAAATCACGTGACTTTCGCCTGTTTGCTTGACAAACTGAATAGAGCCAGCTCTGAAATTTGTTGGTTGTTGGACCAATCGCAACGCAAGGCGGAGGCTCCTTGGCAACTGATCACACTGCGTACTGTGCACGTGATTCCTACACCGCTCAAGCGAACGGAGTATAAGCTATTATACCTTCGCCAACAGAATTTGTAATTCAGCTTCGGCAAATCGTCTCCCTATACAGGACCTTCGTCCGTAACCGAACGGTAGACTGACGAAAGGATGCGGTTTGTGTTTCACTGGGCAAGAACCTTCACTCTTTAACCACCTCTCGGGAAGGAAACGGTGAGGCTCTTGAAAATATTCTTCACTGTTGCTCACCACCAAATGAGGGAAAATCACGTGAGTCTGAAAAATGTTGTTAGAAAATTGTTAGAACAAATTTTGGGACACCAACTCCTTTTGGGACTTCATATCCTGCGATCACTGTGTCGCTCTGGAGACTCCTCCCGTTCCCAATTATAACGGGGTACATTCGCAGCGTCTCTTTGATGCAAGCCTTGAGATAAGGCAACTTATCTAGAGTGGCAACCTCGACTTTTGAGTCGTTTTGGGGCATGACCGTTTGCAACTCTTCGAAGAGTTTCTGTTGTTTGTCAGTGCTTTGGGACAGTTGATAAAGCGTGGAGGCGGCGGCTATGGACGTCTAAAATCTCAATTTCAGTTTTGATTTTATCAACACTTGACACCCACCGTGTCCACCCCCACGAGCAACAGGTCCAAAGCTAGCACCGCCGCCAGCTTGGGGTTGTCCGTTTTCAGAAGAATCCTTTCGACTATCGACACGTTCTCCTCTTTGATTTGGTCGAAATCTTTCGTTTTCATTTTCTCCATCGTCTTGGTGATGTGCTTGAGACACAACCTGAAGAAATATTTGCACACTTTTTGTTAATGATGTGCATGACGCAACGCGGAAGAATTATGTCATTCACCTTGCAGAAATTATTACACAAAACCTCAAGTTCAAAGTCAGCTTTCACTAGCGCAAATTGAAAGTGAGTGTACTCAATATCTAGGTTACCAGTCAAGTGGGACTTACGTCCTGAAATCTTCCAAAGCTCCGATGTACTTTCTGAACGATTTGTTTTGGTAGACCCGCCATACTGGCATTTTTAATTCCACTTCCGCCACGTTCCAGAAGAAAGTGTTGATGGAATCTATTATGCGTTGCGATTCGGAATTTGGGGACAGGTTTGGTTCTAGGCAGCCGAGTCTTGTGTCCAGAGAGACTCTAGCGACAGCTGAAAGGTTGTTACGTAATGATACTGAAAGTGTGGAGGGGCTCGGTGGCTTACATTCTAGGGCCCATTTGTAGATTTCCGACAGGAAGTGATCGGGCAGTTCTTGGTTTTCGTCCAGCGTGCTCTCCATTCTGTAAAGATCGATCGAGGCGGTGAAAACTTGACTCGCGTATAATGGCTATTATTCACTCGGATGATTCCACCACTCGCCTACGGCTCGTGTTAGAATTTTCATCCTTTTGACCAATAGCCATCTTTACACGCTCGCTGAAGACTGTACTATTGCGTATTTATATATTTTTATTATCAATTAATTTTAAACGCTCGTCAGTCTGTAGATTAAAAACACAAACAACGCAAAAAGTGACTTTAGTTTTAAATAACTGATCCGTGATTCGTAATCCGTGGTGCGTTCACAATCGACTCTTCAACGCCAACTTTAAGGAGAAATCTAAATAAACGCCCAATATAATAAAATAATCGTATAATAAAAAAAACTTAGGAATCAATTGCTTTAAAAAAATTAGCAGGTTTGAATTTTGAAAAGAATATAACAAAATCTATATACAGGGTGTTTAAAAAATGCCGCACTACAATTATTGTACGGTGTTCAGAAGCATTTGGTAGGTAAGGGAAAAATATTTAAAAAATCCTTGGTCTTCATTTCTTTGCACAATGAGAGTTTTGTGTAAGGATGCAAATAAAATATGCAGAATAGAAGGTTGATTAATATTTTTTAACACAATCTCTGTGGTCTTTAATATTAAATGCCATTTACCTCCTTTAATTATCGAAAATTATGCAAAAATGGATGAAACTATTTCAATTTTTTAAAGGTAGTGCACGCAGTTAGCAAATTTATCATAAAATAAACCTTCATCCACGTGCAAATTCAACACCAAGAATTTTTTAAATATTTTTCCCTTACTTATCAAATGCTTCTAAACCCTGTGCTATAGTTTTAGTGCGGCATTTTTTAAACACCCTGTATATAAAATCTTAATCAGCAGATAGGCGACAAACATCACAAACATTCTTGCCTGTTGGAAAGATATTGACAGTGGACAGTGCAAGGAAATATTAACAGGGTTAACGATAAAATACAATAAAAAACGAAGCGTTTCAACTTATTAAAAAGATGTAAAAAAGTTTCTGTTCCAGTTGTATCAGGCGTTCATTTAAATTCCGGTCAAAGTTCACGTTGAAGAGTCGATTGTGAACGCATCAGCTGTTTAAATTTTACCTCAGTGTTTGCGTTGTTTGTGTTTTTACCATATATCTATTAACTAGTAGTTAATAGATATATGGTTTTTACACGAGTGATGCGTTCACAATCGAATTTTCAACGCCAACTTTGACCGGAAATTTAAATGAACAACCGATACAATAGGTACTACAGGGTGTCGCAAATTTAACGTATTCCAAGTCGGGGGTCTTGTAGGGAAAAATCTCAGGAACCTCTAAAAAATAAAATAAAAAATATACGGGAGGTCTTCACAAAGATATATGGGTCTGAAGGTTCAAACTTTTCATCATGTTTTCTTCAAATAAAAAATATAAATGGTTGACATTCATTTTGAAATATGGTGAGGATGATTATGTAAAATATTAAAATATAAATAAGTTTTATTTTTCCAATTTTTGTTCAAAAGGGAAGTACAACATAGCTAGAATATTACATAATCAGGTACTTTTGAAGAAATATCGGCAACTTTGATATTTTTTTCAAAGTGACAGCAATTTTTTTTAAACATTTTTACTTGATCAACTTAACACACCCTGTATAGTTTTTTTTTTCTTAATTAGATAATAGGTTCATGTTGTAGAATCAAAGGGTTTATGGGGGTCATATTTCAAGAGTATAGTAGTTTGATAATGAACCTGTGAACCAAATCTGAAATCTGTTGCGTCATAAATTCTAGAATCGAATCTAAAACTACAAATGGAATTCAGAGTGCCTAGTTTTATTTTGAAAAACACAACAGTAAAATTTTTTTTCGGAAAGATAAAAATGCGGTTTGCAGATTCAACAAACCCAATTCCGGATTCTTCCGTGTTGTATTTGTTTTAATTTGCATAAATTACATAATATGCTAATTCGCTCTCGATATCATGAGAATTTTCCTGGATCCTACCTCTCGATTTCCTACAAACTGCAACCCACATAATCGCACTTTTGAAACACAACAATAATAATATTGGCCAATTTAATTTACAAACCCGGAAAAGAAACACCGCTTTTACGTTAAATCAGCTTCCAGTAGTCCAATTTGCCTTCATTACCGAAATGAAAACAATGGATCCGCTTGACACGCACCTCACGTTTTTCTCTTTCCACTTTAACGTAATCCAACATAATTTCCTGCACAACAAATAAGGCTAAATTATGCGGCGTTGTGATATCTTTGATGTAAATATCGAGGAACCGTACGGGTTCTTATGGATTCCACTTTTACTGAGATGTGGGTCAGCCGTCTGAGACGCATTATCTCACTTATTATATAACCCCCTGGGGCCTGTACCAGATTGTCTAACCGATAATTACATATCAGAAAATTTTAAGTAACAATCCGGAAATCAAAAACACTACCTGCGTAAGAAGTCGCCGGCTATGACATCCAACGGTTCCACATATTTTCTGGCGATGTGCGGTGGGAGCAACGCGTGTTGGACCTTCTTCCGGAACTCCTCCCACTTGGGACCGTGTCTGCACAAAAGTCCATCCAACTTACCCCAAATACATCTTCGGCGGGACTACTTACACCCCGATGACGCCGGCGTTGCCGTCGAAAAACTCCTTCTTGAGGATCTGCTTGTAGTAGTGCAACGAGGGCATCGACGGTCTGTGCGGCATCGTCTCCTCCATCCTGAACACCCTCTCGATGTCGTCTCCGTTGAACACGAAGAGCAAGTCGGGGTGGCCGATCAACCCCCCGACCTTCACTATCCTGCCGTAGTCCCGGTTCAGGGACCACATCACCTTGTCCAGCTCCTGGATCTTGTACTGCCCTATGACAGGAGCAAAGCGCCAAGCGTTGCCGATCAAGGGCAGCTCTTTGGGGCCCGGGATCTCGCTGTACGGTTTGGGGACGCTGTCCGCCCTGTCCACTTCCACTCGGGGGGCTTCGTCGAACAGCTCGGGCATCACCCCGAGGGCCGTCGAGTAGGGGCGGTCGGTGGAGTAGGCCCTTCGGACCCACACTAGGGCCGCTTTGGGCGCAAGCAATTTGCGAGAGATCGACATTTTTTTTTCACAAGTTGTACCAATCGATTTTCGGTGTTGTACAATTAAACACTCACGATTCTGTTGGTGTCGGACGCTTGACACACTAGTGCATAGTTTCGGTGCGGTACTACCCTGGCTGGTAAGTTTTTTCCTAGCTTTATAATCTCTTAGTATAGCGGGGAGGGCTTTTAGAACTTTTGCAATATTTCAGAAGAGTGGGCGATACATATACAGGGGGTTATGTAAGTGAGATCTTTGCCGAGCCCAGCAAGCCGTGAACCGGCCGTTACGTCACAGATAAATTCTTTCAGAAAGGTTTCTTCCTTGTAGCGCTCGCTCGATTTATGCGCTTTTAATGTTCCTGTCGTACAGATCATTTTATTGCCGGTTTAATGTGGCAAAAGTGACAAGAGAATAAATGACAATTACACAAAATTTAACTTTGTAAATAATTGATGTCAAAATGTTTTATTACTCTTTGCAGAAAGTCCAGGTAGTCTACCTTGTTTTTTCTCTACCACGCCAGGACTAGAAACAACTAGACAAAAATACCTCAATATCGCCAATATGTCAATCAACATTGATCCTATTATTTTTTTCTAGCAGAAAAATCGTCCTTAACCATCACCAATGAATGTAACAGATAAAAATAAAATAAGAAAACGTTGGTTGTTTTAATAAATGACAGTTCCGCGTTTGACAGTAGACACAGGTGTGCACGTTTATTTTAAAAAATGAATTAACAATAAATGTCAAAATGACATTTGTGCACACTTCTGCAAAATAATATTCCAAAAGTATTACCAACCCATAAAAAATAATCACAACTTTTTACCCTTTAGTTTTACATGTTAGTTAATACAGGGTGAGCAACAATAACTGTTTCAGTTGGCAAAAAAAAAATTTACATAAAATTTTCAAGACTGAATTGTACTTATTCCGGTTTGTTTTATTGACATTATTGACAGCTGGTATACATTTCAAATTTAAACGTCTTGGTTTTTGTAATCTTTTATTAATAAAATGGTTTTCTCGTTGGAACATGACATAAAAGTCACAAAAAATCACCAGAATTTATTGCCAACTCAAACAGTACTTGTTGCTCACACGGTAATATTTGACAGTTTGACAGTTTTCATATAGGGGCCAGATATAATGCTAGCTTTATGTCAGTCTGTGTTATTTTTTGAGGTCGTTCCAAGTCCATTGGCCGATTTGCACCAGAACTGTTTCCTACACTGTATTCTCTTAATGTGTAGTACAAACTGAAAGCAGCCGAGATGTCAAAACCGTTGCAAAATATATATTTGAAATTCGGTTCTTTTGAGCAATTCCTAAGTTCGCATATTAACAGTGCATCGTTAATGGGCACTTTCTATTGACCCCTGTTGCAAAACTGGGGCGGCTGGTCCGTTCCCGGGCGACAATCTGTCACTTTCGACAGTTCTTCGAAAAATGGCTTTCGGTAAATCTACTGACTCCAAACGTATCAAAAACGCGGTCCTCGAGGACCAGCTGTGGAGGACCTACATAGCCTCCGAGGAGAAGACCAACCAGAACTGGAAGAACAAATGGAACTGGATTTTGGACGAATACGAGTAAGTGGCGCGGCGATCAGGTGGTGTTTGTGACTTGCGATTTGCAGCGAGCTGCACAAGAAGCTCGGGGAGTTGTCCAAGGACTCGGCGTTCTTGAGCGACGTCAATAAAAACCTGAGGGAGACGGACAAGAGGACGATCAAGCCGATTCCGGAGACTACCAATCACGAGTACGGGTGGATACCGAGTCTGCCGGATTTTAAGCTGGAAAAGTACGGTGCGGACGTCGACAGTCCGGCGCCGTTGCCGGAGACCTACCACATATTCAAAGGATGAAGTCGATGGTGATTTTGTCACAGATATTGGTACAGACAATATACGAGCGTTGTGCAAGCTCTTCGATCGTATCTGATTTCACGCAATTATTGTTTCTTTGCTTGAACTGTTATTACTACCTCATTTGCTAAGGTAAATACTGACGTACGCACTCCTTTCACTGGAGGCGACAAAAGCAATTACAGAGTACCCACGCAATACTCACTGGTGATGACCAAAACCGTTTTGTTTTTTCTGTCTCGCCCCGAAACGCTCGCACATTACAAAAATACACCGTCTACATAAATTAGGTTAATTATTGCAATGATTATGAGTTCATTGCAATATCATTGTTATGTCTTATTTTCTTTTCGCTGATTTTGGGTTTCAACACGTTTGTGAAAGACGTCATGATCGTTTTATCCTGACACTAATAACCGAATCACTGTTGCAATAGCGTGAGCAAGTTCAACAGCATTTCAAGGCTGATTTTACTATCAGGGAAATACCAGCACAAATTGCATTAATAAAAACCGGTCGCTCTTTTGGTTTTATTTCAATTGTCGGATTCTGACTCTTATCACCGACTTTCTCAACGTAAACAAGAACGTTTCTGGCACTTATTTTTATTATTTGTTGATCCGACGTTTGGCTTGTTCAAACCAAAAAAATTCCACCCCAGCTGACATTTCGAAATCATGACGGTCGGTCAACTTACCACACTAATAAATAAATTTATTTCTGAATATGTAGTGCAATGTAGAATTTGTTATCCTTCATATCATAAATTAACTTAACGAATTTCACAATAAAACCCAGAAGTTAAGCTTGGTTGGCATCGAGGACTTTGAAGAAGTATTTGGTTTTTGTAATTTCTGCATTTAAGGACATTTTTTCTTGATTGTTGCTAAGTACGCAATTTTGAAGGTGGCTAATTATTCTATTCATACAATTTTCCTCAATCGTTATAACAATTTGTACGACAGTTTAAGGAAAGATTACAGCAAATTAGTAGTTCGGAATCTTGGTCGCGTTACGTCTAATTACGCAATATTTACCGTGCGTGTTGTGATTACGTAACGCTATAATTTCTTAAACTTTTCTCCTAAAGGAAATAATTTGAAAAAGAAGTCAGCGGCTGGTACTTGTATAAAGCAAGTAGGGGTTCAGTACTTGTTCAATTTTGTGATTCATCATGCAAACATTAAATTTTTATTCTTTATTAATTATCACAACTAAAATTAATTAATTTGGGGTCTGGGCGTGTATTGTTGGTTGCATATCCACATGAAATATTTTAGATTTCGTTTTCGTAACAACTGTTCTGATAACAACTTAATTTGTCGAGTTCGTACATTGCGACCTCTTCATTCCCATTTTGATATCCATCTGTGTCCACGCAATAGCACACGCCCCTTCTGCACTGATACTTCCTGTAATTGCCATTGGGGCAACACACTAGATCTTCTGTCGAATCTTTCGGTAAAAAACGTTTACTTCTTGCACAGTCTGGAAAAGTGTTAAAGCTAAAACTACACAAAAATCAAAATCGTTCAAATACTGACTGCAATTCATGGAGCCGGTGTTTTCACTGAGGTGCATACCGTACTCCTCTATTTGGAGTCCGTCTGGATCTGCACAAAAAACCTCCTCCCTGGCAAAAAACAATGATTACGAGATGTCGTTGTGTTTTAAATTTGACTCACTTTTCCACGTTCAACTGAATCGGTGCGTATTTACCATCAATCGTACAATTTGGAAATTTTGATCCGAAAACTGCGTCAAAACCGTTTGCTTTGTATTTGTTATCTTCGTCCAGGATCTCTAAATAGCTTTCCGCGCAAGCATAGTAAAATTTGCCCGTTTCATGCACTCCTTCAATGACTGTATTTTGACAAGATTACAAACTGTTGGAATTATTTTGGAGGATCTTACAGCAATCCAGAGTTTTGTTCGAAATGTCCTCCATATTTATCGAAGCGGTTGTCGGATATGTTGGGATGCCATCCAGAGGGTCCGTGCACATGCATTTATCGTCAATACATTGGATTACGTCGTAATCACCATTCTCTGTGCACCGGAAGTACTCATTTGGGTGTAGAGTTCTCCCGATAAACTTTTCAGCTTGTTTCTGTTTTCTAGAGCATTCTGAAATAAATTTTGTTAATTTACAACTCTTAATTACGATCTTGAATAATTAAACAAATTATACAAAGGGGAGATATCTGTACCGCATTTCATAGTCAGCTCTGCTATGCTGGTATAGGGGATTTCTCCAAAGATTCGTTCTCCCTCATTGTCCACACAAAAACACCTAAAATTGTGCAAATCATAATGTATGTGTTACAAATGCAATTGAAATTTTACGTTTGCCCTGGTAGACATTTGTAAGGTTTGTAAAAACCGTCGTCGTCGCAGTTTGGACGTACCTGCATGGTACCAAGAGTTCCATCAACTTTTCTGTTGTCGTATTCAGCTCGTGCGCGGGTGCATTTAGTGTTAGTCACTGTAATTTGATTTTCGAAAAACAAAACATTTTGTGTTGGTGACAAGAAATACTTGGTATGCAGACTCCGTCCAGTCCGTCAATGCTGCAGGTAAGACCAGGGCCACAGATTGAATCCGGAATGAGACCGCCGTCTTCTCCCACTGCACAGTACTCATTCTCTCCTGAAATAATTATGTCAACGAGAACAATTTTTGTTTATTTGGAGACACAAACCTAGATTTATTAGGCAAAACTGACAGCAGTTGCAAAGATAAGGACCGGGTAGGATTACACCACTGTGCGTTGAATTCTGGATCTGGCAGTTGTCCGGGAGGGCTGGACAAGGATTGTCTGCTATGTAGTCCTAAAAAGTAATTAGAAATTAGGGGGAACTGAAAGTGCCGCAAATACTTACGGAGCAAGATCGTGCAGAACACAAAACACCGTCTTCGTCTTGGGCTTTTGCGTTCTTGGACAATAAAATCAACAACAGTATGAACACTTTCATTTTAGCTGAACAATGTTTGTGACAGGAATCTCGCAATAAGTCGAGAATTTGATTGAAATCATTTAGATAAGATAATTCGGTTTCCTCTAAGATCGGAAAGATAAAAGAATGACGTCGATTTTTAAGAATTTGGTGTCGGTTTTGATCGAGGAGAAATTTGATTTGTCTTTTGACAGGAAATTTTGAGTTTTGTTTTGTGGGGGGTTTAAATGATTGGAATCCGGTCCTGCGGTATTTTTGACGTAACGACATTTTTCGTCCGTTTGCAATGAGGTGTCGGACTTTTGGGAATTTATTTAATGAGATCTGTCACCTGTGCCGGTAAAACAGGTCACCTTTCTTTTGGAGTTTCTGCCGAAGTGCTCTCAGAGTGTGTTAATATAAAATTTATCAAAAAACTGGCAAAAGCGAGGACTTTGTAAGTGAAACCAGAAAAAGCTGTTGCAATGGCAGATTTGGACGATTTTTTCGCAAAGAAAGATCGCAAGAAGTCTAAAAGCACGAAGAAATTCTCCACGACCGATGAAGTAGCAAAAAAACTAGAAGACAACGCAAAAAAATCCGAGAAACTGAAGAAGGAACGTGTTCCTGAGGGCGACGAGACTTCCGCTCCCGTTCATGTAAGAATTCGTCGTATAAGCGAAACTTGTGGAAAATGTTTGGTTAGAAGTGGTTTGTAGCCATATTGTACCTTAATTTCAGGACCAGGATGAGTGGAAGGACTTTGAAGAAGAAAAGAAGGACTACAGCGGACTAAAAATCGGCAATTTAACCATAGCATCGCCAACGGATGGGAGCACAGGTGCTACGGAAACCAATACCGAGCAACAGCAAGGATTCGACGACTCCGGACAAGACAACGAGAAGAAAATGGGGCCGTGGAAGCGGGTCGACTCTGAAGTGCAAGAGGAACCGGTCAAAGTTGTGGAGAAGAAGGTCGAGCCACCAGCACCCAAGCCCGGTCCTGGTGGAGCTTATGTGCCACCCAGCATGAGGAATCAGTCATCACAGCCGCAAATCCAACCCAGTCGGCTACGATCAAAGGCCGCACCGGACATACACAATGAAGAATTTTTCCCCACACTGTCCAAGACAAGTGACCATAGGAAGTAAGCACAAAAAATTAATCCCAGGTTGTTCACATTCCGAATAACTTGAACAAATCGAGCAGATTTTTGGTAAGAAATGGGTAAAAGTCTTTCTCCATTGCAGAAATCGAAGTGAAGGGACTTTTGAAGTAGTGCAACACAACAGGGCGGGATCCCATCGACAAGTGGAGCAGGCGAAAGCGAGTTCGGGGCAGGGCCCCAAACTGTCTCTCGAAAATCGCTACAATACTCTAAGCGATAGCTAGTGACTTTTATTGTTTAGAGACATGTTTCTAATAAGTGATGGCCGTATCGACTGTGGAACACAAGAGTAGTACCGTCTCATTTCAGGCAATTCTCATAAGTCTGTCAAACTACCTTAAATTTTAAGTTAAGTCTCTTCCTGTTTTAAATTAAACTGTCATTAAAAAGAAACCGACATAGGGAATTTTATTGAAACTATTACTAGGGCTCTGAATTTTTTGGTTTAAAGTTTTGATTTTTTTTACAAATTAAATTTATAAACATTTTTCAATATGTTTTTATTACACCCGTTGCTCCCTGTTAAAGATCTTCAATCGTCGCCTCCTCACTACAAATTCAACTTTTAACGGCGTTTAAGACTTTCATTTTGTAGTTAGAAGTGGTCTCGCGCAAGTACCTTGTAACATACTTTAACCCGTGGGGCCCTTCGCTGCTGTAAGATTCGTAACTGGTTTGCTTTAATAAATTCTCTTTAAAATCTTTTATGAAATATATCCAAGTGGTAATCTTCCGGTTGTCATCTAAAGACAGTACTTCACGCTCTTCTCTGACGTAAAAGTTTGGGTGGTCTTCTAAAGCGTCCAAGTTGCGGAAAACTGCATCGTCCACCTCGTACAGTTCTCCCCTCACGTTAGTACCGTTTCCTGGTAAGCAAAATAAGCATCACCGAAAGGCATTTATTAGGTACTTAAAGTAATTAATTAAGTGACAGGTGCGAGAGGGCGCTAGTAGGACTGGACCCGAGTTCAAAAAACTCACCCAGAAATTGGATTTCTGAAATGAATTTACAAAAATTCACTGAGAACTTGTAATACCTGGACTGTAAAGCAAAAATGGAATATTATATTCTGTTCCTATGATCAACGGGTACTTGTCTACGGTTTTTGCCTCGCAAATCAGCCGATAGTGTCCGATGGAGTCTTTTGAAAACCAGTTGTGATTAGGTTCGCCCCTTTTAAGCGTTCCATACACGAAAACCTTGTGCAAATTCATGCCTCCCAAAAACCCAACTACGGTCCTGATCGCTTTCTTCTTCCGGCGCCCCGGATTTTTTATGGTTAATCAGCTGATTGACAGAGGGTGTGGTGTTGTCAAACTAAACACACCCACAATTAAAATTTCAGGTAAGTTTCATTTAAATGAATTAATTATTACCAACGACTACACTTACCCTTTCACCTCGCCGAGAGATTACGAAATTTCGCATAGCAATGATAATAACAAATGAAATCGACGCGGTAAATTTAAATTATATTTTGCATTGATGACGGTTCTAGTCGAGTACTGGACGATTTCTTTGTTCTAGCTGATTCGATGTCACTTTTACGTTCATCTCAAATGCCTGTCGGAACAATACAATAATGGGGTACTTGATTGTGACTGCTCGTAGTCTACTATGGATGCTGGCCAGTTTGGTGGCCACTTTGTTAATGCTGGGGGCCCTGATGAGCCCCGTGTGGCTGGTGGCCAACCCGCAGTCAGTGCGATACGACAACGAAACAATACTGTACACGCCTAGCGTGGGGGTGTACACCAAATGTAGCAAACCGATTAAATTTGAAAAGGCTTCCTGCACAGCCATCGCTGTGAGAGGCCTGGCGACCGAGTCTTATGTATATCCGTCAGTGTGGAAAGCTGCGACGGTCTTCCTCATCACAGGTAATGCGTACAAGCGCAAGAGGCGGCACATGAATACAACATCATCCATTGCAGGTATTATGATCATGTCTGCAACTGTTTTTATGAGTCTGATCAGTTGTTGCGTCCAGAGCCTCTTCAAAAAGAGCATATTCACGATGTCCGGTGTTGCACAAGCTTTTGCAGGTTTTTGTTCGTCGAGGTGAAAAAGCGAGAGTGAAAGTTTTGTTACAGGTATCTGTTTTATTTTGGGTGTGATGTTGCATCCCATGGGTTGGGGGGCGACAAGGGTGCAGAAGTTGTGCGGCAGGGACGCTTCCCCGTTTTATCCCGCAGACTGCAGTCTCGGGTTGGGGCTGGTGCTGGCCGCGATTGGTACCATCCTTGCGTTCGTTTCAGCTTGTCTTTCAGTGCCTGCCGAAAAGTCCACCAGCAGTGATACAGTACAAGACCAAATATACGAAGGCCAAACTCTTATATGTCTCGCTTAAGAGTAAGAGAATGCGAGTTTGGTGTGGTGGCGATAACTCATACAATTTTTTTTACAGAATAATACTCGTCATTACATACCAAAATGGTACTGATCAAGTGCCTTTATGTCTCATGGGAACAATCTGAATATTTTTTTGGCAATTTTTAAAGTGATATTTAATTTTTATTGTTATGGTGCTCTCTAAGTACTGCAACACTCTACTGTACTTATTTTAAGTAGCTTAGGATTTTTGTAAACCGTTTTATACCAAAAATTTTATATCTTGTAACTTGTATTTAAGTATGTAACTACTAAGAAGACCCTTTCAGCACACACCATTTTTTTATCAAATCTACCGTTTTTCAAGGTACTTTTGTTAAAAGTTAAAATTCGCCTTTTTTTTGCCTTGAAAAACGGGGTAGATTTTATAAAAGAATGGTGTGTGCTGCAAGGGCCTTCTTAGTAGTTGCGTATATGATACAATTATTTTATACAATTATACTTTTGCACCTTTTACATAAATAAATATATACATATTATGTAATAAAACAAAGTACATTTGCACCTAGAAGTTTTATTTTATAATTTAAAATTAACTAAATAATAATTTAAACATTTCAAATAAACTACTCTTCTCTGCCGTTCTTTCTAACTTTAACATTTTTATTAGGTAAGTACGCTCCGTGTCGTGTTTGCTTTAAATGCTGGAACAATTTATTTTTTGATGAGAATTTTGCCAAACATGTCACGCAGCAGTGGTCCGTATCTATTTCTTCAATATTTGTACATTGCTTTTCCTTTTTATTTTGCTTCTTTCTACCGTTCTTCATTATTTTCTCAACGGTCACTTCATTCTCTTCATTTTTATTTTCCGTCGTCACCTTACTTTTGTTCTGCTTCTTGGCGTTCTTTTTCTTTTGTTTTTTTGTTAACTCAAAGTCAAAATTATCATCAGAGTCCTCAACTTTAGTCATATCAACTTCGCAACTTATCTCTTCTTCGTTATTAATTGTCATTATATTTTTCGCTTTTTTGTTTTTCTTTTTTTGTTTCTTCAACTGCTCCACAGAATCTTCCGATTCTTCACTAGTTCCACTGAGATCATCAGTCTGAGAAATATCGTCTACATCTTCTTCTGCTGCTGCCTCCACTTCATCATCAGTAATCTCTTCCTCCTCTTCTTCCAACATAATTTCTTTTAATCTCTCTACATTCTCTTTGTGTTTTTTACTAGATTCGTGATTTTCTAAGGCTTTTGGAGTCTTGAAAATTTTGTTGCACGCTACGCAGTAGAGATCGCTGATGTCCTCATCGTCATCGTCATCTTCCGAATTCGAAAACTCTTCGCCAAATTCTTCGGCTAACTTCTTCTCGATTTCTTCCAGTTCTGACTTGACGTTATCAAATTTGGTCCATTCAGCTTGCGCCCCCGACTCATTCAACTCTCTCTTCCTTTCAAGTCTTCTCTGCTTGCTCAATTTTTCCTGTTTTTGCCGGTTCTCCAAAATCCTCGCTTCAAGCAGCTTCGTGTGTTCTTGAACACGCTTGTCTCTCTTCCTCACAAATGCCACAAGATTTCTGACCTCCTCATTCCTTTCTTTCTTGGCCTTCTGTCTGACCTTTTTATTTTCTTTTTCGATTAATTTTAATACGCGCCTGTCCCGAGTTTCTTTAATATCGTAGGGATCGCGCCACACGTAACTTTTTTTAGTGCAATAACTTGACCAGTAAGAGTAGAATGGCCCAACAACTTCATCATAGTCACTCTTGGAGTCACCAAATCTTGGTATCTCACAAAATTCTTCTTTATCGTCAATAAATTCCAAGTCTTCTTTGATAATCTGATCGAAAACGTTGCGATACACGGTGTAGAAACCTTTCTCGTCATCCCCGTAGCCTTTGAAGCAGGTGGTCGTGAAATACTGGAAAACATCAAGGCTGCTGTCTTGAAATTCGGAATCTGAGCCTCGTAAAATTTGTTCACGGTGTTTGTCATACCAGGCCCTCTCCTGGGGGTCACTTAGCACTTCGTAGGCTTGTTGCACGAGTTGAAACTGTTCCTTGGCAAACTCAGTGTTGGTGAGGTTTTTATCTGGATGCCATTTCAGAGCATATTTTCTGTAAGCTGATTTTATTTCGGCAGCGTCGGCGTCTCTCGAGACATCAAGAATTTCGTAGTGACACTTCATTTTGATTTACGGATGGATTTTGAAACGAAAACGATGACACCAAAAACTTAACCTCACCTTGTCACCAACGTGCAAACCCACAAAAGCAAACTGACAAACTGACAGAATGAAACAGAGGTGGGGATGGGAGGCAGAAACATTTTCATATGGAGAACCCTACTGTGGCGCCTCTCGTGGCTGATCAAAAAAAGACACGAAGAAACTACGAATACGAAAATTATTAGCTGAAAATTGGTATAAGTAGCTTGAAGGGGAAAGATTAATTGCTGGGTCCCCAAATAAGACGAGTTCTAGTGATTAACAAACATAGAAATGGAACAAAGATGATGAATAGAAATGAAATAAAATCTGTAAGACCGCGCCAGCTGCGGGTGATATATAAATTAACAAAGACGCACGACATGTTACGTTTCTATTTTTTGTTCTTGTCTTGTACTCGACTACTCGTGCTGGCAGGGGGGGAAGACCTGTCAGGAAAGGTCGTTGGTCGTGTCAATAAATGAGGGCGCTGTATGCGAATCTGTGACAAATGTCAAACAGCTGATTGCTAGTGTGAAAATGGCGATTCACAGGTCAATTTATTGCAAAAATTTGATACTGTGTTAAAACTCCGTCCCCCTTAGGCCAGTAACTGATAACAGGTATTGTTCCTTTGAAAATAGCGATCTTTCGAAAACGGTGGCGTAAATTGTCAAAAAAGTTTGGTTAGTAATTATTGGAAATGTCACTTGCGACGATACATATTGTCTCGGTGTTTTTACATCCGTGCGAGCCGCACCGTTGGCTTGCCTCAAAATTTATTCCCCCTGGAAACGGTTTAATTATCCGCGGACACTTTCAGAGTGCCAAATATGTACTGGGTCACATGACACACTTAAACCACAAACATTTAATTGACTCTAATTTATCCTAATTGAACCACATTTATCTTCAAGTAAAACATAAATAAATCCAATTAGTTTATTTGTTTTAGTTTATCAACATGCCAGGCAATAGCTTGGTGGTGCCAGTAGTGTTGTGGGGCAAATATGCCCCCACACACTGCATTTCCTGCATCTATTTATCAAAAGACCAGAAGACCTTGGCCACAGGTTGTTACGATGGCCAGATTTGCCTTTGGTAAGTCCATCCCAGAGTGTCCTCCCCAAACTGATGCAAAACTTCAGGCAGGTCAATCCAGACACTCTGCAGATGACACCTAGATGCTTACTCGTAGGACACACAGCCCCCATTTTATGTATATCAAAAGCATCTATACTTCAAGACAACAACTACATTGTCTCAAGTTCAGAAGCTGGGGAGATGTGCACTTGGGATCTGGTCGATGGGAGGTGCAGAGAACATGTCAAATTACCTCAAGTGCACACAAATATGCAGGTAAGAAATGTTAACAAACATGTGACATGTCTGACTCTTGATAAGATTGTTTACTTTTCTCATCAAAACAGCTCACCAGCTACATAACAGAAATTAAAAAGTGATTTTTTTTCATTTATGTTGGCCTTGACAAATATATTTCTATTATTTAATTGCACACAGTCATTTCAGAGAATGCTAAACACTTTAAAACAACACAAAAAACTAATTACATGTCTGGAAAAAAACATTACTATTGTTACTTGTTTAGGCGTACCACATGTGTAATTGTGAGGATGTCAGGTTGTTCTGCAATGGCTATTACCCGGAAATAATCGTGATGGATCCATTCAGTTTGGAAATTTTGTTTATGTTGTCCTCCAAACAAAATCCAGATTGGATAAGTGCCCTTCACGTAAGTGCCTCCAGCTGTACTTTTTTCAAACGAATAAATACTGCTCCCGCCCAAAAAAAATTCCAATAGATCCAAACTAATTCTCTAATGAGCGTTTTGTTTTGTTTGAATTTTTTTTAATTGTCATTGAACGTGAAACCGTGCAGGTCCTGCGCCCTTGCAATCGCAAAGACGACGTGGTCCTGGCCTTGACTACAACGGGCATGGTGAAAGTGTGGACCCTCCTGGGTCACGAGACCAAACATTCAGAGCCAATTTACGAGAACGAGAGCAAACAAATCAAGCCGTTGAACGCTGTTTGCATCCAGTGTTGTCCAAACAATCAACGAACGGTTCTGGTGGTCGTTAGCAAGTATTGGCAAGTGTACGACGCAGGTATTGATAATTTTTGGTTTTGACGGCGGGGACCGACTGATCCGGATCGTTCCAGGCGACTTCAGCATCTTGTGTTCGTACCTGGCGCCGCGAGGGGAGCGGTGGATGTCCGGAGACTTTTTGGCGGCGGATCGCATAATCATGTGGTCAGATGCCGGCAAAGGTTATCTTTATAAACTGCCCGCGAAGTAAGACTTTTTTCCACTGATTGCCACTCTATTAACACGACACAAGTCCCAACATGCAGGACTCTTGATTTTACATTAACCATAGTTCTGTAATTGGTGCGTTGGTAAACTGTCGAACAGACTGTAAATTGTTGATTTTCTGCAAATTTTCATTTGATTTTGTTCTGATTATTGATGCACCCACCATTAGCCAGATACCGATATTAATGATACATTTTTTTTTTCACCATGGAACACAGCAAACTACGTGGCAAGAACGTTACCAATAGGTTAGACAATCATTCATTTATGTGTTTTTTTGCTTTTGCAGCAACATCCCTTAAACTAAGCCATCTGCAACATAATGCAGTTGTCTTGAGGCATGTCGGGTTGTGACCTCTAACAACCACTCCAATCAATGCAAACACGTCGCTTGGGGAGCTTTCTTTATTCCTTTACGTAACTGAACCAAAACATTGTTTCTTTTCACTTACGTAAGGAAATAGTGCACACATATTTTGCGCTTGTTTGTTTGTGTTAAAACCTTTTGCATGTTTTATTTACTTTTTATTAACCATGTGGATTGACTAACAAACTCGTTTCATCTCGCCTTTTACAACCTGTACAGAACGTAACGAGTCTGCCAGAACCATCGAAATTCTTTGAAAACACTCTCTAAAATTTTGGTGGTTTCTTGTGCGTCTCTCCGAGTCCCGATCCGTTCTAATCGCGACAAATCTTTTTGTAGCAGTATTCCCGATAACAAAAACTTCCACACGCCGAGCATAGAGAGCGACAGTCCTTTTCTCTACTGTCTCTTGAGCCAACCCGACAACAAGGTAACCCTCGACGCGTCCAGCACGCGCGGTACTCACTCGATCATTTCAGCTTCTCTCGTGCCCCCCCGCGATGCGTTTCGTCACGACGCGCCGACAAAACAAAGAGCACCGGTACTTGTTGAGGGGCGATTCGGAAGGCTACGTTTTGGTCTGGAACATTCCCGAAATCTCGCCCGCTCAACTCCACGAAATCCAGAACCAGAAGCCCCCGCAACCGGTGCAGATGACGGCGACCTTGACGACGAGCCTGACCGAAGCCTGGGCCAGCATGGTGCCCGGTCCTGTGGGGATTCTGGATCAAATGGAAGGTCGCGAGGGGCGATGTTAGTTGCGCCCGTCACCACCAGAGGGCGTACTGATTTTTCTTGTTGCAGCGATCAAACTGACGGCGAGCATTTATTTGCCTTTGCAGTGTCGGTTGGTCGTGGGGAGAGAGGACGGCACCATCATCATCGTGTCGGCGACGCAGACTGTCATGTTGCAGTTGCTGCACGGACACCACCAGGACTTTTCAAGTCAGTCGAAAAACTAGGTTTTGGTCGAGTAATCCACCGGATTATTGCAGATTGGCCTCCGCATCAGGTCCTGTCGGGGCACGGGGGACGTGTCAATTGTTTGTTGTACCCCCACAGGGAGCACTCGCGCTACGACAAGAACCATCTGGTCTCAGGAGGGGTGGATTTTGCTGTGTGCTTGTGGGATCTGTACGCGGGGACTTTGTTGCATCGGTTTTGCGTCCACGCGGGGGAAATCACTCAGCTTCTTGTTCCCCCAAACAACTGCAGCGTAAGTTGTTCCACAATTAAAAATGTTTCGTTCGCATTTTGTCATTTCAGACGAGAATCCAGAAGTGTGTTTGTTCAGTCGCTTCCGATCATTCGGTAACGCTGTTGAGCCTGACGGAAAGGAAGTGCGTTTGTTTGGCCTCGAGACACTTGTTTCCGGTAACGACAATAAAATGGAGACCCATGGACGACTTCATGATCATCGGGTGTTCAGATGGTACCGTGTACGTGTGGCAGATGGAGACCGGACATTTGGATCGAGTCCTGCAAGGTTTTCTAGTTGCAAATAAACTTCAACCAATCGGTTAACTTTCGAACGTTTAGGAATCGCCGCTGAAGAGGTCTTGTACGCGTGCGAAGAACACGAAGTGAACAACACGTCCTCGGAGGTGGGATTGGCGAACCCAGCCGTTCACTTCTTCAGGTACAGACAGGCGCAGCGAGGTCACGTTGTTCTACTCGGTTGTTTGCAGAGGTTTGAGACACAGGAACCTGTCAGCCATCCGCCACGCCACTCAGAGAGGCCTCCACCAGTTGCAACAGCTGGGCGCCCACACGAATAACGACGATCCTCACATGCAGAGGACGCACAATTCGCCTCTAGTCATCCAAGGAGTCAAGACGAATCCGAAAGATGCGGAAAGTCACATTTTGTTTTTCGACATCGAAGCGTTGATCATCGAGCTGTTGAATGAGGAGTACGCGATGATGTCGCCGGGGAGTTTGGAAGCGGCGGGTTTGATCGCGCAGTCGGAGTATCTGAAAGTTGCGGCGCTCACGCAGAGCGCCAGTCCCGACGCCCACAAGAAGCTAGTAGGTGAGCAGGAAGAGCGCGATGTGGAAATTGTTGCCCTTAACACCTGAGACTGACATTACGACGCTTATTAACTCGACTGATTCATTGTGACGTTAGTTAGGCACGAAAAGAAACGTTTGCGACCGGCAAATTTACATCTAGAAATGGCGCATTACGTTTTTGTTTTTCTAATTGGGAAGAAAAAAAAAGTTGTCGACGTGCAAATATTAAAAAGGAGATGATAAGAGGCGGCTGTGGAAAATAAAATTTCTAAAAAGGTGCGTCGTACTCAGTAAGCTGTCACCTGTCAATTGTGACATTTGAAAAAAATGATTTTCACTCGAAAACTCAAATATTTACGACAAAATCCTATTTTGCAAATTGGAACGAAGAAAATGGTGACTGGGTTTACCTTACACAAGTGTAATCGTTAGAGTTTCGGTAAAAATTTGTATTTGACTTTTCTAACCTCTTCATCATCGTTGTTCGTGTGATTACGAAACATCTTTTCAGAAGTTTTGTTTTCAATAGGAGCCCTTTATCTCTTTGTTCTTGATTTTATTGGATAAGTAACAGTTTTTATGTTTCCTTATTTTCAGTTCTTTTTCATTCAATCATTTTTCCGCATGAAGTAAAGTTGAAGATTTAACAAACATTTTTTTACAGAATAAACCTGGCGGTATTAGTGGATATTATTTAATACATTTTTTGTTTTTGTTTCATCATTGTTTGAAAATTTAAATGTGAACAAGTTTATTATTAACTACGCATATATGCAAAAACAGAAGGTTACACATACAACTGTTGTTTCTTCTGTATTATTTGCACAAGTAGTGACATCTACAAAAAAGGAAAATGTTTTAATGGTTGAACTCGTCACATTCATTGCTTTGTTTGATTTTTGTAACATATTTTGTTCACGGGAAATCGTTTCTGGATGTAATTTTGGCTTTTACATCAGAGTAAATTATTACCAAGTAAAACGTCAGAGCCTTGATCTGCTCCATCATTCTTATTTCGGCTAACGGAACTCCACGTCATTCTTGACAAAGCTGCAAAAAATCGCTTGTTTCAAGGGCAACGATTTGAATTTATAATAATGACTAGGACGGATAAATAACTCATTTTTTGTTATCTGTTTGCATTAAGACTTCTTTGGAAAAGTGAAAGATAAGGCGGAAAACATGGAGCGGATTATTAAGGAAAAAGACAAACATGGTAACGATTTTTCCCTAGCTTAGTGTGTTATGTTTCTGTTCTTTTTTCAGTTGCTTAGCGGTCACTACTTTTTCTCGTTTTAAAACAATTTTATCAATGTTTCTCGTTTAGGAATTCTCGCGAAGATGAAGGAGGGCGCCGAGACTGTACAAACTAAGATTCAGGCGAAAGCTGAAAGTGTTCTCAAACAAGGCGGAGACATGAGTAAAGGTAAGAAGCGAAGAAGATTATTTATGTGAGACTGGGAGGATAATACGCTTTCGAACTCTCAAAAGAAGTTGGGGGATATCGGCAACGTTTTTTATTAAAGAAACAAGTTTTATCAGAAAGGTAAACAAAATTCTGAAGTGAAAATGGTTAATGTTAAATTATGGAAAAATAAACTTTTCCGTTATTATTAAGATTTACGATCGTGCCACATCGTTAATCGATAAGCAAAATTGGTACGAAATAAAAAAACTGGACAGAGAACGTGACTTTACAAGGATTTTTGAATTAATTACATGTTTTACTTTGAATTTTAATTAATCTTGTTTTTAGACTTGTTTATTGGGAAGTTTGTGCTCAATGTGACAATTAACGTAACTGTTAAAATTTAATTCGATTGATTGTTAATTTTGTAAATATTAATTATTTCTGTGTTTCTTTTAATTACCTATGTATTAATGAAGCAGATAATTTGTGATTTATGCGTTGAACAAAAGTACCGGAAGAAGGACTTGTTTTGTTCTTAATTTTTTGCCTGCGGTTACGGTTGAAAGGTTTCGTAATGCAGAAAACCTCAGGATGGTCAGAGAAATAAGAAATAAGAGAAATTTGTTAAGATAAAAAGAGACACGCCATATCAATTTGATTTGTTGCTTTTATTAAACCTAATACGTACAAATATTGACACAGTGTTAACTCCCAGAGTTAAAGTTGACTATTGTTGGTCATTTTGAATGTTGAAAATCTGGAAACTATCCTCGACCAATGAAAAAAACCGATTTTCAACACTCAAATCCTCTCGTCGCGGGTAAACGTTCGCCTTAATAGACATGGTAAGAGACGGCGTGTCCGGGGGTGTTGACTACGGTGCTCAAGGTGGCGGCTCTGAAGACCGGAGCGGAGTAAGCGTAGGAGCTGTGGACGAGTGGGGCGTGGTAGCCGGCGAGGATACCTCTGCGGGCACGGGACTTAACAAGAGCGTGTTGGTTCAAATGAGCAATGCGAGCGGCGACGACTTCGGGGGTGTCGGCGGGGGCCACAGGGACGGCGGCGGGGCCGACTGGGAGAGCGTTAGAAGCGACGCGGTAGCCCAAACCGTCAGCTACGTAATTGGCGGCGATGACTTGACCGTTGGGGGCGACGTAACTGTAAGAGCCGACTTTGTTACCGGCGGCGTCTTGGACGGCGTTGTGGACCTGGAGGGGCTCAGAGTGTCCGTAAGAGGCCTGGCCGAGCTCGTCTTGGGCGTGGTATTGGGTCTTCTGCACGACGGGGGCGGCTACTATGGGAGCGGCGACGGCATGAGCCACAGGGGCGGCTACGGCGTGGGTGGCGACGGCGTGAGTCACAGGGGCGGCTACGGCGTGGGTGGTGACGGTGCGGGCCACAGGGGCGGCCACGGCGTGGGTGGCGACGGTGTGGGCCACAGGGGCGGCCACGGCGTGGGTGGCAACGGTGTGGGCCACAGGGGTGGCCACGCTATGGGCGACAGTGTGGGCTACAGGGGCGGCCACGGCGTGGTGGGCGACGGTGTGAGCTACAGGGGCGGCCACGGCGTGAGCCACGGGAGCGGCGATGGAGGAGTAGGCTACGGGGGCAGCCACAGTGTTGTAGGAGTAGGATACGGGGGCGGCGACGGCGTTGTGGGCCACGGAGTAGGCAGAGTAGGATACGGGAGCGGCGACGTGTCCGGATACCAGGTTGGTGCTGTAGGCCACGGGGGCGACGCCGCTAGCGTAGGCGACGGCCAGGACGCAAGAGAGGGCAACCTGGAAATTTCGATTCGTGAAAAATACATTTGTGGGGTTTGCTTTGGTACCTACCAAGAATTTCATGTTGATTGTGTTTCGGTCGATTTGTACAAGTCAACTGGCTAATTTCTGGCCAAATTCTTCATTTATACCACTCGATGGTACCCTTGCCCAGATCGGTATACGCCCAGTACTCGTTTGCCTTAAACCATATGACATTAACACTTATTACCATTTGTCATAGGTGTTGTTTTCCTCACCGTTAAGAAGCAAGAAGTGATATACGAGTCAGTGATTATGAAATGGATCGAATTTTTATCTAAAAATACCCAGTAATTAAATCTGAAAAAAAGTGATCATTTTTTATACATAGCATTGAAATTTATATTGGCGTTCTTGCTATTTGACTTGAATTCCAACGAAATTTATTCTTTATGACATATTTTTACCAATTTAGATTTTTGAAAATTTTAAAAGGTGAAGTTTTTGTAGCTTAATTGTTTCCATTTTAAAGGTATGTTAATTTGATAGAAAAAAAAGGAAAAATGTGGACGTCACATCCGCCAGACTCTCTTTTGATTGAACATTTTTTATAAAATTGATAAATATTTGAATTAAAATTTTCGTACAGTTGGCTTGGCTGACAGAAGGAAGCTGTCAGAATAAAATTGACACGTAGGTTAGAGTTATAGTCAAAATTCAATGACATTTGAAAAAAATTATTTGATAGGAATTGTCAAGTAGACAATTCATTGACAAATGGACATCATTTTACATTAGGAATATTTTCGTTTCCCGTTTTTTTTTAACCAACTGTATTATTCTTGTAGCATTAATTTAATCAATACAAAGTTTTAATTTGCTTAAAATGGATGATTCATCGATTATACGGATTAGGGTTTTTAATATCTATATAGTAATCCATTTTTATCACCTTTTTTATTTTGGCAATCTAAATTTAGATAAAGCTTAATTTCCCTTTCATAAAGTTTTTAATATGATCTTGATCAAATAAAAATGCAATCCAAGTTACCTATGAAAAACAAAAGTTAATGTCTTCGCTAAATTCGTATTTGAAATGTCATTACTGTCATTTCGTATTTTATTAAGCACTAGACGCCAACAATTGTGTTTTATAATTTTCATATAAATTTCAGATAGTTTTTACTTTAAATAATAAAAAAATGTGATTGAATCATACTTTTTGATGGACACTTGACATTTCTCTAAAAACAGGTATTTACATAAAAACTGTATGAATTAGACCATCACGAGTAATTTTAATGGATTTTTTTTATCATACGATAGTAGGACTGGCATTATTAAAGACAAATAAAACTATGAGTAAGTACTGGATTGGAATTATCTCAGGATTAATAGTGTTTGGGAATTATCTCACGCAATTTTTATTTGTTAGAAAAATGTGGTATATTTCCAGCCCTTGAACTTCAGAAACCCGGCCCAGGAGAAAATTAATTCAACAGAACAGTCATTGTCCTGTCCAGTTCTTAATGCAGATCAATTTGGCTTATCAATTGACGCCTTACTACTCCGATTAATTTAAATTAATTCCAATAAACTGGAAACTTTTGGGGCAGCTCCACCAGATCGTTGTATTTTTTTAACAGCTGTTTTGACATTGACCTTTAAGAGCCCACGTCGCTCTTGTATCGCAAGAGAATTGGAACTTCTAAATTCGACGACCTTGCCTCAGGCACAGGCGGAGTGTCTACGGTACTCGGTCTCGTAGTACTGGTTCAATTGTGACGACCATCGCTGGCTCCAGAAGGCGGATGTAATCCGACTTTTAATGAGACATTGTGTAAATGCACGTCTTAAAAATAATTATTTATTAATAAGGACTGTGGGGTTATTGGCTGACTCAGGAACACCCGGACCACACCTAGTGTTGAACTTGTTATTTGGGCAAGGTCGCCACCGTACTTAAATGTTAACGGACGTGTTATGTTAAAGATTTTTTAACGGAAACGACTGTTCACTCTACAAAAGTTGTATTGTCTCCAGATGGAACGGATGGAAGCTTGCGCTCCAACAGCAAGCCCATGCTGGGACCCTTGGATGCCAGCCACGCCATGGAGATAGCCCAGCTGCTCCTGTCGCTGCTGCACTCGTGGGGTCTGGACAACGATCTCGACAGGGTGTGTCATGTCAAGCTGGGGCTGCTCAGGCCGATGGTGCCCATTTCTTTCGGTTTGCTGTCGAAGGCCAATCAGATGTCTCTGTTTCTGCCGACTTGGAACAGCGCCATATTAGTCGACGACGAAAGCATCACCGACGACCTCTCATCGTACGACGAAAAGCTCGCCAGCATGTACCCCGAATTGGCGAAGAGGGATCACCTGACCAGAATATTCACGTCTCACACTCACTGGGAGTTGAGCACGACCCTGACGAGCAACCATCTCTTGGCAATCATCGCCCTGAGTCACACTCTCATGTCGATGAGCAACGCCACCTTCGTTCCCGAACAAGAGAGGAACAGGAAGTTGCACCGACAGCAGACTCGAGTCAGTTGGACCAAAACGGACGAAGAACACGAAGAGATGTACACCCAGCAACAAGCACAAATCAAGCAAGGGTGGTCGTTGTTGGCCACCTTGCACTGTGTCCTTCTACCGGACAAGGTGGTCGAAGCGGGGGCGAAGAATTTCAAAAGACCGCAAGTCGAGATGATGGCCAAAAGGTGGCAGCATCACTGCGTGGAGGTCAGAGAGGCCGCGCAGACTCTACTCTTGGCCGAGCTGTCCAGGTACTGCGGTCGCATTTTGCCGTTCGATTCTGCATTGATGTTTTCCAGGATGGGGCCTAAAGGTCGCAAGGCCCTGGTCGACGCTTGGGCTCAGTATCTTCCCTTGTACACCCAGACCGAGACCATCAACCAGCAAGCGGTGTCGCCGCCAGGGATGAACCACGTCAACTCGGGACAGGTTCAGCAGTCGCCCGAAACTGCGGTATTAAAGAAAACGTGGACGCTTGTGCGGTGCTAATTCGTTGTTGCAGGAGGAGGAATTCGAAGAGGAGGAAGAGGAGCAAGTGCGCAAACCTTCGAGTCTTTCCGAATTGAAGCGTAAGCAGTCGACTGCCGTGATTCTGTTGGGTGTTATAGGGGCCGAGTTCGGGCAAGATATTACCGGCGTGGATAATAACAAGAGGAGAGCGAGCGAAGACAGGAGGAAAAGTTCGGTCGTCGAGGGTTTCGGTCAAGGCAATAATAATCTAGCAAGACTGACTGCGATGGCGTTGTCGCATTTGTTACTGGCGGCACCGACGCCGAAACTACCTCCGCACATTCCCCTCAGGAGGGCAGCTATTGATTTAATCGGTAGAGGTTTCACGGTGTGGGCTCCCTTTTTAGATATTAGCAAAGTTTTATTAGGTACGAGAGATCCCTCTCATCACTAAGAGCGCATTGTAACGATTTTTATTGACAGGTCTTTTGGAATTGTGCTCGGACGCCGACAGGTTAGTGCCGAGCATGACGTACGGTTTACCTCTAACACCGCAAGCGGATTCTTGTCGGACGGCCAGGCACGCCCTCACTCTCATCGCTACGGCGAGGTAACAACGTACACTCGTAAGTGCTCACCGAAATGCATCGTTTCAATTTGTAGACCTGCAGCTTTTATAACAACAATGGCCAAAGAAGTGGCGCGTTACAACGCGATGCAACAAAATGCCCAAACTTTGAACATAAATATGCACAACAACGTCTTACACAAGGCCAAACCGGAAATATTACGCGGCGTCGAATTGCTAATCGACAAGATGCAAAGCGAAATGAGCGATCTTTTAGTTGAAGTAAGTGTTGTGAACGTGTTTGAGGCGCTCGTTTGATGTGGTCGTTTCCAGTTGATGGATATAATCTTGCATTGTTTGGACCCTAGTCAGTTGAAAAATAAGGGGCTGCAGGACGTTTTCCCTGCGGTGTGTCGGTTCAATCAAGTCTCGCACTGTCCTGCGACGCGAAGGATTGCCGGTAAGAGCTCGAGCGGTGTTTTTGTTTTGGTTAAGTTGGTACTTTTTGACAGTGGGTTCGAACGCGGGTACTTTGACGTTGTACGAGCTGAGACAGGGCAAGTGTACGACGATCCACGCCCACGGGTCAGCCGTGACGGCGGCCGCCTTCAGTCCCGACGGCAAATTCTTGGTCAGTTACGCTTGCGGCGAGAACAAATTGTGTTTCTGGCAGACCAGCACAGGTGAGAGTCGCGGCGCGACAGAAATGAACGTCGGTTAATGGTCGATCGTTGCAGGAATGTTCGGCTTGGGTCAGTCGCAGACCAGGTGTATAAAATCGTACAGCACCGCCCCCATAGCGGACGTGGCTCGCTTGAATCCCATGAGGCTGGCAAGACTGATTTGGATAAACAACAGAACGGTGACTCTGATGTTGGCCGACGGTTCCGAGACACGTTTCAATGTATAACAGGCATGTAAAAAAACCGTGGCCTTTCGACTTGTTGTTGTTCTTTCACGTCTCTTCTTATCCTCTCGTATGTTAGGATGTAAGCCATTATTATTCAATTGCACGGTAAATCCGATTCCTTACATATTTGTATAAAAACTTAAATTGATCGGTTTCTTTGTGTCACAAGACAATAATTTCGAGATATGATCGTGTAATTTTTCACTTGTTTGGTTTGGTTCGTCGCCAGTTCGTGCAGCCATTGAGCCGGCGATTCGTGTATTATAATAATAGCCTTAAATATTCAAATGAGTGTGCCTCAGCATACAATCTAGTACACAGAGTAAGTATTAAATTGATGTGTTATTCTACACCGGTTAGTATTTCAAGAAATTTTCAAATTGATGGGGGTTTTAATAAGACATTACAAGAATCATCGACGTTACCTAATAATTGTTGAATTGAATATTGATTACTGAAGAGTTAGTACAATTATTGAACTGCTAAAGTATAACATAGCCTGTTGTATTTATTATGAACATAAAGAGGAGCTATATCGGGAGTATAAACAGTCCTATAGTTTTTGTAACATTTAATTTATTAGCATATTTCGCACTTTATATAATAAAAGAATAGTGATATATTATATAGAGGTAATTTTATTGTTTAACGATGTACCATGTTTATAAAAACTGTATATAAATGTTATTTATTTTTAATTTCAGTCATTTAAGTTTTAGCGAGAGGATACTCTGCAAGGTATCGGTCAAAACGGTTCGGGTGAAAACCCCGAATGGTTTGATGGATTTTCGACTTTAGATATTGTTAATAATTGTGTTGTTCGGTTTGAGCTTTTTTCAATGAAGATTTTTGTAAAATTCGGTGCTCAGCAATTTGGGAATTCGTCAACGACTAGATGTCTCGAGGCCTACTGTAAGGTTCTGATTAAGATAGATTTAATTTTATTGATAACACAATTCCAAAAATGAAATGTGATCTCAACTTTCATTCAACATTTTTTCTGTTAACTCACTGTGTCTTTAAATGTAATTTATGTCGTTGAACAGTTTATTTTTTAAGTATTGAACTATTCGATGTGCGTGTATTGTGACAAGTACGTTCCCTATCCCGTTCGGCGCCGAGATTTTATGCATTTATTCACAAATTCGACAGATTCACCACAGGATGCTAGTCAGTATACAAACGCGAGACGGAAATAAATGTAGAATCTTTCGGTGCTTGTGTTATGTATATATTATAACATACATTATTAGCAATATTCTAAGTGTTCTGTGTACATGTGTGTACATGGTAAATTTAGTCAAATATATTATCTAATGATACTCACACGCATTTCTAATTGAACACTTTAACAGGAGGGAACTATTTTTTTTAGATTGGTGCGGTGAGGTCGCAGGAAAAAAATACAGTTCACTTCCTGTGTGTACTCACTCCTACACTCACGTGTTTATTTCTCCTCCAAAATTGTACATTTGTTGCATATAATGAGGTGTATAATTTCACAGCATCCCTAGACTAAATTTAAAATCACAATTTACATATTTACAAAAAGTTTACAAACAACAAAGAAGTAACGAACATGACCAGCAGAACTGTTGCGCTTTTGTACCCGGTCCCGCTGGTCCTCTCGGCGTTTCCGTGAATAATCGCATTTTCCCTGTCGGCCTGGAGTTCCTCGATCGAAGTCTCGATGGCCGCGTTGATCGCCCGCATCAGCGGGAAGTTCTCAAAACTCCCGTTATCCCCGACGTCAGCGCAGTCCCCGTAGAAGTCGTCGGTGTCGACGGACCAGACCATGATTCCGGCCAGGTCCTTCTCCATCGCGAACCTCACCTTCTCCTTGATGGACCTGGCGTCATCGTACGTTATCATTTTGTTCCCTGAGACAGCGTAGGGCGTGCTCGACTCGGCGTCCCAGAATTTGTGCCACAGCTGCGAGTTGTTCTTCACTTCCATGCAGATCTCGTTGTAGCCCATGAAACCGTTCTCCCTGGTGAAGGGGCCCTGGAAGCCTATGTTTTTGGCCACCGCGCCCAGCTTCGGCTTGCGTCCCGAATCCGGGTCGTACGCCTCGTTGAGCAGAAAAGTGCGGCCGTACAGCGGCACCCCCATCACCAGCTTCTTGGGAGACGCCCCCAATTTGAGCATGTAGTTGATCGAGAACTCGACGTTGAGCACGTCGGAGCTACGCAGGGGGGCGTTGGCGCCGGTTTTTTGGTCCCAGGCGCCGTGGTAGTCGTAGCACATCATGTGGATGAAGTCGAGGTAGGCCGACAGGCCCTTGACGTCGTAGGCGACGTCGATGGTGTCCTTACCGGCACCGAAAGCCGCCGTCAGGAGCAAGTTGTACTTGTCGAACGCCGCCCGCAACTCCTGCAACCTCAAATGCGTGAAAAAGAAAAGTTCGCGGGGAGTCGTCTCACTTTGACTAGCAAGAGGAAGTTGAGTTTGTCTTCGGGGGCGCCGTCTCTTTTTCCCGGAAACTCCCAGTCCAAGTCGAGACCGTCGAAGTTGTATTTTCTGAAACGAACGAAGTCGAGGATTTGTCGGTATGTTTTGAAAAATTCTACCTGATGAAGTCGACAGCGCTCGCCACGAATCGACGCCTCCTGGCGGGGTCTTTCGCGAGAGCAGAGTAGTTGGCAGAGCCCTCGTTCCAGCCTCCGATTGCCAGACTCACTTTCAGGTGAGGGTACCTCTGCTTCAGCCTGGTCAGTTTCTGGTAACCATCTTTTCCGTAATCTTCTTTCAAGTCTTGGTAGGGATCTGCAAGAAACAAGACCAGTTGTTGCACTGGACGTGCGTTGTCAACAGATATTCTACCCAAAGATCTGATGCCGTCCGCTTTCACATCTAGTCCCGCGAAGGAGTAGATGATGTGGGTGCAGAGCGTCGGGTCTAGATGCTCGATGGTAAACGAGCCTCTGCCCAGTCTGTAAACGGACCATGTGCCCAAATAGCAAATCACCACTTTCCCATGGGTGGGACCTGAAGCATTAAACTGCAATCAATACACCATTTATGGTACAATTCAAATCAGCTTTGTTTACTTCCTAGAGGTAACGCTTCGCTACATTCTTTTTGTCCGGCCTTTCGCCGATACAGTTTCATCACTTTACTGTTCATCAAACCGCAAAGAAAGGGTAACTTCCCTCTTTTTAGGAAGCCGCTCAAGTGTTAACAAAACAAGTCCGAATTCAATTGAATTTCAATGAACAATGTAATTTACACTTGAGATGAGTCACGGTGTCATTTGTATAATTGGTTTGATTACTTTTTTGTGAGTGTCGTTAACCACAACAAATTCCATGTAATTTTCTTTAAGGCAGAAAAGCGTGAAGATTTTGCCAAGGGATCAAATCATATCGCAGTTTCTAATTTTAATCTGATAATCAAATCACGCATCACCGATTCAATTATTGAAATGATCTCCAACCGAATGCTTCACTTTCCGAAATAAACAAGTACTCGAGAAATTATTTTTTGTGATACGGATGATAAGATACTGGTTTAGGGTTCCAATGAAAGTGATAAAATCACCGATGAGTAATTTAGCGGCCGCAAATTGAATCATTTAAATTCAACAGCCATGGGATATATTGAAATTGGATGATTAATTAACACAATGCACGCAAACGGTTGCGTGAATTGCCAAGCTAATTAATTTATGCCACTTTGAAAGTTTCGCAAGAATACGGTTTTCGGCCGTGAATGACTCAAAGATACCAAACATACTTAAGTTTATCTATAGTAAACTTCCATTTGCAAACGCGCAAGTTTCACAAACCGGTTCAACATTTTTCCAATAATTTAAAATTCATCAGTGCAGATTGCTCAATAATGAATTCACGTGAACTTTATGAAATGTCAAGTCTATCAGTAAACTAACTAAAAGTGCAATTGAGGTGAATTAAATCTAGTAAGAATGCACTTGCTCACCTGTAACCGCTTTACTACCACTCATCGTGACGACTAATAGTCCAAAAACCACGCAAACATTTTTTAGAAATCCCATCCTGCAGTTCTCACAACTTTGAAACAAATGAGAGATGAACTGCACATTTCTTCAACAATAAATTTACAGCTAGACCGTTATAAGCGGCTTTCTTCTTCGCGCTCACTTTGTCCAGGGTCTGAAGAAGGAGATAGGTATAAGGTTACGGATGGGGGTTATTCGGTTGACTATGACTTTACCTTTCACTCGGCAGCCGCACCTCACCAAAAGTAGTCTCTCTCTTTTTCTTCAGGATTGGACAAAGAGTTGGTGTGGGTTGGTCCACATTGGAATAAAACCAGTTCAGGCGGTTTTTATTACATATATATTACATTTTGTTTTTGGTGACATACTGCGAAGATTTAAATAAAGTCTTAATCAGAATCAGAATCCGAATTTTCTTCTTTTTTAACCTTATCTTCCCTGTTCAGACGCGCTATAAGTTTTCTCGCCGGGTTAAAAACGCCGCTCGTTTGGGTGTTGCAGACGAAACATCTCGTGGTCTTTTTGTATTTTTCCAGCGCGCATTTCTCGCAGAAGTAGTGTTTGCACCTGCAACAAGCAAAAGATTTTCAATCTCGGCCAATTTCAAATTTTGCGGCTCCCATTAATTGGCGCCAAATTCAAAACAATCAGACTGGGTACACGCGGACGTGACCTACTTCGTGACGATTGGATCTGTAAAGCTGTCTCTGCAAATCACACATTTGAACGGCAAATCCTCGTCGTCCGAGTCAATTTCATATTTTTTATCGTCGTCGTCTTCTTCCCCATATTTGCCTTCCGCCCACTCCCGCTCCAACTGCCAACCATGCTTGTAGTCGCTCCTGTCGTGCAAAAATTTGCAGCTGTCCCCAAAACCGCAGAAACCTGTTTCTTTGTAATCTTTACAGATGTCAGGTTGGTAGTCCCATCTCACTGTGGCGCGCAAATTTGCAGGCGCTCTTATAGGTCCTTTTCTCACTAAACCTGAACTGGCGTTTCCTGCTGCTGTGTCTTTCGGCTTGTAAAATTGCGTATAGTTGTTGATGCCGCGGTAAAGTTTGTCATCTTCTTTGCCCTCAAGGTTTTTATTGATTTCCAACCTTTTTTCGAAAATTGCTTGGGCATCTCTGTCACGTTCAGTTTCAATTTCCTAAAGACAGTTTCTTAATTTTGCAAGTATTCAGAATGTTATTAGTACTCACTAGAATTGCCGTGGCCCCTTGATCGGCTGGTCCTGCTGCCATGGCAGATCTTTTGGATTTGTAACTGACCATAATTTCATCATCACTGCTGGAACCATTCTCCTTCTCGGCGTCGCGTTTTTTTTGTATCTTACTTGTAACGTGAACGTTAGGATTCGCTTTAATTTTGCGCTGATTTGGACGTTTCACCGCCGATTCTGCCTCGTCGTTGGAGTTCTCTGCAAAAAACCGTAATGTACATAACCTTTAAACTGACAGATTACAAATGAGCAAGACTTAAAGCTTATTAACTGAATATTTACCTTCTTCGGAACTAGATTTCTGTCGTTTCCTTGCCCCTTTGTTTCTAATATTGCGTTTTTTAAATATGAACGTACAATTTTCATCTTCTCCCGTTTTTACGTCACGCGGATCCTCCATTTTCTGTGTTTACACTTTTGCCGACAACCTGACAAGCTAAAAGTTACTAAAATTGTATTTTCAAACAAAGTTTCACTGTGTTACCTGAAAACATAAGCAGCATTTGCTTGTAAAATTATGGTTTTTACGATTTAAATTTTCACGCAATATTAATCAATAGTCTATTTCAATTATTATCAAACGCAATAAACACTTCTTCCGCGATCGCGTTGACAGTTGGTAGCACTTCTTTCTCTTTTGACAATTTTGACATAACTTTGAATCAGTTGTCAAGGCAACAGGTGTTTGTTTTATTAAAATGAAGAGCTCAAATGATAAAAACATTGTTAATTTGCGTAAATTTCTTAAGAATAATATTTTAAACAATTCAAAGTTTGTGGGTCATGAAAAGGAGAAGCAACAGATTTACGATTTGTTGCATCGGACCATTGAATCTGGCGAATCAAATTCGGCACTGCTGATAGGTCCCCGGGGATCCGGCAAGACAACAGTAAGTTTTAGAATAGCGTAAAGACAGTCAATTAATGTTGTTTACTACGAATTAGTTGGTCAATGATGTTTTACAAAGCTTGCAATCGTATTTTAAGTCGGATGCAGTGCTTGTACGGTTGCACGGTCTGATTCATACAGACGATCGTGTAGCTTTGAAAAGTGTCACCTCGCAGATGAATTTAGACAATGCCGTTGACGGCAAGGTTTTTGGGAGCTTCGCAGATAACTTGGCGTTTTTACTAGCTTGCTTGAAATCAGGAGAGAAAGATGTTTCGAAAAGTATAATTTTTGTAATTGAGGAGTTTGATTTGTTCTGTTCCCATCACAATCAAACATTATTATATAATTTATTTGATGTTTCTCAATCAGCACAAACACCAATTTGTGTTTTAGGTAAGTTAAAAAATGTCCACCTAAAAAAATAACTTGTGCAATTTACAGGCATCACATGTAGATTAGATGTTATAGAGCTTTTAGAGAAACGTGTAAAATCCAGATTTTCTCACAGACAGATATTTTTGTTTCTTGGAGAAGAAGGTGGCAATAATTTAGATCACAGATTAGAACGTTTGCAACAATTTCTTTTAATACCCAGCGATGCCAAATTAGATGTAACACCTTCATTTAAAAAACTGTGGAATAATCACATTGACTTATTGCTGAGGGACAAAAATTTTAAAAATGCCATGCAGAGGCTCTTAGACTTAGATTTGAGTGAGAAGAGTTTAAAAAATATTTTGGTAAGTTTGTTTCATGACCTGCTGTATTATAACCGGATTGTTCATTTAATTAAAAATGCATTATGAAAATGTTTTTGAGAAAGAGTCAATTTCCGCCGCTGAGGGCGTCACAAAACGGGCGCTTCACAAAAAAAACAAGGAGTTTTTTGACTTCAAATTCAAAATGTCATTTGAACAAGAAAAATTCTCGGTGACAAAAACTTAAGATGAATAATATCCCCAAAAGCGCCCGTACACTAGCGCTCGGCGGAGATCACTCAAACTACACTTTTCAACAGGCCGGTTATAATACAGCAGGTCGTTATTTGTTCAATCTAAAATTGGAATGAGGAATAAGATGTATTTTAGGTAGTTGTAGTGTCTCAATTGAGCGAGACCAACAACAAATTAACTCACGAAGCCTTCTTGGTGCAAATTCAGCAACTCGAAAAAGATGAAACAGTTCAAGTTTTGCAGGATTTGAGTGTACTTGAATTGTGTCTGATAATTTCAATGAAACATCACTGTGATATTTATGACAATCAACCAATGAATTTTGAAATGGTACTTAATCGATATCTGAAGTTTGCAAACGCGAATTCAAGTATGCAAACTACCGAAAGGCCGGTAATAATGAAAGCTTTTGAACAGATTCAGGTGGGATCCAATCAGATTCATGTTCAGCAAAATATTTGTAAATGTTTTGTTTTAGAATCTTGAGTTGATTTCAATGTTGAGTGCGGGAAACAGCGGAATACAAAGAGAGTATCAGCTTTTTAAACTGCTAGTGCTGCCCCAGCAAATAGCAGCGGCTGTTAAGAGAACTTCAGGTTTACCAACTGAGGTCGTTCAATACGCAAATAGCTGTTTGATTTAGTCATTGATGTCCAGTTCTTCAACTTTAACTGAAGTTTCATTACATTTACTCAACCTATTACTTATTTTTTTCAAGAGACAAACCCTGCAGTTTACACCATTTTATGTACTTTTTTAAATTTAATACAACGAAGTGTTCTAGAATGATTGAATATCTTACTGTTACCTTTTCATTCCCGAGAGATTTTTTCGCTTCACGCTTTTGAAATATTCATTTTTGGAGAAAGAAAAGATGACAATTTAATCTATAAATCATATCATGTGCAAAAAGTGGACTACAAAAACAATATTTTTAAAGTCTTCGCGACGTAGTAATGATTATTTGACTTATTCATTAAAGTTGTCGTAATTGTCGAATTCTTCCACGTACACTTTCGCCGCTTTATATAAAAATTCAATTTGAGCCTGAAACAAAAAATTACCACAGTTGTTACGACCGACAACGATAATTACCCAGTCTTGCACAAACTCTTCGCGGCCTTGCCTCACAGTTCTGGCTGCAGAAAACACGTCACAAATTTGTTCGTAATTTATTTTTTCCAAGAGATGAGCCAGAGCGACGAAGAGACCACTGGCTGTAGCTCCGTCACTGAAATTTTCTTTTGTTAATGGTGAAAAATAACACGAAAACGTCACTGACTAGCAGGTTATGACGATCTGACTGTCGCCCTTCCACGAACTGTTAAACATTTCCTTCCAAACTACGATCAAATCTTTGATGTTTACAGGTTTCGGTGTGTCGCGCTTCCAGTTTTTCATTTTCAAAACATTAACAGTTTTTTCATTGGACCGATTTACCATATCTACGATTTTCAGTTTCGTAATTTTGTATACCCTGTCGTCAATTACGTCCAAGACGTGAAGCTTCGTGGAGTCGTCATGGACTGACCAAAATTCGGGGCAATTCTGTAAACAGCAACGTTTAAATCAATAAATTTTTTTGTACCAATTGTTTATTACAGGATCGTTTTCCTCGATGTCGTTCAGAGACACTATTGTGTTGATTTCGTATCCTTTGATCAGTCTCCAGAAATCTTGAACGGTGTCTGGTAAGGGTTGCTGCGTCACAATGAATTTTTTTGGACAGCGGTAACAGTCGACGCGTACAGCGTTGATGTAATTGGATGGGGTTTCCGAAGAGGTTGGCAAATATACTTGCGAATGGCCTAAAATGAGAAAAGTAACGAATAACGAATTTTTTCAACGTGATGTTTTTCACCTGGTAGAATTGTAGGAAACCGATTTTTTTTCTTGTTAGCATCGGTCAACTGCCTTGGCTTCTTATTTTGTCTGTAGAATTGCTCCGTCACTTTATCCAGCTCTTCCATCAAGGGTTTCACCGAAATTTTTCTCAACACCTTGAAAACTTCGTCCTGAAAACCGTCGTTGACCGGGATCGAAAAGTCTGCCCGGAACAGACACTCCAGAACGACGAAGTGGGCGAAAATGTACTGTTTCACGTTATTGACGAGATTGCATCTTTGCGTTCTCATTTTCAACAACACTTTAACAAAGTCGACCTTTTTTTCTCTAGCTGCCATTCGTAAGACTATGTCGCACAGGATTAAGGTCCCGGTCCTTCCGCATCCAGCGCTGGAATTAAATTTCACTTAACAGCACCTGAAAGTGTATTTTACGTACTTGCAGTGCACCACTATTGGAGAATTTTGCTGCGGTGCCGCCAACAAGCGCTTCATGAAAGGAGTGAAGTTCTGCGGATAGAGGGGCACCCCGTGGTCCGGCCAGGTCGTGTATTGGAAGTGGTGGACTTGCCGCACCTCGTTTTCGCACTTGATGTTAAACTGTCGGTGAATGTAATCAGAAAAAATCTTCTCGACGACATTCTCGATCAGAATTTTTCCAAATCTTCTCTTTATCTGCGGTTCCGGCCAATACTTTTCAGACTTGGCTTGACCTTTTTCGATCAGTTCGGTCAGCATTATGATGTTTTTCACATTTTCTTGCCAAATCATCCACCAAAAGTCGGCGAAAGTTGATTCCGACGGGGCCTGAGTCGCTATGAAGGCCTTGGGGGTGTCGTAGCCCTGTTAAAACGTTGGTTATGACGGTCAACGTCTAAACAATTTACTTACTTCGATGTAATTGGCATTAATGTAATCTTCATTGTCGTTGTCGTTGAGAATCACTCTCGTATCATCATCTAGACGACGTAAAGATGAATTATCCGCGACATAAAATTAGTTATTCTGCTCCACAGTGAACATTTCCGCATCAGATCGAGATAAGATGTACAAGATTTAATTTAAAAGGGTGTAAGGACAGACTTGAAGAAGTATACAAAGTTTCATAGATGTGAAAGAAGAAGTCAGTTAGTTAAGACTTTTCATTCAAATCGAAATAACCCCAATATTAGATTTTTTTCAGTCATCGAAATTTTTTTTCTCTTCGTTCTACGAGGGAAAATGTTTCCTGTAAAGCACAATTGCACTTTTAACACTTACATGCTAATATATTTTTGTAACGATTTTTGTGATTATTTTTTTGCAGCGACCCAGCAGTACACGATTTTTTATTTTTCTTTGTTTGTAATTTCTGAAAAAGTGTAAATAAAATCGAAGTGAATCAAAGATGTGCGTCTTACCTTGTACTGATCTGTTAGTGCATTATGGTAGAATGAATTATCTTCAAGTGACGCTATAAGATAGTTTTCAAAATCCTTGACTAGAATGGGTACCGAATCGATTAATTTAACACTTTGACGTGGTTTTTCTGATTCTATCAGTACCTCAAGTTCTGTGCTCTGAAACAAAATTCATCCATTATGAAGCAATTGAAAATGTAAAATTGTGTGCACGTTTAGAGGCAAGTCGCATTTCTTCCGAATAGTTCTAACGTTCTTTTCTTGGTAACGTCGTATAGTGTCTATCGTTTCCGGTGGGTGAAATTCATGTTTATTTTGACTCCTAGTCCGTCTTATTTCAAAAGGATATTTCTTAAAGATGTACCTGGAAGTAATCATAAATAAAAGAGACGAGATCTGTTTTTGGACAAACAAACGCAAAAATGAGATATCCCACAAAGAGAAACGTCACGACTGCGACAATTAGGAAACAAATAAATGCTGCCTTTGCAGTTGTTGCTGCTTGGTTGGTTGTTTGGCAGATAAGGTAACTTGTGTTACCATTTACGAGATAAACAGGAAGTGTTTGTTTGACTCCACCTTGGAAACAATGCAAATTCAAAGAGTAATTTGCCACGGACAAGTAATCGTTGTCGAAATGTAAGTAAGTGATATTCCATCTAGCACCGTTTTTGTCAACTTCAATTCTGAAACTGACGAAGCGTATTCCAGACAGATAATCAGTTTGGTGTAAGCATAATAAAAACCTTGTCTCCGTAGATTGTTCGGGCTTTGGAATAAGAAATGTACAATTTATATCAAACTCGTCAAAGCATAATTTTAAGAAGGGCTTCGATGACAGTTCATACGGGGAAGCTTTGAACAGCGCTGTAATGGTGGCATTTTCTGTTTGAGAGCTTTCGGGCCACACGCTAATTTTATACACGATGTCATAGTCAACAATTATCTAGAAATTCAGTTAAAAATGCAGTCAACGTCGAAATGTTTTTTTTTTTTTTTGTTCGACACTGTCAGAATTTGAGAATTTTCTTCTGTGTGAACGGATTTTGATAAATGTGACAACTTGTCAAAACGAAACGTCAAGCTAATTTTAAAGATTTTAAGCGATTTGGAGCCTTTAAGGGGGTCGTCGAATATAAAAACGTTGTATTCAACTTATTCTTGTGTAAATTGGGCTTTTTTGGCACTCGTGGACCCACTCATGCCAAAAAAAGCCCAATTTACACACGAACTCGTTAAATAAATAGCTATTATCTTACAGATTTGCCGTATTTGTGTTGACAACTATCCGGCATCACAGGATAGTTGTTTCTGGTGCCTTTACTTGAAATATTTAGGTAAAAGTTTTTCACAAACGGATGCTCCCAAGTCACTGTTACTTCGTTTGAAGAATGTATTTCTAAAGTCAAGTTTTGGGGTCTCTGAAAATCTGTAACAAAATGTGCCGGTTGACGGTTACGTGAGAAATGTAAACGGACCATTTAACGACAAAGACAGTGATTTTGGATTCCCCCATTCTTCATAGTCTTTGTTTTGGGCTTGTACCTACGACAGAACGGCGATTACTACACTTGCCTTCTTTGCAAAAGTACTTAATTACTGTGATATTAGACGATACACTTTGTGCATACAGTTTGGCACAAGTGAAGTCATTCCAAGTACAAGAAGTGTAGTCCCACTGTGTAAGACTTTTGTTCTCTTGCAATATCGTATAATTTAAAATTTCCCCTGTTGGTGGATACGGAGGCTTCCATCTTATCCAAAAAGTTTCTCGGTCCCGACAATAAATGCTTAACTTTTGCACTTTTCTCGGTTCTATAAAAGTCATTGTTTTGTTTTAACAATTGTTTAATCAAAATTTATACAGGGTGTATCTGAAATACGTGTGTTAATTTTAACCGGTGGAAAAACTCGCGAATTCATGAAACATTTCTCTATAACATTTTTACGAAAAAGCATTATCAATTGATTTAAAATTTGGAATAAATTAGCCATCAAAGTGTATACTCGCCTATGGATAAGAGTGAATATTTTCTGTTGTGATAGAAACGGAGCCTTGTTGAAAAGTTACATTGTTACAGAAAAAATGAAATAATTAAAATTTAAATTACAAAAAATAGGAACTAGTTAATCACACAAGACGACTCGTTTGGTAAAAATTGAGGGGCAAAAAATCTTGGAATACTTATACGAATTTTGCAAAATGTTATAGAGAAAAGTTTCATAAATTGGCGAGTTCTTTCACTAGTTAAAATTAACACATGTATTTCAGAAACACCCCAAATAATATAGACTTACTTCCCGATGGAGTTTTGAGTTGGTACGTCTTTAATCGTTTTTCCGTTGATCTGGACACGGTCACTGTTACATTATAATCACTAAACGGTTTTAATGTAACGTTTGTTATACTCGTAAATTCTTTACGTTCACAGTTTTCTCTGACAGTGCTAAAGCTCCCAACAGAATCTTTTTTACACCATTGGTTAACACAGAGATAAGAAACGTTATAAGTTAACGGTCCGTTGAATTCCGGGAATTTGATTTTTATGTGGAAGTTATTCGGAAATGAAACGTTTGGGAATTCACCGTCGTCCAGCGATTTCGGAGGAGTAGTTACACTAATCATGTCGATGAGTAGTCTGTTTTTTGTGTACAATTTAAAGTCGCATGTTGTTAAAGGTTCTAAGCTGCTTATATTTTGAGTGAGCTTTTTTACATTTATAAAGTCGACGAGTTGCGGTGTCGTACAGTTTAATTGTTGACACTAAAAAGAACGACAATAATGTTGAATTGACAGAAAATATATTAGAGATTCCTTCAACTATTGAATCGAGAATCGCCCTCAAATGTCACATGATTTATATTGACAAATCACAACTCCGAATTGTTTGAATAGCAACCAATCACAATTTAATTAAGCGGAAATTTTCCCTAGGGAAAATTTCCGATATAATTGACCTAGGGAAAAATTTTTTCGGGCGATTCTCTTCCGACAATTCAACTCGCATTCTCTCGACCAATCAGATTTACGAAATTGATCAGTACGGACCAATCACGTTTGTTTTAAAAAAATTGCCGCGGAAATTTTCACTAGTGAAAATTGCCACCAAAAATTTCCAACAAAATGTTTCCACTAGGATATTTTATTTTCTATTTTATTAAATTTTTCAATCTTCGCTCGGTGAATTGTCATGCCGAATACAAACTCGTGGGTACGAAATTGCCGGAAATTTTCTCCTCAGACCACTCGTATTTGTTTCTTAAGACAATTTTCACTTGTTCGCTTCGCTCACTCGTGAAAATTGTCGCCGAAACAAATACTCGTATCTGAGATCGAAAATTTCCGGCAATTTCGTACCCACTCGTTGTATTACTATTGAATATACCTCGGGACAGATATATATCGCCAGAAATTTTTTCTTGCAGTCCAACACTCGTGTTTGTCGTTCAAAATTACCCTCGGGCTAGCGCCCTCGTGTAATTTTCTTGTTACAAACACTCGTGTGTGAGGACTGCTCAAAAAAAATTTCCGGCAATATATCTGTCCCTTGGTATATTATATATGATAATTGTTTATCCCGCTAATTTTATCCCTTTAATAAAATAAACCTCTACTTTGGAATGAGAAAAACTGAATTTTACCCTGAAATCAATGATCCATTCTGATGACTTAGACTTCATATTATCTGACCAACTTAAGGAAATGGAGGTAGGCGTCACGTTAGTCGTTGTCAAAGATCCTGAAATTGAATTTAATAAACTAAATTTATTTTTCAAATTTCAAATATTGTATTCTCTCGTACTTTTAAAAACTTCTAATTCCCGGACTTTTACTTCACAAGACTTGCTGTCCACTGTTGGTAAAATTCTTATTCTGTAACTCCAATCTCTTGTTGATAATTGTGGAATTTCCAAAGTTTCGTTTCTCTTTGAATAGGGTATAGTTTTAAATGTTTTAAACTGTTGTTCATTTTCCTAAAATATTAAATATTGAACAATAGTGGTAACTATTTCCATTACGTTTTACTTGTTTGAATTGCACTTGATAATACTTGGGTTCCCTCTCGTATGAATCATATCTAAAATTGTTTACTCGTATTGTAACAGATTTGTTTGAAATTTTTTCCAATGTAGGTACTAGAACTGGAAATTTATCTGGAATTTAAGGAATTATAAACATAAACGGAAAATTAAAACACCATCCAAAAATTCAGTCGAATTTTGAACGTTAGATGAAAAAGATTTTGGAAAAAATGAAATTGCCACATTAGTGCGGCCCTTCAGGAAAGATTTATAAGAGATTTGTGGTCTAAAAGGAATTTAGTTTCAAATAAGTTTGACTGGCGCCTTAATTACCATTTCCACACGACTTATAAATTAAAACAATTTAGTTACCAGAACAATCGTTTCTTCTTAACTTATGACATGTGTCACAATCATAATAAATCCCATTGGTGTTCTTATTAGGTTGGCATTGGGATAAGTCTTTCTCATGAACGAAGTGACAGTATCTATTCTTTTCGTTTTGAGTAAATTCTTCCGTTTTACCATATGTTGACGGTAAGTGATTAGCAGAATTTAATGGTTTGCATATAGGAAATGTAGACCCGTAGTGTTCAGTCAGGTGTGCCTGATAAATTGCTATAAACATTTATAATTAATACAACCACTATCATGTTTCTGTGTTAATTTTTTAACTTGTTTTTTGTAATTTTTCTGCTAACCTGGTTTATGAGAACGGAAGTTTATAGCATCAATTGCCCACAATGGTTTTTCCTTATCCTTACTGGTAAGTTCTCTATCAATGTAGAGTGTGGTTTTGTTGACGGATTCAATAGTTAACTCAACTTTCTGCCATTTTGCTGAATTAAGCTCTCCATGAATTGTCTGATTTACTTTTTTATCGTCAGATTTTAATGTTATGCTTAGGCTACTATTTACGTTTACGTATACAAACATTGACAGATGCACTTTTCCTGACCAAAAGACGTCGATGGAACTAGAAACAGCACTAGGCGTTGCCGATCTCTTACATTTTACTGCAAACGAAAAACTGATTTGGAGATACTGATTTTAAAATATGACTTGCTTTTATGCATTTTCCAAAAAGATGGACCTTGTGTACTCTTTATCTTGATGGTTTCATTGGCACCAAATGTCTTCGTGACAACGCTTGTGTTTGCTTCATTAAATACAGTAATGTTGTAAGTGGTATTAGTTTTCTCAATTTCCACTTTATAATGTTTCCATTCGTCACACATTCGATTTGTGGAGTCTTGAATCCGTCTTGGGTTATCTAATGTTAGATTGCCTTTACCACACATAGATAAACCATACGTGCCACTTTTATTATACGTTACATTTTCCACAATCTTAAATTCTAAAATAATTGTTGTGGGAAGAACTTAAGAGCTTTAGTGTTACCTTGCCACCGTTCGTCGGTTACAATTCCACTATTTAATATTTTATTGTCCCAATCATCATTTGTCCATTCGAATTCATCTTTTAGTGTTTTGTTTAATGTAGCTAGAATCATTACAAGATCATCACCGTACGTTCGTACTAATGCGAAAAGTACTATTTACCGTTTCCAATTTGGGGTTTCAAATAAATTGTTGAATTGACATCACTTTCAGTGGCAACACATACAACACTATTGTTATACTTTAACGTAATTATTTCACAATGAATCAATGTTTTCAAATAAAAAAGCAGCAAACATAACCGTATGAAATACATTTTCGACTTATCTTACAAGGAATGAGGTAAACTTGAGGTACCTAATCACGTTATCAGTATGTACTTATTTTCCGTATTTACTTTTTGATTTTTAGTATGCAAAAATGTTAATGCAAATATTTATTTCTAGATATATCGACCTTGATCACTTAAGTTGACCATTTTTAAATTCCTCAATGATAAATCTGTCTACCGGCGGCGAATAAAATTTAATCTACGTTAAGCTATTGCGTACGTTTTACAGTAAACGTAAACAAATTACATATTGTGTTTACATCAGATGGAACTGTTATTGTCCTCAGTTGGGAATCTTGGGAAATTACTGAAAACACCCTACATTGGTGTCAAGATCGTGGGATTGTAGCAGAGATGGAACATCGTCAGATAAAATGTTACCAACTTCTGATGAAGAAGACGAGTCAGATCTTGATCTTTTCTTTTGGAATACAAATGACATCGAATGTGAAGAATGAGGTCGCTCACAAAAAACATTAAATGACACAATCATAAGATATTGTTTAAAAAAAAATAAAACTATGTAAATATAGTGTAACTCTCATAAATATTATACAGCGGAAGCGCGAAAATGTTTGTCCTTTATATTCGACGTCCATGGGGAGTCCTCACAAGAACACACATATATTTGTGAGAGATGCGATCTTTTAAACAATTTTCACTGCAAATAAGTTGTTTTGGTGAAACTCAAGGTTCTATAAATTATAAAATATTCTCTATCGACTTTTTTTTTAGAAAAACTTATCTCTAGTTCATAATTCTTATCAAATAATTTACCTATAGATAAGTAAACATTGTGCGTCTCATTGCTAAAACAACTCACTCATTCATAATTTTATAATTAGACAGTTTTTCTTTTTTAAAAGTCAACTCTCTCTTGTTGACTTTCTTCTTATTGGTACCAAACTCTAGTATTCTGGCTTACATAGTGATAACAAGAGAAGCAAACGGTGCATCGCTTACCTTAAATGGTGGCCTATAGTATTCGGAAGCAGAATTTACTGATTTTATATGTGATTTTACTTTCGAAATTAAAATGAGGAGGGAATATTCCGTAATAGGAGCTCTATTTGAAAAGTTGTCTTTTTCTGTTTTTTCATCTTTATACAAAAATTAGGGATTGTATTTTTATGTCGAATTTTTTGTTTGGATAGATTAGAAATAGAGTACGTTTTCAAAGATTACAACGCAAAAGGCTGAATTTGATAGATTTGAACTCGTGTTGGAGGAGTTGAATTTTCAGAAACCTTTACTGGGCGTAAAGGTTTCTGAAAATTCAACTATCTCGGCTGAACACTTCATTTCCGTCACGAAAGAAAATTGTATTGAGGAAACCTTAATTTTAAGTGATAAGGATACGAAAACGGTAGCATTTAGGAATAACATGTAATAAAAATGCAGCAAGCAGAACTGTATAAAAAATGGTTTAAAATCAAAAATCGAAAGTATTGCTGGCGTTTTAATTTGCTGTGAAAATTAGCTGTAGGTAATTTTAGTTATTAACGTCATAAGGCCGATATGTAGTAAATAACAGATAAGATTGAAGTTTGTAAAATCGAGGCGCAGCCGAGATTTTATTATCAATCGAGTCTGTTATTTGCGTATCGGCCGAATATCGTTCAGTACTTTTCATTATACCAATAATATGTACTTAACATTTAACGATGATTCATTTGTAAGATTGACATTTCTTTTTACTTCAAATTAAATTTACTTGTCATCTGCGCCGTAACCGCAGCAACGGTAGCAAAAAATAACCGCCTTGACCCTTGACCTGTTAAATTTTAATAACGGCCTAGTCTGTGATGGGTGTCATTTCAATCAAGAATTGAGTACTGAGTACAGGGTTGGCATGTTTAAAACATTATGTTTTAATCTACAGTTTAAAACATTGTTTTAAACATGTTGTATAAAAAACACACGTTTGTTTAAAACAAAAAAAAAGACAAGAATTCAACTTTTTTTTAGCAATGCTCATTTATTCAGATTATTCACATTTCCAATACAAATTGAGCTTTTTTTGGTATGAGTGGTCCAGTTTAAAACGCTCGTTTCACTCGCGTTTTAAAAGTCCACGAGTACCAAAAAAAACCCAATTTACACACGAACTCGTTAAATAAACTACTATTATACCACTAGAGATAACACGAGAAAATAATAAGAAATCTAAATTTCGGTAATTTCGTAGTTTGCATTGCAATATTGCAATATAACTGCGCAGTGTGCATGCCCATTGGTCGAGCGTAAAAGTACAGCAACATAATAAAGATTTCAACCGGTTTAATGCTGTTTTATTCGTGTGTAAAATTGGTTTAAAACATTTTTTTTTTACCAAGTTTAAATCATGTTTTAAACAAAAAACGGTATGTTTGGTTTTAAATAAAAAAAACATGTTTTTTGCAAACCCTGCTGTTAAATCCTGATTACAAAATGGTATCATGAAAAAAGAAATGTAAACTCTGATTTTACACCGTCTGCAAGACGGGGGTAAATGCTTTGTGTAGCAAAAATGAAGAGGGAGTTTGCATTCAATATGCTTTACGTTATTTGTGCCTGTATGAATCAAACTACGAATGGATTTTTATTTTTGATGACTTACTTAGTTATCATTTTTTGTCACAACTAGTGCCCGCAATTATTCGTTTTTGCTTCACATTTACAAAAAATATATGTAGGTATGTACATACTTTCGATTTTTAAGTTTTTTCTTGCGGGGGGGAGAGGGATGTAAATAAAAAGAAATAATCATTTAAATTTTTTTTATAATACAGTTCATTTATGATCATAATTGCACCCGGTTTTACCGACCATTAAATCAGTTAATTAAGGGATTCTTATCGGTTCAAGTTTTTACAATTAGGTATAGATTCTAAATTTGGCGGCCAAATTAAAATTCAACTCCAAAGAAAAAGTCTAGGTCTTAGAAACTTGTGTATTAGGATTTACAATTGTGCAAAATAATACTTCATTCGACTAGGTTACAAAACGCAACTGTAACTATCGAATTTTTGCAAGTATTGCAGAACTGCTAAGTAAAGGAACTCCATTTGTTTCTGAAAATTGATTGATAGATATTTGGGTGGTACTCATTCTAGATTGTAATTTTTGCAACGACGGTCACATTGTCAATAGAAATTTGTACTTACCGTAGTGCTGACAAATTGCTTACAACTTCTTCTGACTGTTCTTACACCGTTGCAGATATCAAAGTCAACTTCTTTTTGAAATTTCTCGATAATGTATGACAAAGCAGCAAACAAACCGCTGGCAACTATTCCATCACTGTTAAAATATTTTTTGACACTGACAGCACATTAAAAATGGGATACTTACTGACAAGCCAGTAAAATCGGCTTTTCAAAACAGTAATTTTTTTGAATATCGTCTAAAACGTTAAGAACACTTTCGACGTCCTGCGGGACCTTTTTTGTTGATTTCCAACCCGCCAATTGGAAAAAGTAGACTTTCTGTTTGTAACTTATCTGCAAATAGTTGTATTTATATTTGTTTTGTTTATTTACGTTTGCCCGTCTCACGTTAATTGTTGGTTGTGTATATTTTAACGACAATTCTGTTGTAGTACAGTAGTTAGTACATATCTGGTCCACTGCCTTTACGCTAACACCCGAATCGTATTTTCGTTTTGAATATGTCCACATCTACAATTTCGCCGGTTATGAAAATAATTAGAATCAAGTTATTCTACGCTTACGTCACATTTTGACTGATTTAAAAACAGGATGATTTGAATTTTTTCCTTGACGACTAGGTGCCAAAAATCTGATAGAGAACTTTCGTGTGGTTGCCGAACAACAACATATTTTTTATTTTTGGCGTAACCGGCGACTTGAAAATGAACGTATTTTAGGAAGTGTAACTTTAATCGGAAGAGCGACCAACCTGGTAAACCAGGGGACAGAGCGACAGCTTGGTAAGGAACCCAGGACTGAACTTCATCATCGTGCCAGGATAACCTATCTAAGTAGTTGAGCTGTGCTTTGTACGGTTTCAGAGCTAAATTTTCTTCGATTATTTTTCTGAACACATTTTCCTCTTCCATGAGACATTCTAAAACGACGAGGTGCGCAAGAAGGTATTGCTTCTAAAAGTTAAAGTCTCACACGGCACTAATCTTTTTCATTATTTACCTCGGTGCTGACCATGTTAGGTCTTTGGTCTCTCAGGTCTTTGGTTAACTTGTAAAAGTCGATACTGTTTTGCTGGGCGGCCATTTGCAACGCCATATCGCACAAAATCAAAGTTCCAGTCCTGTTCACTCCAGAACTGAAACACCGAGTCTTAGTGACGGAGGACAATCACCACACGAAAGTTACCTGCAGTGTATTACTATGGGGGTGGTACTGTTTTCGCGAACGTTTCTTATTTGTTTGACCAGAGGAACCAATCGGTCTGGATACAGAGGAGTCAGCTGATCAGGATTCCACTTAAAGTGGTAATGTTGCACCGCTCTCACCTCTTCTCTGTAATTCATTTCGAGCGTTCTTCGGTCGTAGTATTCAAAGTTTTCTTCACTTTTTAGTGTGATGCCCATTTCGCCGCATTCAAAAATGCAATTGAGTCTTTGCGGCCAGTACTCGGCGCATTTTCTCTTAAAAAATAAGTTAATAAGCGAGGTTATACGTTGGACTGTGGGACGAACAGACTTTTTTGGATTCTACGAAATTCGTGGCCATAACAATTGTCTGAACTTGTTCCTGCCAGATCATCCTCCAGAAATCTCTGATCGTGGAAAATTTTGGTCCTTGGGTGGCGATATAAGCTTTCGGATGACCCAAACCCTATAATGTTTATTTGTAATTGAAAGCGTTCAAAATCGTTCACGAGTATTTACGTTTATGTAATTCGCGTTTATGTAATTGTCCGTTCCCATGCCGTCCATTTTTTGAAGGATTACTCTAGAGTGATCATCTTGAAAATGAAATTAAGATTTTGCTTATATCTAGTTATGTGTATATCAAGGCCGCGAAATCTTTCTTTAACGTAACGGGAGAAAATAAATTGTCGCCAAGTCAGGACAATCTCGAGGATGTTATTAAAGGATTTCGCCACCAAGGTGTACACAACATTTTTTGTGCAACCGAAAATTTGTAATTATAAAACCAACAAGTAAAATTTACTTCACTGTCAATAAATATATTTCATTTTCATTCATTTTGTAGATAATCATAAAAATGTCGGAAGAGAATTGCAGTGAGAGCGATGTTTCAGTTTCGTGTACTCCTCCAGTGTTAAAAAGTATTATTAAATTCTGCGGTTTCTAATTTGATACCCGAATAATCTAAAATATTAAAATTACGTTTACTTTGACGGCCGTCGTTAAGATCAACGGCTTGTTTTACTACGCGAAATATTCGTTTCGCGTACGGTAGCACAAAAAGTAAGTTATTCTATCCTACAGTGAACATTTCCCTATCAGATCTAGACAAGATGTACAAGATTTAAAAGGGTGTAAGGACAGACTTGAAGAAGTGTAAAAAGTTTTAGAGATGTGAAAGAAGAGGGCAGTTACTTAAGACTTTTCATTTAAATCACCCTAACTCCGTTATTTCAAGCAGATCACTATTCTTGTTGTTATAGTTTAAAAACTAATACAACAGTTGCACCGGAGGAAATAAGCAGTTTAAACAATTTATTAAAATTGTCGAAATATTGAAACTTACATTTTTCTATTTTGCACCTATAACGCAGTCAGTATAACACTCAAACGGGTTTCAAAAAGGAGCTTTTTTCGATACGCGTTTCAGGAACATTTACTTAAATTTTTAATGTTGGCAGTGACTCATAGTGAGTTGTTGCTACGTGATCACTGCACTTCACGACAATTTAAATTCAAAACTTACAATTGTTCGTCTATTCACTAGCGTTACCAACTCTTATATTTGCCAAATATTATTCCTAGCATTATGTTTTTTAAATAGCTTTTTTATAATCCATTTTGTCCCATTTGTTTGTTTTATAGCACGAGGAGCGCAGCTGCGCTCCTCATGCTCTAAAAACTGCGTGCGACAAAATGGTGTCTTATAAAACTCGTATAATAAATTTATTACTATTTTCTACTTTGCGTTTGTAATGGACTTATTGTGACATCGAAAACAGTTTTATAATATTGGGTGATTCAAAAGGATTGTGGATAAGAATGGCAACTATGTACGAAAATGTATGTGGCAACTGTGTGGATAGGGTATATAATAGTTGACATTTGTATTTGTATTTCATAAGCGTGGATTTGATTTTTTTTATATCATTGCACATTGATTTGACTATTTTCAAAATTGCGCGACTATGAACTGTCAAAGAAATGTCAGCTCAATCCTACCCACACAGTTACCACATAAATTTTCGTACACACAGGTGTCCCATAAGTGCGCGGCAAAATTTCAACCACGAGCTACTTAGGCTTCATGTAGAACTCGGAAAAAATATTTAAAACATTTTGTGTCAAAAAATAAAATATGTATTTAATTTTTGAGCTGCAATTTTTTAAAATTGCTTTTAGTCTTCTACGTTGTTCCACAACCTAGTAGGTAAAATTTCGGCACATTTTAAAAATACACCCTTTTGAAACATCTATAAAATTTCACAGTTTTGAAAATGGTTTACCATTCTCATCACATATTACAATCAAAACTCCCTAAATAATGAGTTATTTTTAAAAATAAAAATTCATGTGTTTTTTAAATAAATGACGCAAAGTAGAAAAAATTGTATACAGAGTGTTCTCGAAGTTGACGCGTTCCTTGTAACACGAGGTATTACACATTATTCTTAAGAATTTTAGCCTAAATCTTCTTAGTAAAATGTTTGTATTAACGGAGATAATTGATTGTATATTTTTAATGTTTTCTAAAATTTTGAGTCCGGTCCTGTCCATTTCTCCGCTGTATTAGATTAATAACTAACCTGGCCCAGAATGGTGTCTTTCCGGAAATCGCTTTGCAATACTCTCTGGATGCTGCAGATGCATTCTGATAACGTGATAACATTGCCCATGCATTTGCAACATATCTGTGAGCTCATTATTTTCCTAATAATAAAGCCATTTCGACTAACTAGATGACAACTCTGACAGTAGTTTTGGTTAACGTCCATGCTCATTTGATTTTTTTTTGTCAATTTCAATTTCTAACAAATCAGCGCAAATTTGAGCAGGACCGGTTTCAAAAATTTCAAAAAAATTAACTTATTGTATCTTCATTGCCGTACACATTTTACTAAGGTAATTTTGACTAAAATTCTTTAGAACAACGCATACTATCACATGTTAAAAGGAACGCCTCAACTTCGAAAACACCCTGTATTTTATTCGTTTGATAAGAGGCATTGTAGCACTCGTGCTACAACAGACCCTTTTTTAGAGCACACAATTTCTTACACAAAAGTCTTGGCCGGCCGAATTGTAGCTGTTTTGCTGTAGACATGAGAGACGTTTAAAAACGCTCCACGAAATTTACAATTTCGTACGATTCGCGTCGGGTTTCACAATTGATTGAAAACAATTTAAATGCTGTCAAAAAATTCACATAGAGTTTGAATACTATAACGAACATTTTAATACCTATTAGAAGTAAGTAATTAATTACCAACGAATCCTAATTTTGCAATAAATATTACACATTAGAGAAACGGACATTTTTTGTTCAGTGTTCAAAGTCGGAAATGATTGCAAATTATTTCTAACTGCCAATAAATAGTTATTTATGTATCAAGGCCCAAAAAGTGCATCTTTTTCGTCCAAGTCTAGGTTTTCTAGTCGAGGCGGAGCCGAGACTTAAAAACAGACGAGGACAAAAGACACTTTTTGGCCGAGGTGCACACAACGTTTTTCGTGTTCGTTTAGGCAAAAATTTTGAAAACATGAATTAATTGTAAATTTTGACGTTATCTATGACAGATGTCAAATTAGGTAACATAAACTGAAAAATTTAAAAATTTAGTTAGGTATTAAAGAGTTTGCGGTAGCGCATTTTTCGTTATAAAAATTGTCGTTATGTTTTATAACGTCAAACTCATACAGAATTTATACCGTATACCGAATTTCCTTACAATTCTGAAAATAAGGGAGCCAATCCGAAAATATTCCATTATGAAAAAGTGACAATATACCCAATTTCATATTAATGTCAAATATTTTCATAGTTTTGTTAATAAAATTATTGTGCAAGATGCAGAATTGTTCGAAAATAATAACAGGAGTCTTAGAAAACATACCAAGTATTAGTGAACAAAGAAGACGCTGTACGATCTGTGTCAGATAAGTGAATTTTGGTATAAAGTAGGTAGATGTTCTAAGTTTGATACTTTGTAGGTAGATCCAGCATTTGCACAGTCATTGTTATTTAATGCACAATGTACTGGAATTGGTATTGAAGCTAATGTTATTGAAGTCACCATGGAATCTGATGTGCCAGTGTCTCACATTGAGCAACAAAATTTTGAACGCAAAGACACATCTGTAGTCAGTGAATAGTCTTTTTTTTTCCTCAAGAGCCCTTTGTACCGCAATATATAAAATAAAATAATTTCCGTCATCTTGTTCGATTTGACATTCTAATTCTATCATTCTAAGAATCTGTCATCAACTGTTATCTTATACGTTATTAATTTTTTTTTTTTTTGTTAACCGCACATCTGTTTCCTGCAATTTACGTTATATTTTGTTATACGGTAAAATTCTCGTATAACGTAACAGAAAATGCGCGACCGCAAACTCCCTATTATACCACTTTTCACGTTACGTATCTCAGGAAACGAACAGGAAAAAGTGATTGACAGTATCTAAATAGACACTGAATATTTCGAGAATTTTAGCATTAGATTTTCTCGTCATCGAAATCTTTTTTTTCTTCATTTTGTAAGCTAAGGGAAAATGTTTCCTGTAAAGCACAACTGCATCTTTAACACTTACATGCCAATATATTTTTGTAACGATTTTTGTGATTATTTTTTTGCAGCGACCCAGCAGTACACGATTTTTCATTTTTGTTTATTTGTAAATTCTGAAAAAGTGCAAATAAAATTGAACTGAATGGAATATGTGCAATTTACCTTGTGTTGATCTGTTAGTGAATTATGGTAGAATGAATTATCTTCAAGTGACTTCATAAGATAATTTACAAAATCTTTGACTTGTATGGGTACCGAATTGATTAATTTAGCACTTTCACGTGGTTTTTCTGATTCTAACAGAACCTCAAGTTCCGTGTTCTGAAACAAATTTCATCCATTATAAAGTAATTGAAAATGTAAAATTGTGTGTACATCTTGAGACAAGACGCATTCTTTTCGAATAGTTCTAACGTTCTTTTCTTGGTAACGTCGTGAAGTGTCTATCGTTTCCATTGGGTGAAATTCATGTTTATTTTGACTCCTAGTCCGTCTTATTTCAAAAGGATATTTCTTAAAGATGTACCTGGAAGTAATTATAAATAAATGAGACGAGATCTGTTTTTGGACAAACAAACGCAAAAATGAGGTATCCCACAAAGAGAAACGTCACGACTGCGACAATTAGGAAACAAATAAATGCTGCAGTTGTTGCTGCTTGGTTGGTTGTTTGGCAGATAAGGTAACTTGTGTTACCATTTATGAGATAAACAGGAAGTGTTTGTTTGACTCCATCTTGGAAGCAATGCAAATTCAAAGAGTAATTTGCCACGGACAAGTAATCGTTGTCGAAATGTGAGTAAGTGATATTCCATCTAGCACCGTTTTTGTCAACTTCAATTCTGAAACTGACGAAGCGTATTCCAAACAGATAATAAGTTTTGTGTACTCATAATAAAAACCTTGTCTCCGTAGATTGTTCGGGCTTTGGAATTAGAAATGTACAATTTATGTCAGACTCGTCAAAGCATAATTTTAAGAGAGGCTTCGACGACAGTTCAGGCGGGGAAGCTTTGAACAGCGCTGTAATGGTGGCATTTTCTGTTTGAGAGCTTTCGGGCCACACGCTAATTTTATACATGATGCCATTCTCGATAGGTATCTAGAAATTCAGTTAAAAATGCAATCGACGTCGATATGTTTTTTGTCTTACAGATTTGCCGTATTTCTGTGTACAATTATCCGATATTACAGTATAGTTTTCTGTAGTGCCTTTACTTGAAATAATGAGAGAAAAGTTTTTCACAAATGGATGCTCCCAAGTCACTGTTACTTCGTTTGACGAATTTATTTTTAAAATCAAGTTTTGGGGCCTCTGAAAATCTGAAACAAAATATGCCGGTTGACGGTTATGTGAGAAATGTAAACGGACCATTTAACGGCAAAAACAGTGATTTTGGTTTCCCTAATTCTGCAGAGTCTTTGTTCAGGGCTTGTACCTACAACAGGACGAGAATCACTACACTTGCCTTCTTTGCAGAAGTACTTAATTACAATGATTTTGGACGATACACTTTTTGCGTCCAGAATGACACAAGTGAAGTTTTTCGAAGTACAAGAAGTGTATTTCCAGTGTGTAAGATTTTTATTCTCTTGCAATATCGTATAATTTACAATTTCTCCTGTTGGTGGATACGGAGGCTTCCATCTTATCCAAAACCTTTCTCGGTCCCGACAATAAATGCTCAACTTTCGCACTTCTGTCGGTTCTGTGAAAGTCATTGTTTTTTCACAATAGTTTAACAAAAACTTATATTAAATAATATAGACTTACTTCCCGATGGAGTTTTAAGTTGGTACGTCTTTGACCGTTGATCCATTTGTCTGGACACGGTCACTGTTACATTATAATCACTAAACGGTTGTAATGTAACGTTTCTTATAAATTCTTTACGTTTACAGTTTTTTCTGGTAGTGCTAAAGCTCCCAACAGAATCTTCCTTACACCATTGGCTAACACAGAGATAAGAAACGTTATAAGTTAACGGTCCGTTGAATTCCGGGAATTTGATTTTTATGTGGAAGTCATTCGGAAATGAAACAATTGGAAATTCACCGTCGTCCAGCGACTTCGCAGGAGTAGTTTCACTAATCATGTCGATGAGTAGTTTGTTTTTTGTGTACAATTTAAAGTCGCATGTTGTCAAAGGTTCTAATCTGCTTATATTTTGAGTGAGCTTTTTTACATTTATAGAGTGGACGAGTTCCGGTTTCGTACAGTTTAATTGTTGACACTAAAAAGAACGAAAATGATCTTGAATTAACAGAAAATATACTAGAAATTCCATCAACTATTCAATCGATAATTGTTTTTCCCACTAATTTTATCCCTTTTCTAAAATAAACCTCGACTTTGGAATGAGAAAAGCTGAATTTTACCCTGAAATCAATGATCCATTCTGATGATTTAGACTTCATATTATCTGACCAACTTAAGGAAATGGAGGTAGGCGTTACTCTAGTCGTTTTCAGAGATCCTGAAATTGAATTTAATAAACTGAATATATTTTTCAAATTTCAAATATTGAATCCTCGTGTACTTTTGTAAACTTCTAATTCAGGGACTTTTACTTCACAATACTTGTTATCCACTGTTGGTAAAATTCTTATTTTATAACTCCAGTCTCTTGTTGATAATTCTGAAATTTCCAAAGTTTCATTTCTCTTTGAATAAGGTATAGTTTGAAATGTTTTAAACTGTTGTTCATTTTCCTAGAATATTAAATATTGAACAATACTGGTAATTATTTCCATTACGTTTTACTTGTTTGAATTGCACGTGATACTTGGGTTCCCTCTCGTATGAACCATATCTAAAATTGTTTACTCGTATTCTAACAGATTCGTTTGAAATTTTTTCCAATGTAGGTATTAGAACTGGAAATATATCTGGAATTTAAGGAATTATATAAAAACGTATGGCACACTCTTCCGGGAAATTAGTCGCAATTTAACGTTAGATGAAAATTATGTATTTTGGAAAAAGCGAAATTGCCACATTATTGCGGCCTTTAAAACAGAAAGAATTTGGTGTCAAATAAATTTGACTGGCATCTTAATTACCACTACCACACGAATTATAAATTAGAATAATTCAGTTACCACAATAAAAGTATTCTCTAAATTCATGACATGTGTCACAATCATAATAAAACCCATTGGTGTTCTTAATAGTTTGGCATTGAGAAAAGTCTGCCTTATGAACGAATTCACTATTACTACTATTACTACTAATGCGAAAGTACTATTTACCGTTTCCAATTTGGGGTTGCAAATAAATTGTTGAATTGACATCACTTTCAGTGGCAACACATACAACACTATTGTTATACTTTAACGTAATTATTTCACAATGAATCAATGTTTTCAAATAAAAAAGCAGCAAACATAACCGTATGAAATACATTTTCGACTTATCTTACAACGAATAAGGTAAACTTGAGGTACCTAATCACGTTATCAGTATGTACTTATTTTCCGTATCTACTTTTTGATTTTTAGTATGCAAAAATGTTAATGCAAATATTTATTTCTAGATGTATCGACCATGATCACTTAAGTTGACCATTTTTAAATTCCTCAATGATAAATCTGTTTACCGGCGGCGAATAAAATTTAATCTACGTTAAGCTATTGCCTACGTTTTGTAGTAAACGTAAACAAATTACATATTGTGTTTACATCAGATGGAACTGTTATTGTCCTCAGTTGGGAATCTTGGGAAATTACTGAAAACACCCTACATTGGTGTCAAGATCGTGGGATTGTAGCAGAGATGGAACATCGTCAGATAAAATGTTACCAACTTCTGATGAAGAAGACGAGTCAAATCTTGATCTTTTCTTTTGGAACATAATGACATTGAATGTGAAGAATGAGGTCGCCCACAAAAAACAATCATAAGATATTGTTTAAAAAAAAAACTATGTAAATATAGTGTAACTCTCATAAATATTATACAGCGGAAGCGCGAAAATGTTTGTCCTTTATATTCGACGTCCATGGGAAGTCCCCACAAGAACACACACATATTTGTGAGAGATGCGATCTTTTAAACAATTTTCACTGCAAATAAGTTGTTTTCTTCAATTTTTTTTAGAAAAACTTATCTCTAGTTCATAATTCTTATCAAATAATTTACCTATAGATAAGTAAACATTGTGCGTCTCATTGCTAAAACAACTGACTCATTCATAATCTTATAATTAGACAGTTTTTCTTTTTTAAAAGTCAACTCTGTCTTGTTGAATTTCTTCTTATTGGTACCAAACTCTAGTATTCTGGCTTACATAGTGATAACAAGAGAACAGAACAGCTTACCTTAAATGGTGGCCTATAGTATTCGGAAGCAGAATTTACTGATTTTATATGTGATTTTACTTTGAAAATTAAAATGAGGAGGAGCTCTATTTGAAAAGTTGTCTTTTTCTGTTTTTTCATCTTTAGACAAAAATTAGGGAGTGTATTTTTATGTCGAAATTTTTGTTTGGATAGATTAGAAATAGAGTACGTTTTCAAAGATTACAACGCAAAAGGCTGAATTTGATAGATTTGAACTCGTGTTGGAGGATCGCCCAGTAAAGGTTTCTGAAAATTCAACTATCTCGGCTGAACACTTCATTTCCGCCACGAAAGAAAATTGTATTGAGGAAACCTTAATTTTAAGTGATAAGGATACGAAAACGGTAGCATTTAGGAATAGCATGTAATAAAAATGCAGCAAGCAGAACTGTATGAAAAACGGTTTAAAATAAAAAATCGAAAGTATTGCTGGCGTTTTAATTTGCTGTGAAAATAGAGAGTTTTCGCGTTACGTTTTTCAGATAACCGTGTACGCTAACGCAGGTGTTGCTAGGAAATAGCGTAACCAATTCATTAGAGAGTTTTCGCGTTACGTTTTTCAGATAACCGTGTACGCTAACGCCGGTGTTGCTAGGCAATAGCGTAACCGATTCATTATTACAATAAGCGATTACGGTAATTGCTCGCGAATAGCGTACCGGTTATTTTAACGGAACGTAACGCGAAAACCCTCTATTTAGCTATAGGTAATTATAGTTAGTTAACGTCATAAGGTCGATATGTAGCAAATAACAGATAAGATTGAAGTTTGTAAAATCGAGGCGCAGCCGAGATTTTACTATCAATCGAGTCTGTTATTTGCGTATCGGCCGAATATCGTTCAGTTCTTTTCATTATACCAATAATATGTACTTAACATTTATAGTATAATTCAGAATAAGTGGCATCGCGGTAGGCGTTGATTCTCTAAAGTGAGCTCTATGTTATGTCAAAAAATTTAGTAAACATGTGAAACCATCATTACTTTATTCTGAGGTTATGCGTTACATAATTTTGACATGGTTTTCACACACAGCAGAGCACAGTTCGCCTAACCATGACTTATGTATAAAAAAATGTCCAAGTCCAATTTTCAGTTCAAATTATTTCTTGCTATTCTCTTTTTAAGCAAATGTAAGATTCAAAAATTTTTACCGATGGGTTTTCATGAAAATGCATATTTTGACCTATAGTTAAATTTATTGCTATCTTTTATTCTGCAAATTAAATTGTCATTTTTGTTAATGTTCTTTACTGTTGCCCAAGTTGATTCCTCGTTATTGTTGTACTAAGTGTTTGTTTTCGTTATTGTTGCCACAAATAAAAAAAATGAAAACTCACGAAGAAAATAGAAGAATGGTTTGTGCTTTGTGTTTTGAAAAAGTGAAGGAAATGCGGCTCATTAACAAAACGCAGCTCCAAACGATAACTAAGTATTTTCTAAAAGATTTTAAAATGGAAGATTCCAAATTGCCCTGTTCTTTATGTGGTACGTGCAGAATAGTTGTGGAAGAATACCGCAAAGATTGTTTCAATAGAAAAATACAGCAGATTGATTATTCCAAGTTGGATATTCGTCCACAAGTCGTAACAAGAAACAACGCTGTTTGTGTCTGCTTACTTTGTGAAGTTGCAAGATCTACACTTCTTCCACATTTACACAAAAGAAAAAAACCAGAACGTCCATCGAAATGTGAAAATAATAAAATAATACGTAAAAGAAAAATTACAAAAATATGTAATCATTGTTTGGCTGCTGTTTCAAAAGGAAAGCCTCACAACTGTACCAAAGGTAGGAAATATTTAAATGCATTAAAAATTACTGGGTCTCCAAAGTCGCAAGAAAAAGTTGCCTCTATAGTATTAAAACAAAAGCAGCAGCATACAATCGAGGAAAATATGATTTCATTATCTACAAATACAGGACGTCCAATTTCCGTAAACTTCAATAAAAAAGATTCAGTTAATAAAGATACAAATTTGTCTACTGGCCAGTTGTCGAAAATACAATTATCTTTGAATTTGAGTATAAATAAAACGTTAAAATTAGCATCAGAGTTACGTAAAGCTGCTGGAGCAAAAATATTTGAATCAAATATTAAAACCAAACTTCGAGATACCTACCACTCGGTAGATGAGTTTTTTCAAATAGCAGAAATAGATTATGTTGAAGAAGTCAATAGAGAAGTTAAATCTGTTACTACTAAGGCAACGGTGTTTTGCAATAATATACAAAAATTTATATCATACGTAATGGATAAAAGGCAATATAAAGATGCCATCATTAAAGTTGGAATTGATGGAGGCGGAGGGTTTTTGAAAATCTGTCTTAGTCTGTTACAAAAAAATGAAAATGAATATGACTGTGGCTTAAGCAAACAAGGAAGTAGTAGTAGAAATGTAAAGGATACTAGCGTTAAGCAACTCTTCATAATTGGAATCGTATGTGGTGTGCAGGAAAATTACCATAATATACAGAAATTGTGGAACTTGTTGAAATTGAATGATATTCATAAATTCTATGTTGCTACTGATTTGAAACTTGCTAATATTCTTACGGGAATAATGACACATAGTTCAATGTATCCTTGCACGTGGTGTAATATTGATAAATATCACTTGCTCAATAAAGGTACTTTAAGATCTTTGGAGAGTAATACAAAGAATAATAATAATTGGTCAATTTCCGGAGGAAACAAAAATGATTTGAAGAAATTTGGCAACTGTATTTTCCCTCCCATCATTCAATCATCAGTTGAAAACGCAATAACTCTGAAAATTATTCCACCTCCAGAATTACACTTAATGATGGATGTTGTCAATAATATTTACTCTGCTATGAACAAAGACTTTCCAGAAGTTTGTGAAAAATGGGCAGGAATTTGCCATGTGCAGAAAGAAGCTTTCTATGGAGGTTCATTCAATGGAAACTCCTGCCGTTTGTTACTTGCTAAGGTCGATGTTTTACGTTCAATTTGTCCTCTTAATTGTTTAAAATATGTTCAGTGTTTGTGTACTTTTGAATTAGTTTTAAAATCATGTTTTGGTAATAATTTGCTGAATAATTTTGAAACTATCCCACCTCCACCCGGCGGCACGGCAATTTTGCCGGAGTACATACACTATTACGGATATTACTATCAAGTAATAGTGCAGTGCTTATCAACATAATTACCGGCGTCTCGCCTCCGCATTTTGACTTTGTTGTGTATTATGTTCTGTGTCAATGTTAAGGAACTTCCTCACGATGTGACATGAGTATAATAATATACCTTTTTGAATTTCAACTACCAATGTGTTATCTAAATCCAGAATTTTTAAATTTTTAAAAAGAGATTGCGGTACTATTCCCGTTGCTGAAATTACAAGTGGTAAAATCGAAATTTTTTCTAAACACCAAAGATTTCTCATAGCATGTTATTCAACAATTTAAGAGTGATTTTATTCAACTGGATATAAGTGTAACCCCAAAAATTCATGCTATATTTTACCATATTGAAGAATTTTGTAAACATGAGAGTGGTGGTTTCGGGAAGTTCAGCGAACAAGCTTCAGAAGCCGTACACGCTGATTTTAAAAAAATATGGGCAAGGTACAAAATAGCAGAAACGCATCCGGAATTTCCTTCCAAATTCCTAAAATCTGTTCAATTTTATAATAGTATTCATTTGTAAAATAGTTTATCTTATTCTAAATAAATGTTTAAAACAATTATTTTGTTTTGCTATCGATATTAAAATTTTCTATGGTCATTCAAATGAATTAAAATAACTACATATCAAAACATGTAACTGTGTTAAAATACGTCGGTGAAATATTTTCTCCAACATATTTTTTGGAAGATAGAGTTACAAGGAGCGATTTGAGACTAAAATTAGCTTTGGACATTTTTTTTGAAGGTGACTTGTACTTAGACCAACTGTGAGAGATAATCCCCAGACAAATAATACACTTTTCATAAATGAAACAAGGAAATTCCAAATATTTATAACAAGAAAATAAACACAAAACGATTCCAATGATAATATCAAGGCCAAATTAAAAGCGAAGGTTACCAACAGCATCGAAACTAGGGTATTATTAGGAAGGGTCTTGCTGCCAACGTAAATTTGAATTTCCAACACCTACCGCGATGCCACTTATTCTGAATTATAATATAACAGTGATTTATTTGTAGGACTGACATTTCTCTTTACTTCAAATTAAATTTACTTGTCATCTGCGCCGTAACCGCAGCAACGGTAGCAAAAAATAACCGCCTTGACCTGTTAAATTTTAATAACGGCCTAGTCTGTTATGGGTGTCATATCAATCAAGAATTGAGTACTGTTAAATCCTGATTACAGTATGGTATAATGAAAAAAAGTTAAAGGAAATGTAAACTCTGTGATTTTACACCGTCTGCAAGACGGGGGTAAATGCTTTGTGTAGCCACTTTTACACAATGCCGTAAACAATTTCGCAGAATTCGAATACGGTAAGATGAGGCACAAAGAATTATTCATTATTTTAATAAACTGTTATGTATTACAAAATCACAGACATTATTGTGCTTTTAAAAGCCATGGTGTGGAATGTACCAGTGTTTCCAGTTTCCACTGCTGCGACGCTCGAACAAGTGACGTCCCCACTCGTTACCATTGCGCATCCGAATCTCAGTGGTCATCTAACATTTGACGAGCTGTATCTAAGTAGTTGTACCGTTTCAGAGCTAAATTTTCTTTGATTATTTTTCTGAACACATTTTCCTCTTCCATGAGACATTCTAGAACGACGAGGTGCGCAAGAAGGTATTGCTTCTAAAAGTTAAAGTCTCACACGGCACTAATCTTTTTCATTATTTACCTCGGTACTGACCATGTTAGGTCTTTGGTCTCTCAGGTCTTTGGTTAACTTGTAAAAGTCGATACTGTTTTGCTCGGTGGCCATTTGCAATGCCATATCGCACAAAATCAAAGTTCCAGTCCTCTTCACTCCAGAACTGAAACACCTAGTAGAAGTGGCGGAAGACAATTACCATACGAAAGTTACCTGCAGTGTATTACTATGGGGGTGGTACTGTTTTCGCGAACGTTTCTTATTTGTTTGACCAGAGGAACCACTCGATCTGGATACAGAGGAGTCAGCTGATCAGGATTCCACTTCAAGTGGTAATGTTGCACCGCTCTCACCTCTCCTCTGTACTTCATTTCGAGCGTTCTTCGGTCGTAGTGTTCAAAGTTTTCTTCACTTATTAGTGTGATGCCCATTTCGCCGAATTCAAAAATGCAATTGAGTCTTTGCGGCCAGTACTCGGCGCATTTTCTCTAAAAAAATAAGTTAATAAGCGAGGTTATACGTTGGACTGTGGGACGAACAGACTTCTTTGCTTTCTACGAAATTCGTGGCCATAACAATCGTCTGAACTTGTTCCTGCCAGATCATCCTCCAGAAATCTCTGATCGTGGAAAATTTTGGTCCTTGGGTGGCGATATAAGCTTTCGGATGATCTACACCCTATAACATTTATTTGTAATTGAATCGTTCGAAATCGTTCACGAGTTTTTACGTTTATGTAATTGGCGTTTATGTAATTGTCCGTTCCCATGCCGTCCATTTTTTGAAGGATTACTCTAGAGTGATCATCTTGAAAATGAAATCAAGATTTTGCTTATACCTAGTTATTTGTATATCAAGGCCGCGAAATCTTTCTTTAACGTACCGAGAGAAAAATTGTCGCCAAGTCAGGACAATCTCGAGGATGTTAAAGGATTTCGCGACCAAGGTGTTCACAACATTTTTTGTGCAACCGAAAATTTGTAATTATAAAACCAACAAGTAAAATTTACTTCACTGTCAATAAATATATTTCCTTTTCATTCATTTCGTAGATAATCGTAAAAATGTCGGAAGAGAATTGTAGTGATAGCAATGTTTCAGTTTCGTGTATTCCTCCAGAGTTAAAAAGTATTATTAAATTCTGCGGTTTCTAATTTGATACCCGAAAAATCTAAAATATTAAAATTACGTTTAGTTTAACGGCCGTCGTTAAGATCAACGGTTTGTTTTACTACGCGAAATATTCGTTTCGCGTACGGTTGCACAAAAAATAAGTTATTCTGTCTCATAGTGAACATTTCCCTATCAGATTGAAACAAGATGTACAAGATTTAAAAGGGTGTAACGACAGACTTGAAGAAGTGTAAAAAGTTTCAGAGATGTGAAAGAAGAGAACAGTTACTTAAGACTTTTCATTTAAATCTAAATCACCCCAACTCCGTTATTTCAAGCAGATTTCTATTCTTGTTGTTATAGTTAAAAACTAATACAACAGTTGCACCGGAGGAAATACTCAGTTTAAACAATTTATTAAAATTGTCGAAATATTGAAACTTAAATTTTTCTACTTTGCGTTTGTGGACTTATTGTGACATCGAAAACAGTTTTATAATAGTCGTTTTTTTAGCGACGAATATGTTTGAAACATATTATCAGATTTTTAATACCTTGCATTTTATCGTCAAAACTATGACGTCACAAGTGTCAATTTTCGAATAATATTCGTGAATGTTTGAAACCAGTCCCATAGTAGGTTTTAAATGTTGTATTTGTGGGAGGGGAAACGGAGAAACGTCAAATTTTCGCGGTCAGACAAAAAAAGTTAGGTTATTTCGTAATTCGTAGAGGGTTATTTTTATTTTAATCTTCAGTTCTTCAGATTCAGTGTCAGTTTTCAGTTTAGTGATCAGTGATCAGCCATTATACTGTACAGGCAGCTCTCTTGTTGCCAGTTTTGCACAGCCACAATCCCAAACACTGTCACTGTATCATCTATATTATGTTTATGTACAGTCGATGGACAAATAAAACTGGGACAAAAATGACAATCACATAAGTCAAAATTTGCAAATTTGCATCGTTTAATTACGGCTTTATCACAAATAGGTTAACTTTGGTGTGACATATTATATAGACGCTGACAAATATATTGACAATTCAATGGTCTGATTTACACAGATTAAATTTTAAGTGTCCCAGTTTTATTTGTCCACTGACCGTACATTACAACGAATTTCCCTCCCCAAGTTTTTGAATTCTTCAAATTTCAGCGAGACGCATACAAATTAATCAGTTATGACGTCACAGACGAATTCTCTTGAATATTTGTGTTGAATATTATTCGTCGCTAAAAAACGACTATAATTGGGTGATTCAAATTAATGTGGATAAGTATGGCAACTATGTGCGAAAATGTATGTGACAACTGTGTGGATAGGGTGTAGTTGACATTTGTATGACATTTCATAAGCCTGCATTTGATTTTTTTTATACCATTGCACATTGATTTGACAATTTTCAAAATTGCGCAACTATGAACTGCCAAAGAAATGTCAGCTCTATCCTACCCACACAGTTGCCACATACATTTCCGTACATAGTTGCCATACTTATCCACAATCATTTTGAATCACTAAAATGATTGTGGATAAGTATGGCAAAGTATGTACCAAATTGAAGCAAATTTAGCAGAATAGCATCCCTGAGCAAATGGTAAACCTCCTTATTGTCAACATGTCATCTCTTGATCAACTTTTTAGGTGAGGGTTCTGGAAGTTTAGTGGTATTGTGAATAATCGACATTATAAATAATATTTTACAAAATTATACTAAAAACAAACATGAATTAATTTTCATTATGCAATCCGCGTCGAAAAACTATGTATTACAATGATTGTACTGTGTTCAGTAGTAAAACATATATTTGATCGAGAGTAGGTACCAACATTAAACTTAAAATATGTTACCAACGTAACAAAAAAAATCACATTTATAGTCATTTTAGTATACCTATCCCATTGTGAAACCATTTATCGTAAAATTTTAATTCCTAAGAGCGGCACCATTTGTTCCATCTGTCAAATTTCCAATTATGTATTGTTAACTATTGTGAAACATCTATCTAATTTCATAGTTTTGAAAATGGTTTACCATTCTCATTACATATTACAATCAAAACTCCCTAAATAATGAGTTATTTTTAAAAATAAAAATTCATATATTTTTTACATAAATGACGCAAAGTACGGTGCGATCAATTAAAAAATAAATCGAGTCGGCGTGTTACCTATGACAACCCATGCTATATCATAGGCTCCAAAGCAAACTCGATTTATTTTTTAAATGATCGCTCGGTAGAACTTTTTTTGTATTATTGTGTTTGATAAGAGGCATTGTAGCACTCGTGCTACAACAGACCCTTTTTTTGAACACACAATTTCCTTCAGAAAAGTATTTGCCTGCCGTATTGTAGCTGTTTTGCTGTAGACGTAGTTCGTCGGTTCACGTCGGGTTTCACAATTGATTGAAAACAATTTAAATGCTGTCAAAAAATTCACATAGAGTTTGAATACTATAATGAAAATTTTAATTTTTAATACCTATTAGAAGTAAGTAATTACCAACCAATCCTAATTTTGCAATCAATATTACACGTTAGAGAAACGGATATTTTTTGTTTTTCAGTGTTCAAAGTCGAAAATGATTGCAAATTACTTCTAACTGACAATAAATAGTTACTTGTGTATCAAGGCCCAAAAAGTGCATCTTTTTCGTCCAAGTTTAAGTTTTCTAGTCGAGGCGGAGCCGACTTGAAAACAGGCGAGGACAAAAGGCACTTTTTGGCTTAGGTGCACACAACATTTTTCATGTTCGTTTAGGCAAAAATTTTGAAAAACATGAATTAATTGTAAATTTTGAGGTATATAGGGTGATTCTGAAATAAGTTTGGAAAAAAAATCCGGTAATTGGTGATGATGAGAAAAAGTCATAGACAAAAAATTTTTCTTATAAAAGTTTTTTCGTTTTCGAGATACAAATGATTGAAAATTTGGTCAAAATTGCTAGTACGCTGCTGAGCTAAAGGTGATTACCTGATTATCGTGGTAGTTTAGCAACAATAATAATCAAAGGTGCCCCTCAATCACAAACGTAACCTTATTCCTCTCGATCATTTCCATAGAAACATTTACAAAGCAGCATGCTTGCACCTATGACTTTATTGTGGAGTTGATGTAACAATGGTTGCTAATGAAGTGAACAAATTCGGTCAAATTTTCCCTATTCGTAGGTGTTGAAAATACAAGGTAATTTCTATCCTTTTTATTTCACCTCCAAAAGTCATTTACGCAGAATTATTTTGTGTCAATACTCCACATTTTTTTCCAAACTTATTTCAGAATCACCCTGTATAAACTGAAAAATGTATATACGGGGTCATTATAAATGATTGTACCATCGTAGGTGGCTGTGCGCTATGCTTTAGGTGCGCCGCTACGCCCACTAGTTGTTACAAACTTTTATAATGACTCCGTATTTAGTTATACAGTGTGGAAACTACTTATGGAATAAATTCAATAATATCAAAACTAATGACAAAAACGCTGAAACGGGTCAATTTTTATTTCTCATAATGCTTGTTTTAAGTTGCTTCATTTGTTCATGACGTCATCCGTTTTAGATCTATGACGTCATCACTAATTTTTCAAATGACAATCCCCACTTTTTTCTTCTCTTTCTGATAGACCTTTCTAACCTAAGCGATAAATTAAAAAGTTTGGTATATTACATAACAATTTTTTTGAGATAATTACAAATTTTATTTCAAAAATTTAATTTAATTTTGAATGTACTTATTTTTTTTTCTATGTGGTTTTTTAAGATCGAGGGTTTACTTTAATAGACGAAACAATTTAGAAGATTTACGGCAGAGAATTCGCGCTGAGATGGAAGAAATCAGCCCTGACATTATTGAGCGCGGTGTACAGTGTTTGCACTCTTGTGTGAGTGTCAAATATTTGGCGGGGGGTAATTTCAACATTTGCATTACATTTTATTGTTAACCTTAAATATTTGTTTGTTTTTGTTTGAGGTCAATTAAAATTTTTACATTGAAAATTAAATAAAACTGGAAGTAAAATTTGTCATTTTCTCAAAAAAATTGTTATGGAAGGTACCAATTTTTTTCATTCATTGTTTAGCTAGTACAAAGGCCTATTAGAAAGGGAGAAAAAATTGGGCATTATTTAAAAAAATTGGTGATGACGTCATAACTCAAAAATGGATGACGTCATCAACGAGTGAAGCAACTTAAAATAAACATTATGAGAAATAAAAATTGACCTGTCAGCGTTTTCGACAAATGTCATTAGTTTTTTTCGAAACTACTGAATTTATTCCATAAGTAATTTCCACACTGTATATTTTACCACTTTTCATGTTATGTATCTCAGGAAACGAACACGAAAAAGTTATTTATTTCATACTGTCCGGTAGATGTTCGATTGCATCATCAATTTGAGTCCGGTAGGTGAGTTATAACAGTATCAGAGCCGGAAAGTGTCACTAAGCAACACCTACCGGACTGTTTTATTTTTATCCATGAAATCTGACATTGAAAAGTGAAAAAGTCAAAAAATATTCATTCTAAAAAAACAATAGCAACGGCCGTTGCCACAGGAAAAACGTGCTGCTATTTTCACAGAATAATGTGATTTTTTAATTTTTGAATTAAAATTATGATGCACAAGAGACTTCCAGTATGAAATAAAATACATTACGATATACATCCGGTAGTACTTGTAACAGGTACTCGTTTAGACATTCTTGACTCCTAACGGCTCCTAACGTCGCCTCGTCCATAATGTCTAACTCGTACTGTTACAAGTAACCTACCGGACTTATAACGTAAATTACTATAACAGTATCTAAATAGACACTGAATTTTTCGAGAATTTTAGCATTAGATTTTCTCGTTATCGAAATCTTTTTTTTCTTCATTCTGTAAGCTAAGGGAAAATGTTTCCTGTAAAGCACAACTGCATTTTTAACACTTACATGCCAATATATTTTTGTAACGATTTTTGTGATTATTTTTTTGCAGCGACCCAGCAGTACTCGATTTTTTATTTTTGTTTGTTTGTAAATTCTGAAAAAGTGCAAATAAAATTGAACCGAATGGAATATGTGCAATTTAAAGTAACGCTTAAGGTATAAGATTATATGGCAGCACTAAAATTATCTCAATAATGGAAACCAATATTGGCGTTAAGATGGTTGTCTCGGCTCGTGCAGCTGCATCCCTTTTCTTTCGTTCAGGGCAGGGATTAAAAATTTGTGATAGAACATGTTTTTGATATTTATTGTACATTTTGTTATTGTAACGAAATTCCCTTTAGTACTTTGAATCTTGAAAACAGTAAAAATGATTTGTAATAGTATTGTATATTTAATAAATAAATATAATTTCGTCCGTACGCATTTGTTTTGAGGCCGGCTCTGGAATTCACAACAGAGAATTGCTTGAAGCATGATTTATGGTTGGGCTGACCGCCTACTGCAATTGTGACAAAAGGGACGTTTATCTTCGGTCAAATACTTTTAAAGGGCCATATAATCTTATACCTTAAGTGTTACTTTACCTTGTATTGATCTGTTAGTGAATTATCTTCAAGTGACGCCATAAGATAGTTCTCAAAATCTTTGACTTGTATGGGTTCCGAATTGATTAATTTAACACTTTCATGTGGTTTTTCTGATTCTATCAGTACCTGAAGTTCCATGTTCTGAAACGAAATTCATCCATTATAAAGTAATTGAAAATGTAAAATTGTGTGTACATCTTGAGGCAAGACGCATTCCTTCTGAAGAGTTCTAACGTTCTTTTCTTGGTAACTTCGTGAAGTGTCTGTTTCCGTTGGGTGAATTTCATCTTTATTTGCACCCCTAGTCCGTCGTATTTCAAAAGGATATTTCCTAAAGGTGTACCTGGAAGTAATTATAAATAAAAGAGACGAGATCTGTTTTTGGACAAACAAACGCAAAAATGAGGTATCCCACAAAGAGAAACGTCACGACTGCGACAATGACGAAACAAATTAATGCTGCAGTTGTTGCTGCTTGGTTGGTTGCTTGGCAAATAAGGTAACTTCTGTTACCATTTATGAGATAAACGGGAAAAGTTTGTTTGATTACATCTTGGAAGCAATTTACACTCAAAGAGTCATTTGCTACGGACAAGTAATCGTTGTCGTCGACATGTAAGTTAGTGATATACCATTTAGCACCGTTTTGGTCAACTTCAATTCTGCAACTGACGAAGCGTATTCCAAACAGATAATAAGTTTTATTTCATACTGTCCGGTAGATGCTCGATTGCATCATCAATTTGAGTCCGGTAGGTGAGTTATAACAGTATCAGAGGCGGAAAGTGTCACTTAGCAACACCTACCGGACTGTTTTCCTTTTATACATCAAATCTGACCTTGAAAAGTGAAAAAGTCAAACAATATTCGATTTAGAAAAACAATAGCAACGGCCGTTGCCACAGGAAAAAAGGTGATGCTATTTTCACAATATAATGTGATTTTTTAATTTTTGAAATAAAATGATGATGCACCAGAGACTTCCAGTATGAGATAAAATACATTACGATATACATCCGGTAGTACCAGGTAGTAATTTACGTTATAAGTCCGGTAGGTTAGTAGTAACAGGTACTCGTTTAGACATTCTAGACTCGGCTCCTAACGTCGCCTCGTCCATAATGTCTACCTCATACTGTTACAAGTAACCTACCGGACTTATAACGTAAATTACTATTGTGTACTCATAATAAAAACCTTGTCTCCGTAGATTGTTCGGGCTTTGGAATTAGAAATGTACAATTTATGTCAGACTCGTCAAAGCATAATTTTAAGAGAGGCTTCGACGACAGTTCAGGCGGGGAAGCTTTGAACAGCGCTGTAATGGTGGCATTTTCTGTTTGAGAGCTTTCGGGCCACACGCTAATTTTATACATGATGTCATTCTCGATAGTTATCTAGAAATTCAGTTAAAAATGCAATCGACGTCGATATGTTTTTTGTCTTACAGATTTGCCGTATTTGTGTGTACAATTATCCGACATTACAGTATAGTTGTCTGTAGCGCCTTTACTTGAAATAATGAGAGAAAAGTTTTTCACAAATGGATGCTCCCAAGTCACTGTTACTTCGTTTGACGAATTTATTTTTAAAATCAAGTTTTGGGGCCTCTGAAAATCTGAAACAAAATGTGCCGGTTGACGGTTATGTGAGAAATGTAAACGGACCATTTAACGACAAAAACAGTGATTTTGGTTCCCCTAATTCTGCAGAGTTGTTCAGGGCTTGTACCTACGACAGGACGAGAATGACTACTTTTGCCTTCTTTGCAGAAGTACTTAATTACAAAGATTTTGGACGATACACTTTTTGCGTCCAGAATGACACAAGTGAAGTTTTTCCAAGTACAAGAAGTGTATTTCCAGTGTGTAAGATTTTTATTCTCTTGCAATATCCTATAATTTAAAATTTCCTCTGTTGGTGGATCCGGAGGATTCCATCTTATCCAAAAACTTTCTCGGTTCCGACAATAAATGCTCAAGTTTTGCACTTCTTTCGGTTCTGTGAAAGTCATTGTTTATTTCACAATAGTTTAACAAAAACTTACACTATATAAATAATATAGACTTACTTCCCGATCGAGTTTTAAGTTGGTACGTCTTTGACCGTTTATCCGTTGATCTGGACACGGTCACTGTTACATTATAATCACTAAACGGTTGTAATGTAACGTTTCTTATAAATTCTTTACGTTTACAGTTTTTTCTGGTAGTGCTAAAGCTCCCAACAGAATCTTCCTTACACCATTGGCTAACACAGAGATAAGAAACGTTATAAGTTAACGGTCCGTTGAATTCCGGGAATTTGATTTTTATGTGGAAGTCATTCGGAAATGAAACAATTGGGAATTCACCGTCGTCCAGCGACTTCGCAGGAGTAGTTTCACTAATCATGTCGATGAGTAGTTTGTTTTTTGTGTACAATTTAAAGTCGCATGTTGTCAAAGGTTCTAATCTGCTTATATTTTGAGTGAGCTTTTTTACATTTATAGAGTTGACGAGTTCCGGTTTCGTACAGTTTAATTGTTGACACTAAAAAGAACGAAAATAATCTTGAATTAACAGAAAATATATTAGAAATTCCATCAACTATTCAATCGATAATTGTTTTTCCCACTAATTTTATCCCTTTTCTAAAATAAACCTCGACTTTGGAATGAGAAAAGCTGAATTTTACCCTGAAATGAATGATCCATTCTGATGATTTAGACTTCATATTATCTGACCAACTTAAGGAAATGGACGTAGGCGTTATTCTAGTCGTTTTCAGAGATCCTGAAATTGAATTTAATAAACTGAATATATTTTTCACATTTCAAATATTGAATCCTCGCGTACTTTTGAAAACTTCTAATTCAGGGACTTTTACTTCACAAGACTTGTTATCCACTGTTGGTAAAATTCTTATTTTATAACTCCAGTCTCTTGTTGATAATTCTGAAATTTCCAAAGTTTCATTTCTCTTTGAATAGGGTATAGTTTGAAATGTTTTAAACTGTTGTTCATTTTCCTAGAATATTAAATATTGAACAATACTGGAAACTATTTCCATTACGTTTTACTTGTTTGAATTGCACGTGATATTTGGGTTCCCTCTCGTATGAACCATATCTAAAATTGTTTACTCGTATTGTAACAGATTCGTTTGAAATTTTTTCCAATGTAGGTATTAGAACTGGAAATATAACTGGAATTTAAGGAATTATATAAAAACGTATGGCACACTCTTCCGGGAAATTAGTCGCAATTTAACGTTAGATGAAAATTATGTATTTTGGAAAAAGCGAAATTGCCACATTATTGCGGCCTTTAAAACAGAAAGAGTTTGGTGTCAAATAAATTTGACTGGCATCTTAATTACCACTACCACACGAATTATAAATTAGAATAATTCAGTTACCACAATAAAAGTATGCTCTAAATTCATGACATGTGTCACAATCATAATAAAACCCATTGGTGTTCTTAACAGTTTGGCATCGAGAAAAGTTTGCCTTATGAACGAATTCACAGTTACTATTCTTTTCCTCTTGAGTACATTCTTCCTTTTCGTAATTAGTAGAATTTAATGGTTTGCATATAGGAAATGGAGACTCATAGTGTTCAGTCAGATTTGCCTGATAAATTGCTATAAACATTTATAATTAATACAACCACTATCATGTTTCTGTGTTGATATTTTAACTGATTTTTTGTAATTCTTCTGCTAACCTGGTTCATGAGAATTGAAGTTTATAGCATCAATTGCCCAAAATGGTTTTTCCTTATCATTATTCGTAAGTCTATCAATGTAGAGTGTGGCTTTGTTGACGGACTCAATAGTTAACTCAACTTTCTGCCATTTTGTTGAATTCAGTTCTCCGTGAATTGTCCGACTTACATTTTTATCGTCAGATTTTAATTCTATATTTAGTATACTATTTACTTTTAAGTATACAAACATTGACAGATGCATTTTTCCTGACCAAAAGAAGTCGATGGAACTAGAAGCATTGCTAGGCTTTGAGGATCTTCTACATTTTACTGCAAACGAAAAACTGATTTGGAGATACTGATTTTAAAATATGACTTGCTTTTATGCATTTTCCAAAAAGATGGACCTTGTGTACTCTTTATCTCGATGGTTTCATCGACACCATATGTCTTCGTGATCGTTCTGTTTGTTTCATCAAATACAGTAATGATGGAGCTGGTATTAGTTTTCTCAATTTCCACTTTATAATGTTTCCATTCGTCACACGTTCGATTTGTAGGATGTTGAATCATACTTGTATTATCTAATGTTAGATTGCCTTTTCCACACATAGACAAACCGTACGTGCCACTTTTATTATACGATACATTTTCCACAATCTTAAACTCTAAAATAATTGTTGTGGGAAGAACTTAAGAGCTTTAGAGTTACCTTGCCACCGTTCGTCAGTTACAATTCCACTATTTAATATTTTATACTCCCAATCATCATTTGTCCATTCGAATTCAACTTTTAGTGTTTTGTTTAATGTAGCTAGAATCATTACAAGATCATCACCGTACGTTCGTACTAATGCGAAAGTACTATTTACCGTTTCCAATTTGGGGTTGCAAATAAATTGTTGAATTGACATCACTTTCAGTGGCAACACATACAACACTATTGTTATACTTTAACGTAATTATTTCACAATGAATCAATGTTTTCAAATAAAAAAGCAGCAAACATAACCGTATGAAATACATTTTCGACTTATCTTACAACGAATAAGTTAAACTTGAGGTACCTATTCACGTTATCAGTATGTATTTGTAGATCTATCGGCCATAATCACTTACGTTGTTCATTTTTTCATTTTTAAATTCCTCAATGATAAATTTGTTTAGCCGCGGTGAATAAAATTTAAATCTAAACGTAAACAAATATATTGTGTTTACATCAGATGGAACTGTTATTGTCGTCAGTTGAGAATCTTGGGAAATTAGCACCATTGGTGTCAAGATCGCGGGATTGTAGCACATACGGAACATGGTCAGATAAAATGCTGTCAACTTCTGATGAAGAAGACGAGTCAGTTTTTGGTCTCTTCTTTCGGAACACAATGACATTGCATGTGAAGAATGAGGTCCTTCACAAAAAACATAAAATGACACATTATAATCATAAGATATTGCTTTTTAAAACAAAACTATGTAAATACAGCGTAACTTTCATAAATATTGTACAGTATGTCCACGGATTGAGTTGTTTTCAGGCTCACAGGCTCCTAAAGTAGTTTTCATTTTTGAGCTGGCTGTTACACAGTTCTTTTTTTATTCGCATTTATCACGAAAATTTGGACTTTAATGATTAAAAAATCATGAAAAATTTGAATAGGCGAATTTTATCTTAAAAATTACATTACCATAGCTACCTACTGCAAATGTGCTTAAGCAATTTATAAAATGTCAGACTACACATTAAAACGGTGTAAGTGTTGATAAACTTCTTATAATGTTAGCTCTACAAGAGAGAACATAGGTCCTTTATTCAATGTTATGGTACCTACTGGCGATCTTTGTTATCGTGAGGTGATCAACAAATTTAACGAAAAATATCCTAAAACAACAATTTCTCATGTGACCATCCGAAAATTAGTGAAAATATTTGAGGAAACTGGTTCCATTCTAAATGTTAAAAAAATAAGAAAACATTTAGACGAAAATGATGCAGCATCCGGTTCAGTTTTTCATTCAGTTGAAGAAAATCTACAAATGTTACTTAGAAATAGTGCTTTACAAACTGAAATTGAGATTATTATTATTTACTAGCTGACCCGGTGAACTTCGTATCACCTACAATCGCTGTTCGTTAGTCTCGTTAAAACTCAAAAACAGCTTCACCGATTTGAATATTTTTTTTGTAACATTTTGATTAGCCATAATCAATCCTAATCAACCTTCCAACTTCAATTCATTGAGATCAATAGTACTTGCTATATCTTATACGGTTTGAATTTCGTTCGGTTATTAAATGAAACTTGTTTACAATTCCAATGAATTTGATGTCTTTTATGTACATGAAATATAAATACAATTGGTACTACTGTGATCTAAACGCATTTCTGATTTTCGGTTGTCAGCTTTGACAGAGTTGACAGGCGAATTTGACGTTTACGTGGTATCATTCTTTCCCAATTAGAAGAAGAGTGGTCGATCCGGAGGGTAACCCAATATTATAACATCGCGAAGAGCTGACTCGACAGACGTTGTTTTGTCCAAATTTCAATACCTAAATTTGTTTGTGATCACTGATCATTTTGTGAATTTGTGAAAAGCTATTGGAAATGTGTAAACAAAGTAAAAATGAGGAATTTTACATGGGAGATGAATTCTATCGGCAGTATTCTACACTGCTGAAATGCTGGAAATGTGTGATGTGCCTGGAATATGATCAAGTTGGAACCATGCGGTTTTGTTCCAGAATTTAAGTCACAATTTAATTAAGTCAGAATTTCATGTCCAAACTAATTATTTATTTTCTTCCATTAAATTTGAAATCACAATGAATCTCAAGCAGTTTTCTTGGGTGATTCAAAATGATTATGAATAAGTATTGCAACTATGTACGAAAATTTATGTGGCAACTGTGTGAATGGGATAGAGTTGACATTTGTATGACATTTCATAAGCGTGCATTTGATTTTTAAAATTTCATTACACATTGATTTGACAACTTTCAAAATTGTGCGACTATGAACTGTCAAAAAAATGTCAACTCTATCCACCCACACAGTTGCCACATAAATTTTTGTACATAGTTGCCAGATTTATCCACAAGTATTTTGAATCACCCAATATTTACATTTCGATTTCGATTGCAAGATCGATGTTCAAGCAAACAATCGGATTGGTTTGATTCCCAATTTGACAATCAGCTGTCACATGACATTTGTGCATGTAGGCAAATGAATTGGAATAGAAATAAAACAACTACTACATTTGTCCGACAGATCGCGTAACAACACAAAGCAAATGTAATTTTATTTTAATTTACTGGATTGCATTTTTCCAGATTTTCCTTCAAATCTTCCAGATTTTTTTTCAGTTGAAAACAAAAAAAGCATCAAGCAAATATGTAGCTCCTTTTGTCAGTTATGATCGAGAGTGCATACAAAAATTATAATTTTTTAAATTTGCCCGAATTTTCCGACTTTCCTTTGTAATTGTCCCGATTTTTTTTCCGAAAACTTATCCAAAACCCTAACAAACAAAACCAAAAAAGAATTACGCATAGCCATCGTTCGAATCCTGAGTTATGGTCTTGAGTTCATACAAAAAAGCACTTTCAGTCTTCCCCGAATTATTTTAATTTAGTTTTTCCAGATTTTTCTCCAAATCTTCCAGATTTTTTTTTCTATTAAAAACTTTCAATTGAGTTATTTCCATCTCGGGGCATATCGAACAAAAAAAAAAGAATTAATCAAATATGTCGTTCCTATCGTCAGTTATAATTTTTGCAGTTTGCCCGAATTTTTCGACTTTCCTTTGTAATTGTCTCGATTTTTTTCTCCTGAAAACTTTTTCACGACTATAACGAACAAAACAAAAAAAAAAGAATTATGCATATCCACCACAAAAAAGCACTTTCAGTTTTTCCCGAATTTTCAATTTTCCGGGTAACTTTTCCAATTTTTCTGTACATAAAAACCTCATACGGATTATTACGAACATAAAAAAAAAAATTAGCCAAATCGTTCCAGCCGTTCCCACAGAAAAAAGCACTTTCAGTTTTTCCCGAATTTTCCAATTTTCCGGGCAACTTTTCCGATTTTTTTTTCTTTTTAAACCACCCCTGAAGTAAAGCGAACAAAATAAAAAAATAAATATTCAAATCGGTCAAGCCGTTTTTGAGTTTTAGCGAGACTAACGAACGGCGATTCATTTATAACGGGTGACTATTAAAATTTTCACTTGGAGTTGGCTTTGAACGAGTTTTTATTTTTGCTGTTACTTTAGACACATGCAAGAACGAACGACAAATGTCAGTCAGTACAATTGAAACGTAACCTATAATGTTAATTATAATGTCAAACTTGTCAGTGTCTAAGGTGCAACGGAAAACAAAGAATGATCCATAGCCAACCCAAAGTGAAAATTTTAATAGTCACTCGTTATATATATAGATTATTATTTAATTGGGTTTGCAAACAATAAGCAGTAACGATTTCATAAAAGTATGCTAATATTTCTAATATCTCTACCGACGGTCGACCGGGGTTACATAGGCGACTAATTGGTCAAAAAGTCTGCACAGCCCTCAAGTCATAACTGAGTCCAGTGTCTATGTTTTACCAATAAAACCAAAGCGGCAATAAAATCAAAAAGTGTTTCCTTGCTAAACAAAGTGTTAAATGTATTATGTTAAGTAAAAGTAAAAATTAAAAAAAAAAATTGTTACACAGTCTAGGACTGGTTTACAAATCTATGAGGGGCATGATGACCAACTCAATAGACCGGGACCAATGGCTTAACATGACTTCCGAATCACGAGACAGAATATAGCCTTTTTTTTAAATTTCGCCCTGGGTAAATAATTAATTAATTCATTAATTAATTAATTAATTAATTAATTAACAAGTCCCTACAGATTAAATCCAATTATTGAAGCTAGTATTAAAAGAAAGAAATAAACCAGAATAAAATTGAAATTATATGTAGGTAATGTTACATTAAAAAAAATGCATACATATATTGTCAATGATTCGATCATCGGAAAGAGCCCGTTTTCCGCCAGAAATAATAAAAACCTGAATTGAGAGGGGCCAAACTATAAACGATAGGAGAGAGTGCGGGGAGGGGCTTTTTGGTCTTTGGTCAGGAGGTCAGATCGGTGCGGGACTATGAAAGGGGCTAAAACTGAAACGGCGAGTGTTTGAACGGCGAGGAAAGGGTGTGGAGACGTCGAGGGTCCGAAGAAGGTGAGGCTAGAACAAGAGTCCAGAAAGTCCAAACCCAGACGCCGAGGAGCGGATTTGCGGATCCCCGACGGAAGGTTCGTGAAGAACCAAACGCCGGAGTGCGGAGTCAAATTCCACGCCCGGATTTCGTCGTCTACCGTGGGCCCGAGGAAGTCCCCGAGGAAAGTCCAGGTCTCCAGAGACGTCGACCGTCCCTTGACGATCAAGGCCAGGGTGAAAATTTTTTAGTTTTCGCGAAGCCAGCACGTCGTTTCAGGCAGAACGTTTTTTTCGTTCGGGTTGAGTTATCGGTCTGCTGGTGACCTCGCCTGCAAACGGCCGGTCAGGCCGATTTTTTTTTTGTGAGAGTTCTTGTTTATTTTATTTCTTTATCTTTTGTGTCCTCATCCGCCGCGCGACTTCCTTTTATAAGTACTAGAGGTCGCCCAGCGGTCGAAATTTGTTCTCTTGTGTCGAAGGACCAAAATTGATAGTCGTATATTGGGTAACACTAACAATTTATTGAATAATGTAAAATACAAGAAAGTGTTTGTATAGAGACGAGTCTTGTCTCGAGTCTTGAGTCGATCTGTCTTCTGAGGGTTGATTTCTGCTTCTGGACGTCCCCACCCCTTCGACAGTTCCAAAAGTGGTTGGATGAAGTTCCAACAAAATTCGACCGTTTTCATTAAATTTTTAAGTTTGAACGTTACTGAGGTTTTTTTTATCAAAGAGTTTACCTCTATACTTAATTATCGCATATAATTTTTTTGAATTTTGTTCTATTACGTCAGCTGCGAGCGTTTACAAGTACATACGTCACTATGCACTAATTTTCAAGTTTTTTGAAAAATACGAACGATAGGAAAAATGAGGTATAGTTTGGCTATGCCATATTTAAAAAACAATAACGCGTTTTTTGACATTTCCCTAGGTTTTTTATTGCTATACTGGCCAGGTTTGCCTAGCTTTTTCAAATTACATATATAAAATTGAAATAAAAAATTAATACAAAAAATGAAAAATGAAATAAATGTTTCGTATTTTTTATAGATATATTTTTTATTGAAATAAAAAAACCGGGCGGTTAAAAAAATAAAATATCCATTGAACTTAAAATTAAATTTCATCGTTTGCTAAATGCCCTTGGCTGTTATATTCGGAAATATAAAATCTCAAACCATTGAATGATCGAACTCCACTTGCTGCGACGTACAATTGAAAACTGGCTGCTTCAATAAAATTGCAATTTTTTCTAATGTTTGTTTTTGAGACTTATTTATTGTCATCGCAAATGCAGCTATAATTGGAAATTGACTTCTTTGAAAATTAAATGGTAAAATAGTACCTGAATATGTTAAATTTATACGTGGAATCAAAATTCTCTTATTGCGTTCGGTTCCAGTTAAAACTTCGCAATCAATAGCATTGCGATGCATAAACTTGATGCGTATTCTTGTTCCAGAGTCTAATACTTCCTTTGTATTTAAGTTTCTGATCAGTAAAACGTGCAATTAACTTTCAATACTAACTTATGTGGTGGCAAACCACTAATAGTCAAAGTATTTTGAATTTCACTCCGAAGAGTTTTTTTTTTATGAATAATCTAAATAAACTCCCTCTTGGAGTGGATTTTACTGCGGGGGGGGGATTAAATCAATTACAAACCATCCACTCCGCATTCGATCCAAATTCACTCCGCATTCGCTCCAAATTCACTCGGCATTTACTCCCCTAATTTTTTCCAGTGTATGAACGTAAACAATGAATGTTTTGCTATTTGTAACACACAGGTGTCCCCGAAAAAGAAGATGAGTCCATAACTCCTTTATTCGAATTTTCTTTGGACCCAAGAAATGGAACTCTAATATCTTTAATAACGTTGGTTCCGATAGACTTTTTGCATTTTTTACTTAAGAATATCATCAACTCTATCATAATCTAGACTTCAACAATAAAATTATTATTTATTAGTAAACGGTTAATCATATAGATTTCTATGTCTAAAAAGAAATCTTATATCTTGGCGAAGAGTAGACAAATTTAATTTTGGATTTCGAATTCGTGTTTATTTAAAAATACTTTATAACGTGCAGGTTAGCACAGGCACTTTTTTTTCATCACCCTGTATAGTGGTCAACAGTGTCGAAGGCTTTTCGCAGGTCTGTATACATATATCGTATCTACTTGACATTTCATATCGAAAGACATATTGCACAAAACAGCACAAATTCGTATCAACAGATCGTCCTGGTAAAAAGCCATGCTGTAAATGAGACATGAACTGTCTAGTGTGGTTTAAAATAATATCGTGGAGCATAGTTTCGAAGACTTTAGAAAAATTACAGAGTACCTAGAGTAACAGGACGATAATTTTCTACTTTTGATTTGTTGCCTTTTTTATGTATGGGACTTATTATGGACTTTTTCCACAAGGCAGGATATGTGCTTGTCTTCCAGTAGATTTATCGTTGACTTTCTGTAGAGCCTTGTGCACAACTTCCTCATCATGATGAGAAGAGTAGGATTCTGCGTTAGCATCTCCAATTCATTAGGTTGAGAAAATAGGAAAATACATAGGATTTTTGGAAAAAATCTGCAAAGTCGTTTAGAATCGACAAAGATCCAGTTAATTCTTCGTTGTCATAGGTCATCGAAACGGGAAAGAAACGTTCATTTTTTAAAAGATGGACATAAGACCAGAATTTCGATGGATCTGTCTGAATGTTTTTCTCAATAGATTTTACGTAATCGGTATGTGCATACTGAATTTCCTGTTTTAGTTCAGATCTTACTGACTTGAAACGGTTGTACGCGACTGTCGTATTACATCTTTTAAACTCTACCCAAAGTTTCCATTTTATTTTCAACTTGTTGAAGTGAAAACTTCTTTAGGCGCGCCACATACATTTTATTCCCGGGCAGTGAATTAGTTTCATGCGACACGGTAAAATTGTTCGCAGCACAAGCGAAAATCGTTCGCAGCTCAATCGTCCGCAGATCAGCGACACGGCAAGCTAAAATCAAGGGAGTCGAGTTTTTTAGCGGAGCGAGCGAAAAACAATCAATTGTGCGTCACTTGTCAATTTTAAATTTTCATAGTAAGTACGTTGTGTTGTGACCTGAGTGACCTCAGTGCAGAGCTGCAGGAGTAACTGTATTTCACGAGTGATAATGAGCCTGACGTAATTTAAAATGCAACCCACACTATATTTCCGAAAAAAGCTGGCTACTGAAATTAAAATGTCCGGCTTTTTTTGAAAATGTATTGTGGGTTGAATTTATTATTCCGTCAGGCTCATTATCATAATACAGGGTATTGGTATTGCTATGAAAACTTGTGTTGTGTTCAATATCATCGTCAAGAAAATAAAACTTAAACATCCAAACCTAACCTCACAAATTTTGCTAGAGCGCTAAAAGCGGACTCTAAAAGCAGTTTCTATTGAAAAATACAGATTTTTGGTGTTTATTTAAAAACAGCATTGGATTTAAATACATAATATTAATTATTTATGCCTTGCTCCTTATTCCTCCAAGTCATCCATAATGATATATTTTTTATAGAATAGGTACATATTACTTAAAATCAGTAACGAGCATCATAGAAGTTTTCACTTCTGTCGTGCGGTCTTAAGCACACACTCTTTTTTTTATTATTGCAGAGTTAAACCAATGAGGATATTTTCTTTTCCTAAAACGGTAAGATTTTCTAACGTACAAGTCGAATATTTCGTTGATCTTTTTATAAAACCAGGAGCAGGCAGCATCAACGTTGTTAAAATTTTCTAAAGGAGGTCGATCAGTGCTTGAGAAAGAATTGTACATTGAAGCAAAATCCGCTGTGCTGTGTATATTAGGTACAAAAATATATTTATATTCTATTGGGCATGTTCGGCACCTTCGACATTTTCTTTTGAAGATGGCTGTGTGGGAATGATCGCAGGTTCCCTGAACCAAAACATATCAATTAGTACACAATAAACCGCAAAGCACTTGTTGAACTCAATCTCGCATATGAATTATTTTTATTTATTGGTGTAGATACCAATTACATACACTGACCGGCACAAAACGCGACTCATTATGATTTTCTTAATAAATAATCTTAAAATTATATTTGCGCTAATTTTTTTTTATAATAGTTAAATTGGGATATTTTCAATGATCGGGAGTACTATGGTCACCATGGCAACCGAATTGTTTTGTTTAAATAAATTATTGAAAAGTGTGCGCTACTTCCATGTTGTTGCCAGTTGTTTTACGTGTTATATGATTTAATTTGACAATACGGGATACTAATTGAAAATACTGTTAAAACTTCCCTGAACGTAATTCGGATTCGTGCCATCTCTGTAATTAGGGGTGAACCCATTCAACTCACTATAACCAAAGTTTCCCCTGAATCCACTACCCCCAATCTCTATAACAAGTTTTCTTTCATTGTCACTAAACCAAAGAACTGAATTATTGCATTCACCAATGGCACAATTAAATCGATTGTTAGCTGCAGCCATTTTTGTTTTTTTTTTATTCACCTGGTACTCACGCCACTCTTGTAGGAGTTTTTTGTCTGCAAATAAAAAGTTATCACTTTTTGATAGGTTTTTTGGCTGAATATGTGCCTGTTCATTTGAGCAAAATACCATTATGCACTTGTATATACTTGTATATACAGGGTGATTCATCTTTTACCGCCGGTGGCAAAATGACCCTTAAGAATTGATTTGATTTGTCGAAAAATTTACTTACATTTTTGTCGGCTTCATTCCAGTTCATGCACCAAAAGAATATTCATTGCAAACGCCATTATAATTTGGGACCGTTTTGACGTAAGTTAATTTTTAACAGCTGGGTATGACCACCCGCTAAAAATTAGCAATTTGAGTTAAATTTTAACAACTTTTGGTTAAAATTTTGGCTTAGAGAATAGCGCAATGGGTTAATATATTTTAACCGTTGTTTTAACGTTTAACTTTTAAGTGTCTTACAGAATAGGCCTGTTGACCTGTTAAATTTTAATAACGGCCTAGTCTGTTATGGGTGTCATATCAATCAAGAACTGAGTACTGTTAAATCCTGATTACAGTATGGTATAACGAAAAAAAGTTAAAGGAAATGTAAACTTTGTGATTTTACACCGTCTGCAAGACGGGGGTAAATGCTTTGTGTAGCAAAAATGAGGAGGGCGTTTGCATTCAATATGCTCTACGTTATTTGTGCTTGTATGAATCATACTACGAATTGATTTTTATTTTTGATGACTTACTTGGTTATCATTTTTTGTCACAACTAGTGCCTGCAATTATTCGTTTTTTCTTCACATTTACAAAAAATATATGTATGTACATACTTCCGATTTTTAAGTTTTTTCTTGCGAGGGGGAGAGGGATGTAAATAAAAAGAAATAATCATTTAAATTTTTTTTATAATACAGTTCATTTATGATCATAATTGCACCCGGTTTTACCGACCATTAAATCAGTTAATTAAGGGATTCTTATCCGTTCAAGTTTTTACAATTAGGTATAGATTATAAATTTGGCGGCCAAATTAAAATTCAACTCCAAAGAAAAAGTCTAGGTCTTAGAAACTTGTGTATTAGGATTTACAATTGTGCAAAATAATACTTCATTCGACTAGGTTACAAAACGCAACTGTAACTATCGAATTTTTGCAAGTATTGCAGAACTGCTAAGTAAAGGAACTCCATTTGTTTCTGAAAATTGATTGATTAAATAAAAAATCTAGATATTTGGGTGGTACTCATTCTGGGTTGTAATTTTTGCAACGACGGTCACATTGTCAATAGAAATTTGTACTTACCGTTGTGTTGACAAATTGCTTACAACTTCTTCTGACTGTTCTTACACCGTTGCAGATATCAAAGTCAACTTCTTTTTGAAATTTCTCGATAATGTATGACAAAGCAGCAAACAAACCGCTGGCAACTATTCCATCACTGTTAAAATATTTTTTGACACTGACAGCACATTAAAAATGGGATACTTACTGACAAGCCAGTAAAATCGGCTTTTCAAAACAGTAATTTTTTTGAATATCGTCTAAAACGTTAAGAACACTTTCGACGTCCTGCGGGACCTTTTTTGTTGATTTCCAACCCGCCAATTGGAAAAAGTAGACTTTCTGTTTGTAACTTATCTGCAAATAGTTGTATTTATATTTGTTTTGTTTATTTACGTTTGCCCGTCTCACGTTAATTGTTGGTTGTGTATATTTTAACGACAATTCTGTTGTAGTACAGTAGTTAGTACTATTGCGGGCAAAAAAAGTGGGACATCAACGTCATTGTCTTGACTTTTAATGTGAAATAACCCTTATCTGATTCTAACCCTACTTTGAATTGATTGACGTTGTCATTAAGTATTGTAGGTTGTAAGGGAATGATTGTAAGTAAGCACGTAGTGAATATTTATTTAATGCAAAGTTCCAATCAAAATCTACCTTTATCAAAAGAAGAGGGCATTTGGAAAAGTAAAATAGGAGTATAAAATAAATTTTTAAACTGTCAGCTGGAATAGTGTCAAAAAAATGACAATAAAGCTTGAACTACATCGAATTTTTCAAAACTGACAGAAATTTGATGTCCCACTTTTTTTGCCCGCAATAGTACATATCTGGTCCACTGCCTTTACGCTAACACCCGAATCGTATTTTCGTTTTAAATAAGTCCACATCTACAATTCCGCCGGTTAGGAAAATAATTAGAATCAAGTTATTCTACGCTTACGTCACATTTTGACTGATTTAAAAACAGGATGATTTGAATTTTTTCCTTGACTTTCGTGTGGTTGCCGAACAACAACATATTTTTTATTTTTGGCGTAACCGGCGACTTGAAAATGAACGTATTTTAGGAAGTGTAACTTTAATCGGAAGAGCGACCAACCTGGTAAACCAGGGGACAGAGCGACAGCTTGGTAAGGAACCCAGGACTGAACTTCATCATCGTGCCAGGATAACCTATCTAAGTAGTTGAGCTGTGCTTTGTACTGTTTCAGAGCTAAATTTTCTTTGATTATTTTTCTGAACACATTTTCCTCTTCCATGAGACATTCTAGAACGACGAGGTGCGCAAGAAGGTATTGCTTCTAAAAGTTAAAGTCTCACACGGCACTAATCTTTTTCATTCTTTACCTCGGTGGTGACCATGTAAGGTCTTTGGTCTCTCAAGTCTTTGGTTAACTTGTAAAAGTCGATACTGTTTTGCTGGGTGGCCATTTGCAACGCCATATCGCACAAAATCAAAGTTCCAGTCCTGTTCACTCCAGAACTGAAACACCGAGTCTTAGTGGCGGAGGACAATCACCACACGAAAGTTACCTGCAGTGTATTACTATGGGGGTGGTACTGTTTTTGCGAACGTTTCTTATTTGTTTGACCAGAGGAACCACTCGATCTGGATACAGAGGAGTTAGCGGATCAGGATCCCACTTCAAGTGGTAATGTTGCACCACTCTCACCTCTTCTCTGTAATTCATTTCGAGCGTTCTTCGGTCGTAGTGTTCAAAGTTTTCTTCACTTTTTAGTGTGATGCCCATTTCGCCGCATTCAAAAATGCAATTGAGTCTTTGCGGCCAGTACTCGGCGCATTTTCTCTTAAAAATAAGTTAATAAGCGAGGTTATACGTTGGACTGTGGGATGAACAGACTTCTTTGTTTTCTACGAAATTCGTGGCCATAACAATCGTCTGAACTTGTTCCTGCCAGATCATCCTCCAGAAATCTCTGACCGTGGAGAATTTGGGTCCTTGGGTGGCGATGTAAGCTTTCGGATGACCCAAACCCTATAAAATTTATTTGTAATTGAAAGCGTTCAAAATCGTTCACGAGTTTTTACGTTTACGTAATTCGCGTTTATGTAATTGTCCGTTCCCATGCCGTCCATTTTTTGAAGGATTACTCTAGAGTGATCATCTTGAAAATGAAATTAAGATTTTGCTTATACCTAGTTATTTGTATATCAAGGCCGCGAAATCTTTTTTTAACGTACCGAGAGAAAAATTGTCGCCAAGGCAGGACAATCTCGATGTTAAAGGATTTTGCGACCAAGGTGTACATTTTTTATGCTACCGAAAATTTGTATCTAATTATAACCAACAAGTAAAATTTACTTCACTGTCAATAAATATATTTCGTTTTCATTCATTTTGTAGATAATCGTAAAAATGTCGGAAGAGAATTGCAGTGATAGCGATGTTTCAGTTTCGTGTACTCCTCCAGAGTTAAAAAGTATTATGAAATTCTGCGGTTTCTAATTTGATACCCGAATAATCTAAAATATTAAAATTATGTTTAGTGTGACGGCCGTCGTTAGGATCAACGGCTTGTCTTACTACGCGAAATATTCGTTTCGCGTACGGTTGCACAAAAAGTTATTCTGTCCCACAGTGAACATTTTCAAAACATGAATTAATTGTAAATTTTGACGTTATCTTTGACAGATGTCAAATTATGTAACATAAACTGAAAAATTTAGAAATTTAGTTAGGCATATACATACCACTTTTCACGTTATGTATCTCAGGAAACGAACACGAAAAAGTTATGGACAGTATCTAAAGAGCGATCAAATTAATTTGTAATCGAGTCATCCATGGATTTGAATCCATATGTCTTTTCGATTGATATGCTCAGATCTAACCTGTGTTTTAAGCTGTGTTTTTTGTTCAAGAAACGACATACGATTTCGGATTCATGGATAACTCGATTACAAATTAATTTGATCGCTCGATACTATAGTCCAATTTTTACCCTTTTGCGATGACGTTATTATCTAGTAACTTTACGTATGTTTGAGCTAGGATCAGAAACAAATTTGAATTGATCATAAATAACGATAAATGTGTCAAATTTGTTGACAATTGCTTCGAAAGGTTATGTTTGTAATCAATGTAATAAGTGAAAGAAATTAAAAATTGTCAAATTGACAGGAGCATAAAATAACCTCAAAATGACCATCAATAAATAAACGTGCCTTTTCTTTTGTTTTTTTCTGTTTCTGTCGTTTCAATAAAGAGAAAGCGAGGAAGGAAATCGTGACGTCACCTCAAAAGGGTAAAAATTGGACTATATCTACACACTGAATTTTTCGAGAATTTTAGCATTGAATTTTCTGTCGAAATCTTTTTTTTCTTCATTCTCTAAGTTAAGGGAAAATGTTTACTGTGAAGCATAATTGCATTTTTAACACTTACATGCCAATATATTGTTGTAACGATTTCTGTGATTATTTTTTTGCAGCGACCCAGTAGTACACGATTTTTTATTTTTGTTTGTTTGTAAATTCTGAAAAAGTGCAAATAAAATTGAACTGAATGGAATATGTGCATGTTACCTTGTGTTGATCTGTTAGTGAATTATGGTAGAATGAGTTATCTTCAAGTGACGCTATAAGATAGTTTTCAAAATCTTTGACTAGAATGGGTACCGAATCGATTTCACGTGGTTTTTCTGATTCTATCAGTACCTCAAGTTCCGTGCCCTTAAACAGAATTCATCCATTATAAAGTAATTGAAAATGTAAAATTGTGTGTACATCTTGACGCAAGTCGTATTTTTTCCGAATAGTTCTGACGTTCTTTTCTTGGTAACTTCGTAAAGTGTCTATCGTTTCCGGTGGGTGAAATTCATGTTTATTTTGACTTCTAGTCCGTTTTATTCCAAAAGGATATTTCCTAAAGGTGTACCTGAAAGTAATTATAAATAAAAGAGACGAGGTCTGTTTTTGGACAAACAAACGCAAAAATAAGGTATCCCAGAAAGAGAAACGTCACGACTGCGACGATGATGAAACAAATAAATATTGCTGCCCTCTCAGTTGTTGGTGCTTGGTTGGTTGCTTGGCAAATAAGGTAACTTCTGTTACCATTTATGAGATAAACGGGAAGAGTTTGTTTGACTTCATCTTGGAAGCAATTTAAACTCAAAAAGTCATTTGCTACGGACAAGTAATCGTTGTCGTCGACATGTAAGTTAGGGATATACCATTTAGTACCGTTTTTGACAACTTCAATTCTGAAATTGACAAAGCGTATTCCAGCCAGATAATAAGTTTTGTGTAATTATAATAAAAACCTTGTCTCCGTAGAGTTTTTGGGCTTTGGAATAAGAAATGTACAATTTATGTCAGACTCGCCAAAGCATAATTTTAAGAAGGGCTTCGACGACAGTTCAGGTGGAGAAGCTTTGAACAGCGCTGTAATGGTGACATTTTCTGTTTGAGAGCTTTCGGGCCACACGCTAATTTTATACATGATGTCATTCTCGATAGTTATCTAGAAATTCAGTTAAAAATACAATCGACGTCATTATGCTTTTTGTCTTACCGATTTGCCGTATTTGTGTCGACAATTATCCCAATTTACAGGAGAGTTTTTTGTGGTGCCTTTACTTGAAATATTTAGATAAAAATATTTCACAAATGGATGCTCCCAAGTCACTATTACTTCGTTTGAAGAATTTATTTTTAAAGTCAAGTTTTGGGGTCTCTGTAAATCTGGAACAAAATGTGGCGATTGACGGTTATGTGAGAAATATAAACGGACCATTTAACGGCAAAAACAGTGATTTTGGATCCCCCAATTCTTCAGTCTTTGTTTAGGGCCATATTAGTGCGGCCCTTTAGAAGGGGTTTATAAGAGAATTGTGATTTAAACGCAATTTTGTGTCAAATTAGTTTAACTGCGGTTTTAATTACCACTACCACATTAATTATAAATTAGAACAATTTAGTTACCAGAATCATCGTATCCTCTACATTTATGACATGTGTCACAATTATAATATAACCCATTGGTGCTCTCATCAGGTTGGCAGGGAGAAAAGTCGGCCTTATGAACGAATTCACAGGAACTATTATCTTCGTCTTGAGTAAATTCTTTCGTTTGACGTGTTGACCGTAGATGATTAGCATAATTTAATTGTTTGCATATAGGAAATGTAGACTCGTAGTGTTCAGTCAGGTGTGCCTGATAAATTGCTATAAACATTTATCATTAATACCGTTTATCATTTAAATTTATAATTAAAGTAGGCGGTTTTTTTCTACGATTGCGGATCCCGCCAATTGAGTCGCTGTGTAAATTAAAGGTTATGTAAACATTTCGACGTTTAGGGTTCTCATGTTCAATCGTTTTAATTTAGAAAAAGAAATGAAACACTATGAAATGATACAGTTTTACTGACAATCATAGAAAATGTTCAAAGTGTTTTCTCCCGGCTTGAATACAACTGTTACCTCGCCGTTTCATATTTTGTAATGAATTTTAAAGCGTCACTTTGACAATAATTCAAATCAAGTTGTCAACAGTGTTGCCAATCTAATTTAAAAATCATAGCCTACTTTAATTATAAATTTAATTGATCTCACGGTACAACCACTATCACGTTCCTGTGTAAATTTTTTAACTTATTTTTTGTAATTTTTCTGCTAACCTGGTTCATGAGAACGGAAGTTTATAGCATCAATTGCCCAAAATGATTTTTCTTTATCATTATTCGTAATTCTATCAATGTAGAGTGTGGTTTTGTTGACGGATTCAATAGTTAATTCAACTTTCCGCCAATTTGCTGAATAAAGCTGTCCGTGAATTGTCCGACTTACTTTTTTATTGTCAGATTGTAATTTTATATTTAGTCTACTATTTACGTTTAGGTATACAAACATTGACAGATGCACTTTTCCTGACCAAAAGACGTCGATGGAACTAGAAGCAACACTAGGCGTTGCGGATCCTTTACATTTTACTGCAAACGAAAAACTGATTTGGAGGTATCGATTTTAAAATATGACTTGCTTTGATGCATTTTCCAAAAAGATGGACCTTGTGTACTCTTTATCTCGATGGTTTCATCGACACCATATGTCTTCGTGATCGTTCTGTTTGTTTCATCAAATACAGTAATGATGGAGCTGGTATTAGTTTTCTCAATTTCCACTTTATAATGTTTCCATTCGTCACACATGCGATTTGTGGAGTGTTGAATCATACTTGTATTATCTAATGTTAGATTGCCTTTTCCACACATAGATAAACCGTACGTGCCACTTTTATTATACGTTACATTTTCCACAATCTTAAACTCTAAAATAATTGTTGTAGGAAGAACTTAAGAACTTTAATGTTACCTTGCCAGCGTTGGTCGGTTACAATTCCCCTATTTAATATTTTATACTCCCAATCATCATTTGTCCATTCGAATTCAACTTTTAGTGTTTTGTTTAATGTAGCTAGAATCATTCCAAGATCATCACCGTACGTTCGTACTAATGCGAAAGTACTATTTACCGTTTCCAATTTGGGGTTGCAAATAAATTGTTGAATCGACATCACTTTCAGTGGCAACACATACAACACTATTGTTATACTTTAACGTAATTATGTCACAATGAATCAATGTCTTCAAATAAAAAAGCAGCAAACATAACCGTATGAAATACATTTTCGACTTATCTTACAACGAATAAGTTAAACTTGAGGTACCTAATCACGTTATCAGTATGTATTTGTGGATGTATGGGCCATAATCACTTACATTGATCATTTTTAAATTGCTCAATGATAAATTTGTTTAGCGGCAGTGAATAACATTTTACCTTAGTTAAGTAAACGTAAACAAATTATTGTGTTTATATCAAATGATGGAACTGTTATTGTCCTCAGTTGAGAATCTTGGGAAATTAGCACCATTGGTGTCAAGATCGCGGGATTGTAGCACATACGGAATATGATCAGATAAAATGCTATCAACTTCTGATGAAGAAGACCGGAAGACTAGTCAGATTTTGGTCTCTTCTTTTGGAACACAATGACATTGCATGTGAAAAATGTGGTCTTTCACAAAAAACATAAAATGACACATTATAATCATAAGATATTGCTTTTTAAAACAAAACGATGTAAATAAAGTTGACTCAAGTTGCAAAAAACCACTTGTCATTTGCAACAGCATTTTTTTCATATTTTTGAACCAAATAAAGTCACAAAGGGACCATAAAATCAAAGTTTGGATTGAACAAGTACAATTTTAACGTAATTTCAAATGACTAATGCCATAAAAGTGCTGTTGCAAATGCAAAGTGGTTTTTGCAACTTGAGTCAACTATACAGCGTAACTTTCATAAATATTATACAGTATGTCCACGGATTGAAAAAGTCACTCGTGATAAAATGATCTGCTTGTTTTCAGACTCCTAAAGTAGTTTTCATTTTTGGGCTGGCTGTTCCACAGTTCTTTTTTTATTCGCATTTATCACGAAAATTTGGACTTTAATTATTAAAAAATCATGAAAAATTTGAATAGGCGTGTGTGGTACTTGGCGGGATCCAATTTGGTGATGCCGTTGCCACTTCCTGGGGTTTGATTTTGTGGACTGTATTTTGAGTTTTAATGAAAAACTATAGCTTCTAACACACTGCTATATTAATTTTAAAATATAACAACTTACACTGAAACAACACTTAAACTAACATATGATAAGTAAATCGAACTTGGGCAAAAACAAAACGGCAAAGAGGCCGAGGCCTGGGTTGAGGTGCTATTTATAGCGTTGAGAGCGCATTTTGGAAAATAGTTTTGCGCATCGGCGACTTCGAGAAACTGTAGGGTGGTGCTAACATCTGATAAGGGTAGTTACAGTTGCTCGAAGCCGCCAAGATTTAAACGAGACGCTACAAGGCGAATTTTAGCTTAAAAATGACATTACCATAGCTACCTACTGCAAATGTGCTTAAGCAATTTATAAAATGTCAGACTACACATTAAAACGGTGTAAGTGTTGATAATAGTTATTTACGAACCAAGTGCGGGAAGACGATGTTCCCGCATGAGCGCATTTTTTAAAGCACGAGCGACGAAGGAGCGAGTGCCTTTAATTAATGCGCGAATGAACGGAAGATGTCTTCACGCAAGTGGTTCGTACAATATTTTTTGTACGAAAATTAAATTAATTTTTTTTGTTTTAATGCATTAAACATAAACGAACATAAAACCAAGTAGGCAGTGATCTTTGGTTATTGGAAACAATTGCTTAACTTGATATTTCAATTTTTGCAATAATTTGTGAATTTTGTAGGAACAATTTTCAACGATTTTAAAATCTTTCCGTAATTTTTTAATGGAGGAAAACCCAGGGAAGTTGTATTTTATGAACTAAATTTTATTATTATCAAGACAGATTTTTTTTTGAATGCCTCAAAGGGCCAGTGTTTTTTGCAATTTTTACATTCGAGTCGACCGGGAAGCACTCGCTTCGGAGCGAGAGTTGGATGTTGGAAGCGTTGCTTTCAAGGCTATGAGTACAAAAACTTCTTATAATGTTAGCTCTACAAGAGAGAACATACTTTATTGCTTTATTCAATGTTATGGTACCTACTCGTACTGGCGATCTTTGTTATCGTGAGGTGATCAACAAATTTACTGAAAAATAGGTATCCTAAAATAACAATTTCTCATGTGACCATCCGAAAACTAGTGAGAATATTTGAGGAAACTGGTTCCATCGTAAATGTTAAAAAAATAAGAAAACATTTAGACGAAAATGATGCAGCATCCGGTTCAGCTTTTCATTCAGTTGGAGAAAATCCGCAAATGTTACTTTGACATAGAGCTTTACAAACTGAAATTGAGATTAATATTATTTATTATTTAATTGGGTTTGCAAACAATAAGCAGACACGGTTTCATAAAAGTAAGCTAATATTTCTGAAATTTTGCGTGGAGCGATGATTTTACACATTGTGAACAACTTTTCCTAATGACGTTTTGTTGTAGTTATACTTGGGCCAACCAACAGATATAGTAATAAAAAAAGGGGATGTGGCCTAGTTGCGTAGAACGATATACGCCGAAGCCTGTTTCACAATGAAGCAGGTTCTTTGCCATTTGTCATTCTTATAAGTCTTGAAAAAAAAACCTATTTTGTAATACAAATCGAAAATTGCCAAGAAAAACAAACAAACATAAACACGTGGTCAAACTCCCGAAGCGAGGTTAAAACGAATGAGATGCCGGATGCCGTCAAGTAATTTTTGTGGATGTACATCAGGCTTTCGAAAATCTGCGCACGTTTTGAATAAGCCAATTGGAAGCTGCCATTTTCAAATACGTGAGGACTAGGGGGCGGTTTTATTACTATATCTGTTGGTTGACCCAAGTATAGTACAGAACAGCTACTTTACCTAAACCACCCAGGCCTCCTTGATTTGAAACAATCCAAAATATTTTTAAAATTATTTTCAAGCCAAGCAGGGCTTAATCCCCAAATATTAAATTCAAATTCAAGAAATGCTTGTCAAACATACCTCTTTGTAACTCAATCCGTGGACATATTGTACAAACAGCATACAGCCGAAGCGTCAAAATGTTTCTCCTTTTTGTTAGACGTCCATGGGGAGTCCCCACAAGGATACACATATATTTATAAGAGATGCGATTTTTTGAACAATTTTCACTGCAAGTACCTAAGTTGCTCGGGTGAAACTCAAGATTCTATAAAATATAATAGTATATTATGATACAAGTTTATAAGGAAGTCTTTAAAGCACGCGCGACGAGTTTAAGAGCACCACGCTTTTAACGTCGCAAGTGCTTTAAAAGCAACTTGAGTCAACTGTACATTCTGCATCAGTGTTTCACCAAATGTAATCTACCGTTGGTGTTCAAGTTGTTCAAGATTTTTGTCAGACCAATCCTTGAGTTTGCGCATCCGGTCTGGTTTCCTGACAGATTACAGGATCTGAAGGTTTATGAGAGGGTTCAGCGTAGGTTCACGAGATGGTGTTTTGGATACGGGCCATAGGCGACCTAGCTATAGCAATAGATTAAGAACAATGAATCTAATTTCCTTGTCTAATCGTAGACTAAGAGGTGACCTAATTTACACTTTTAAAGTTCTAAAGCTGGGTGGTGATGTCACTTTTTTTGAACTAAGACGTGACGACAGGCTTCGAGGACATGAGCTAATTTTGATCACTGCACAATATAGAGCGACTGTCAGGCAAAATTTCTTATCTGTGCGCGTTGTTAACCACTGGAATATGCTTCCTATAGAACTTACTGAGTCTGAAAGTGTGAATATATTTAAGAATCGCTTGGATGATCATTTCGGCTGGTAATATCAATTTTCTTTATCTTTGAGTAATAGGTAGGTGTAGCTTTATAAGCTCTACTCATATCGGGTGTATTATGAAAAACCTTTGGTGCTATAACTTCCTTATTTTTTATCCGATTTTAATAAGTGATATGTCAAACGAAATCGTTTTAAATGGGCTACAATTTGAATTGATCCAATATTTGTTCTTGAGTTCTGTTTTTGAAAGATGATAGTCAACTTTTTTTTTCAAATGGCACTATTAACTTTTTTTTGCTCAGTTTTATAGACTGTACCGCTCTACTTTTTTTTTCGAAGTGCCGAACTATTAGTTCTGTCAATAAATGTCATCAATCGAATTGACAATTGTTACAATTTACTAAATTGAATTAACAAACGTTGGTGGCCACTTTCAACACTAGCTGTGACTTGCTTTTGTTAGCTCCTTTTTAATTTCAATCTTAACTTTGCGGTCATATCATCCCTTCGCAATAAATCACATTTGGAATTTGGATATGTATTTTGAGGTTAGGCTTTCTTTTTTTTGTAGAGCGGCATTTCGTACTTTTACAAGGGTAATGTAAAGGTAACTAGATGTAAATCATTTTATTCCACACTGTACTTAATATACTATTGTTGGTTTATTTGACAAGTATTTGACGTAACACTAACAGTGACAAAATGATAGGTTATGAGTTATGAATGAGGTTATGACTTATGAGAAAACTTAACGGTAAAAAGAAATTAAACTTGAAACACAGAACATTTATCTAAAAATTAACTAAAGGAAATGCTCGAAGTGCCCCCCCATTTTACTCGAAACGTAAATTAACTCTTATTTTTAGCCCCTCGAAGAAATTGACCAGCATTACTTTTCAATGATAGATTTTTTTGTCACTAACTTGTAATTCAAAATGAGGCTGTGTAACGTTCACAAATGTTATAGTACCAACTAACAACCACAGAGTCGGAAATATCTCACTGCTGACACTCGATGCGCAGAAAGTGTATAAATTTCATAGAGTTTGTGTGTTACACTACAGCTTCCGATTATGGTTGCGGGAACTCTCAGAATAAATTTGGTATATTTTTACAATTTTTGCATAGTGACCCTCTGGAGCGGTCGAATTTTCGAATCCATCTTCGGGGTCGGTGTCGATTTGTGGACCAATGCTTCTTCTACGCCGGACTGACTGTGGAAAGAGCCGGTTGGGTCTCGTCTCTCGAGATGCAAGTCGTCCCGAAGAAGAGCATCGTCTTTTTGTCCAGCTCGCTTTTACCACACCCGCAGTCTTTTTTGTAGAGGGAGAGGAGAGGAGTGAACAAAACGAACACGTTTAGAGTGTGAACGAAAGTGGGACGTATTTCGGGGGCGTCACCTACTTATCGGAAAGTTGAGACCAAAAGCGGCGCGAACGGATCCTGCGCCGATCATTGACCCACCAATGAGCGGGCAGAGAACCCTGATCAAATCCGGGACGCGAACGATGCCCCGGTATCAATAGATATTCTCAAGCAGATAATTAGCATGGATCTACCAACAGCAGATTCTAAATCATAGCAACTACTAGCCAGATAAATTTACTTGAAGGTAAATAAACCGGGCCTAAATCTATATTGTTTTTGTTTACTTTAGGACCGGTTTATTTACCTTTAAGTTGTTTGTATCGTACGCTGTGATCGGTACGATTATATGATTTGTGTTAATCTATATACAGTGTGGAAACTTTAACTGGAATAAAATTCATAACTTGGACATAGGCGGTTTTTATAAAAAATCCCGAAACAGGTCGATTTTTGTTTTTCCCTGCCCACATTTTGGCGCATATTATTATGATTTTTGCATATCTCCTCCCGGAAGTGCGCAACCACCACTAACTTTTTTTTTTTCAAATGGAAGGGTACGCCAAGTGACACCTCGTTTGAAAGCTCAGTTCACAAGGAATACAACGCACTATTTGTAAAATAAAAACCAATTTTATAAGTTGAATTCTATTTAATGCAACAAATGCTTAAATTGGGCACCATTTCTTTATTGGCAAATTGCAAATCGATAGTAACATGCATCCCTTACGTTTTGTAACATTTCCGGTGTGATTTGCCTCGTCGAACAAAAAAACGTTGTATTCAACTCGTTCTTGTGTAAATTGGGCTTTTTTTGGTATGAGTGGGCCAGTTTAAAACGCCCGTGAAACGAAACGCCCAATTTACACACGAACTCGTTAAATAAACTACGGGGTGATTAAGAAGGACTGTTTAAGTTGGTAACACTGAATTGTATTTTAAATCGTATAACAGGAGTAACTTTCGGTTCTTGATGGCTTGTCGTTGTTAATGCTATACCTACATCAGATATTTATCAAATAAACCAACAAAACATATCCGGTTGCGGTGTTATAAATAACCGAATTAAAACATTTTCTTAATTGTACTGCCAACTTAAACAGTTAATAATTGGTATTAGGGACTTTTTTTGTGTTGGCAACACTTGCATTTAAACATTTAAATTTTAAAATCAACATCGCTCTTGTTTCCTGACATTTATTAAATTTAATTAATTTGTTTTGTTTTTGACATTTTCCTGAAACATTTGTTGTAATAAATACACCAGCCCATATTCAAGAAGTGGCTGGAAACGTAATTTTAATTAATTAATTTTAGTTAAATATTGCTTCTTTGTAGTTTGTACGTTGTTATAAATAGAAAAACATTTTTAACGAGCCATCCACAGAACAAACATTGACGTTTGATAGAATTCTGATAACAAATGCCAACCGAAACCGATGACAACTCGAAATCCCTACTTTTAGCCGGACTAGGCCGGCAATGCATGTGTTTCTGGACGATTTCGAGATCTGTCATTTACCAAATTCCGGCCGGAGGCACGAAAAAAATATATTTCGACGCTGCAGGTGGTGTGCGACGTGTGTATTGGCAAGTCGCAGGCAGAACGACGGATTGTTTGTCGTGTATCAGACGTCCCATAAAAAGTAAATGATATGATAATTATTATTAATGATATTAAAATTCTTAAGTCAATTTAGGTGTTGTGTTAAGCATAAAATGTTGTCCTTTAGTTTCTGTTTATAAGTTAAGTTAGATCCTTTCTTTGTTGCTATTGATTATTTCATTAACTCACAGTAATAATGATCATAATCAAATCGACATTTTAGTTGTTTTTATCTAGAATGTCTATGTTACGACTTTCAATAATGAAGTCGTCTTTACGTTTAGATACGTAAATTGCAAATGTATCATTTATTAAACGATGCAGAGACAATAGAAAAATGCAAAAAGCAGCCGACAGGTTAAATTTATGTTGTGTATGAGATCCTTCCATCCTACCAATAAGATCGATATAGTTAGTACCTACCTAAAAGTTCGAGTTACCGACGCCACGTGACAGTTACGTAGCGTTCATTCATTGGAAAAGGAATGTACTAAAGAGTTAGTTTAATGAATGTAATTTTTTTACAGTTCCATTTCATTATGGAGAAATCGAAAGTGTGAAAATATTTTTCTAAGATCAAAGATTCGTCGTCTCCGTCCGCACAATGCCATAAATGTCCTAAAAGGACATCCATGAAGAGCTCCAATACAAGTGGGCTAATGAGGCACCTTGAACATATCCACAAAATTTCTTTAAAAACACAAAATGAAACAGAGACATCCACTTCAGCCGGCTGTGACATCGAAGATAATCCACCGCCGGAATTGAAGAAATCTAAATAAGCAATTCAACAGACTCTCGATGAATGGACAAGTTTAAGAAATCGAAGGTGCTTTAACATTTCTATCCATCATATGGATGGCACGTTTTATAATTTGGGGCTTGTTTATGTCCTGGGGAAATGCGGAGCTAGAGAGACGAGGGAAATTGTCGAAAAACGCTTGTAAGAATTTGGTCTGAGTTTTGAACAACACACAGTAGCTGTGACAAGTGATGGGCCTAAGGTCATGGTGAAATTTTTCTAAACACCAAAGATTTCTCATAGCAACGGAGAGCTCTAAATATTTATTAATTTTTGTGTTATATGTCTGTGTTATATTATGTCAATTTGGAACAGGACAAGGAATGAAAGTAAAGAATAAAAATTGAGGTTGCAAAGAATCTAAACTTGCAAACTTTGGAAGTATGTTTTTATGTCACCTAAAGTGCAACCAAATATATCAATCTCGTTCTCTATGGAGGTGTAACTGCGAAGCATAAAATTTAGGGGAGAGTTGATCAAGACATTAGTCCGAGAAGTTGATAAATAAAAAGTGTTAGAGCTTCTAGCGTTTCTCCTGGGAACTTTTAAAGAAATTTGTTGAAGAAGGGAAATACATTCTTGAAAATATTAACATAGCTTTAAAAGAAACTTAAAAGAAACACGGTCTTTGGTGAAACTGTTTCGAAAAAATCCTTTGAAAAATATCACGTTGCAAAAATATGTGAAAGAAGAATTAGGCCACGAGTTGAATTTGTTATTTGACGTGCGTAAGTACAAGATGGAATTCGATGATGCAAATGGTTGAACGGATTCTAAAACTCAAAAACGCTATCAAAAAAACATTGATTGGTTTGAATATGCCTTCAATGTGGAGTGATGGTATTGATAGTAATACCGGCGTTCTAGAATCTTTATTAGACGTCTTTTAGTCAGTAAAGTCTTCTGTTGAGGCTTTATCGAGAAAAGATGTTACGATTCTGACGTCAGAGGCAATAATAGACGTGTTGATTAATAAATTACAATCGATGACATAGTACTTTACATTATAAGTCCGTTAGGATAGCCTTTACCGCAGGCCTTTACTGCCGAGTCAGAAGATACTGGCAAGGCAGTAAAGGCCCTAACGGACGTGTATTGTACAATAGTTTTTGTAATATCTCTACGATTCGTTCACAATTATCTTTTTGAAATACATTTTTTCAACGCCATCGAAAAAACCAAATGATTAATAAGTGTGCGGAGGACGTCGTCATGTCAACCGTTGTTTGTGAAAAAAAATTGTCATTGTTGTTTGTCGGATTTGTTCAACGCTTAATTTTCCGTTGAAAATAAATGAATGAAATCAATAAAAAATCGCAATCAAAATATTCCCGATGTCAGGAAGTGAGGTCATCGTTATTGCCTGCAAAATCGCGCTTGTGTTGGTGTTAAAATTCTGAAGCATCATCTTCGATCTCGTCTACATCTGCTAGTAGCATACGGAATACGGATTTCGATTAATTCAAGGTGTCCCATAACATTAAACATTAATTGTTATTGTACCAATTGTAAAAAAGTTGAAAATAAAGTGTAGATCTACGCTGCTATAGTTATTTAGTCATTCATAACGGCCGCTCCCGCTCATAACGGACACCCTTAAAGGCCGATTTATAGTTCTGTAACGTGTACATATGGCATAACATATCAAAATTGAATCCTATTGAATCAGATATATTCATTTATAGATCCGTCAACATATGTCAGTATCCGTTACGGAATTTTAATATTTTTCCATAGAAACGGTTACGTGTAGGTACGCTATCAATAAATTCAATTTAAAAACATTATTGAAAAGGTGGAAAAAATTAAGAAAACTCTAATCGTACAGGGTGTTGAAAGGTTCAAGGCACTGTACGATAAGTCTTCCAAAGACTTTGAGGACGGTGTGACGAAGGAAATGATTTGGAGTAGCTGATTTATCCATGTGTTTGTAACGCGTTTTGTTTTTCGTGGTTTCTTCCTTCTTTCTTTATTACGACCTATCTCGTCTAAGACCACACCCCAGGCAGCAGCTTCTAAAACCACACCCCAGGCAGCAACTTCTAAAACCACGTTTTCATAAAACATATTTGACAATTAGTTTGACACTTAAAAAGTCAACAATCATATCACGTTTTGTCATGAACTATAAATTGAATTTTAAAAATTATGTTATGTTTATGATTTTTGACTATGTTATGCTATATGTATACGGAACTATAAATCGTGCTTAACAGCCCTTTCACAATGGCGTTAACGTTACGTCGATGTTAAAACGTTAATGTTAACGTTAGATCTAATGACATGTATTTCAGTACTTTTTAAAAATGATTCCCGTTGGCTAATGTTAGAATGTAACGTTAAGAATCCACAACATTTCTAGAACTAACGTTCACGCTAACAATATCATGCAACATTAATTTTCAACATAACGTCATTGTGAACGGTCCACAATGAAATACATGTCATTTTGAATTTCTAGATCTAACCCACCTTTAACAACTAGATATTACAAAAACGATTTAGCCATACAATTTTTGGAATATGTCAAGAACAAGATTAATGACAGGCGAAATGTGAACTTGATTTCCTTAATCAGTTACCTTCACAACCCAACGACCTTTAACAATGACAAAAATAGAGTAAATAGAACCAATTGCAGCAAAACAGCTTTAATCAAATTTACGGGAGAACTCTACAGGGTCTATCAGAACTGGCGGACCAAAATAATATGGTGAATTCATCATCTTCTGGGAACAATAGGAAAAATGTTCAAAAAAATCTATCTTAAATAGTGATTAGGAAAGAAGCAATTTAAACTGACCAATCCTGTTGTTGATATTAAGTTACCTATAAATTAGTTTTCCTGTTTTATTTATAACTATGGATGCATTTCAAATGATGCATGTGCATTGTTGGGTATCCGCATTGTTTGTGCAATGACGGACGTTTTTAGGTTATAGTATTTTTCAGGTTATAGTACTTCTGCTAGGATGTTCCCCATTGGGAAAACGAACTATACGTACTCCTGAGCAGCAACTGTGGCACTTTCATCACACTGTCCACAAGCATATCAACATATTCTGAAGAAGTAAACATTAAGCGTTTAATGACTTTTGTAATTGTCAGAAATTATTTACTATGACATAATATTCAATTATTATGTCTTTGCAACAATCAAATTTGTTTCGATAGTTACTAATATAATTTTTTAAGGTAATTTTATATCTATATGCCGTTCACGATTATTTTAAACACGCAGGAGGCCGCGATATTTTTTTGTTAGATTGGCGTCAGGTCCTGTCATATGACGTTTCGTTTCGCATTGTTGTCAATTCCGTCATTAATTTAGTTAATAAGAATTTACCCAGAACTGCCCTACAAATATGTATGTTTCATTTCAATTACAATTTTACGATTATTGTTCCTAATGCGTTCAATTATTTAAAAAATGTAACAACTTGGGAGCAGTGTTCGGTTGAATTATAACCTAAAATAGATTTATTAAGACAAATCACAATACTGCCAACTAAAATGTCAGATTTTCATAGATAGTCCGAATTTGAAATAATCGTGAATGGTTTATACACGCGATTGGTTAATTAAAAACGTTCTTATTTTAAAATCCAATGAGGATGGATTTTTAAAAATATTTTTCCTATTATTCCCAGAAGATGATGATTTCACCGTATTATTTTGTTCCGCCAGTTCTGACAGACCCTGTATAATAGATTATTTCCCAGCCCTTCAAATACTTTGGAAGATGTCTTCCAAATCCAAAGCAATGAACATGACCCTAACACTGCAAATTTTGAGTAGCAACTAAAAATGGCTATCGCGACAGCTGGTACTGATAATAATACCGAAGCTCAAATACCCAGAAGCTTAATAAAAAAAGAATTTCAACTATTTGAGTCGACGGGAAAACGAACGCCTAACCTCGAAAATTTGTACAAAGCTGTGATGACAGTAAAGCCAACATCGACTGAAAATGAACGTGTTTTTTCATTATCTGGAAACATTGTCACGAAGATAAGAAACCGATTATCAGATGAGGCCATTAATGCTCTTCTATTTTTGAAAGCATATTTCATTTTAAAAAATTAGGAGTTTATATAGGCATTTTATGTTTATTTACTTAAAACGGAAGACAATAAATCTTCTTGATTATTATTAATGTATGTACGTTTTATTTTTCATTTAATAAGAATTTATTGTAGGTTTTTTAAAATTTTAGAAATTTCTCGAGAAATCAGAAATCCTAGTCACCACCTTGCTTATCTTTTAAAATAACTCGTGTTTCGTCATCTGCAAATTATTTGTTAAGTTCTAAGTGTAAATGTACAACTTAGTTGATGTTTAACTTACAAGCTGTTACATTTATTTGTGTAGCGATTTTTTTGAACATTTTCAGGTAATCGTCCATGCTCACATTTCTTTAAACTCTGTTTGGAAATTATCTACAACAAATAATATCCTGCAAATTCAGTGAATGTAGTTGATAAAATAAAACCTCAAATTGCTGTGTTAGTTGGTTGTCTTCGGATTCGGACTCATCTTCTAGGCAACTCGACAAATATGGTTCCAGTTTATTAATTTTTACGGGTTCATTAATTTCTGTATTATTGTTCAATAATGTTGGCTCCCTCCGAATATTTCTGGTTGGTGTGAATTCAAATATTTTAGCAATATTGAAGGTTTTAAAAGGAAACTTGTTATATTTACGTCTAAAACATCAAATGTAATATTCTTTTAAAAATTGTGTTGAAAAACCAACGCATAACAAAGAAATCCCCATGTAAAAATCATAAAGGTGAAAATAATTCCAATGATTATAGCAATCAATCGAATTTCATCATTACTTATGTGCATCCATTGATTTGATTCATCTTTAAGAACATGAACCGTTAAACCATCAACATCATCTTGAATCACGTACATGAGATAAGTGCGAGTCTTCACAGAAATCCTTTTCTTAAATATGTCACTAAGTTCTAATTCTAAACTATCATTTTGAAAAGATGACATTTTAACAACGCATTTCTTCTCATTTTGATCTGAATTATTTAGTAATGATGCGTATGTATTTTTTATCTTATCTTCAGTACATTTTTCATCATTTTTCGCTATTAATACAGAGAAATTTCCGTTAGTTTTCTCAGGTTTTGGAATTAATGGAAAACATTTTAAGGATGAACACCATTCCACAATAGGTATTGATGAGTAATTAACAAACAGTGAATAACTAGTTGCATTTATTTGGGCTCTTTCACAGTTGAATTTATTTATTCCCCATACGCTAATTCTGTAGACATTTTCTTCTTCAACTGGAATCTAATAGCGAATATCAAGATCTGCGCAATAAAACCCAAGCAACTTACTGTATAATTATACGTTCGTTGATACTTTCTTTCTGTCAGATTGTAAGGTTCCATGATTTGCTTGTTTATTTCAAACCCAAATTTTTCCAAAGGACCGTTCATAATAAGTGGGTGATCCCATGATAAAATAATTTCTTTAGGTTTAGTGGATAAATTAATTTTTAAATTTGGCGGAGCTATTTTTAAATTTGGCGGAGCTTGGAACTCTGCAACTACGATATGATGATCCAAAAAACAAACCAGGCAGTGGAAAACACAACTTTTGAAAACGTACGGCTAGCTAACAAAATGGATGGAAGGGAAGAGTGCAGGATACTGACGGAATGCTGGAGAGAACAGAAATAGAATAAGGAGGAGAAGGAGACAGAGAATTACTACCAAAGGAACGGGTATGCCAATGAAGAAGTGGAAAGACTGAGCGCAGAAGGGAGATGGATGAATGCAGAGCTGACTGTGTGAACGGGACAAAGCACAGACAAGCAAGAGAGAAGGGAGAGAATCTAAGAATCAAGGTACAACAGGGAGTATGAGAGGTGTATGACAGAGGAAATTCCGGAGTACCTGGGGACAGAGAGTGAAAGAGAGAGAAAAATGGTGGCAGATTGAGAACGAGGAGAGAGAAAACAGGTATTGGACGGAAGGAGAGACAAGAAGGTGCAGGATGTGTTACGAAGAGAGAGAGAGACGATCGAGCATATGTAGAATGGATGCGGCGTCAGTATTTTCTTCGCTTCCATCTCGAAAATAGACAGTTTATTAAGTTACGCAGCATGTTTTTAGAAATGTTGTTTTCCACAGACGCTCTTTAACTCTTTTGTTTTGTTGATCACTAACCTTCCTGGATCGTTTGAGTTGTTACATTTACCTCATTTCCCCCTTCTTGAACACCTTCGTTTTTCGCTTGTACCTATAAATGAAGTTTTTTTATTTTATTTATAATCGTTTCGTATTATTTACGATAAGGGTGTAGTTGGTCCCTTTTTTTAATTCCGTGAATGTAGTACATGTGAAATCATCCCATAATTCGCAAGGTGAATTTGAAGCTGTTTTTGTTGTTGTTTCACCATCCTTAAGAGTGATGTAGTAAAACGACACATTTCCTGTTGGTGGATATGGCGCTTGCCACTTAATCCACAAAGCACTTTCGTTTTTGCAAAATACGGTTAAATTTCGTACCTCTTGAGGTTCTGTAAGAAGTTGGTTAATTAAAGAAAATTTACTTTGAAAATAGTAAATTTACTCCCAGGTGGAGTCCTCATAGTTCCATAAGTCTTGCTTACGCTATTATTTCCTCTGATTGCGATTACATTAATCCTGTATTCGGAGAATGGTTTTAGACCCTGAATTTTTTTGTTGAATAAACTTTCATGCTTAGTCAGAACAATTTCTGTAAATTGAATTTCGTTATTACACCATTGACTGACGCATTGATACGTCAAATTGTAATATAGTTGACCGTTGAATCCTTCACAGGATTCTAATTCTATGTTGACGCTGTCTTCTAGCAGACTGATTTTTTTAGGTAATTCTACTGTTGCATTGATGTCTGATGACGAATTTGGAGATATGACACTGATTTCATCTATTAATTGCTTTGAATTTTTTGTGTTTATGCTAAATAGTTGTATGTGGCATGTGGTAGAATTTTGTAGAGCGTCAATCATTAGATTTGTTTCCTTTGTAGAAGTGATTACTTTAGTGTATTCTCCACAAAAGTCTTTAAAACACTGAAATAATAATAATAGTGACACAGAATTTATTTAATTGCTTTTACCTAATTGCATCTTTCTTGTATTAAGTAAATATTTTTCTACCCACCTCGAACTCGATAAGATATGTCACAGCATTTTCCTTAACGGATGAATTCCACATTAAATTTATAGTATGATTTATTAATGTTGCTTCCAAGGTTTCTAAGATTCATTTATTCATTTAATTTATTCTGAATGAAAATAGAAATTCTGCAACTTACTGCGACTTGTTAATAATGTCTTCAGTTTATCAGCAAATGACTGATTTTGGACTATCAATATAATTCTTATTTCGTATTCTAACTTTGTTGTCGACAAATTACTGATTGTTTCTGTCACATTGCCACCATTGTTGAAATGTTTCGGCTGTGAAAAATTATAAAACATTTTTTGGTTACTCTGCAACATCACAATTATTATTAATCTGCAAATGTTATTGTTACTGCCATTTCATACGTTTTTATACTGAATCTGGTAATATTCAGGTTTCCTTGCACTCTGGTCATATGTCATATCTACAAGAACGGTCAACGAATGTTCCGTTATAGATATTAAAACCGGAGGTCGCATTACAACCGGTAGAGTCTCTAAAATTTTGATTTTTAGTATTAACCATGAGACTTTAGCGATTTTATCGTTATACCACTACATAGAAAGTCTGGGTAATCCTGAAAAAACTCCTTTTTGCATTTCGTACAACCGATCATATTGTCACAGGTTTCACAGTTGGGACCACAGTTTAAATTACAGTTCATCCCCCAATGCCCAGAATCACAAGCTATGAATAATTATTAAACATAATTGTTTTACAGCTTTTTTACATATCAACAAACTTTTGTTGCAGAATTCTCCTTCATATCCCCAGGCGCACGAGCAGTTAGAGTTTTCAGAACATATCTTATAAGTTTCGCAGTTAGGATACGATTTTCCAAGAACTTGACTGCAACTTATATTACAATGTCTTCCAATATTACCTCTCTTTTGGCAAATTTTTGTATCCGCTATATTTGTGTCAAGAACTTTACATCTAGAGCTATACGATATGTTTGTAGGTAAAATTATGTTATTAATATCTGAAATAAATATTAATGTTGATATCAAATTCTATAATAAACATGTAGATGGAAGTTATTAAATTTCGTTTAGTTTATTATAATAATAAAAAATAAATAAACTGAAAGAATATTACCTACTGAAGGTCTGCAAAAAGCAATATTATCGACCGCCCAATAACCTTCTTTATTATCATTCGAACGTCCGCGGAAGAACATGAGTTTTGCGTTTTCTGTAAGATTATTTTTGATTTCTATTTCAATTATCTTCCATTCCTTCAACCAATTTTCTTTGTTGAATCCAGTAACTGTTTTGTTAACCGTTTCATTGCCTGACTTTAATGTTACGTTTAAGTAACAATCCATATCCACAGAGACAAACATGGAAATACATAAATGTTTTGAAAAATGTGAAATGTCAAGGTGACTGTCATTTTCACTAATGCGATTAGAATATCTAAATTTGTCTAATGAAAAAAATTAATTACTTAGTTGTGTTAATAGATATATTGCAAATTCTTACGTTTCACTATTTTCATTGCGTCATTTTCATCCAAAATCAACCATTGTGCAGTAAAATATAAAGAACCGATTGATCTACCTTCATATAGGTTCTTTAATAGGTAATCTTTTTTATTCTCCTTATTCTGATTTTGATTCTGATTGTTAATATTTTCAATGTTCAACGCATAATGGGACCACTTGCAAAAATGTTGGTTTGTGTTTAGCTAAAGATATCAGTTTTCATTTAAACTACAGAAAAATATGTTTACCTACTTACATTTACTGAAATAGACGTTTCATTCTTCATACCGTGATCAATAAACTTGAACACCAAATAATTTTTATAACACACGGAGAAAGTTAGAATTGAGTTATTTTTGAACTTAATGACTGGATATTTTAAAACTTCGAAACCTATAGTGCCAGTAATGAAAAATTAATTTTAACAAGACAACTTTCCTTGCTGCACTTACTTTCCCAACGTATGTCTGTTATAGAGCGATATACACCAGCATTATTTGATATAAGCCAATCGTCATTCACCCAACTGTCTAGTAGAATTTGTGTTCGATTTAGTCCTATAAAAATAAAAATAAAATATTGTTCCACATGTGAAAATGTTTTTACCCTTTAGATGTTCAAGTGGCGAAATATAAAGCCCAGAGTACACTGAATCACCTGTGAGAACACACGTAACATTGTCGTTTTTAATTAATGTAATTACTTCAGCTAAAATAAATATCCTTGTTAAAATATAACACAAGTATAACCACATATTGCCGCAGTTCTCGACAATCTTTCAAAATTGATTAATTTTTAGGAGATATTTTATCTTAACGTTTGACTCACCGTTAAAAAAATAAACAATCGTGTCAACGCGATGTGTACATATGCCAATCTTTTATCATCAGGTGTTATTTATTTTGCACCAAAAAAATATTAATAAGAAATTATGTATTTTTGATGGATACCAAAATAACGGCAGTTGTTCTATCTTTCTCGTTTTTAAAAGGATGTAGCGACCCTAAGTTGTAGTGCGCCGAGCGGCCACCAGAGTAGCGCCCTCGTCACCTCCCCAACATCTGATCATTTCCGCAACTTCCTTTCTACCCACCTCTCCCATCGTCCAACCATATAAATTGCAGCACATCACGCAGAACAGCACGCCACCCTATACCCGGCCCTCCTCCACCAAATCTCCGCCTGCGAGAGAAGAATGCTCCGCAGGATCTTTCGACTCCCCGACAGGTTCCCCTCCGAAAACCTCCACCAGGAAACCAACACAATCCCGATCCAATCCCGCCTCAAAGAACTCCAGAGCCGCTACGTGACACGCACCCTAAACTCCAACAACGCCCTCGCCATCCAAGCCCTGTCGACCTCGTTTAAATACCCGTCACGAGACGGCCGCCTCCTCAACAGAATTCCGAAAATTCCAAAGCGCAAGCTAAAACACCCCCCAACAGCTCTCCTCTCACCAGCCTACACCGACCTACCAGATGACCTCCAGGAGCTTGTGGACTCAACCCCCTTGACCATGCGGTAGCCGTCGTCGACGCCTGAACTACCGGGACTCAGGACATCAACCCCGGTAAGCCCTTCTAACCCCCCTTGTTCTCTTTCTGCTCTTCTTTCTCCATTCCAGATACTGAACAACAGGACCCAGAAGATAAAAAGAACAATCCAGTAGCAGAACCATCCACCCACAGGAACCTCAAGGACGCCCAGGACACCATCTGTACCCCCCAGCCCCATCTGCCTCACCTAGTATATAAGTTTTTGTTTCACCTAGCATAAGTTCACTGTTACCATCAAACGTTATTATAACCATATCATTGTCTAACATTAAGTATAACATTGTAATTAGAATAATCCCAGCGCAGAAAAGGCCTTAAGCCTCAGCAGCGCCCCCTTGTACAAATTTGCCATAGCCCTAAGAACGAATGAAATGTAATAAATAAGCAAGGAAATAAATGAAGTTGAATTGAATTGAATTGCAGAAGAGCTAAGACTATTCTTCTGCTCCGATCGGAAAGCGCCCTAGGGGACATCCACCCGGACATTGGAATAGCTCTGCCCGAGAAGATCCCCGGCGGACAATCTGGACGGACGATCACTCTTGGCTCCACCTAGACAGCGCCCTCGGGACATCTAACCGGACCTTGAGCAGCTCCGCTCCGGAAACGCTCCCCAGGTGGACGAGTCGGACCTCTACCCATCCTTGTTGTTTGTTTACTTATTTTTACTAAATAAAGCCTGTGTTTTCTCCACCGTGTTGCATCGGAATCGAACCTTTCCCAAACATCCTAAGCGCATCTTCACCAAGTACCCATCCAACTTGGGCCGGATACAGAAAAGGATTGTTACACGAGGCGCTCCAACGTGGGGCCCCTAGGACAAAGGTTGTTCCAAGTAACTCCAACGTAAGGCCCGAACCCGGAAGGTGCTGCAGCTGTCGACCCACGACGGTACCGATACGCAAGGGTGTTACAAGTGGCACCCAACTTTGGGGCTCGACCCGAATAAGTGTTACAAGGAGTCTTTTGGAGCAATTTTTATTCTTCTGTCATTTGAAAATAATTCTTATTTGTTCTCATCTACTACTAACGTAAAATAAGGTGATTATGAAAAGATCAAGTTATCAGATCTTATCGGTGCCCTTCAAGCCAGGTACAGTTCAGTCATAGATAATATAATAATATACTATCGTATATAGAATGCAAACTTCAGGAAATTTGTTTGAAATAAAACAAGAGCGCCCTCTGCATTTTTGGGGCTAAGTATTAAAAAAAAATGGATTTTTTACATTTTGCTTTTAAAATAAGTCTATTGTAGCACACAAATGACGTCATTTGAGTGCTTTAATAGGTCATTGGCGTGTTAGAATAGACTAGTAAAATGTATTGTATTGTAAAACGTTGTATTCATTTAACTCGTTCTTGTGTAAATTGGCCTTTTTTTGGCACTCGTGGGCCTTTAAAACACTCGTTTCACTCGCGTTTTAAACTCATGCCAAAAAAGGCCAATTTACACATGAACTCGTTTAATAAACTACTGTTATTATTTTATTTTACTAAATACCTTCAATTACCTAATAGATACTTTTTCTAATAAGAACAACATCAGTTAATATTGAAACTGATTTATTTTTACGAGAAAAATACATTTAAAAAAAATACAAAAGTACAAACCACTGACTTTGACTGTTACCTTCAAAACCAGGTTTTGAAATATATTATCAGTAAAAACTACAACAGACTTTGCGTTCTATCAAGGCAGTCTCTAGTTACAGGCCAGGACACTGGCTGTGTTGCCACATTCCCTGGTAGGCCATTCCATGACCTACGATGTTCCTATTTTGAAACTAATTCGACATTTAAAATAAATTTTGACAAGTCCTTGGTCAAATTCGTCAAATTGAATTAAAATAATATATTAAGTATAAGAGTGCCGTGACAACTGTCTAAATGTCAATAAATTCGCTCTCTAATAAAAACGCGCCAAATGTTGTTGCAAGTGCTTCACTGCAATCCAATGGTGCTATAGAAGTTAGAAAACGCAAAAAATGGACTATGGAAATGAATATTTTCATTATACGGGAATATTTTCGGATCACGAAACTACAGGATGTTGTGAGTACTTACAGGCTTGATTTATTTAAAGCGTTCCAAAGTAAGTACCCCCAGTTTCCTGTTACCATTCAAAATTTAGCTGACCAGAGGAGAGCCATTATGAAGAAAAACTATATCCCTTCGGCAATTTTAGAAAAGATCAAAAATGATGTAAAGTTAGAATTGTCAATTAATTATTCTGACAATAATGAAGTTTCTAATAATTTAGTTGAAAATTCTGTTGAACCGCAAAGTTTACCAAATCATAATGACTCTTTCTGTGGTCAAAATAATTCAACACCAAACAACACGATACAAAACGACATAAATAATTTAGACTTGAGTTATAATGATATACATGTTATTAATCAAAATTTTTACTACCATCAAAATTTTAAAGAACAAATTGAAGATGAATTTAATAGAACTCTGAACGAATTTGAACATATAGAACCATTTAATAGACCACTATTACCTAAACAACAAAGCTCCAAAAAATTCTTTGCAATGATTGAAATTTTAAATCAATTCATTTTACCTAAATTTGTAAATAACACGACAAGTTTTAAAAAATTACACAGTATTATATATAGTGGAGCTTTAACAATTATCAGATTAAATGGTTCAAAAGAAATTGACCAGACAAATAATATAAAAGCTAAAGAATTACCAAAATGGGAACGAAGACTAAATAAACGCATTAACAATATCAGACGAGATTTAGGTAGAATAACTCAATATTTAAAGGGTATAAATTCTAATCATCTAAATAACTGTATTCAATCGATTTTAAATAAAAACAGAATACATTGTTTAAAATATAACGAATATAATGAAACATTAATAGAAATTAAAGACACTATTACAAAAATTGAATATTTATTCTAAACGATTAAAAAGATATAAAAATAATAAACAACGGAAATTTGAAAACAAACTATTTAGAAATAATGAGAAGTTGTTTTACAAAAATTTAGCAGATAATAAAACTCAAAATAATAATGGTATACCAAATATAAATGAAATTAAAGAATTCTGGTCAAACATATGGTCAAATGAAGTTCAATTTAATAATCAGGCAGAATGGATTCCTAATTTAGAAAATGAGATACCAGATACCAGATACCAGATACCAATAATCCACATCATATTCAAATTAGCCTTGAAATTTTAGTTAAAAATATTAATAGTTCACATAATTGGAAATCCCCTGGAGGTGACCAAATTCATAACTTTTGGTTAAAAAAATTTACTTGTATTCATAAATGCTTACTTGATCACTTTAACGGATTTATTAGGGAACCTAACACATTTCCAGAGTTTTTGGCCCATGATATAACATATCTGAAACCAAAAGATTCCGATACTAAAAATCCATCAAAATATAGGCCAATCACATGTCTGCCTACAATTTATAAAATTATGACATCTTGCATTAAAGTAATAATTTACGACCATTGTCAAAAATTAAATATACTTAATGAAGAACAAAAAGGTTGTGTTAAGGAGTGTTTTGGTTGCAAAGAACAACTTATAATAGATACGGTAATAATGGAACAAGCTAGAAAAAATAATAGAAATATTTATACCGCATTCATAGACTACAAAAAAGCCTATGATTCAGTACCACATTCATGGTTAATTAAAATTCTTAAAATTTATAAAATTAATTTGGATTTGATTAACTTTTTATCACATGTAATGACATTTTGGAGAACTACTTTAAATTTATCAATAAACAATACTAAATTAAAATCCGAGCCTATTCAAATTAAACGGGGAATTTATCAAGGAGATTCTTTAAGTCCTTTATGGTTTTGTCTAGCCATTAATCCTTTGACAAATCTATTAAATAGCACTGGATACGGTTTTAATATTAGACATAATAATACCACACTATCAAAATTAAATCACCTTCTTTATATGGATGACATAAAACTTTATGCATCTAAAAAGAATCACATTTTATCTTTATTAACAATAACTGAAAATTTCTCAAATGATATTAGCATGAGTTTTGGTATTGATAAGTGTAAAACGCAATCAATATGTCGCGGTCATTACGAAAATTTAGAATATATAACTAAAGAAGGAGAAATCATTAAAAATTTAAATAAAGGAGAATTTTATAAATATTTAGGTATTAATCGATCAAATCATATTCAACATTCAATTATAAAAGAAAATTTAGAAAAACAATTTTATTTAAGAATTAAATCTATTTTAAAATCAAAATTAAACGGTAATAATTTAATTAAAGCAGTTAATACATATGCTGTTCCATTGTTGACCTATTCTTTTGGTATTATAAAATGGTCCAAAACTAATTTACAGAATATAAATATTCAAACTAGAGTTCTCTTTACAAAATTTTGTAAACATCACCCCAAATCTGCTATTGAAAGATTTAATTTACCACGCGAAAATGGTGGCAGGGGTTTTTCAAATCTAGAAATTCTACAACATAATCAAATTGCTTCACTAAAAAATTATTTTCTTAATAGAACTCGTGATAACACTTTTTTTAATGCTTTGGTTTCAGCGGATAAAGGCTACACACCTTTAAATTTAAGTGATAATATAATTTCAGATATTGTTGAGCCAAATATACCTGACACTATAGCAAATATAAAACAAAAGTCTTTACATGGGAGATATTTTAAAGAGCTAGAACAGCCAGAAATTAATATTCAAGCTTCTCATGCATGGCTTAAAAAATCAAATATTCATCCTGAGACTGAGGGTTTTATATTTGCAATACAAGATCGTGTTATAAATACAAGAAATTATAAAAAACACATATGCGGTTTACAATCGATCATTGATAAATGTAGGATTTGCGGAACTGAAGGGGAAACCATTGAACATATCATTTCTTCTTGCACCGTTTTGGCTCAAAGCGAATATAAAAAACGTCATGATATATTCGCAAAAATTATACACATGAATTTAGCAGTTAAATTCAATTTATTAAAGGATACACAACCACATTACATTTATAAACCAGAAAGTTGTTTAGAAAATGACAATTACAAATTATATTTTGATCGGACAGTTTTAACTGACATTCACATTCAGCATAACAGACCAGACATTATTATTTTAAATAAACAACAAAAGCAAGCATATCTTTTAGATATAGCTGTTCCAAATTCACACAATATAACACAGACATATAATACAAAAATTAATAAATATTTAGAACTCTCCGTTGCTATGAGAAATCTTTGGTGTTTAGAAAAAATTTCGATTTTACCATTTATAATTTCAGCAACAGGAATAGTACCCCAATCTCTTTTTAAAAATTTAAAAATTTTGGACTTAGAGAACACATTGGTGGTTGAAATTCAAAAAGGTATATTATTATACTCATGTCACATCGTGAGGAAATTCCTTAACATTGACACAGAACATAAAACACAAAAAAGTCAAAATGCGGAGGCGAGACGCCGGTAATTATGTTGATAAGCACTGCACTATTACTTGATAGTATTATCCGTAATAGTGTATGTACGAGGGCGAGTTGATTAATTCGCGCGATCGCCTAGAGAAGACCGTAAAATAAAAAAAATGTACATCACATCTTGACAACCGATGCTTTACCAATTTACTGTCAAAGTTTGATAAAGTTGTGACAAACCGTATTTCGTAGGCAATTTTTTGAGTTAAACCTTGCTACTAATTCAGTGGAAATGGCTAATTTTGAACAAAAACGTGTTCGCAGTCAAATGTCGATTAATAATTTAGAATTTTTTAAACGCAACACAAGAGATTTTTTGCGTCGATTTGTTACTTGTGACGAAACCTGGGTTCATTACTATACGCCCGAATCCAAACAACAGTCGAAGATGTGGACCAAACGTGGAGAACCAGCTCCAAAGAAGGCCAAGACAGTTTTATCGGCGGGAAAAGTGATGGCCTTGGTTTTTTGGGATGCGAAAGGGATATTGTTCATAGACTATCTTCAAAAAGGCAAGACCATAAACGGCGAATATTACGCAAACCTTCTAAATCGTTTAAAAACAGCTATCGCTGAAAAACGTCCAGGAATGTATAGGAAGAAAGTGCTCTTTCACCAAGACAATGCACCTGTTCATTCCTGTACGGTTGCTGCACAAAAAATTAAAGAATTAGGGTTCGAATTAGTACCGCACCCCCCCGTATTCACCAGATTTGGCACCATCTGACTTTCACCTATTTCCTAAGTTAAAAATTTTCCTCGGGGGCAAAAAATTCTGCACAAATGAAGCGTTAATTTCAACAGTGAACGATTATTTTGAAGGGTTAGACGAAAATCACTTCCGAGACGGAATAAAGAAGCTTGAACACAGATGGACCAAATGTATGGATTTAGAAGGAGATTACGTTGAAAAATAAAGTTTCTTTTTTTAAATTATTCCTTTGTTTCTGTATGATCGCGCGAATTTATCAACCCGCCCTCGTACTCCGGCAAAATTGCCGTGCCGCCGGGTGGAGGTGGGATAGAAGAACGGTAATGACAATGTCATTAACGTTCGTGATGCTTATGAGATTTTTTGCGCGATAGAATATTTATTACAAAACATTCACATCTAGAATGGGCCCAATGCGATACGTGTTTATACCCTTTACAGCGTGTTGCTACAATGTCGATTTTTGTATCGCGTTTCTAAGGCAATCTGCAAACAACTACCGCCATTGCAGTTTTTGTGCGCAAATATCGCCAGTTGTGTTGAAAAACAAGCAGTAAAATAAGTGATATTTAGTGATTCCGAAAACGAAGTGGATGTTGTAGAAGAAACTTTGAATGTGGGGTGCGTCACAAATAAAGAATTTTTGAAACTAACGACCTCAATGTGTAATCAAGAAGACAATCAATGTTCAGGGTATGAAAATTTTGATAATGCTAATGTCGCGGCAAGTTTCCTAATGTTATTTAATTGCAGCGCCAAGGAAGGTCGACTACAAGAGCCGTGTGAGTTTCCAGAAAGTGCTAACATCTTGTCTTCAACTTCTGTCTACATAAATAGAGAATTTCCGAAACCAACGACCTCAATGTGTAATCAAGAAGACAAGAAAAATTCGAGGTATGACAATTTTGACAATGGTAATGTTGCGGCAAGTCCGCTAATGTTCTTTCATTCCATTGCCAAGGAAGGTCGACTACAAGAGCTATATAAGTTTCCAGAAAGTGCCCCGACTTCTTGTCTTCAACTTCTGTCTACATAAAAATTATTATAATAATTGATTAATTTTGAATAAATTTACTTACCGTTCTAAAACACCAAAAATTACTTACCGTCGAGTTTATCGTTAGCAACGGGTAAACATAGCTTACCGTCTTGGAAACAGACGTGGTAAACAACCAAATAGAGTACAACCGCGCAAAAATGTCATGCACAAGGTTTGAATGGTGGGAAACGATCTAGGAGGACGCCCTGAGGCTGTCTAGCCAGAAAAACGCGAAAATTCCAGAAGTAGTTAAAGCGAACAATGACCTTTTTTTTCTTACTGGTTTCTAATCTAAATCTTCTGTCTAAGTCCAAGTCTCTACTATTTACAAATTTTACATCTTATATACTATAGTTTATATGCGAAATACAGGGTGTCCCAAAAATGGCGTACTAACGGTGCACTACGGTGTAGAGGAGATGACCGTAAACGCCAGAAAAATGTTACAAAAATTCTATTGGACTTATTTTCTGATTTGGCGGTCTTTGAATGTGGCACTTAACAGGTCAATTATTTTGAAATATATGTATGAAATTGTAATGACAGCTACTTCTAATCGTACATATTATCACAAAGTACAAGATCACTCACTACCAATATCTAATCCTGCATAATAGAGAATTTTGAAGTTTTGGAAATCGAAAAAATTATTTTAAATCCTCTACGGTAACATTGCAAGGTAATGATGTATGAATTTATCTTTGTTTAAATTGTATTATCGTTAATAATAATAATAAAAATAATTGATGTTTTTGTCGGAAACATTTTTTCCATAATTTTTTCATGTAGATACATTTAAGCATCCTCGATAAGGTAGTAAGTAGTTTGTACGCCATTTTTGGGACACCTGGATATGCAATGACGTCACGCCTGAATCAAGAAGACGACATACCGTTCGTCCGTATTTGACATTTGACAGCAAGGCATAATGAGTTGATTATGTTACCGCTATTGTCAAAAAATTATTGTATTTTGTAGTGTTGGGCATAATCGATATATATTTTGATAATCGAATAAATCGTAATAATCGCTTGGAACAATCCAAATATCCATTAGACTTTCCAATGAATGATGCGCATACGCAGTTGTGTATTTATTTCGAATTTCGTTTGGTGGACATCTTACGCCGGGGCGAGGTAGACGCACGTCAAAAGTTCTATGTTACTCTAATCGTACGGTTTAGAATGAGATGCTAGAGCGACAATCTTAATAGCGAACGTAGCAGAGGCAACGAACTTGTTTGGCATGTGTTGAAAGGAGATAGCTACATACATGTAGTTCGTGTTATAAACTGATACAACTGCATATAGTTTGAAAACAAACTACTGTAGCGGACACAATATTCGGACACCCAATAAACCCAAGCCAAGTGCCCATAATTAGACCCACAATAGGAAGGGTCGGTTGGTTGTAAATCAATGAGAGATTCCAAACACGCTTTTTTCTTATGATGGACCGTATTACGAAATTCCAAGGACAGTACAGTTTCTTTCGAAAAATGTTTTATGATTGATGAAATTGCAAAAAAATATGGTCACACAATTTTATGGCTTCCTCCGTACCATTACATCTTCACTCCCATTGAACTTACGAGGAAACATTACAATTTTTAAGAAAAGGTATTGACGAAATAGCCCCACAACATTGAAAAAATTACTGTGGGTAACCTACTTTGTGTTGAATAGAAACTACGTTCGCCGGGTTTTTCCTAATTAGGATTTTTTCAAGTACTTCAAACTTTCAAGCGAACCCTCACAGTTTGGTGATTTATGGCTATGGTTACTGCTTATTGTTAACATAATTGTGGGTATTTGGCTTAGGTTTATTGGGTGTCCGAATATTGTGTCCGCCACAGTATACCTAGTTCTACGAAAAATGAGGGTGGGGGTGTGAGCACCCGTCCAGACAGTTGGGTACAGTTGGATGTAACAGAAATGCAACAATGATCTCTCAAGAAATTTGAACCTCTCAAAACAAGTCTCTGAATCGTTAGCTTCACGATTGAAAGAGAAAAATCTGCTTGCACTAACAAAAGTATGGGTTATTTATAACTCAAAAACTAGAGCTGATAGAAAAAAAACTAGAGGCATTTTTGGCAAAAAAATCTGAGGCAACAGATACTGTGTAAACTAGTGTTATCAGTAACAGTAATGAGCACCGTTATTTTTCTGTCTCCAAGGTGGTTTTAAACTACATATATATTACAATGCCATAACGCATTTTTGAACTGTCGTAAAATTAGATCACTCATATTTGACAAATGCAAATACAATGACAGGTTTAGTAGATTTCGAATTTTTTCACTAAATGTTGGTGAAGCAATGTTGCCAGACTGTGGTAGGCCATCCCATAGCACACTGTCTTTGGTCAGTGTCATGGCCTGGTAAATGAAGATCGCCTTGGTTCTATACATACGTTCTATGTTATCAATAGCAATTATCAAAAACAGACATTTTTCGAATGTGACTGGCCGGGATAAGAGACGAGTGTCTTATGCAGTCTTATGTATTACAATTCCAAGCGACATCTTTATATTTGGGGCTAAGCTCTTAAAACCAAAAAATTTCGCATACATTGACTTTGCATTCTATATAAAGAGTGTTTTTTAAAATTTGGCGTCGAAATAGGCGTTGGAATGGAGAGTCGATTGAGAGCGCACCATTCGTGTAAAAGCGTAAGATTTAAACAGCTGATCCGTGATCCGTAACCTGTATAGTGCGTTTACAATTGAATGTTCGACGCCTACTTGGACGCCAAATTTAAAAAAACACCCGTTACAGTGAGCGGCAAAAGTATGGAATATATTCGTTAAAAATTAAACATTTTTTTTTTCAAAAAAATCTTTGGACAAGTCAATTTTAGTTTATAAAAATACACGCTTTAGTACCAAAGAAAATTCCAAGCAGTCATTTGTTTTCGAGTTATGACGTCTTCGATAGTTTTTTTAAATGGAAATCCCCTATTTTTTTTCTTGATTCTGATAGCCCTTTTAATTGTCTAAATGACAGTATAAAAATTTTGTTATCTTACTAAGGAAATTTTTGAGAAAAAAAATTAATACAGTTGGAAAAAACAAGTCAAAAAAAGAAATACATAATTATACTCATACATACTCGTAGATGTATTTTGAGAACATAACTAAAATGTGTCTCACCAAAATTTAAGATCTAGACACTACTGAACTAATGTTACCACTAAATTATACATAGATAAATCATATTCATAATTCTAAATGAAGAAGGCGAATTCTTCTTTTTTTGTTTAAAATACTCCACAACTACACGGTGAGCGAAGAGGTAGTGGTCCACAGTGTTGACCAGACAAGGCCTTTGGTTTCTTAATTGCTTCAATACCTCTGCGAAATTTACTTGCTTTTTATATTGGGCTATTTTTAAAACAATGTCACACATAAGCACTGTGCCCGTTGGTCACATCCTGTACCTACTATATTATTGTGATGTTAGAACTAAACGATACTGGTTATGTCAAGACACGTACTTGCAGTGTACGAGAATGGGGGAAGTATGTTTCGGAATTTCAGATATCACCTTCAAGAATGGAATAAATTCTTGAAGGTTTGTAGGTAGGTACAACACCATGATCGGGCCACTTGATTTACTGCAACTGTTGCACGCAATGAGTTTTATTTTCATGCGGGAGATAATGCTTCCCTCAGTCGGCTGTCGCCTGTCGGCTGTCGCCTCGTCCGGAAACAGCAACGATTCGTCCACAAAAGCAATGTTTTAGGTACTTGTAACAAAAATAACTATTTGAAAACAAGAGAGTAAGAAGATATTCAGAGCAAAGTGGAGGACACTTCAAACCATTCCTTTAATTTTCATTGTTACTTTTTTAACTGAATCACTGATGTTATTCACCTTCTTAAGTGTTTAAATTAGATTTCAAAAACGCATTTAACTCAGTCGAACGGGATTGTATTCTAAAAGAAGTCCAATGTCATACCCCACTTCTGTACCCTTATCTTTATCAATGCTATAGAAATCCTTCAACTTTATTTTTCGGTAATCATTTAATTTCTTCTTCTGTTGGAGCCCAGCAAGGAGATCCCTGCGGTCCCATGATTTTTAGTCTTGCCATTCAACCAATTATTTTATCTTTGGATTCTCAACCTTAGCTGATTACCCAGAAGTAGTTTTATCCGACTTTAAGGAAGTTATCAATTTATCTCAGGAAATTGGCCTTCAATTAAACTTTAACAAATCCGAGATCTTTTGCTGTTCTGGAGACACAGATTTAAAAGTCATAAAGGAATTTCAAAATTTAGCACCAGGCATTAAAATATGTGACCGAGAAAGTTTATCTCTTTTAGGCTCTCCAATCTTTGACCAAGGTTTCAAAAACACTGTCGAAAAAACTATAATTACAGTTGAAAATCTTTTAAACAAAGCTGAACTCCTTAACAGACACGTGGCTTATACTTTAATCAAAAACTGTCTTTTCATACCAAAATTTAATTTTTTATTAAGAACAACTCCATTTTGGAAATTTTCTAATTATGTTAATTCAATTGATTCTTCTTTAAAGTCTTTTTTAGAGAGAATACTTAATTTACGTTTAAATGATTTACAATGGCATCAGTCCACTTTACCGACTAGATTTGGTGGTCTGGGAATTCGTTGCATTTCCGATATTTGCCTCCCTGCTTTCCTATCTTCAATTAATGGGGTTAAAAAGCTTGTTTCTTTATTACTAAACTCAAAGGATAATGAGCTTAATATTCACCATTATGATGAAGCTTTAGCAGTCTGGGTTGTAGAAAATGAGAACGAAATACCAACAATCCCACAATTTCAGAAGAATTGGGATAACTCGTATCCCACCTCCACCCGGCGGCATGGCAATTTTGCCGGAGTACATACACTATTACGGATAATACTATCAAGTAATAGTGCAGTGCTTATCAACATTTTGACTTTTTTGTGTTTTATGTTCTGTGTCAATGTTAAGGAATTTCCTCACGATATGACATGAGTATAATAATATAAAAATAAAATAATAAATTTTATTTTTACCTTTTTGAATTTCAACCACCAATGTGTTCTCTAAGTCCAAATTTTTTAAATTTTTAAAAAGAGATTGCGGTACTATTCCTGTTGCTGAAATTATAAGTGGTAAAATCAAATTTTTTTCTAAACACCAAAGGTTTCTCATAGCAACGGAGAGTTCTAAATATTTATTAATTATTGTATTATATGTCTGTGTTATATTGTGTGAATTTGGAACAGCTATATCTAAAAGATATGCTTGCTTTTGTTGTTTATTTAAAAAAATAATGTCTGGTCTGTTATGCTGAATATGAATGTCAGTTAAAACTGTACGATCAAAATATAATTTGTAATTGTCATTTTCCAAACAACTTTCTGGTTTATAAATATAATGTGGTTGTGTATCCTTTAATAAGTTGAATTTAACTGCTAAATTCATGTGTATAATTTTTGCGAATATATCATGATGTTGGAGCGGTCGGTCCAATTTAGTCTATGACGCCGCTTCCAATATTCCTGGCGACAATCATCCCCGGTGCCGGTACGTTGGTGGTCTCTTTCACAATAGTGGGAAAGTCCCGCCATCTGGCTCATTCACATCTTGCAAAAGACCACCAGCGTACTACCCATGACGGAGAGGGGGTGCGAATTTACTTTTGTACATTTTCGTTAGTTTTAAGTTAGTTGATAAGTAAATGTAGAACCAGAAACATCAATACATCTTTGCATTAATCTGAAGTATCTATCCTTATTTTGAAATCACGGTCCACATTGTGCGAAACCCCTACGCGTAAAAAGAAAACACTCTCGGACACGCAATTGGCGTGTCATAGGTTCAAACTCCTGGGTACGGAAACATCCGTCATACTTCGTAGGAGGCAATTGAACCGAAACATTTTTTGGTCCTTCGAGCCGGATGTGTATCAAAAAGTAGTGCTTCAGTGCAATCAAAGTCCAGTGCAACAATCGAGCGCCCTCGCAGCGAACCAGGATCGTAATCGAGATTGCGACGAATCCATCTGCAGGCCCAGAGGTTTCCGAGGCAGCGACGACACCCCCCGTAGAGCAAAGGAAAGTGCAGGTCAGTGGCTTCCTTCTCATCCAGTGGCGGCTGGTCAGGGGCGGCAGATACGGCAGTGCCGACCCAGAAATTTATTTGAAAAGAACACAATTTAAAACAGTTCATTTATACTTTTTTTTTTAAACAAGTTTCATCATTCATATCTCTCTAATATGCATATATTTTTCAAATTTTATGACATTAGCCCTTACTGGAGATTCAAAGGTCCATTAATTTATGGTCCCAGTATCCCGTAAAAGTGAGCGCATTAAAATAAATATACGCGTGAGCATGTCCGATGAAATTGCACGCTGTTTGGGTTTGGGTCGGCAAGTAGTACCAGATCAGCGACAGCGAGAGTTGCGTTAAATGCACCGATGCTTGCCAAATGCGCAGAACGTCGAGATTATTGCAATGCGCTTCCCTAGTTGGTACTGCATGCCGTACCGCACCGCTTTTCAGTCTTTAGATTCATAGATTCGAATTGTTTTTTTTTAACGAATCTCTTAATTCTCATTGATCTTATTAATTAAAAAGTAACATTTTTAGTTGTTAATAAAATAATAGAAATTTGTATTTATTGAGAAAACAGCTGTGGGTTTTTGTGAACATTTTCAATAAAGCACTACATAATTAATACCTCCTAGCTCCTATTTTTTTTTTATACATAAATATCAATTTAATATTTACAGACCATAAGAAGCTTTAATATTATGTTTAAGTTTTCTTCTTCTTCACTGAGTTCGATGAAGAAGAAATATTTAATAAAATTATTGCTCTTAAATTAAATGTTACATTTAGAAATTTAAGAAAAATCTATAGAAAAATAATGAAACTGAAATAATATAATTTAACTGAAAATGTAAGTTGATGGGCATTTGGCTTTGGCATAAAAATAGGAATTTGTTAGGAAGTATTGGGTGGCGACAGCGATTCAGTTTCTGGGTACGGCAGCGCCGTACCTCATTAACGCAGAGTAAGGGTTTTTGTTTATTTCGTTTCGAAGCACAATAGCACTCAACGGTTTGACGTTTAAATTGTGTTACTTTAATTTTTATTGTTCTGTGTTAATAATGGCAAATGTTCGACAAGTGGTGAGCAATAATAATTCATATACTCTAGATTTTTTACTGAGAAATAAATTCTCTTCATTATTTTACGATGACAAACTGTTTGTTAAGGATTTGAAACGGCCTCGTCCTGCCATGTCAAATTTAGTATGTAATTAGTAAAGCGGACAGCTCCAATCGTGGTTTTTGTGTTTCATGCTATGAAAAGTGCAAGTGGATTACAGGTAGCGAAATTAGGAATAGATTGTTTTGTTGGCCGTGCTTACTTTTTTCTGAGCAATGTCCAGGTCCGTGGAACTAACTGTACAGGCTTTAACAATCGTAAAGAGATCTGTAGGGCACTGCAAAAACACGGTATTTCAAAAGATCACACACAAGGCCTACTAAAATTTAGATTATTTGGAAGAAAACAACCAAATATTGCAAACGTCTTAGACAATGCACATCGCGAAAGTGTTATTGAATATAATCCCAAAGTCACCGAAAAACGCGAAACCCTTGGACGATTAATTGACATCACTATTTATTTAGGAACACAAGAGCTAGCGTTTGGAGGGCATAATGAAAATGAAAATTCATTTAATCAGGGCAATTTTAGAGAACTTGCAAAATTATTAAGCGGCATAATGATAAATTTAAACAATTTTTAGACGAATCCACGATTTTCACAGGTTTGTTCAAGACCATACAAAATGAGATCAATCAAAGTATTAATAATGTAATTACAATTACGGTTGAGGATGAAGTAAAAAGCGCCCCTTCTTTTTCATGGCAAACATAACTTTGCCTACTCGTGGTATTATCTGTGATATTTTTTTTTGGAATTTGTTTTTTTTACATTTTTATAGTTGTTTCGCTACGTTTTTTTTAAATAAATTATTAGTTACCTACGTTACCTTACCAAATTCCTTAATCCTCCCCTCCTAGCAAGAATTGCTCTAGCTAGACCTTCCTCTTGGTTCTTGCTGAACAGTGAATTTGTTCTTTATCAAAAAAAAAGTTTTTTTTAATTTCCATTATATTACATATTATTATTATTAAACATTATTTTAAATAAATATGGAACAAATACGGCGACAACTTTGAGCATTTAAAAAAAATACCAACGAATCTGCCGTACCAGTTGAAATTGTTACGAGCCGCCACTGTTCTCATCCACATTTCTTATCACTCACCAACCCTCCAAATTGTGTGCATACCTTAAATCGCGGTTTGAAGTAAAAACCATCGTTTAGTCAGAACGAATTTAGTCATTACTGCGGTTGGTTACATTACATAACGTTCGTACATAACTTTCAAAATACCTGAGCTATCATTAGCTGCATTAATCAAATCCAGAGGGGCATTGAAGGCCCGCCTCACAAAGTTTGTTTCTATGGTCGACGAGCTCAACCAAGAAAATCCGAATTTTGATCAACTACAAGTGAGATTTGAGAAATTTAAAAACTTAGAGAGCGAATTTGATAACGTCCAAAAACAAATCGAATTTGAGGTCGATGAAGGAGATGCGTTAGATGAGCAGATCAACTACCGCGAAGAGTTCGAAAACAATTTTAGCGCAGCGGTGGCTCGCGTCAACACAATCCTCAACGCGGCGAAATCGGAAACGCCAAACGCGAACACTCGTCATTCAAATCAATCGGTTACCAATCCGAATTTCGTACCGGTAGCGCTTCCGACTATGAGTTTACCTTCTTTCGATGGAAGCTGGGAGCAGTGGCTCTCATTTTATCAGAGATTTGATTCGCTAATTCACAGCAACGCATCTTTGTCGCCGATACAGAAATTTCAGTATTTAAATTCGTGCGTCACAGGAGAAGCCAGTAGCGTGATCAAATCTTTAGGCATCACCACCGAAAATTATCCAATCGCGATTGCTTTGCTGAAAGAAAGGTATGATGATCAACGTTTGATCATAAAAAATCATATTTGCGCGTTATTCGATTTACCTAACGTCACAAAAGATTCCCCCGCGTCTCTGAGGCAGCTTCTCGACAAGGTAGATTTGCACTTGAAAGTGTTAAAAACGTTAGATGCGCCGACGGAAACATGGGATCTTCTAATAATCCATTTAATCGAATTAAAATTAGATGCATTTACCATGCGAGAATGGGAAACAACTAACAAAAAAACGATACAACGCTAAAGGACATGTACGCGTACCTCAAAGATCGCTGTCGCGTATGGGAAGCGATCCAATTTCACAAAAACCCCGAAAAGAACCGTGACGTTCAATCCAAGTCAACTCCGCAACAGAAATCAAAAGCGCCGTTTACGAGATCTTCCTCCAACTTGGCTACGCAACAGCCCTCGTGCAAGTTGTGCAATCAAAACCATTTTATGTATCAATGCAAACAATTTTTAAATTTGTCCGTTTCGGCTCGGATCGCCGAAGTCAAAAGGTTAAAATTATGTTTCAATTGCTGGAGGAGCACTTCACATTCCGCGTCCCAGTGCAAGTCAGGAGTTTGTAAAATTTGTAATAAAATGCACAACTCATTGCTCCAGCACCTGTGACAACAAACGCGGCTGAAGACACCCCGATCGTAGCTAACCATCACTGTCATAGTTACGAATCGCAGGTACTTTTATCAACAGCAGTCATTCTCGTACGAGACAACACCGGCAAATATCAATCGTGTCGCGCATTGATTGATGTTGGGTCTCAATCCAACTTCGTAACGGTCGAAACTTGCAAACGTTTAAGGGTCAATTCGAAAGAAACCAACATCCGCGTCACCGGAATTGGTAATGCTAACGGGAGCATTGTCAATAAAATCGCCAGTCTGCAAGTCAAATCATTTCACAATGCGTTCGGTGCTAACTTGAATTGTCTTGTAGTACCGATCATAACTTATTCAGTGCCGGCGGAATCGATAAATGCAAGTCTCCTCCAAATCCCAAATAACATCAAGCTAGCGGATCCGCAATTTCATCGTTCCGGTCCCATAGATATTCTAATCGATGCTGAAATCTTTTGGGACCTCCTCTGTGTCGGTCAAATCAAGGCCACCAAAGTGCACCCGGTTTTCCAAAAGACCCACCTGGGATGGATAGCCGGGGGCGCAATACGTCTACCTGCCAAACTTCCGCAAAATTCCGTGACGAATTTACATGTCGTAACCAGCGCAGTGAATAGGCTCGACGCTCGAATTGAGAAATTTTGGAAAATCGAGGAAACTCCGGTTCACAAATCGCTAACTTCCGCGGAACAAGCGTGTGAGACACATTCCATCTCCACCGTCAAACGCGACCATGACGACCGATTCACAGTCAGACTACCATTCAAAGACAATTCAAAAGAGTTAGGGTCGTCTTATGACATCGCTTTGAAAAGGTTACACGGTCTTGAAATACGATTAAAAAGATCTCCGGATTTGCGCGTTTCCTATCAATTGTTCTTGGACGAATATCAATCGTTGCATCACATGTCACCGGTAACAATTGAAGATCGCGAAATGTTCTCCAAATGTTCTCCGACTGGTATTTTTTACCTCATCACTCGGTAGTAAAAGAGTCCAGTGTTTCCACTAAATTGCGCGTATTATAGTATTTGACGCATCGGCCAAAACCTCTAACGGTGTCAGTCTAAACGACAAATTAATGGTAGGTCCGGTGGTACAACAGGATCTCTTCGCTATCATTACGCGTTTTAGGTTGCATAACATCGTGATATCCGCGGATATAACAAAAATGTATCGGCAAATACAATTGGACAAAGAGGACAGAAAGTACCAACGAATTTTATGGCGTCGCGACCCGTCCCATCCGGTTCAAGTTTACGAGCTTAACACGGTTACCTACGGCATGGCGTCATCGTCCTACCTGGCTACGCGATGCATACAACAGGTAGCGCTGAAAGAAGGCTCAAATAATCCCGAAGCTCAGCGGTCAATCATGCAGGACACGTATGTGGACGACGTGCTAACTGGAGCAAAAACGGTCCGCGAAGCGCGCGCGTTACGCGACAATATAGTGGCAATCCTTGGCAGAGGCTGTTTCCCGTTAAACAAATGGGCATCAAATTGGCCCGAGCTATTGTCCACGTTAAGCGAAAATGAAGTCATTGTGAATTTCGATAAACATGGCGACTCCAAAACATTAGGTCTATTATGGAATTGCACACATGACGCGTTAAAATATTCCATATGTCAGATCCAGTCAGGAAATCGGGTAACCAAGCGACGAATCTTATCAATCACCGCGCAGATTTTTGACCCTCTCGGTCTTGTGGGTCCGGTCATCCTAATTGCAAAATTAATGATCCAATCGCTATGGTCGTTAAATGTTGGGTGGGATGAGTCCGTCCCAATAAGGATCCTGACTACCTCTCCCAGAGCTGCAGCGGTTTTATGGCAGGGCAATAGTAATTATTACGCCTGTTGAGATGCCGATACGCGACATAAACAGACCCCTGTCAATCATCATTTTCGTTCTATACCTGTCAGTTTACAGGGTAGTACTTGGACGAATTTACGATTAGGGGTTGTACTTGCGGTTTAAACCTATTATCGGTGTTGTTAACGTTTATACAATGGTACCCTGCCATAAAACCGCTGCAGCTCTGGGAGAACTATACCTGAATTGAATCAGTTGGAGATTCCTCGGCAGGTAACTTCGAATCAGAATCCCATTGGATTCGAACTCCACGGTTTTTGCGATGCATCCGAACGCGCTTACGGAGCATGCATCTACATCAGATCCTTAAACACTGCGACACCCCATCAAACCCGGTTACTTTGCGCTAAATCTCGAGTGGCACCCCTCAAGACAATAACTCTCCCTCGCTTGGAGCTCTGCGGGGCGTTGTTGCTATCAAAGTTAATTGCTAGCCTAAGACAATCTTTAAATTTGCCCATCGCGAAGACATGTTGTTGGACGGATTCTCAAATCGTTTTGTCGTGGTTAGCGGCCGAGCCAGCGACTTGGAAAACGTTCGTCGCAAACCCTGTTTCCGAGATTCAGGTGTTAACAAAAAATTGCGTCTGGAGTTACGTCAACATCAAAGACAATCCTGCGGACATAATTTCGCGAGGCTGTTTACCCCGCGAATTGATTGATTCTCCATTATGGTGGCACGGGCCATCCTGGTTGTCAAACGAGGCACAGCATTGGCCGAAGTACTGTCAGACGAATCCAAACTTCGCCAACGATCAGGAGTTGCCGGAACAACGACGTGTGGTTGCTGTCGCGATAACTTCCGAGAAAATGTTACCACCAGATTTTTTGACTCGATTTTCATCGTTGCGCAAACTACAACGCGTGTTGTCGTACTGTTTACGATTCGCGGAAAATTGTCGAAAGCCCATCACGAAGCACACCGGTCCATTGAAAGTATCTGAATTACAAAGATCAATGCTTATCATCCTAAAAAACGTACAGCATCAAGCGTTTAGTACCGAAATCAAAGAACTCGAGGGCGGTCGTCAGCAAGAAAAGTCGTCTGATATCACTCAACCCTTTCCTCGACGATAGCGGACTCATACGTGTCGGAGGTCGTTTAAGAAATTCCGGCGCTCATTCGGACGTTAAGCACCCAATAGTGTTACCCAAGTGCAAAATCACCGAATTAATCGTTCAATCGGAGCACATCTCATTATTGCATGTCGGCCCTCAGGCTACATTGGCCTCTCTGCGACAAAGGTACTGGCCCATGTCGGGGCGCTCCGTGGTGCGGCGAATCATTCACAATTGCCTCAAATGCTTCCGAGCAAATCCGACGACATCGTCTCAATTAATGGGTGATTTGCCCAAAGATCGCGTTCAACCGGCCCGACCTTTTCTCAACAGTGGCGTTGACTTTGGCGGTCCAGTGTACCTGAAAGAGGGTCGAGGTACAGGCAAAAGGACGGTAAAGGGTTATATCGCCCTGTTTGTCTGCTTTGCGACCAAAGCGTTACATTTAGAGCTCGTCGGAGATTTGAGTTCTCAATCGTTTTTGGGCGCTCTCAAACGCTTCATATCGCGTCGCGGGCACGTTGCAAATTTATATTCGGACAACGGAACGAATTTTGTGGGTGCTCGCAATGAATTATCCGAACTTGGCGAAATGTTAAAGTCGCAAAAATTCGAAGGCGATGTAATTGACCGACTAGCCGATCGCACGGTCCGGTGGCATTTCATCCCTCCCCATAGTCCCCATCACGGTGGGATATGGGAGGCAGGTATCCGGTCCGTAAAGTCACACCTTAAAAGAGTGATTGGTCTGACATCACTAACATATGAGGAGATGCACACGGTACTAACACAGATCGAAGCCTGCCTGAATTCACGTCCTTTGACACCCATTTCCAACGACCCCAATGACCTAATCGGTATAGGACGATTGCGCCGGTATTACCTGATTTGTTTTAAGCCGATGGTACGATTGCGCCGAGGCGACCCAAGTGGTTGTTAATACCTGGGCACGATTGCGCCGCACCCCTGATTTTGTAAGCCCCTCAATAAAATACAGGTAGTAGGTAATGGTGGGCCCCAACGATGTTTAAAATCAATTATGAAAACCAAATATAAAAAATATAAAAAATATAAAAGATTCTCAACAAACCATTTATTTACAAAAAAATATATACAAACTACATACGTATATTTCGGAATTTAAAATTTTCGAAAATTACAAGAATCTTGCCACGTTCACTAAGCATCTTCTCCATTGTAGCGTTTATTCCAGCGATCACTTGAATATTGTTGGACGAAACTAATGATTTTAGTAAAACGCTGTCCGAATATTCCCAACTACCCCTACTTTATTTGCAAACAGGTACAGGTACCTTTCTAATTACCCTTCCCGTTAAGGGATTAAATTTAGTACCGGCGCAATCGTACCTGTGGATTACAGGTAATTTGGGAGACCCCGGATTATAGCAGGTCATATCGGCGCAATCGTCCCCTGCCCGACCTAATCGCCCTTTCCCTAAGCCACTTCTTAATAGGTGATCTGCTCACTGCCCCCGTGGAGCATGACGTAACGCCTTTGCCCGTCAACCGGCTGTCTCGATGGCAATACGTGGAACAACTTCGGCATTTCTGGAAAAGGTGGTCCGTGGACTACCTGACGCAGCTGCAACCCCGCCGTAAGTGGAACCAGCGTCTTCCAAATATCGAAGTGGGCTTGGCACGTGTCGTTCGCCTACACCCAGGAAAGGATGGTTGTGTGCGTGTGGTGACTTTAAAAACTTCAAAAGGTGAAGTGACCCGCTCAATAAACAAAGTGTGTGTTTTACCCATGGCCTCTAGGTACAGTTAACCAGTGATAGTGTTCGAACTTTTTTGAACTTTTAGTGATAGTACCCATTTTTGTTTGTTTGTTTTCATTTCGTTTTTTTTTGTTTTTTGTTTTGTCGTTTGTTCTTTAGTCCTAAGTTTCAATTGTACATGTGCACACCGATGTGCCATACATAATTGATTTGTATAGTCCATTCATTTTAAATCTTGGGTAAAGTTGTAAACTCAAAACGCCGTAAATTACGAAAGCGGCAAGTTTTCATTGTGTGGGTACTGTAAAGTAGTAATCCCTCTGTTCACATAAAATTGGTACCACGTCGTACTTTCACCATCTTATCGACGAGCAAAAGAAAGAGACCTTAAAGTATCCGCAAATAAAAAAAATTAAAACACATTTTGCGATCAGTGACCAAAAAAATGTTAAGAGATTGTTGATTTTGTATTGGGAAATTTTGTATTTGAGAAATAAGATTACTAAATAAAGAAATAAGAGTAATTAATAAAGTATCCATTACATGTATACTTTAAAGTAAATTAATAAATAAAATAATAAAATACTTACATAAACAAATAGAAAATTAATCGTCATCTGAATCAAATTCACTAGATGATTCACCAGTATTGGCAAAAAATATTCCAGCACATTAAGAATAATTTGTTCAGACTGATAAGTCAAATGACCCAAACCACCTGACATATTGAGTAAAATTAACGCACTGAATTCACTTTACACAACACAAGTTATTTCTTGAACGGTACAACTAAGACTGTAATTGTTTAGTGGCTTAGGGCCGGCCGGTCCTGTATTTTTAAAATTCTGGAAAACCCCATTATTATGTCCTTTCTGTCTATGCTTGGGATGTCTTATTATTACCTGCACCCGTCGTATAGATAAGGTAAGCAGAACATATTTATAGTACCTAAAAACAGATGTTTTACTGACGAATGCAAATGTATGTTAAATAATGAGCCACCCAGAACACTCGATATTTGTCTCAAGAAAATCCGCGGATAAATTTAACTACAAGAACGCAATGCCCTCAGAAATTTAATGTTTGGAATGGTATTTTTAATAATCAAATTATTGGGCGATTTTAGTAGTAAATTTAAACACAAACATATTTCGACATTTTGATAAATGTGAATAAAAATGTTTCTAATAACTTGACCATTTAACAAATGTTAAATTTAATCAATTTCTTAATGAAGTAGGTACCTGAAATCACGCAAAAACTATTTTTCATGTTAAATTCCTATGGTCAGGTTTGGTAGTTGACACTCGGTATTGAACACAGTTTTAGATTCACTGAGTTTCGGACAAGTGTCAAAGCAGGCAAGTTTTATTACTAAACCCAAGATTTAAAATGAATGGACTATAGGAGTATATATCTTTTAAATTTAATATTGAAGGAAGCCTTCAATGAGGGGCGGGATGTTGGAGCGGCCGGTCCAATTTAGTTCATGACGCCGCTTCCAATATTCCTGGCGACAATCATCCCCGGTGCCGGTACGTTGGTGGTCTCTTTCACAATAGTGGGAAAGTCCCGCCATCTGGCTCATTTACATCTTGCAAAAGACCACCAGCGTACTACCCATGACGGAGAGGGGGTGCGAATTTACTTTTGTACATTTTCGTTAGTTTTAAGTTAGTTGATAAGTAAATGTAGAACCAGAAACATCAATACATCTTTGCATTAATCTGAAGTATCTATCCTTATTTTGAAATCACGGTCCACATTGTGCGAAACCCCTACGCGTAAAAAGAAAACACTCTCGGACACGCAATTGGCGTGTCATAGGTTCTAACTCCTGGGTACGGAAACATCCGTCATACTTCGTAGGAGGATTCGAAACACATGACGTTTTTTATATTCGCTTTGAGCCAAAACGGTGCAAGAAGAAATGATGTGTTCAATGGTTTCCCCTTCAGTTCCGCAAATCCTACATTTATCAATGATCGATTGTAAACCGCATATGTGTTTTTTATAATTTCTTGTATTTATAACACGATCTTGTATTGCAAATATAAAACCCTCAGTCTCAGGATGAATATTTGATTTTTGAAGCCATGCATGAGAAGCTTGAATATTAATTTCTGGTTGTTCTAGTTCTAGACTTTTGTTTTATATTTGCTGAATATTAATATCAAAGGAATAATTGCCAATGACTTAATCTTTAATTTTTAATTTAATTGAACGTAGAAATCATGCAGTGGGATCTCGTACTATTGGTCAAATTCGTCAAACTGAATTAAAAGTGCCTTTTAAGTGTTGCATGCCAAATTGCAACTCAAATTATACGTCTTCTTCTTCAAATTACGTAGGTACCTGTATTTAAGTTTCCATCAAATGAGGAAACGAACCCAACTTGGAAAGAGATTTTAAAAATCGAAAAGTGAAGAAATCGCAAAAGCAGCCATGCTTGTGCTAAATATTTTAGGGGAACAGATACAAATGGGGACAAAATGAAGCGACTTCTACCAAACGCGATGCCTATAACTTCTAATTACGAAGAAATTACATTTTGGGAAGAAAAAATAATCAACATTAGTAATGACCACACAATCACTGGGGAAAATCTTTTGGCTTTAAAAAGGAATATTGAAATGAGACTGGGAAGCAAGTTACAAGAAATGGGGTGGGATTTAAGCAATGGGGAGAACAAAATTGTTATATTTAAGTTGGAAATGCCCACCTCGCGTTAGTTTATAACCAAACAGTTTCAATAGCCCGGAACACAGCAGAACATCTGAAATATTATCAGTAATGCTAATGAGCACCGTTATTTTTCTGTCCCCAAGGTGGATTTAAACTGTATATTGGTGAAGCAAGGTTGCCAGACTGTGGTGGGCCATTCCATAGCACACTGTCTTTGGCCAGTGTCATGGCCTGGTAATGAAGATCGCCTTGGTTATACTGGATAATTTTGTTGGCAGTAACCCGGTAACGCTTAAATTATTTTTTATTTAATTTTTTTTAGGTAAACGGTTTTCTCTGATAGACTCAGTTGCTCTATATCCACGGTCATCTAGTAATTTAGTTTTCTTTTTCTGGTACTGAAACGCGACCGACAAGTCAAACGGCCAACTATTTTTTCAACGGTGACACATTTATTCTATTTACCTAACTAGTTAATTTGGTTAGACAGCGCACGAATATTGAATAACATTTTTCGTGTTCGTTTAGGCCTTAAAATCCTCGCTGCGCTCGTATTTCAATCTGGCCTCTCGGGCAATTAGAAAAATCCAATTTACACAGAACCTCGTTGCATAAATAACTATTATTGTTTTCAACTGTCACAAATTCTCATTTTTCTCCTTTGTAAACTGCCCTAAAGCAAAAAATAGCAGATAACCAACCGTTGCCCTGGACAACACATGCAAAGTTACATTTCTGACAGGTCTGGAAGCTTCAGGGACGTCGTTTCAAACAATAAAATTTTGTATGCAACTCGTTTCTGTACAAATTGGGCTTTTCTAATTGCCCTCTTGTCTCTCAGGCAATTATAAAAGCCCAATTTACACAGAAACTCGTTTGTAATAACCCAGATATCGCCACTCTTCCGCCAAAATTTAAATATTTTAAATTTCAAATTAAACAAATTGGCCATGTCGTGAGCGTCATCGAAGCGGTAGGACCCCTACGTTGTGTATTTTGAACAAAATGGCGGCAGACTAGCTCGGGATGCAAATGGCGGACCTGCAGGTTGGACAAACTTCGAAATAAAAATGCATAAATCGGTGGAAGGACGCCTGTATTTATTTTATGCACACATGAATAAATACATTCTCGTTTTCATTTACAATGCTGATTGATCCAAAACCCGATCACATGGTAATTTAAACAATTCAGCGGTGCGACTCTACATGACATAACAAGAAAAATACATAACACAATAAATTTGTCTACCCACCTCTTGAGGAGGGTAGAAAGTAAGAGTTTCCTTTCTTTTTGTTTTTTTTTTTTATTGTCGGAACGAAACTATACAACAAATCAAATAACAACGGTTGCTCAGAACATAAACCCGTAATACAAGAACAAAGCGGCACCGTGAAACAAATGATATATCTAGTCTAGACACTGTAAATGGGATGAGTAAAACCCCCAAAAATCATCCACAAACGATGGCGCACCATAATCTTTTCAATCTCTAAAGTTACACAATATGTTCCATAAGATTTCGCAACAACATCCTAGATTACAATGACAGACAATCCAATTTCCTAAACGAATATTACGGACCTCGGACTCTCAGCTCTTCAAGATAGCACGCGTTCTTCGATCGCGAAGTTAACCTAGTTCTCGCCCCCCAGTCTCCTAATTTCTACCCTAGTGACGTCGGGTGGTCCAGGTCCCTCCGACACCTAACTCGTTATGGGTGCAGTGCCCTCAACTTGTGTCCTTCGAATCGCCCCTGTGGGTCCCACACCATATGAAACAGAGGCCTTCCACCGAGGACGGTCGAGAAACTACATGGCCAAGGTCACACGTCATGAAAAAGCCTCGTGGGTCCCACGTGGGCAATCTCACGTCGGCCCTTTTGAATTGGTCTCGTTTTTCATTGCAACGTGGATGAACTGACCCCGCGTCTACACTCCTAATTTCGGCCAAACACGTACTACGTTTTTCCTTGTGGCAAATGGAAGGCCGTTCCCAAAATGGACTCCCGTTTTCCCTATTTAAATCGCTGACGCAATATGGTCTGTTAAGGGTTCCTCTCTTTTTAACCCTACCCTGAAAATGGACTCGTCCCGCGGATTTTAACTACCTGACAACTTTATTACGACATTCCTCAAGAATTTACCCACACTATCAATTCCTACTTCACCCGAGCTTATCGGAATAACAAAACGAAATAACATACCTGCCAGACACTACTTGTTGTCGATAAGATCAGACTACCTGAATTACAACGCGCAAACTGTCGGCGACACACGAGGTTCGCACCTGTAATCGACCAACACGTGTCTCCTCCGCGATTGGTGAATGTTTACGGAGCACGGCCCTGATTACATTGACAATACACAAGAAAGTGCACGACTCGGGATTCGTAACCGCAATAACTACATTTTCAACTAAAACAATAACAATGAAAACAACGGTTCAACCAACACCACCCGTTCACTTCAAGAGCTCCAAATCGAGTACCGTGCCCGTGTCTTTCGTGTACCTACCAACCGTACGCAATCCGAATCTACCAACAGTGAACAACAAAAGAACCAAACAGTTCCTCTTGCGTTTGTTTCGGCGGCGGCAATTTGAATTCAAACTGGGGTATTACACGTTGCATAAATAACTATTCCAAAGATTACCCAGTAAAGGTTTCTGGAAATTTAGCCGTCTCTGAACGAAGATGAGATGATAAGACATTGATTCTACGCGACCATTAATTTTTTTTTTATAGAGGAAACGTTTTGGTTTTAATAATCTGGAGTCCAAATACAAGGTGATCAAGAAGGACTGTTTGAGTTGGGAATTCAATTAAGAATATTTTTTTATTCGGCTATTTGCAATATACCTACAGGTTATTCAGATAAGAATACGAATTTACCTGAGGGCAGTAGGCAACCCAAAAATCATCAGTCAGGGATATCATTTCTATATTTATATTATAAATAAAACATGTTATCAACTAGTGCCCGCAATTATTAATTTTTGCTTCATTTTTACAAAAAAAATATTTTTGATTTTTAATTTTTTTCTTGCGGGGGGACGGGGATGTTGCATAAATAAAAAGAAATAATATTAGATATCATTTTTTTTTATAATATACTTAATAATTGCAGCCGGTTTTAAATATTTATTTTAGAAAAATTAAAAAATTATTTCACTTAATTAAGGGACTCTTAAAATCGATATCGGTTCAAGTTTTTACAATTATAAATTGTAAATTTAGAGCCCAAATTTAAATTCAACACCAAAGAAAAAGTCTAGGTGTTATGTTAGAAACGTGAGTATTAGAATTCACATTTGTGCAAGATAATACTTCGATAATATCTTCAATCGAATACGTTACAAAATGCAACTGTAACTATCGAATTTTTGCAAGTATTCCAGAACCGCTACGTAAAGGAACTCCATTTGCATCTGAAAATTGATTGGTTCAATAAAAATTCCAGATATTCGGTGATTACTCATCCTAGATTGTAATTTTTGCAACGATGGTACAATGTCAAGACAAATTTGTACTTACCGTAGTATTGACAAATTGCTTACAACTTCTTCTTACTGTTCTTACACCGTTGCATATATCAAATTCAACTTCTTTTTGAAATTTCTCGATAATGTATGACAAAGCAGCAAAGAAACCGCTGGCAACTATTCCATCGCTGTTAAAATATTTTTTGAGAGTGAAAGCACTTTAAAAGTGGAATACTTACTGACAAGCCAGTAAAATCGGCTTTTCAAAATAGTAATTTTTTTGAATATCGTCTAAAATGTTAAGAACGCTTTCAACGTTCTGCGGAACCACTTCTGTTGAATTCCAGCGCGTCAATTGGAAAAGGTAGATTCTCTGTATGTAATTTATCTGCAAATATTTGCGTTTTATATTTATTTTGTTTATTTACGTTTGTCCGTCTCACGTTAGTTGTTTGTGTTGTATATTTTAACAACAATTCTGTTGTAGTACAGTAGTTAGTACATATCTGGTCCACTGCCTTTACGCTAACATCCGAATCGTATTTCCTGTTTGAATATGGCCATATCTACAATTCCTTCTGGTTAGGAAAATATTTAAAATCAAGTTATTCCGCTCTTACGTCACATTTCGACTCATTTAAAAACAGGATGATTTCAATTTTTTCCTGGAGGACTAAGTCCCAAAAATTTGATAAGGAATTTTCGTGTGGTTGCGGAAGAACAACATATTTTTTACTTTTGGCGTAACCGTCGACTTGAAAATGAACGTATTTTAGGAAGTGCTTTTATCGAAATTGCGACCAACCTGGTATGCCAGAGAACGGAGTGGCAACCTGGTAAGGAATCCAGGACTGAACTTCTTCATCGTGCCAGTGTAACCTGTCTAAGTAATTGAGCTGTGCTTTGTACCGTTTCAGAGCGAAATTTTCTCTGATTATTTTTCTGAACACATTTTCCTCTTCCATGAGACATTCTAGAACGACGAGGTGCGCAAGAAGGTATTGCTTCTAAAAGTTAAAGTCTCACACGGCACTAATCTTTGTAATTCTTTACCTCGGTGCTGACCATGTTAGGTCTTTGGTCTCTCAAGTCTTTGGTCAACTTGTAAAAGTCGATCTTGTTTTGCTCGGTGGCCATTTGCAACGCCATATCGCACAAAATCAAAGTTCCAGTCCTGTTCACTCCAGAACTGAAACACCGAGTCTTAGTGGCGGAAGACAATCACCACATGAAAGTTACCTGCAGTGTATTACTATGGGGGTGGTACTATTTTCGCGAATGTTTCTTATTTGTTTGACCAGAGGAACCACTCGATCTGGATACAGAGGAGTCAGCTGATCAGGATTCCACTTCAAGTGGTAATGTTGCACCGCCCTCACCTCTCCTCTGTAATTCATTTCGAGCGTTCTTCGGTCGTAGTGTTCAAAGTTTTCTTCACTTTTTAGTGTGATGCCCATTTCGCCGCATTCAAAAATGCAATTGAGTCTTTGCGGCCAGTACTCGGCGCATTTTCTCTTAAAAAATAAGTTAATAAGCGAGGTTACGTTAAACTGTGAGACGAACAGACTTTTTTGCTTTCTACGAAATTAGTGGCCATAACAATCGTCTGAACTTGTTCCTGCCAGATCATCCTCCAGAAATCTCTGACCGTGGAGAATTTGGGTCCTTGGGTGGCGATATAAGCTTTCGGATGACCCAAACCCTATAATATTTATTTGTAATTGAAAGCGTTCAAAATCGTTCACGAGTTTTTACGTTTATGTAATTCGCGTTTATGTAATTGTCGGTTCCCATACCGTCCATTTTTTGAAGGATTACTCTAGAGTGATCATCTATAAAATAAAATTTCAGATTTTGGTAAAATATTTTATTTTTGTTGAAAGTTATTACATGGTAGGTTTTGCAAGTCTTTATTTTTGTTTACGTTCTTATTCTTTAGAGCCACTGAGATAGTTTTGATCACCTTCGCTGGAACAGACTTTACCTTTCTATTAGCGAATGTTTAAAATTTTTCAAACAATTTACTTACCCGAAATTGCCCTTCTAACCCTTTCCACACATTTTTCGTATTATGTTCGAAATCATTTCTGTCGATGCTCGTCTCAAGAAGTAGATTTTCTGCAGGAATTAGAATCACATGTTCTGTCTTGTTATCGAATTCTAACTGGCCGTGTTTGGCTTTTGTATTTGCATGATATTGTGATCTTTTTTCGTCCACTCTGTAGTAGCTAAAATTTAATTAGTGTGTATTACTGAAAACTCTTTCAATCATAATTAGATTTTAAATTATTTTTGACCACAAGTGGACGCGTGTGAACCAGACGAAAACAAAAATGGCTCATTTTCTTTTATTTTTTGTGTTTTTTCCAAGATTCACAAATGCCCACTACAGTGCATACGATTTAGAAAATAAGTTCACACAAACCTGCATAATTTGTGTAAGGCTAATAACAATAAGAATAACGTTGCAAATATCGATAAACCAACAATGAGGAATATCTCCCAAGAGGAGTTTGTCAGAATGTCTTTCTTAACATCTTTGACCGGATAGTCATGATAGATGCCATCGAAGGACTTCTCTATAAGATATAATGCATCACTTCTATTGTTTCCAAGTGAAAGTATTTTGTTTTCTGTTGTCAAATAGATGTCATCGATTTCTTCTAATTTAGAAATCGTGGATGGACTGTCAACCTCAATTTTTCCTTTTTTTTCTTTCAATTTAAAAGTTTTTATGGCAGTGTCTTCATTTGCTTTATCAGTGATTAATAGATGAAATTGGCTAAAAATAATTTTGTTCATTTTTATCTTGTAACAACATATTTATTTGAATTGAAATGTTTCGAAATCTCTCAATCAAAAATTAATGTTTTGCGTAGTAAATAAAACAACTTAAGATTATGTGAAATAACCTAAATAATACAAGGTCTATCGGGACTGGTGGACCAAAATAATACGGTGAATTCATCATCTTCAGGGAATAATAGGAAAAATGTTCAAAAAAATCTATCTTCAATAGTGATTAGGAAAAAAGCAATTTAAACTGACCAATCCTGTTGTTGATGTTAAGTTACCTATAAATTAGTTTTCCTGCTATATTTGTAACTATGGACGCATTTCAAATGATACATATGCATTGTTGGGTATCCGCATTGTTTGTGCAATAATGGACGTTTTTAGGTTATAGTATTTTTCAGGTTATAGTATTTCTGCTAGGATGTTCCCTATTGGGAAAACGAACTGCGTACTCCTGAGCAGCAACTGTGGCACTGTCATCACACTGTCCATATAAGACAGGCACATCAAAATATTCTGAAGAAGTAAACATTAAGCGTTTTTAATGACTTTTGTAATTGTCAGAAATAATTTATTATGACATAATATTTAATTATTATGTCTTTGCAACAATCAAAATTGTTTCGATAGTTATTAATATAATTTTTTAAGGTAATTTTATATCTACACGCGATTGGTCAATTAACAAGCGTTCTTATTTTAAAATCTAATGAAGATGGATTTTTTATTTGTAAAAAACATGTATTTAATATGCAAATTAGAAAAAATATCACAACAAACTCGTTTTATAAAACTTAAAGGCACTCGTTATTTACAGGCACTCGTGTCTGCGGCAGTCGTGTTGCAAATCTGACTTGTGTCTTAATATAAGCTTTATAGAACTCGTGTTTTAATATATCTATTATTGTAGTATAATTTGAAAATTTGCTTTGCAGGATGAAAATCCAAACGATTTATACCTCTCTGTGTTAAATAGTTTCGGTTTTGGTACCATAAACCGACATGACTCTTGCGAACATATCTGTATGGTTGGTTTGGATGATAACATGGTGTTAGAAGGGATGAGTGTAATGTTAATCTTACTGGGTTCTCCTTTACAGTGGTTGACTGCGTAAATGTCAACCGAACATGGAGTTTGGTATTCTAATGAAATCTGAAACAAACTTGTTATTTTACAAAAGTGCTTCTCGCGGTTTGTAACTTTTTCTAACGTTTGGTAGACAATTTATAAAGCTAGAAACACGAAACTGCGACATTTTTAATAGTCTTTATGAAAAGCGAAATAAACGTGTACAATAGTAATAATTTACATTAAAGTACGGTAGGTGTATTTTCCAGCGCGAAAACTAGGTTTCAGGTTCGAGGCGAAGCCGAGGGCCTAATTATTTTGAGCGCTGGAAAATACCTATGTCAAATATGAAATTTGATTTTTGTCAAGGATGTAGATTTGCTTATCATGTGCGTCACAAATAAATATACTCGCATCTAATCAAGTACATAATCAATCACTTATGATATTACGTTGATTAGGGGGCACTTTAATAGGTAAAACACAACATTATTGATCGGCAAAAATAAAAAATAAGTATTGTGTGATTTTGATACTGGAATATGTTAACTTATATATTTAAATGATAGGTATCAAAGAAAATCGGCCATTGTTTATTTTCATTAAACTACAAAACAAAATATTTTTCCCATGCACCAAACATGGTATTTTAAATAATAATGAATCCCCGAATATTGGATTATCATTGCTATTATAAAAACATTCTACTTAAAACTTGTAATTTACATTTTTTGGAAGTTATGTGAAGAACTTGCGTTTTTCGAGAGAAGAGTGATCTTTAGTTTTTTTTTATTACGAAAATATGTATTACAATGGATCTCGTGAGCATCTTACGAGGCTTGAGATGCTATCACTTGAGAGCTACTGATTTAGAGCACAACAAATTGTTAAAAACAAATATTTTGTCATGTCTGCATCAGAATGTAATCATCAGATTATTATCTTCAATGACAACTAAAAGTATTTTTTATTATTACTCAAGGATAAAATATTTTTTAGATGGTTTAAAAACACACAACAATATAAAAGGGATGTATGTATAGAGAGAAAATGAAAATTTTCACTCGATCCCTCTAATATTGGATTACTATTATCATAATTCTTCATTAGAAAACTCACGTTTTACACATTTTTTTTTTTCTAAAATACACGCTGAAATTTCTTCAAGGCATAATGATTATTTTAATTTTTAATTTTGTAAATTTAGATAGTTATTGCATGTGTGTTTACTTAAACCACAATGGTTTGAGTTTGAGAAGTGTTTAAGAAAAGGGGTGATCCAATAAAACTTTGATTATCTGAAGAATGATTAAAATTGAAGTGATTATTTTTTCGAATGAAAATGTTAAAAAGCTGGTCAGTTTACCTGTTTTATAATAGAAAAAAATTAACGCCACAATGTAAAACACTTACCTAAGCAACTGTAATCAGACATTAAGCAATCGTAAAACGCCGGTGACTACGAAAATTTTGCAATACACCATTTTGAAACAACTGAGTATTTTTGTTCATCAAAGTAGCATCATCAACAGAAAATATTTTATTATAAAATTAGACAGTGGGTTTGATCAAATTCTACTATTTGGAAGAGAATTATCACATGATAAATCTCGAAGAAATGAGAATGAAAGTAGGAACATTTGTTCTTTAGGACGGTCTAGATTCGAAACTGAAAATTAAACAAAGCTTGTTCGCTTTGAGACTGTGTATCAACCAGCTGCGGCCAGTTGAATATGTCTCTCATGACGTGACAAGCATTATTGCATAAGGTAACTAGTGTTGAAATGTGAAGTTTTCATACTTTCCAAGCTTTTCGATGGTTTGTAAAATAGGTGTCGCGAAATATTTGATAGTTGATGATGCTACTCCATAAGGTAACGGAAATAAAAGTAACTACCAAACCATTCACCACAAAATTTTTGAACACAAGGTAAAACACATCATGGTTGTACGTCGACGTAAATCGCCACATAAAGATCACAATGTGTCTTTCCAGTAGATTTTTGACTGTCAGTACTAGAAAGCCGAGGCTCTGTTACTGCTTACTGTGAAAGTCCGGGTAGTGGAAACGAAAAGACACATTTTTCATTCCCCCCCGAAGGGGGGCGGGCTGCTGAGGCTTTCCAGAGCCTTTTGCATTGACAGGCAATTTCGGGATGGGTGCGGTGAGGATGGGTGCGGAAGGAAGGTAGTAGGTACTGAGGGGTAAATACTGACCCAGCATTCGCCTTATCTGTGATATGAGACCTATGCTCATACCACGATGTGATGTAGTGGGGAAACTCCTGAAAAAACCCACTACAGATCAGGCGGCACCGGGGTTAGAACCCGGGACCTCCCGAATGCAAAGTGGCGCCCTAGGCGCTTGGCCACAGTGCTCGGTCCGGGTAGTAGCTATTGCCATAGTCGATGGAAAACCATAGAAATTTATGGTCTCGATACTTGTACTTCCATCACGACAACGTTCCACTACTTCGTATGCAACATACAAGATTTTAGAGAATTCAAAACTGACGTCTTGACTTGCCTCTTAGTCGAGGCTCTGTTTGTTACTGTTTCCTAATACGTGAAATATAGTTGGGGCTATTACCATAGGCGATAGAAAAGCATCGAAATGTATGTCTCGATACATGTATTCCATCAGGACAACGCTCCACTACTTCGGATGCAACATACAAGAATTTTTAGAGAATCAAAACTAACGTCTTGACTTGCCTCCTTAAACTCCTGATCTTGCTTCCTGTGAATTTCACTTACCAGGAATCAAACCAACCTAGACGGTTTTCCAACAGTGACAAACTTTTGGGGAATTGAAATGTGAAAAGACTGTTTAGTGACTGGTTTGGGCACATGCATTTTTTGAAACATTGTTATATTGAGATGTATTCGTATATTGCAAAACTTACGTATCTGACAATCTACGTACTTACCTTTTGGCTGTAAGTTATCTGATTTTTTTTGGCAACAACTGCATAGTCCATAATTTCGTTTTTCTTCATCAAAATTACCTCGAACTTGGTAAGAGGACAATACTGAATCGACGGTTGCTCCCACGACAGGATAGTTTCATTTTCGGAAGAATAACTCACTAGTATATTTTGTGGGGGGGCTGGAGGTGCTGCAAAAACCATACATTTTTATAAATCGTCGTATGTTAAGCAGCGATTTGTAACCTTGTGGCACTGTTTTTGCCGATATTTCCTCTGAGAGATCCCATTTCTGATTATCCATTTCTAATCGTTCCACCTAAAGACAACCTTTTTAGTAACGAGACGATAAGTTCTTCTTGATGCACTTACAATTAGAGAATAATCAATGCCCTGTGTCAAGTTGTCGATTCTTCCACAGACAAAACCGTCCCAGAATTCACATCGAGACAATGTCTCAAGTTTCATTGGGCGTGAGTCGGGATCAGATTTTTTGTACCAAATCCGGTAATCCGACTCGCTGGTTTTTAATGGTAGTTGGAACTTTACCCATAACGTAGTTTCATTGTTGCAGTAAACCGACATATTCATGCCAGGAGGATCTGATTGGTTAAAATTAATAGACAGGTCTTTTTTCCAATTTATTAACTTACTTAATTGGTCCGGTTTGATGCTGTAATATATTCTCGCACTCTCTGATTTCCTAGCAATCACTATTGCTTTATAATCTGTAAAAGGGGTTAAATTTTCGAATTTGTACGTATTTTCTCCATCATCATCAACGGAGTTAACAGTAATGGTGTGGTTGTACACTAGTTCATCTTTACACCATCCACTGTCACAGAAATACTGTAAGTCATAAGTGATATTTTCCTCAGTTTCCTCAAAGTCAGGTAATGTCACATGAATTCTGTTTGAGACAAGCTTTATATTTTGTGGCATCGGTATCTCCCTAAGATTTGAAGCGATTTTTATGTCCATTTTTTTAATTCCATCTAAACACTCTCCTGTAGAAGGATGGCAACTTGGACATTCAGTGGGGCATTTATTTTTGCAAAACAAGCCCCATGTGCCGGAGACACATGCTGAAAGTGACACCATTGGTGAAGGTTTAATTTCTTATTTATTATGTTTTACTTTGGTTGCAAAATGGTTCTTGGTAACCCCAACTGCAAAAACAATTTGAACCACCCTGACAAATTCTGTGGTTCTCGCAGTTTGGATAAGATGCTCCCAATATTGTGCTGCAGCTTAAGTTGCATTCGCTACCCAAGAAGCCTGCTTTGTCGCACAACACCACGTTTTCGTCACGAACAGGTTGTTTTGAGGAAGTTAATACTTCACATACGTACTTATCGGGTTTCTCGCCCTTTAATTCGACTTGATATACTTCTAAAATTTTTGTTTATAAATTCAAAGATAAAAAGTGTTGTTTGTATGTTGCAAGATTAAATGATGACATACCGACAAAACAAGCCTTGATGAGGGGAATTACTGGAAGGAAAACAAGAGGCGGGGCGAGATCAAAGTGGATGCAAATGGTGAAAAGAGACAGTTTCAGCGCTTTCAGGTTTTTTACCTGTGTCGCGAGTGCAGAATCTTATGTCGTCGACAGCCCAATAACCTTCAGTTGTTCCCTGCACCTTGTGTCTTCTGTAGAAGGAGAGGTGCGCCTTTCCAGAATTCTTGGCATGAATTTCAATTTTATGCCACGTTTTAAAGGAACCTTCTACATTGAGCCCATTGACTGTTACGTTTTGACTACTACCTTGTTCACTTTTTAGGTTTATGTCCAAGAAGCAGTCGCTATCCACAGACACGTACATAGAAAGACATAGATTGTCACCAAAGGAAATATCAAGATCTGGCTCTTGATTTAGACTGATGGTGTTAGCTGATCTGAAAGTATCTGTAAATTTTTTTATTGTTACTATGTCTTTTTGCAATAATCGTCCAATAGTTACAATTATGCAGTCTCCATAAAACTTTATTTGAAATTCTTTTGAAGTAGAGCCAATAGGGAATATAATCTAAGTGAAATGTTTTAACTATCATTCTTTCTTCGGAGTAGAGATGAACGGTGTTTTCCTTCCTTTCAAAGGTGTAGTGTGACCAACGGCAAGATTTCTCTTTCTTGGAAGGCTGTTTTGTGATGAATATATAAATATAGAATACCTAATATTTTTTTTATGTTGAGCTTACGCCTCTAGTGTTTGATGTAAAATTTAGCCGTGTGTCGTTGAAAAAGTCTTCACTCATTACAGTGAAAGTCACCGTGTCGTACTCGTACATGCACATGGAGAAAGAGAATGAACTGTTGTACAAGTTACCGCCGTAGGTTTCGTCGTACAATTTGAAGCCTAAACACGAATATTTGAAAAACATATTTTAATTTTATCTTTCTCTTTCACCTTCCCAGCGTTTGTCAGTTACAGGATAATGGTTAGAGAAGAGTGAACTTGTAGGTGTCCAGTCTTTAGTAATCCAGTTGTCAATTTCAGGTTGCCGTTGACTGAATTCTATCAAAAAAATTATTTCTAAAAGTGAAGATTCAAAATGCTTTTCAAATGAAATGTATAATATTGCTAAAGTTACGGAGCTCTGTAAATTCTAACACCTGAATGAATTGCGTGTTAACATGTTACATTTAATTAATACCTAATGTAATTAACCGTAATTCAGTAATGAAAACTAAGTTAAGGTAAAATACCTAAAAATACTGAACGTGTTGTAAGATTAATTTTACCTGGGAGTGTACAGTTTGTCCACATAAGCAATAATTTTCCCTCGCAAATAGAAGTGATAAGATAAGATATGTTCTATTTTCGCAAACCAAATTGAACTAGAGCGTTCTTTATATACTACGTTACAAAAGAATCAGAGGACCAAATATTTATTGAACGATTTCAACGAAATTAACAGAGTTTGATAAACTTAACGAAACATATGTGTCGATGAAAGAAAATAACAATCAATAAATTTGTGGAACCACCACGATTTCTTATGTATTTAGCAACACGTCGAGGCATGCTAGAAATTAGATGATCAATATCAATTCAGTGTTGTCTTTCCCTCCACCATTCAACCACGATGACGTTGAATCAGAGGAATGGACGGTAGGATTTGATGCCAAAAGATGTAATTCTTCTATAAACTGTAACCATAGATACTTTAAGACCATTCAGTGCCAACCAATCGTTTCCGCGATGTTGAAAATTGATCTCTCAGAGCAACAAAACGAAGAGCTCGATCTTCACGCTGTAGTGCTTCTAGGACGTCCTGCTCTAGGTCTGTTCTCTCCAGACCAGCAGCGTACGATGACCGAAACTCTACAACCCACTCTTTGGGAAATCTCGCGAACAGAAAGCCCGCTTCTCGCATATCAATAATTCGATCCTTGTCAAAATCATGTAGTTGATGATGTTCTGCACGGCGCGGCATGGCGTTCAGCTCGCGGCATTTTTTTTAACTCTTAATATCACAGTGTCATAATAGCCAAAGCCTAATTTATTTTAGAAAAAATAAATCATAAAAACCAAGACCAATTCTGTTAATTTCGTTAAAATCTAAATATTTAGTATTCAGATTTTTTTGCAACGCAGTATATTTGTAATGATTTCTTTTATGTATCGAGTAGAATTGAATTAATCTTGCATTAACGCGCTTCCTTAAACGTACGCTTCGGTATACATTTTACCTGATTTAATGGGAGGATTTATGTAAACAGCTGATTCTGCATCACTTTTTGTCACAACACAACTAATACTCTCTTCTGTTGAAAGAGTAATAATTTCAGCATAAACTGAAAATGTCGTTAGCTTTATTAACAGGAACAGCCACATCATTCAAGCAAATATCTACTTAAACTGAAATGGATCTGTAACATAGATACTCTATCAACCGTTGTTAACTCCCTTATCTTTTTTGCGTAGTAACTCTGTATTGCCTCTATTTTTTTATTTTATTTTTCATTTATAATCTGAAAATATTTATTTTCAAACAGTACATAAATAACAATTTATGATTTCGAGTCACAATTCAAAACATTAACTCAAGTTGAGGGATATGAATAAGATTATACTGAATGTCTAAATAATATTCTGGTCAAGATGTATTTTGCAATTAATTGAAAGTTACAAAAATATAGTGTGTGGTGGGATCTTAAGGACAACAATTATTTCTTCTGTTTTTTAATCAGATTGCAGATAATTAACATTACACCATTGCACAGAATTAAAGCTAACACTTCTTCGTTATCACATATTATGTAGGTGTAGTACCACGCACTCTCAGAAATATCGAACTAAGTTGAGACGATTATAATCCCCCCTCCCCCAAATTGTTACTGCCTTATTGGTTGTATACGACAGAGAAGAACTAATCCGTTGTAAACTATCTTAAAAGAAAACAAAGTCATAATTGCACTAACTTTGGGTAAACTACTGTAGATACAGTCTATTCGCAAGCGGATCGTCAGAGGCTCGTGGCACGCTGGTTGCACCAATTTTTCGAAGAGGCTCGGCTCGCGTAGTCTGTACGCGCCCTTAGACATCAGTTAATTTTGAAAAACTACCACAGATAGAGCTTACCACAACATGGCCCCAAATACCAAGGTACGTGTGCGAACTAAATTAAATTAAAAGATTTTAAATGAAATATTTCCTTTTGTTTCTTGCCAAAATATGATTACTTTATAATTTTGAACTGTATTGTTTAAACAATATTTTTCCATTGTTTTATCTAAACGTTATTTGTATTTATTAAATAAAATTTAATGAAGCATTTGTTTTCCTTATTATTGTAATAAATAATAAATATTTGTAGTGTGAATTTGAAAGATATTCTCAAAAACATATAGTGATTACTGACAAGGATAAAAATCATGGCTATCGGTTATACACTGTGGTTATATGTACATATGTAGTACCGTTATCGTATAACGTGGTGAAACCTATTCCAGAAACCAGTGTTGTATCCGCCAAATACTGCACTAACACATTTATATCTAGAGGAAAGTTATGCTACTAATCTAGGGAGATCCATTATTCACACTATGCAAATATTGTCACTCTTCAAACAGTATAAACATTTGTCTTCTTATCTACAAGATGCGAATAATTTGTATTTGTACACTACTGACTCAAGGTGTCGTTTTAATTCGGTATTGGGACCTATACTGTTTTGTCTATACGAATGGCTTCCTGAAGGTACAAATTCGATTAACAGTAATCGACAAAACATTCAAAGAAATAATATCAATTTCTAACTTAGATATTAAATTATGGTTAAAATTGTTTAAATTCAGAAAAAACCCAAGTTGATCCATTTTTCACTACGTAATCCGTACTTACAAATGATCAGGAATTTATGTCGATAAGCTCAATTGAGAAATCTACATATTATCGTACATTGCAATAAAAAAACACTTTTTAAGACATACTAAAGCCACATGATATCTGATTATCTGAGGACTCATCAAGAGTTTCGTCATCATGACTATTAAAGATTAAACTTATCTTGTACTCTGTAAATTACCGCTGTATCAAAATTTTTCATATTTTGCCGTGCAATATACAGGGTGTTTCTGAAATAAGTGCATTAATTTTAACTGGTAATAGAACTCATCAAAAGGAACAACTTTTCTCTCTGCCATTTTGGCGAAAAACGTTGCGCAATGGCTTAAAAAAAATAGGAAAGATTTTCCTAAAACCGTTCATATCTCCAAAACCAAGCTACCTAAAAACGTGAAACAACCAGATTCTTACGAAGTGGATTTTTTGCTATACGGGTATACTGCTATACTGCATAAAAAATTTGCAAGAATTACAGCATACGATCAAAAGGGAATTGTAAACATGGTATCTGGAATGTTAGTTAATGTTTATTTGCAAAAATCTTCTTTTTTGTTCGACACTGTCAGAATTTGAGAAATTTCTCCTGTGTGAGCGGATTTTGATAAATGTCACAACTTGTCAAAACGAAACGTCAAGCTAATTTTAAAGATTTTAAGCAATTTGGAGCCTTTAAGGGGCTCCTCGAACAAAAAAAAAACGTTGTATTCAACTCGTTCTTGTGTAAATTAGCCCACTCATGCCAAAAAAGCCCAATTTACACACGAACTCGTTAAATAATAGTTATTTAAGTCATAAGGAACGTAAGGACACTATAAGGTTCGAGGAAGAATTGTACGGGTCGGGGGAACCGAGGCCCGTAATTTTTCCGAGAAATTTTAATTCTTACGTTCCGCATGGCTTATTATGTTTTTCCCACTAGCAGAGGTCAATATCCTGCAAAATATCCAAAGTTTCCTTGCCAAATGGTAGTTCGTAAACTCAGAAAATTGAAATGTCTAAAGAAATCGCAAATGCCTGGTTGTCATGTGTGCAGGCACATTTTGTTTTCATAAACAAATAAAAATTTCAAAAGCAGTCCCGTGTAGTGCACTACGGTGAAAAGAAGATGGATATTGAAGAAATTGCGAACGCTACTTGTGAGAATTTATTACCCCCCAAATCTCAAAAGCGTTATGAAGGTACATACACTTGCTTCAAAGAGTGGATGCGAAAAAAAAAACGCAACTGAGGTGACGGAAAATGTACTGTTGGCGTACATGGTGGAACGCTCCTATAAACTGCAGTCGCCCGCTAGTCTGTGGTGTGAGTATTCAATGTTGAAGACCTGTCTCCAATACAAACAAAATACGGATATATCAAAATTCCACAAACTAATGGGATATTTAAAGAATAAAAATCATGGATATACCCCGAAAAAGTCGAGAGTTCTTAACCATGAAGAAATAGTGCAGTCTTCCGACAGGCACCAGATGAAGTGTATTTATTAGTGAAGGCATTTTAATGTCATTTGTAAATTTAACTTAGTTTTACAAAAATATTTTTATTTTAGACGGTAATGGTTGTGGGCATCGCTGGTGCTTGTCGCTCTGACGAACTATGCAAAATAAAGTTAGCAGATATTAATATGAGCGAAAAATTTGTTTTTTTGCATATCGTAATGAAAGTGGCACTTTTTTACACGCAAAATCGTAGTGAAAGTAGCACTTTTTTACACGAAAAATCGTAGTGAAAGTAGTACTTTTTTGTATCATTTTATTCCATCTCCTTGGAGATGATTGTCAAAGCACACCTATTTTTTTTGTAATTTTTCGTAAATCCTTTTAGACCAAATTTTTCAACTTACATCGATATGCAAAAAAAATAGTGTGTACAACACGTTATGAAAGTCTCTTTTTTCACTTATTTGCTTGATTAACTCGGGCTACGCCCTCTTTAATCAATCTGCAAATTCGTGAAAAAAAGTATGACTTTCATAACTAGTTGTACAAATAACTATTTATAAAAATTCCTGACTCTAAAAATTGTTCTAAACGTTCATTCACAATAATTGTAGACAAGTCAGAAGAAGATATTAATTATATAGAAACGTTCCAAAAGTATTATAAAATTAGAGAAAAAGTTCCTGATAATCCTCGTTTTTTTCTGCGATACCATGCTGGAAAAGGTGCCAATCAACCCGTGGGAAATCACACCTTTGCAAAGATTCGGTCCCAAATAGCAAGTTTTTTGAAATTACCGGAAGCAAGTCTTTATATAGGACATTGTTTTCGCCGGAGCGGGGCAACGTTACTGGCGGTGGCTGGAAAAGTTCGAGTGTTGTGTGTGGCAGAATCAGTTAATAATAATAAATTGGAAGTAGCGAATCAAGTTTTTTATAAAAGCAAAATTTTCATCGAGGAGAAATCTAAAGAACCAAAAGAGAAGCATTTTTTAGGAGAGTTGGAGAGTGCATCATGTTTTCCAGTTCCAACTGCATCAACTTCAGCTTCATTTAATGAAAAAGAAGTAGAAAATTATTTTGAAAATGAAAATTTGGTCCTAGGCAACTCATCTTTTTCGAACTGCTCCATTGTGTTCAATATTTAAAGGAAATAAAACCAATGATTTTTGCTAATTTATTTGTTCATATTTATTATTTTCCTAAGAATATAATGAATTAAATTCCGTCGTCAAGGATTAATAGGTAAATAAGCAAATGTTATGGCAATCTTACGATAGTTGTAACCATGAATGCAATGTCATCTTACGAGACTGCTAGTGGGAAACCTACGGCGTGATCAACAATGACTGAGTCTGTTAGCAATGAAACAGTTGAAAAGTGCTGGTGTTTTTTGTCTCGTAATTTGCGGTGATTGATTTTTTTAACTTGAGACGACATTAAAAACATTTTTGGTTATGCCGGTTATGTTTATGCTATTACAAAAATGAATCTTTGATGGTAAATTTCAAATTTGCCAAATTTCATTGTTACCAACAGACTCAGTCATTCTTGATCACACCTTACTATCACAACAACACTAAACTTCGAAAATCCTAATTTAAAAAATGAATCAAGATATGACATGTTGACAATGACGAAGGTTGCCAGTGCTGGGGGATGTCAACTCACTAAATTTGCTTGAATTATTTATAACAAGGCGTTCTCAAGCTACAGGCCAGGATAGTGGCCGTGTTGCCACATTCCCTGGTAGGCCATTCCTTGACCTACAATGTTACCAAAATTTGAAACTAATTCGACATTTAAAATACATTTTGACAAGTCCATGGTCAAATTCGTCAAATTGAATGTCATTTAAAAGTTGCGTACAAAATTGTTACTAAAATTATGCGTCTTCTTCTTCAAATTACGTAGGTACTGTAGTACCTGTATTGAAGTTTCCCTCAAATGAGGAAACGAAGCCAATTTGGAAAGAGATTTTAAAAATTGAAGAGTGAAGAATTCGCAAAAGCAGCTATGCTTGTGCTAAACATTTTAGGGAAATAGATATCAATGGGGACAAAATGAAGCGACTCGTGCCAAACGCGGTGCCAATAACTTCTAATTACGAAAAAATAACACTTTGTGAAGAAACAATCAAAATTAGTAATGACGACACAATCACTGGGGAAAATCTTTTAGCTTTAAAAACGAATGAAATGAGACTGGGAAGCAAATTACAAGAAATGGGGTGGGATTTGGGTAATGGGGAGAACAAAATTGTTATATTTAAGTTGGAAATGCCCATCTCGCGTTACTTTATAATCAAACAGTTTCAATAGTCCGGAACACAGCAGAGCACTCAAAATATTGTCAGTAATGAGCACCGTTATTTTTCTGCCTCCAAGGTGGTTTTAACTGTCGTAAAATTAGATAATTAGATATTTGACAAATGCAAATACAATGACAGGTTTAGTGGCTTTCGAATTTTTTCACTAAATGTTGGTGAAGCAATGTTGCTAGGCTGTGGTAGGCCATTCCATAGCACACTGTCTCGGGTTAGTGTCATGGCCTGGTAAATGAAGATCGCCTTGTTTATAAACATTTGGTATAAGAATTATGTATTACAATACAAACATCCTTGTCAGTAATTCTTTTAATATTTAAATCTATTTTTATTTCGGATTTTTTGTAGATACTAACCATCTGATTTTTTTTATCTGCTTATGCGTACTTTGTGTTTATTTTGTAAATACATACATGTATAATCAATAAACGGCTAAAAAATATAACAGAAGAGTGATAAGGAAACAGCTGCAAATATTGCGATTGTGAAAACTAAGTACAGTGTGGAATAAAATGATTTGTATCTAGTTAGCTTTGCATTACCCTTGTAAAAATACGAAATGCCGCTCTACAAAAAAAAGAAAGCCTAACCTCAAAATACAGAGTGTCCCAAAAATGGCGTACTAACGGTGCACTACGGTGTAGAAGAGATTACCGTAAACGTCAGAAAAATGTTAAAAAAATTCCATTGGACTTAGTTGCTGATTTGGAGGTCTTTGAAAGTGGCACTTAACAGGTCAATTATTTTGAAATATATGTATGAAATTGTCATGGCAGCTACCTCTCCTCGTACACATTATCACAAAGTACAAGATCACTCACTACCAATATCTAATCTTGCATAATAGAGAATTTAGAAGCTTTGGAAATCTAAAAAATTATTTTAAATCTACTACGGTAACATTTCAAGGTAATGATGTACGAATATATCTTTGTTTACATTGTATTATCGTTAATAATAATAATAAAAATAATTGATTTTTTTTCATGTACATTTAAACATCCTCGATACGGTACTAAGTAGTTTGTACGCCATTTTTGGGACATCCTGTATATGTATATCCAAATTCCAAATGTGATTTATTGCGAAGGGATGATATGAATGTAAAGTTGAGATTGAAATTAAAAAGGAGTTAACAAAAGCAAGTCACAGCTAGTGTTGAAAGTGGCCACCAACGTTTGTTAATTCAATTTATTAAATTGTAACAATTGTCAATTCGATTTATGACATTTATTGACAGAACTAATAGTTCGGCACTTCGAAAAAAAAAAGTAGAGCGGTACTGGAAAATTTACATGTGCAAAAATTCCATAGGTAACTAGATGTAAATCACTTTATTCCACACTGTACATACTATTGGGAGAAAAAAAGTGGGACATCAACATCACTGTCTTGACTTTTAATGTGAAATTACCATTATCTGTTTCTAACCCTACTTTGAATTGGCTGACGTTGTATTGTAGGTTGTAGGGAATGAGTGTAAGTAAGAACGTAGTGAATATTTATTTAATGCAAAGTTTCAGTTAAAATTTACCTTTATTAATTATACAACTTATTGAGTTTGAAAGTGTAATATGTATGTAGTTATTTATGTGACGCGCTTAGTAAATTAATCTTTACGGGCGCGCTTGCACTTGTGGGCCGAGTGACGTAAGGAACGAGTCTCCATAAGCCAGTAAGCCCATTAAAGATTAATTGCTAAGCGAGTTGCATACAAACTTTTATTTCCACCTTCAGCCTTTAAATTTCGTTTTTTAATTGTTATTTATGTTTATAAAAATTTTGTAATGAAAGGCGGTGAGGCAATTATACCTACGTCGTCATGGTGTTGAGATAAACAACAAAAATACTGTCAGAAGTTTTGTGAAATTTGTTGCAAAAAGAAAGGCTTTAATGCTCAATGAAAACTTTGAAGGCGATTTTCTTGAAATGCAAGAAAATAACCACGGAATTACCAACGCTGCAAGTGCGGTTCTCTACTGATTCGATCCCAGGAGCGATATGAAAATGACTCTCGAAAAGGATCAAAATGCATTATTAACGTATGTGATTAGTTAAATGTGTTTGTGTTTATAATAAACTTTTTCAAAAATCATTTAATTAGTTTTGAATAATTATAATTTTTTGATGAGCCTTATAAAGTCCTTACTCTTCTACGTGCCTGTTAAATATTACAGCGCTCTGCCTGTAACTACCACAAATGCCATTTACTTAGAAGGTGGAAATAAATATATTTTTGTCAGATGACACGTTTCAGTTTTAATTATAAAATTGCAAACAATAACACTCAGCAATGTATATACACTGCGTTTTTTATTTCGCTGAACATACAATGTAAAATGGCTATGTTCAGTTCTAAAATGGACAACTCAATTCATTTGAAATAGGCAACCAAACTTACAGATCCATGAATCCTATGTTCAGTTAAATAAAAAACTCACGGTAGAATTAATCACATTATCTACATTTCCATTTCTATTGTCTGTCATTACTAATTTTTGTTGTATTCTCCACTCTATTGTTTTCCTAATCTAACCATTAAAATTATACTATCCCTCCGCCACCCGGCGGCACGGCAATTTTGCCGGAGTACATACACTATTACGGATATTACTATCAAGTAATAGTGCAGTGCTTATCAACATAATTACCGGCGTCTCGCCTCCGCATTTTGATTTTGTTGTGTATTATGTTCTGTGTCAATGTTAAGGAATTTCCTCACGATATGACATGAGTATAATAATATACCTTTTTGAATTTCAAATTATGTATCATAAATTTTAAACTCTCGAAGGTATTCCACCGCTGCCCAATATAAAAATTCAAGTTGTTCCTGAAAAAAAATTATTTTTAAAACATCACGAATCAAGTCCGACGCCATATTACGACAGATTGGACACACTGAGAACGACCTCACCTAATAGTCTTAACTGCAGAAAAAACGTCACAGTTATGGTCCATATTCATCTTTTAAGCCAAAGCTGCAAAAAGTCCGCTGGCTGTTGCTCCATCACTAAAATCGTTACTATTCGACTTAATACGACCAACTACCTACCCTTAACTTACTAGCAACTGACAATAATTTGATTGCTGCTTTTCATGACTCTTTTCCACACGAGAATCAAGTCTTTTATTCACAATCGGTTAGTAACGTACAGCTTTTCGAGTACAGACCAACCGGTCAGTGAAAAAGGAGTCAGTAATGAGTCGTAAGGGGTCAGTAATGAAACCCATAACTGACCCGTGGTGGCGCTACTGTCGCACCAATCGCGAAAATCGCTGTACGTTTTTCTGGTATCGTAATTTGCTTTTCTCAGGTAAGAGATTGAGAGTTAATTTGTTGTGCAGATTCCCGCAATTCTGGGGAGGGTACACTCTATTTCACTATCGCACATTTTGTTTCTTAAAAAATGTGAGCAAATGTCAATTTGGTTTGACTTTTGTGAACTAAAATTTAATACAATCTCAATCGTGCGCGCCTACTAAGTTTTAATATTTTGCCGAAATAAACGATAATATTACCGAGGTTGGTTTTTATTTATTTTTTATTATTATAATGTAGCCTGTTTTATTACATGATTGATTGTGAATAAAATAGTATACAAACCTCGGCGAAAGTCCATTCCTGTGTCTCGAGAACTAGTTCACCTCGAGGGCAAGCCTCTCCGTAAACTATTGCTCTCTCGACAGGAATGGAACACTTTCCGCCTCGGTATGTAATAGTAGATTACATACCAAGGTGAGAAGTGTTTCATTCCTGTCGAGAGCTAAGATAGTTTACCAAGGCGTAGCCGAGGTGAACTAATGCTCGAGACAGGAATGAAACACATTCCCACCGAGGTTTGTATACTCGTTTATTCGGAAAATACTAATCTAATATTCTGTCAAATTTCACTTAAAAATTCCTGCTAAAAACTTATTAACACGATCCAAAGTTTTTGTCATGTAAATCCCTATGGCCAGCGTTAAAAAAGGCACTGTATATTTAAATGATATCAAACAACATCGGCCATTGTTTATTTTCATTAAACTACAAAATATTTTTCCCATGCACGAAACATGGCATTTTAATTAATGTAGTAAATGAAAGTAAGAGGGATGTATTGCTATTATAAAACATTCTACTTCAAACTTGTAATTTCCATTTTTTGGAAATTATGCGAAGAACTTGCGTTTTTTGAGAGAAGAGTGTTTTTTTTATTATGGAAATATGTATTACAATGGATCTCGTGAGCCTCTTACGAGGGTTGAGAGACTATCGCTTGAGAGCCACTGATTTAGAGCACAACAAATGGCATTTGGTTCTGTTAAAAACAAATATTTTGTCATGTCTGCATCAGAATGTAAAGATACATATCAGATTGTTATCTTCAATGACAACTAAAAGTAGTTTTTATTATTACTCAAGGATAAAATATGAATCAACAGTTATTACATATACATATTGTTATATCGGTAAATTTTAAAACAGAATTGCACCAATTATTGCATAAAGTAACTAGTGTTGAAATGTGAAGTTTTCCATTCAGTTTATGTTACTTCCCAAGCCTTTCGACGGTTTGTAAAATAGGTATCGATGGTTCTCCACTTCCACTCTTTCGTTGTACACTTCCTGTGTCGCGAAATATTTGAAAGTTGATGATGCTACTCCATACGGTAACGGAAATAAAAGTAACTACCAAACCGTTCACCAGAAAACTTTTGAACACAAGTTAGAACACATCATGGTTGTACGTCGACGTAAATCGCCACATAAAGATCACAAGGTGTCTTTCCAGTAGATTTTTGACTGTCAGTACTAGAAAGCTGAGGCTTACTGCTTACTGTGAAAGTCCTTTAGTGGCCATTGCCATAGCCGATGGAAAAGTATCGAAATTTATGGGCTTTACTTGTACTTCCATCACGACAACGTTCCACTACTTCGGATGCAACATACAAGATTTTAGAGAATGCAAAACTAACGTCTTGACTTGCCTCTTAGTGGAGGCTCTGTTACTGCTTCCTAATACGTGTAGTAATCTGGGTAGTGGCTATTGCCATAGCCAATAGAAAAGCATCGAAATGTATGACTCGATACTTGTATTCCATTAGAATTCAAAACTAACGTCTTGACTTGCCTCCTTAAACTCTTGATCTTGCTTCCTGTGGATTTCACTTACCAGGAATCAAACCAACCTCGACGGTTTTCCAACAATGATAAATTTTTGGAGAACTGAAACGTGAAAACACTGTTTAGTGACTGGTTTATGCACATGCACTTTTTGAAACATTGTTATATTGAGATGTATTTGTATATTCCAAAACATACGTATCTGACCTGACCTTTTGGCTGTAAGTTATCTGTTTTTTTTTTTGGCAACAACTTTATAGTCTATAATTTCGTTTTTCTTCATCAAAATTACCTCGAACCTGGTAAGAGGACAATACTGAATCGACGGTTGCTCCCACGACAGGATAGTTTCATTGTTGGAAGAATAACTCACTTGTATGTTTTGTGGGGGGGCTGGAGATGCTGCAAAAACCACACATTTTTATAAATTCTCGTATGTTAAGTAACAATTTGTAATCTTGTGGCGCTGTTTTTGCCAATATTTCTTCGGAGAGACCCCATTTCTGATCATCCATTTCTAATTGTTCGACCTAAAGACAACTTTTAGTAACGAGAATAAAAGTTCTTCTTGATGCACTTACAATAAGAGAATAACCAATGCCCTGTGCCAAATTGTCGATTCTTCCACAGACAAAACCGTCCCAGAATTCACATCGAGACAGTGTCTCCAGTCTCATTGGGCATGCGTCGGGATCAGATTGTTTGTACCAAATCCTGTAATTCGACTCGCTGGTTTTTAATGGAAGTTGAAACTTTACCCATAACGTAGTTTCATTGCTGCAGTAAACGGACAAATCCACACCAAGAACCAGATCTTTTTTCCAATTTATTAACTTACATGATCGGTCCGGTTTGATGCTGGGATATAGCCTTATACTGTCTGATTTCCTCGCAGTCACTATTGCTTTATAATCTGTAAAAGGGGTTACATTTTCGAATTTGTACGTATTTTCTCCATCATAATCAACGGAGTTAACAGTAATGGTGTGGTTGTTTGTACACTAGTTGATTTTTGCACCATCCGCTGTCACAGAAATACTGTAAGTCATAAGTGAAATTTTCCTTAGTTTCCTCAAAGTCCGGTAGTGTCACAAGAATTCTGTTTGAGACAAGCTTTATATTTTGCGGCATCGGTATCTCCCTAAGATTCAGTGGCGTACTGAGCAGGGTTCCGTGGGTTCCGCGGAACATGGGCCCGGGCCCTTTCCGTTGTCCGATTACAAATTATTACAAATCTAAGAAAGTCCAAAATTAACATTTTTATATTAGCTGTTAAAATTAGGTTGTCATGACTCAAAAATTGTTTTTTGTTCGACACTGTCAGAATTTGAGAAATTTCTACTGTGTGAGCGGATTTTTATAAATGTCACAACTTGTCAAAACGAAACGTCAAGCTAATTTTAAAAATTTTTAAGCGATTTGGGGCCTTTAAGGGGCTCATCGAACAAAAAAATGTTGTATTCAACTCGTTCTTGTGTAAATTGGGCCTTTTTTGGCACTCGTGGGCCTTTAAAACGCTCGTTTCACTCGCGTTTGAAACGAACTGGTTAAATAAACTACTATTTTAGAAGAATTCACACACCGTTTTTCTAGTTAGTACGTTTATTTAGCCCTGCGATACAAGTATACAGACTTTTTAAAAGCACTAACAAAATTAAATTTTTCCGTTGACCGCTTGTTAATTTAAATATTAATGAATTATTTTGTCTAAAATATAGTGTATTAATGGACCGCATTAATACACTATTTTTCATTAATCAACGATTTTTGCGATATTGACGTTTTGATGATATTTTGATGTATAAACAACCTCGAACATGCATTGTTTGCACTTACCAACATTGCAGCAGGTAGTGCAGCAGGGTTTTCTATATTTTATAGCTCCATAACTGCACAATTACGAATTCACTTTTTCAAAACCCGACCTTTTTGGTTATAATTCGCATGTCATATTTTTCAAAGGTAACTAGGTTTTCTTAGCAACCGTGATTTTTACGTGAAATTGAATGTGAATGGAGTTGACGTCTTCTGACACGCTTTGTGAAAAAGTGAATAGAAAGTGTTGAAAAATTTAAAAATGGCTTAACCTAAGGACAAAAAAAGGATGAAAGTATTTTATAAGGTCTCATCTTTATCGAAAAAGATGAAATTGTTGTTGATTTGGTTTTAATTTGAAATTTTGACACAATTGCGGTCAACGAAAAAATTTTGTAATCAACTCGTTTGTTAATGGGCGATTAATAATCTCAACTATTAAAGGCACTCACTCGCTACACTCGTTCGTGCTTTAAACAGTTTCGATTATTGATCGCCTTCATTAACAAACTAGTTTATTAAATAACTATTATCTACTTTGAGTTACAAATTGGCTCATTATTATACCGAAAACAGTTTAATAATGAGCATATTATTAAAGTGTTTTTGGTAACTTTTAGCATTTGTTATATTGGTAACATCAGCCGTTTGACGTCAGGCGTCAAGGTAACAAATGAAGCTACGAGGTAAATTTAGTAAATATAACCTTACATTTTTGTGAAAAATGTCTATTACCAACCCACGTGCAAGTCCCTAGACTAATATGAAAGCTTGAGCAGCCGAAATTTCAGGGATTAGTAAAGCAAAGTAGATAAAATAGTATATTATACTCGTTTAATAAGACGTATTATCACATTCGTTCCATTAAAGCACTTCTCGCTACGCTCTTCGTGCTTTAAACACACTCATGTGATAATAAAGCGTCTTATTAAACTCGTATAATAATATACTATTAACTTCAAAATTAAAAGCCGAAGTTGATGAAGCTAAAGCTTAAAAAAACATTGGAAACGTATATATTACAAATTATAGATGTTGTATCTAAATTATTACAAAACGAAATTCAAAATATTGGCGAAGCCACAAAACATTTCACAAATCCGTATCAACAAATGAAAGAACTTCACACGCAATTTATTGAATTAAACAATACAGCTAAAACGTTAGCTGCAAAGTGGGAGACATCTACAAAATTTATACTAAAAGGAGCTTCTCGACCAAAACTTTGTTTGACGAATTGGAGGGCGTGTTCCCACGATGGAACACGGTCCCGTTAAGGGCTCAGTACGCCATTGCCAAGATTTGAAGCGATTTTTATGTGCATTTTTTTAATTCCACCTCTGAGAGACCCCATTTCTGATCATTCATTTCTAATTGTTCGACCTAAAGACAATTTTTAGTAACGAGATGATAAGTTCTTCTTGATGCACTTACAATTAGAGAATAATCAATGCCCTTTGCCAAATTGTCGATTCTTCCACAGACAAAACCGTCCCAGAATTCACATCGAGACAGTGTCTCCAGGCTCATTGGGCGTGAGTCGGGATCAGATTGTTTGTACCAAATACGGTAATTCGACTCGCTGGTTTTTAATGGTAGTTGGAACTTTACCCACAACGTAGTTTCATTGCTGCAGTAAACGGACAAATCCACGCCAGGAAGATCTAATTGCTCAAAATTAATAGACAGATCTTTTTTCCAATTTATTAACTTACTTAATTGGTCCGGTTTGATGCTGTAATATAGTCTCGCACTCCCTGATTTCCTAGCAGTCACTATTGCTTTATAATCTGTAAAAGGGATTACATTTTCGAATTTGTACGTATTTTCTCCATCATCATCAACGGAGTTAACAGTAATGGTGTGGTTGTACACTAGTTGATCTTTACACCATCCACTGTCACAGAAATAGTGTAAGTCATAAGTGATATTTTCCTCAGTTTCCTCAAAGTCAGGTAATGTCACATGAATTCTGTTTGAGACAAGCTTTATATTTTGTGGCATCGGTATCTCCCTAAGATTTGAAGCGATTTTTATGTCCATTTTTTTAATTCCATCTAAACACTCTCCTGTAGAAGGATGGCAACTTGGACATTCAGTGGGGCATTTATTTTTGCAAAACAAGCCCCATGTGCCGGAGACACATGCTGAAAGTGACACCATTGGTGAAGGTTTAATTTCTTATTTATTATGTTTTACTTTGGTTGCAAAATGGTTCTTGGTAACCCCAACTGCAAAAACAATTTGAACCACCCTGACAAATTCTGTGGTTCTCGCAGTTTGGATAAGATGCTCCCAATATAGTGCTGCAGCTTAAGTTGCATTCGCTACCCAAGAAGCCTGCTTTGTCGCACAACACCACGTTTTCGTCACGAACAGGTTGTTTTGAGGAAGTTAATACTTCACATACGTACTTATCGGGTTTCTCGCCCTTTAATTCGACTTGATATACTTCTAAAATTTTTGTTTATAAATTCAAAGATAAAAAGTGTTGTTTGTATGTTGCAAGATTAAATGATGACATACCGACAAAACAAGCCTTGATGAGGGGAATTACTGGAAGGAAAACAAGAGGCGGGGCGAGATCAAAGTGGATGCAAATGGTGAAAAGAGACAGTTTCAGCGCTTTCAGGTTTTTTACCTGTGTCGCGAGTGCAGAATCTTATGTCGTCGACAGCCCAATAACCTTCAGTTGTTCCCTGCACCTTGTGTCTTCTGTAGAAGGAGAGGTGCGCCTTTCCAGAATTCTTGGCATGAATTTCAATTTTATGCCACGTTTTAAAGGAACCTTCTACATTGAGCCCATTGACTGTTACGTTTTGACTACTACCTTGTTCACTTTTTAGGTTTATGTCCAAGAAGCAGTCGCTATCCACAGACACGTACATAGAAAGACATAGATTGTCACCAAAGGAAATATCAAGATCTGGCTCTTGATTTAAACTGATGGTGTTAGCTGATCTGAAAGTATCTGTAAATTTTTTTATTGTTACTATGTCTTTTTGCAATAATCGTCCAATAGTTACAATTATGCAGTCTCCATAAAACTTTATTTGAAATTCTTTTGAAGTAGAGCCAATAGGGAATATAATCTAAGTGAAATGTTTTAACTATCATTCCTTCTTCGGAGTAGAGATGAACGGTGTTTTCCTTCCTTTCAAAGGTGTAGTGTGACCAACGGCAAGATTTCTCTTTCTTGGAAGGCTGTTTTGTGATGAATATATAAATATAGAATACCTAATATTTTTTTTATGTTGAGCTTACGCCTCTAGTGTTTGATGTAAAATTTAGCCGTGTGTCGTTGAAAAAGTCTTCACTCATTACAGTGAAAGTCACCGTGTCGTACTCGTACATGCACATGGAGAAAGAGAATGAACTGTTGTACAAGTTACCGCCGTAGGTTTCGTCGTACAATTTGAAGCCTAAACACGAACATTTGAAAAATGTATGTTTTAATTTTATTTTTCTCTTTCACCTTCCCAGCGTTTGTCAATTACAGGATAATGGTTTGAGAAAAATGAACTTGTGGGAGTCCAGTCTTTACTAATCCAGTTGTCAATTTCAGGTTCCCGCTGATTGAAATCTGCCAAAAAAATGATTTCATAAAGTGCGGATTTAATCTTAAATAATCATTTCAAAAATAGATGTTTTTGAAATGAACTTTGAAATGAACTGGATAATATTGGTAAAGGGTAAAGTTACGGTCCTATGTAAATTCTAACACCTGTATGAATAATGTAATTAAATAATGAAATTTTCTCCTGTGTGAACGGATTTTCATAAATGTCACAACTTGTCAAAACGAAACGTCAAGCTAATTTTAATGATTTTAACCGATTTGGAGCCTTTAAGGGGTTCGTCGAACAAAAAAACGTTGTATTCAACTCGTTCGTGTGTAAATTGGGCTCTTTGTGGCATTCGTGGGCCTTTAGAACAAAAAAAGCCCAATTTACACACGAACTCGTTAAATAAACTACTATTACAATATAAGTGCGGTATAGACATTATTAACGCACGTAGTGTGAAGAATTGGGGTAATCACATAGTGCGTTAATCATGTACTAGTAGTAGGTACTGTAGTATATCCCATGAATATCGTAGGTACAAAGTTTTATCTGTCATCGCTAAAAATCAAGGTGATAGGATCTAATTTTTTCAAGAGGATAGCAACGCGTAGTGCTCTATGTTCGCATCTTAGTTATCGAATAACAACAAACAGGAATTTTAAATTTTTGGGAGGTGAAACTATTTTTTGGTGTTCAAGTTCCGAAGAACTTGTATTATGTGTGTGTAGATAATAATGATAATAATATTACCGTCTCGGTAATCAATTCCTGTTGCACAAACACAATTGAAAACGGCCAGTATTAACCAAGGTGTTAATTTATATGTGTTCAAAGTGTGTTGTTAATATTTATTAATAATAGTTATCTTTTCTTAGATTTGTCAGTTGTCAATTTCATTACTGTACTAGTGCGGTAATAATTTCATTACCACATTCATGGGATAAGGAGACCATTACACTTCTAAAACGAGTGCGATATGGTACAACTTAACCGACGGTGATATACTTCGTCCAGCGAGAGATTGGGAGATTTTAAGTTGTATTCAATTAACCCAACACTATAAAATACACTAGAATACATTAATTAGAGCATAGTTTCAGGGCAAAAATGTTACTGCTTGAAGGATATATTTCAAATTTTACGTGCGCTACGTTCTACTTTCTCTAGGTAGAATTTAGTGATTTTTATGTCAACCAATCTCTCGCTGGACAAACTATAGATAAAATATATAAAAGTATTAATACTGAACGTGTTGTGAGATTAATTAATCTGGGACTTAATTTGTGCCACACAAGTCATATTTTGTCCTCATAAATACATGATAAGATAAAATTATTTACACGACTGTGTACATTTTTCTATTTTTGCAAACTAAATTGAATTTATTTCCGTTAGCGTTCTTTATATTTGGAATGAGTTTTTTTTTTATGTATTGAGTAGAATTGAATTAACCTTGCATAACTCTGAACATAGTCCATACTTATTCCCTATGTTCAATTTTAAAAAACACAGATCAATGCATTGTGAGTTGCTATGCAACCAACTATACCAAACACCTGAGATTTTGAAATATGTAATGTTAAAAATTGTTCCGATTGATGGAATTGGTCTATCATGTGTTGCATTGGAAATGTCACGCACATTTCTAATGCATAGAATAACTGCATTATGTGTATTTATTCTTCAAACAACTTGACCATTTTGTTAAACTGTCAAGTACTTATTTTCGTTACCTTGGTTACGTGATTACATACATGCATTGACCTGTGTTTTTTAAAACTGAACATAGGGAATAAGTATGGGCAATGTTCAATGTTAAAAAAATGTCCCGGGATATTTTACCTGATTTAATGGGAGGATTTATGTAAACAGCTGCTTTCGCGTCACTTTCCGTCACAACACAAGTAACATTCTTTTCTGTTGAAAGAGTAAAAATTTCAGCAGAAGCAGAAAAAGTCGTTAGAATTAACACGGACAGCCACATCGTTCAAACAAATAAACTAAAATGGATGGTGATATCTTGTCAATTGCTTATCGTGTCTTTCGGGGCTATTGGGTGCTTATGAGCCGTCTTTATGCAAATTTTAAAAAATCGCCCCCTCCTCTGAACTTTAGATTTAGTAATACACGTTACAGGGTGTTTTCGAAGTTGAGGCGTTCCTTTTAACATGTGATAGTATGAGTTGTTCTAAAGAGTTTTAGCATAAATCACCTTAGTAAAATGTGTTCGGCAATGAAGATAAAATAAGTTAATTTTTTTGAAATTTTTGAAACCGGTCCTGCTCAAATTTGCGCTGATTTGTTACAAATTAGATTTGACAAAAAAAAATCAAATGATCCATGCTCATTAATCAAAAATACTGTCAGAGGTGTCATCTAATTAGTCGGAATGGCTTCATCATTACGAAAATAATGAGCTCACAGATATGTTCCTAATGTATGGGCAATGTTATCAGTGTTATCACGTTATCAGAATGCAGCTGCGGCGTCCAGAGAGTACGCAGAGCGATTTTCAGAAAGACACCATCCTGGGTCACGTCAGTTATTAATCTAATACAGCGGAGAAATATACAGGACCGGACTTAAAATTTTAGAAAACAATAAAAATATCCAATCAATTATCTCCGTTAATACAAACATTTTACTAAGAAGATTTAGGCTAAAATTCTTAAGAATAATGTATAGTACCTCATGTTACAAGGAACGCCTCAACTTCGAAAACACCCTGTATAAATACTCTAATTTTATTTTACGAGTGATAATGAGCCCGACGGAATTGAAAATGCAGCCCACGATACATTTGCAAAGTTAACGTGAATATTGTTTTTTGGTTTGGTACATAATGAAATTGTCCGGTAAACTTTTACAGTAACTCGTTTCAAAATTCCAGATTCATCTCTTTCCACGTCTCGTCCGGAAACTGACTCGTTATTGTAAACATTATTTTGTTTGCCGGATTTGTAACGTAAATAAATACCCAACGTATACGGGAAGATACATTTCCCGCGTGAGCATTTTGTTTGCAGCAGCGCGGGAAATTTCTCCCCGCAAAACTTAGGTATAATACAATATTTTTTGTAAAGAATAACTAACAAATGTTTAAACATACAATTAAAAAAAGTAAATAATTTAACATTAGTAACTTTTTTACTATTGGGTTGGTAGCACTTTCCGCGCCAATTATTAAATTATTAAAATTTAAAGCATCGGTGGTGTCGGTTCATTCTTGGTCCATAATTTTTTTCTTAATTTTTCTGACGAAACACTCATTTTGTTTAAAGTGAATTGACGTTTTCTTATGTCTTCCGTCATTTAACATCGACCTTACAAAGCAATTCGTCTTAGTTTCTGTTGCAAAGTAAAAAACATGGGGGTGCGAGAAGAACGTTTTCCGCCATTTCGAAGATAACCGAGAAATACCGATTTTGAGGCTGAGTATAAAATTGGTTATTTACCTAACGTCCTAACGTATGCGGGAAGAGAAATTTACTGCGTGAGCACTTTGTTTGCAGCACGACCGTGAGTTTTTAAATTATTAATCAACGGACCGTGGGTAATGAATCCTGTTATTTAATAAAAAACACTTTAATAATTACAGTATTATACAATAGGAGTATACAAACCATTTTTTTGTTCGACTCTGTCAGAATTTGAGAATTTTCTCCTATGTGAACGGATTTTGATAAATGTCATAACTTGTCAAAACGAAACGTCAAGCTAATTATAAAGGTTTTAAGCGATTTGGAGCCTTTAAGGGACTGGTCGAACAAAACCATTTTATGATATTATCAGTTAGTTTTGAAAAGACTACCACAGGTAGAGACCACCACAACATGGTCTCCAAACATAAACGTACGCATTTTAGTGAATACATTTCTACTTTCTTCAATTCTGCATTTAACTTCTTGCGTGTGGTCCCACTTATCATTTATGATAGTTCTGAGGTATAAATATATTTTTCAACTCTTTCAATTGTTCCACAATCTAGTCTCAGTTGCCGCGCGTTGACGTTATTTTGTTGGATACCTCCCTCGAAAGCGAGTCTGTATCCATAATTACCAGTGAGTGAAGGTTTCTCTTTCGTTCACTTCACTTTCGCTCATCGTTTTTCGCTTACTGTCTTTCACTCACTGGTTTTCATTCACTCGTAAATGTTTCCAATTCTTTCTGATAACGTAATTTTTATTTTTTAGGCAACATTTGGTACCTCGCGGCACTTGCCTCTTCCAGAAAATCATCAGGAACATATAACTCTTCATCACCCATTCCCACAATTTTCACAACGTGCATACAACCACTTTATTGACTTTACAGAACTTTGTTTATTTTCTATATATTTTTTTTTGCATAGTAACAGATCCGTACAAAAATGTGATTTATTTTTATTTAAATTTTTGAATACAAAGTTACAGATTCGATTCCTAAGGAGGTATCGAACAAAACCAAATACAGCAGTCGAGAGTAAGGCCACTTTCGTTCACTTGAATTACTCGTATATACATTGCAAATACTCAATTCGCGTGAACGAAAGCTTTGCTTTTCTCACTCTTGGTCGTCAAGGTCATTCTTTGACGCAATCGAAAATGTACCATTGTAAAACAGTCGTAAAGATCATAACCTATCATCATGTTGTATGACATTAATTGTCATTTTTTTCTAATTTTTTTGACACTTTGTTGACATGGGCATAATCAGACAGGGGAATTTTTTAAATTTGTGACAATCTAACCAAATTTTGAAATTACATTGACGACCAAAATTTATTGCTCGCGACAGTACCTAATAGTTATTTTACTTATGATCATATATTTGGTCTCATTGAAGTTGATATCACTACCAGTTGTAAATTTCTCCATCAACTGTTTCAGCTCTTGCATGTTATCAACGAATATCACTGTGTCATCAGTCATCAGCATCACCGTGATATTTGCTTAAAATTAAATTGAAAAATTTTAAATGAAGTACATATTCCTTTTGTTACTTGTTTGTCGAGAATGACACTGATTAATCACGACAAATAAAATAAAACGTTAGTTTTCCTTATTATTGTACCAAAAAGTAAATATTTGCACAATGTGAATTTGAAATCTATTCTGAAAAAAGACGTTACTTTTGGAAGCATATTCAATACCGGTCATTAGTCTGAATCAATTATTTATTAATAAACCGTAGCTATCGGTTATCTTACAATGTCGTTATGTTATGACCCGGATGGGACCCTAATCCCAGCGCTGTACTCGCGGAGTACGTTTTTGAAGCCTTCGAAAATAAAAATCATGCTTTCTCCGCCTGCTACAATTTGATTAAGGCGTGTGATTGCATTATACATATTATCTTAGTTGATAAATATACTGTGGATTTTCTTTAGACAGTATAAAAAATATATCTTCTTATCTACAAGACCGCAAACAATTTGACACTGATTCGAGATGTCTTTATATTCGATGTCCCGCAGGCATCCGTTTTGGGACCTACACTATTTTGTCTATACTCTATACGAGTGACTTTGCTGAAAGTACATATTCGAATACGTTATTATTGGGAGAGGAGGCAACAGTAATCGACATCCACTTCCACAGTGATAGCTATAGCAAAACATTCAAAGAAATAATATCAATTTCTAACTTTGATATTAAATTAAACAAATTATGTTCTAATACAGAAAAACTCAAGTCGTACAAACGATCCAAAATTTATGTCGATGATAAACTCAGTTAGCAAACCCACATATGGTACATTTCCATCAAAATTTCACAAAATAACTTCACGGACGCCCTCAGCGGAGATAATAACTTCACGGACGCTCCTCAGCGGAGATAATAACTTCACGGACGCAGGTCAGCTCGTTAGATGCCATGACAATGAAGTGACACTTTAGCATTATCAATGCAGCGGTGCAATGTCATATTTTACAGACGTTTGAAGAAAAAAAGGGTTATTGATTTATTTTTAAACATCAGACGTGAAATATGTTATGGTATGCATGAATGTACAAATCATGTATGATTTAGCAATAGTTTATCGTTTAGTTTGTAAATATAATGAAGAAATTATAAACAAATTAAAAGCATAACGCAAGAGTTGTAAGGTGACAGATTATAGACATTTTTCAACCTCAATATTTTTAATATTTTTTGTTACATTACACATTTCAGTTTTCATTATAAAAATTGCAACAACAGTACGTACTAATTTTTATGTTGTCTTATCCACTCTATTGCTTTTCTGATCTAACCATTAAAGTTATCATACATTTTAAACTCTCGAAGGTATTCCACAGCTGCCCAATATAAAAATTCAAGTTGTTCCTAAAAAAAATGTGTTGTTAAAACGTCACGAAGCAAGTCCGACGCCATATTACGACAGATTGGACACACTGAGGACGACCTTGCCTAACAGTCTTGACCGCAGAAAAAACATCACAGTTGTGGTCCATATTCATCTTTTCTAGTAAGTAAGCCAAAGCTGCAAAAAGTCCGCTGGCAGTTGCTCCATCACTAAAAATCATTACCATTCGATTTAAAACGACCAACTAACTACCCTTAACATACTAGCAACTGACTATAATTTGATTGCTGCTTTTCATGACTCTTTTCCACACGAGAATTAAGTCTTTTACATTAGCTGGCACTAGAGTTTCACGTTTCCAGTTTTTCATATTTATGATGTTGACGATTTTCTTCTTCGACTCTTCTTTCACATCACTGACTTTCAATCTAATTGTGTCGTGTGAGTCTTCTGTCGTTCGGTTAAGAAAAGTGACCTCCATGGAATCATTGGAATCACCAAAGGACCAACGCCGTTCCTTGCGGGTAGGCCAGAAACGTGGACAGCTCTGTAAAAGCAGTCCATCAGGTTTTTGAGTGCAAATAGAACCTACTTACTTGGTCGTTCTGAACGATTTCGTTCAAAGACACTATTGTGTCTATTTCGTATTCTAGGATCAACGTCCAAAAGTCCTCAACAGTGTTGGGCATGGGTTGTTGCGTTAATATGAATTTTCTGGGGTAACGGTAACAGTCCACACTCACGGCGTTGATGTAATTTGACGAGTTCTTCACAGTTATAGGTAAAAATACTTGCGAGTGACCTAAGGTTCATCCAGTTAGAGCAGACAAGAGTATAAGTGTTATTACCTGGTAATATTTGAGAAAATCGATTTTTGGCCTTTTCTTCGTCAGTCAATTGATGATGTAGTTTAAACATTGTTCGTTGGTACTGATCGATCGCTTTAGCCAAGTGTTGCACTAGCAAATTCATGGCTTTCAGATTTACAGCTTTATCAACATTGCTCTCAAATTTTTCATTAATGGGGATCGAAAAATCTTGTCCGAACAAATATTCCAGTACCACACGGTGAGCAAAAATGTACTGGTCTACGGTACTGACGAGGCCAATTCTTGCGTTTCTTATTCTCCTCAGAATCTCGGGAAAATCGACTTGATTTTCATGATTTGCCATTTTTAAAATTATGTCGCATAGAATCAAAGTTCCTGTTCGTCCACATCCCGCACTGCAGTAAGTACATACTCCAGTAGTAGTTCCGGCGAAGATAGATATTGAAAAGATACTTACTTGCAATGTACCACCATAGGGACCGTGTGTATGTCCTCTATCTGTTTCATAAATGAGGTGAAAGCTTGAAGGCATAAAGGCACTCCACGGTCGGGCCACGTTATGTACTGAAAATGTTGAACAAAATGTGTCGTGTTTTCATATTTTACCTGTAGATTTCGCTCGATGTAATCGGGAAAATTTTTTGTCGACACATTTTCGATCAGAAATTTTCCAAATCTGCATGTTGACGTGAAATCGGGCCAGTACTGTTCGCATTTAACGATCCCATTTTCTCGCACTTCTGTTAACATGACAATTGTTGTAACGTTTTCTTGGCATATCATTAGCCAAAAGTCTTGTACTGTTGTTGGCAGAGGTGCTTGGGTCGCAATAAAGGCTTTGGGAGTGTCGTAACCCTTGCAAAATTATTTTATTTGTAATTTGGTGTATCGATGCAGCAAAAGAGTTACTCACGTTGACATAATTGGCGTTGATGTAGTCGCCTTCTTCATCGTTGTACTCTAAAACCACTCGCGTGTCATCGTCTATAAATTAGCTATGAACTTCTAACTGTAAAGATTTGCTGAATTGTTAATCTTACAAGCAATTGTATTTTTGTAGCGATTCTTTGGAAAATTTTCGGGAAGTCGCCCGCAATCACATTTCTTCAGGCCTTCTTTAGGTACTGCCTGCAATAAAAATCGCGTAAGCTCATTCAATTTAATAAATGAAAAGAAACCTCAAATTGTTGAGTTATTTGGTTATCTTCGGGATCATCTTCTAGTGATGTCAAAAAATATTGTTCGAGATCACTAATTTTAATGGGTTTGGAAATTTCTGTGTTATTGTTCAGTAAAGGTGACTCCCTCTGATTATTTCTTTTTGGTATAAGTTCAAATATTTCAGAAATATTAATATTTTTTTGCCCGGTCTTGAACGGAAACTTTTTATATTTACATCTAAAACATGAAATGTAACATTCGCTTAATAGTTTCGTTGGAAAACAAACGCATAACAAAGAAATCCGCATATCAAAATCGTCATGGTGACAATGATGATTCCAGTCATTATAAGAATTCCAGCATTACTTGTGTGCATCCTTTTATTTGATTCATAAACCGTTAAACCATCATCATCATTATGAATCACGTACAGGAGATGAGTGCGATTCTTCACAGAAATACTTTTGTTAAACATGTCACCAAGTTCTAATTCTAAACTATCGTTCTGAAAAGATGACATTTTAACAATCCATTTGCTCTCATTTTGATCTGAATTATTTAGTAATGATCTGTATGTATTTTTTATTTTTTCTTCAGTATATTTTTCATCATTTTTCACTAATAACGCAGAGAAATTTCCGTTGGATTTGTCAGGTTTTGGAATTAAAAGAAAACATTTCAAGGACGAACACCATCCGACAATAGGTATTGATGAGTAACTAAGAAACAGTGAATAAGTAGTTGCGTTTATTTTCGCTCTTTCACCGTCGAATTTATTTATTCCCCATACGCAAATTCTATAGACATTTTCTTCCTCAACTGGAATCTAATACCGAATATTAAGATCTGCGCTCTAAACCCAAGCAACTTACCGTATAATTATACGTTCGTTGATACTTTCTTTCTGTAATATTATAAGGTTCCATGATTTGCTCGTTTATTTCAATCCCAAATTTTTCTAAAGGGCCGTTCATAACAAGTGGGTGATCCCATGATAAAATAATTTCTTTAGGTTTAGTGGATAAGTTAATTTTTAAATTTGGCGGAGCTTGACAACCTGCAGTTACAATATGATCATCCAAAAAAAAAAAAAAAAACAGGCAGTGGAAAACAACTTCTGAAAATGTACGGCTAGCTAACAAAATGGATGGAAGGGAAGAGTGCAGGATACTGACGGAATGCTGGAGAGAACAGAAATAGAGTAAGGAGGAGAAGGAGAGAGAGAATTGCTACCAGAGGGACGGGTATCTCAGTGGAAAGACTGAAAGCAGAAGGGAAATGGATGAATGCAGAGCTGACGGAGTGAAAAGGACAAAGCACACACAAGCAGGAGATAAGGAAGAGAATTAAAGAATCAAGGTACAACAGGGAGTATGAGAGGTGTACGACAGAGGAAATTCCGGAGTATCTGGGGAGAGAGAGTGCAAGAGAGAGAAAAATGGTGGCAGATTCAGAATGAGGAGAGAGAAAACAGGTATTGGACGGAAGGAGAGGAAGGTGCAAGATGTGCTGTGAAGAGAGAGAGACGATGGAGCACATGTAGAATGGATGGGGCGAAATGAGAGAGGGAGGGAATGGACCGGAGAGAAATACTGACCGAATAGACGGCATAAAGACAGAAAGGAGATGGGATGGATGAAAGAGATATGGAAGAGGAGAGAAACGAGAAAGAAGGAGAGGGGTGGGGGATAGGGATTGAAAAGGTTCTTTTGTTTGGAAAGTTTTGGAACTGTTACTTTATGTTTATAATCAGAAAATAAAGTATGTCACTATTTTCTTCGCGTCCATCTCGAAAATAGACAGTTTAGTAAGTTACGTAGCATGTTTTTCAAAATTTTGTTTTCCACAGGCGCTCCTTAACTATTTTGTTTTGTTGATCACTAACCTTCCTGGATCGTTTGATTTGTTACATTTACCTCATTTCCCCCTTCTTGAACACCTTCGTTTTTCGCTTGTACCTATGAATTAAGTTTTTTATTTTAATCATAATAATTTCGTATTATTTACGATAATGTTGTAGTTGGTCTGATTTTTTAACTCCTTGAATGTAGCACACCAGAAATCATCCCATAATTCGCAAGATGTATTTGAAGAAAAATTTTGCGTTGTTTTACCATCCTTAAGAGTGATGTTGAAAAGCGAGACATTTCCTGTTGGTGGATATGGAGCTTGCCACTTAATCCACAAATCACTTTCGTTTTTGCAAAATACGGCTAAATTTCGTACCGCTTGAGGTTCTGTAAGACATTGGTAAATTAAAGGAATTTACGTTGAAAGATTGTAAATTTACTCCCAGGTGGAGTCCTTATTGTCCCATAAGTCCTGCTTATACTATTATTTCCTCTGATTGCGGTTACATTAACCCTGTAATCGGAGAATGGTTTTAAACCCTGAATTTGTTCATTGAATGAATCATTATGTTTAGTCAGAGCAATTTCTGTAAATTGAATTTCCTTGTTACACCACTGACTGACGCACTGATACATTAATTTGTAATTTAGTTCACCGTTGAATCCTTCACAGGATTCTAATTCTATGTGAACGCTGTTTCCTTGCAACGTGATTTTTTTAGGTAATTCTAATGTTGCATTGATGTCTGATGACGAATTTGGAGATCTAACACTGACTTGATCGATTAATAGTTTTAATTTTTTTGTGTTTTTGCTAAATAGTTGTATGTTGCATGTTGTAAAATTTTGTGGAACACCAATCATTAGATTTGTTTCGTTTGTAGAAGTACTTCCGTTAGTGCGTTGTTCACAAAAGTCTTTAAAACACTGAAATTATAATAATAATTACACAGAATTTATTTAGTTAAGTAGATTTAATTAAGCGTATTGAAAGTATTAAGAAAATATTTTTCTACCCACCTTGTACTCGATAAGATATGTCACAACATTTTCCCTACCGGGTGAAATCCACGTTAAATTTATACTTGTATGATTTATTATTATTGCTTCCAGCGTTTCTAAGGTTCATTCATTCATTTAATTTAATTTGAATGAAAATAGAAATTCTGCAACTTACTGCGACTTGTTAATAATGTCTTCAGTTCATCGGTAAATGACTGATTTTGGACTATCAATATAATTCTTATTTCGTATTCTAACTTTGTTGTCGACAAATTACTGATTGTTTCATTCACATTGCCGCCATTGTTGAAATGTTTTGGCTGTAAATAATTGTGAAACATTTTTTGGTTACTCTGAAACATCACAATTATTATTAATCTGCAAACATTATTGTTGCTATTATTTCACACGTTTTTATATTGAATCTGGTAATATTCAGGTTTCTTTGCACTCTGGTCATATGTCATATTTACAAAAACCGTCAGCGAATGTTCCTTTATAGATATTAAATCAGGTGGTTGCATTAAAACTGGTAGAGTTTCTAAAATTTTGATGATTATTATTAACCATAATTAAGACTTCCGTAATTTTATGTTTATACCATCACATAGATAATCTGGGTAATCCTGAAAAAACTTTTTTTTGCATTTCGTACACCCTTTTATTTTGTCACAGGTTTCGCAGTTGGCACCACAGTTTAAACTACAGTTCATCCCCCAACGCCCAGAATCACAAGCTACGAATCATTATTAAACATAATTGTTTTACAGCTTTTTTACATATCAACAAACTTTTGTTGCAGAATTCTCCTTCATATCCCCAAGCGCACGAGCAGTTAGAGTTTTCTGAACATATCTTATAAGTTTCGCAGTTAGGATACGATTTTCCAAGAACTTGACTGCAACTTATATTACAATGTTTTCCAATATAACCTTTCTTTTCGCAAATTTTTGTATCCGCTAGATTTGTGTCAAGAACTTTACATGTAGAGCTATACGATATGTTTGTAGGTAAAATTATGTTATTAGTATCTGAAACAAATATTAATGTTGATATCAAATTCAATAATAAACATGTAGATAGAACTTATTCTATTTCGTTTTGATTATAATAATATTAAAAAATAAATAAACTGAAAGGATATTACCTACTAAAGGTCTGCAAAAAGCAATATTATCGACCGCCCAATAACCTTCTTTATTATCATTCGAACGTCCGCGGAAAAACATGAGTTTTGCGTTTTCTGAAAGATTATTTTTGATTTCTACTTCTATTTTCTTCCATTCCTTCAACGAATTTTCTTTGTTGAATCCAGTAACTGTTTCGTTAACCGTTTCGTTGCCTGACTTTAATGTTACGTTTAAGTAACAATCCATATCCACAGAGACAAACATGGAAATACATAAATGTTTTGAAAAATGTGAAATGTCAAGGTGGCTGTCATTTTCACTAATGCGATTAGAATATCTAAATTTGTCTAATGAAAAAAATTAATTACTTATTTTGTGTTAATAGATATATTGCAAATTCTTACGTTTCGCTATTTTAATTTTGCCATTTTCACCAAAAAGCAACCATTGTGCAGTAAAATTTAAAGAACCTATTGATTTACCGTCATATAGGTTCTTTAATAGGTAATCTTTTTTATTCTCATTCTGATTTTGATTTTCATTGTTAATATTTTCAATGTTCAACGCATAATGGGACCACTTGCAAAAATGTTGGTTTGTGTCTAGCTAAAGATATCAGTTTTCATTTAAACTACAGAAAAACATGTTCTGTTGTACCTACTTTTTTTACTTTAAAAGACGTTTCATTCTTCTCACCGTCACCAGTTAATTTGAACACCAAATCATTTTTATGACACACGGAGAAAGTTAGAATTGAGTTATTTTCTAACTTAATGGATGAAAATTTTGAAACTTCGAAACCTATAGTGCCAGTAATGAAAGATTAATTTTAACAAGACAACTTTCCTTGCTGCACTTACTTTCCCAACGTATATCAGTGATAGGGCGATACTGAGAAATATTATTTGATATAAGCCAATCGTCATTCACCCAAATGTCTAGTAGAATTTGTGTTCGATTTAGTCCTATAAAAATAAAAATAAAATATTGTTGCACACGTGAAAATGTTTTTACCTTTTTGATGGACAACTGGCGAAATATAAAGCCCAGAGTACACTGATTCATCAGTGAGAACACACGTAACATTGTCGTTTTTAATTAATGTAATTACTTCAGCTAGAATAAATGTCCTTGTTAAAATATAACACAAGTATAACCACATATTTTTGCAGTTCTGGACAATCTTTCAAGATTGATTAATTTTCACGAGATATTTTATCTTAACGTTTGACTCACCGTTAAAAAAATAAACAATCGTGTCAACGCGATGTGTACATATGCCAATCTTTTTATCATCAGGTATTATTTATTTTGCACCAGAAAAATATTAATAAAAGTCACCTATGTATTTTTGATGGATACCAAAATAACGGCAGTTGTTCTGTCTTTCTCAGTTTTTAAAAGGAGTCTTTTGGAGCAATTTTTATTCTTCTTTCGTTTGAAAGTAATTCTTATTTGTTCTCATCCACTAACGTAAAATAAGGTGATTATGAGAAGATCAACTTATCAGATCTTATCGGTGCCCTTCAAGCCAGGTAAAGTTCAGTCGGCAGCAGCCGCCACCTATGGAACAGCAACCCTATTAGAGTAATTTTCTTATTTATCTTATTTAATTAGTTAATTAATAGCCATACAAAACAAGAATTATGTAGGTACAATTCTCACCTTTAGGACTGACATCAGAATTAAAAGAACAAACACATAATTATGTATTTTTGTTTACATGAGAAGCATCGCAGATTGCGAAATTTTCTCATAGGTGATATTTTTATTTGAATTTATTTGATTATTTGATTTATGGTCAACCGATTCAAATCGTACTCGTGCGTTCAGGTATATTCTTAAGAAATCATATGATTTACTGATTTTTTAATTCCTGTAGTAAGGTTTTTTACATATTTTGGAAAAAAGGAAATTATGACGCTCTCGTTTTATTGAAAGTTTATCAAATAATTAATACATATAAATGAATCTAAAATTTTATTCTCATTCTTTGATCACCCCCAAAATTATTGACAAACGCAATTTTTTTGTTCGACACGCCGAAACAAATACTCGTATCTGAGATCGAAAATTTCCGGCAATTTCGTACCCACTCGTTGTATTACTTATGACAACAATCAAAGGCAAAATGACAATAAAGCTTGACTGCATCGAATTTTTTTAAACTGACAGAAGTTTGATGTCCCACTTTTTATGCTCCCAATAGTACGTATAGAAATTTTTGTAATATCTAGTTGTTAAAGGTGGCTTTCCGGACTGTTTGTCGCCATGTAAACAACCTCAAAACGGCCGGAGTCCGTTAAGGATGTCCGTTATGAGCGGGAGCGGCCGTTATGAATGACGAAATAACTATAGTGACGTAGATCTAAACTTTATTTTTCAACTTTTTTACAATTGGTACAATAATTAATGTTTAATGTTATAGGACACACCTTGAATTAATCGAAATCCGTATGCCACTAGCAGATGTAGACGAGATCGAAGATGATGCTTCAAAATTTTAACACCAACACAAGCGCGATTTTGCATGTAATAAAGATGACCTCACTTGCTCTGCGGCCATCCGGTCATCGGGAATATCTTGATCGCGATTTTTTATTGATTTCAGTCGTTTATTTTCAACGGAAAGTTAAGTGTGGAACAAATCTAACAAATAACAGCAAATGTAGATGATATCGAAGATAATGCTTCACAATTTTAACACTAACACAAGCACGATTTTGCAGGCAATAACGATGACCTCACTTCCGGACATCAGGAATATCTTGATTGCGATTCTTTATTGATTTCATTCATTTATTTTCAACGGAAAGTTAAGAGTTAAACAAATCTGACAAACAACATTGAGACAATTTTTTTTCACAAACAACGGTTGACATGACGACGTCCACTGCACACTTATTAATCATTCGGTTTTTTCAATGGCGTTGAAAAAAATGTATTTCAAAAAAATAATTGTGAACGAATCGTAGAGATATTACATATACAGTGTGGAACAAAATGATTTACTTCTAGTTACCTTTGGAATTTTTGCACGTGTAAATTTTCCTGTACCGCTCTACTTTTTTTTTGAAGTGCCGAACTATTAATTCTGTCAATAAATGTCATCAATCAAATTGACAATTTTTACAATTTACTAAATTGAATTAACAAACGTTGGTGGCCACTTTCAACACTAGCTGTGACATGCTTTGGTTAGCTCCTTTTTAATTTCAATCTTTACTTTGCATTCATATCATCCCTTCGCAATAAATCACATTTGGAATTTTGGAATATTTTGAGGTTAAGCTTTCTTTTTTTTTGTAGAGCGGCATTTCGTATTTTTACAAGGGTAATGCAAAGGTAACTAGATGTAAATCATTTTATTCCACACTGTATAAAAACTATTGTACAATACACGTCCGTTAGGGCCTTTACTCCCTCGCCAGTATTATTCGACTCGCTCTGCGAGCTCGTCTCACAAAATCTCTGGCTCGGCCGTAAAGGCTATCCTAACGGAGTTCTACTGTAAAATACTACATATTTTCAACCTTGACATTTTAAATATTTTTTGTCAGATGACACGTTTCTGTTTTAATTTATTATAAAATTGCAAACAATAACACTCAGCAATGCAATGTATATAGAAATAATCACATTATCTACATTTCCATTTCCATTATCTGTCATGACTAATTTTTGTTGTATTATCCACTCTATTGTTTTCCTAATCTAACCATTAAAATTATCATAAATTTTAAACTCTCGAAGGTATTCCACCGCTGCCCAATATAAAAATTCAAGTTGTTCCTAAAAAAAAATGTGTTGTTAAAACGTCACGAATCAAGTCCGACGCCATATTACGACAGATTGGGCACACTGAGGACGACCTTCCCTTTGCCTTGCCTTGCTGCTTTTCATTACTCTTTTCCACACGAGAATCAAGTCTTTTACATTAGCTGGCACTAGAGTTTCACGTTTCCAGTTTTTCATATTTATGATGTTGACGATTTTCTTCTTCGACTCCTCTTTTACATCATTGATTTTCACTCTAATTGTGTCGTGTGAGTCTTCTTTTGTTCGGTTAAGAAAAGTGATCTCCATGGAATCACCAAAGGACCAAAGCCGTTCCTTGCGGGTTGGCCAGAAACGTGGACAGCTCTGTAAAAGCAGCTCATACGGTTTTTACCCTAAATAGAACCTACTTACTTGATCGTCCTGAACGATTTCATTCAGAGACACTATTGTGTCTATTTCGTATTCTAGGGTCAACGTCCAAAAGTCCTCAACGGTGTTGGGCATGGGTTGTTGCGTTAATATGAATTTTCTGGGGTAACGGTAACAGTCCACACTCACGGCGTTGATGTAATTTGACGAGTTCTTCACAGTTAAAGGTAAAAATACTTGCGAGTGACCTAAGGTTCATCCGGTTAGAGGAGACAAGAGGATAAGTGTTATTACCTGGTAATATTTGAGAAAATCGATTTTTGGCCTTTTCTTCGTCAGTCAATTGATGATGTAGTTTAAACATTGTTCGTTGGTACTGATCGATCGCTTTAGCCAAGTGTTGCATTAGCAAATTCGTGGCTTTCAGATTTACAGCTTTATCAACATTGCTCTCAAATTTTTCATTAATGGGAATCGAAAAATCTTGTCCGAACAAATATTCCAGTACCACACGGTGAGCAAAAATGTACTGGTCTACGGTACTGACGAGACCAATCCTTGCGTTTCTTATTCTCCTCAGAATCCCGGGAAAATCGACTTGATTTTCATGATTTGCCATTTTTAGAATTATGTAGCACAGAAACAAAGTTCCTGTTCGTCCACATCCCGCACTAGAGTAGGTACTCCAGTAGCAGTCCCGGTGAAGAAAAAAATTTTTTTTTATTTTACGCAAAAGCTTCAGAGGAATAACATTTTTTGCTTCATTTGAAACAACCATTTCCGTTATTAAAATTCCCATATTGGTATACTGCATTCTTAAATTAACATTTTCTGTTAAAATTTTGACTTGAAATTTAATTTTGTTATAAATTTTATTACAATTGGCCTTGTTTTTTTGACAAACTACTTATTACTGTTTCAAAATGTTGCCTTTAGAACAAAGAATTTATTTAATCCAGTGTTGGACCGGTTTTCGTCACATAATTACAAAATTTAATGAAAAATTTCCCAACACTTATGTATCACGCATGGGTGTTCAGAAGCTTAAACTTCGATACTTTTATATTTAATCGTTTGATTTAAAAAAAAAAAAGTAAAATATTTTTTCTGCATTTTCTTTTATTTTAATGTTAAGTCTTCCTCTGTGTCGAAGAAGATTTTTAAAAACAGAAATGGGGGTTTGAAATGAAGTAAAAAATGTTATTCTTCTGAAGTTTTTGTGTAAAATCAAATCAAATCAAATCTTGTGAACTCAATCCGGGCATATACGGTAGATGGTACTGAACTTCTGCAGCCATAATGTAAGCTCTGAAAGGTTTCTCCTGTGGCAAGATATCTAAGTGTTAGCAATAATCGAGTTCTGGGTGAAATACGGGGTCATTACAAATGTTTGTCACAACTAGTGGGCGTAGCGGCGCACCTAAAGCATAGCGCACAGCCACCTACGATGGGACAATCATTTATAATGAGTAATGACCCTGTACATTCTTTAAAGGTTGTGTTTTGTCTACAGATTTTTGCGCCCACTTGATAGCAAGTCGTCAAAAGTTCTTGTTGACATTCTTATAAAATTTTTGAAACTCTCTTTATCCTCCACGACCAGTTCCTCGAAAACTAAATTTGATAATCCACGTCCAAAATATAGCCTGTCCAGCCATTTACGTCCAAAATCTCCTTGTGCTACTTTTTTTTAATAGTAATTTGCGCAAGTCAAGCAATAGCAGTAATAGGTTAAGTAAGTCGCCTGCCAACATTCCATATTTTTGTTTTTTTATCATTCTCCGTGAATCCATTCGGCACAATTAAATCACAACGACGTGCAATAATTACACCCGAGAAGATTACATGTTACACTTTCCCCGACTTTCTAGGTTAGTTTTGTTGTCTCGTCTGTCAACAACGCTAAACATCAACGAACAATCTTAAGGAAACTCATAACGACTCATAACAATGTAAACATTGACTTTCTCATCTCGTCAAATTTGTCATCTCTTAAGTATTCCTAAGCCTTTCTTATGATTTTTGCCTGTGAAAAATTATAAGTAAAATCATATAATGTAAACACGCTTTTACGAATTGCCTGTAATAAATATCGAGTAAGCTCATTCAATTAAATAAATAAAACGAAACCTCAAATTGTTGAGTTATTTGGTTATCTTCGGGATCATCTTCCAATGATGTTAAAAAATATTGTTCGAGATCATTAATTTTTATGGGTTTTGAAATTTCTGTGTTATTGTTCAGTAAAGTTGGCTTACTCTGTGTTGCGGCGTTGTACCACAGGAAAAGAATTGTTGGTTTTTAAAAATTTAATCACTTCAAAACAATAACATTAATAAAGTATAAATGATTCGATTGTATACAAAGGATGGTTATGTCTGTTTGAATTGTCTGATTTCTATCTGTCTCGTCCTGTGTGATGCGTCTTCCTTTTAAGGGAGGGTGGTGGGGTGTGGTCCTCCCTGGTCAGGTACCTTAACTAACGGTACAGGTCGGTCCTGTACACTCCGAACATTCCTTTTTGGTATGAGTTCAAATATTTCAGCAATATTCATGTGTTCTTGCCCGGTCTTGAACGGAAACTTTTTATATTTACATCTAAAACATCAAATGTAACATTCGCTTAACAGTTTCGTTGGAAAACAAACGCATAACAAAGAAATCCGCATATCAAAATCGTCATGGTGACAATGATGATTCCAGTGATTGTAAGAATGTCAGCATTACTTATGTGCATCCTTTGATTTGATTCATAAACAGTTAAACCATCATCATCATTATGAATCACGTACAGGAGATGAGTGCGATTCTTCACAGAAATACTTTTGTTAAACATGTCACCAAGTTCTAATTCTAAACTATCGTTCTGAAAAGATGACATTTTAACAATCCATTTGCTCTCATTTTGATCTGAATTATTTAGTAATGATCTGTATGTATTTTTTATTTTTTCTTCAGTATATTTTTCATCATTTTTCACTAATAACGCAGAGAAATTTCCGTTGGATTTGTCAGGTTTTGGAATTAAAAGAAAACATTTCAAGGACGAACACCATCCGACAATAGGTATTGATGAGTAACTAAGAAACAGTGAATAAGTAGTTGCGTTTATTTTCGCTCTTTCACCATCGAATTTATTTATTCCCCATACGCTAATTCTATAGACATTTTCTTCCTCAACTGGAATCTAATACCGAATATTAAGATCTGCGCTCTAAACCCAAGCAACTTACCTTATAATTATACGTTCGTTGATACTTTTTTTCAGTAATGTTGTAAGCCGACATAATTTGCTCGTTTATTTCAATCCCAAATTTTTCTAAAGGGCCGTTCATAATAAGTGGATGATCCCATGATAAAATAATTTCTTTAGGTTTAGTGGATAAGCTAATTTTTAAATTTGGCGGAGCTCGACACTCTGCAATTACGATATGATCATCCAAAAAAAAAAAAAAAAACAGGCAGTAGAAAACACAACTTCTGAAAACGTACGGCTAGCTAACAAAATGGATGGAAGGGAAGAGTACTGACGGAATGCTGGAGAGAACAGAAATAGAATAAGGAGGAGAAGGAGAGAGAGAATTGCTACCAGAGGAACGGGTATCCCAGTGAAGAAGTGGAAAGACTGAGAACAGAAGGGAAATGGATGAGTGCAGAGCTGACGGAGTGAAAGAGACAAAGCACAGACCAGCAAGAGAGAAGGGAGAGAATCAAAGAATCAAGGTACAACAGGGTGTATGAGAGGTGTATGACAGAGGAAATTCCGGAGTACCTACCTGGGGAGAGAGAGTGCAAGAGAGACAAAAATGGTGGCAGATTCAGGACAGGTATTGGACGGGAGGAAAGAAAAGAAGGTGCAGGATGTGCTACGAAGAGAGAGAGAGAGACGATCGAGCACATGTACTCGTAGAATGGATGCGGGAGGGAGTAGTGGGGAGAAATACTGACTGAATAGACGGGATCAAGACAGAAAGGAGATACGATGGATGAAAGAGATATGGAAGAGGCGAGAAAGGAGAGAGAAGGCGACGGGTGGGGGAGAGAGATTGAAAAGGTTATTTTGTTTGGAAAGTTTTGGAACTGTTACTTTATGTTTATAATCAAAAAATAAAGTATGTCAGTATGTTCTTCGCTTCCATCTCGAAAATAGACAGTTTAGTAAGTTACGCAGCATGTTTTTAGAAATTCTGTTTTCCACAGACGCTCTTTAACTCTTTTGTTTTGTCGATCACTAACCTTCCTGGATCGTTTGAGTTGTTACATTTACCTCATTTCCCTCCTCTTGAACACCTTCGTTTTTCGCTTGTACCTATCAATTAAGTTTTTTATTTTAATCATAATAATTTCGTATTATTTACGATAATGTTGTAGTTGGTCTGATTTTTTAACTCCTTGAATGTAGCACACCAGAAATCATCCCATAATTCACAAGGTGAATTTGAAGATTTTTTTTCTGTTTCACTATCCTTAAGAGCGATGTTGTAAAGCGACACATTTCCTGTTGGTGGATATGGAGCTTGCCACTTAATCCACAAAGCACTTCCGTTTTTGCAAAATACGGTTAAATTTCGTACCGCTTGAGGTTCTGTAAGAAATTGGTTAATTAAAGGAATTTACGTTGAAAGATTGTAAATTTACTCCCAGGTGGAGTCCTTATTGTCCCATAAGTCCTGCTTACATTATTATTTCCTCTGATTGCGATTACATTAACCCTGTAATCGGAGAATGGTTTTAAACCCTGAATTTGTTCATTGAATGAATCATTATATTTAGTCAGAGCAATTTCTCTAAATTGAATTTGCTTGTTACACCACTGACTGACGCACTGATACATTAATTTGTAATTTAGTTCACCGTTGAATCCTTCACAGGATTCTAATTCTATGTGAACGCTCTTTTCTTGCAGCGTGATTTTTTTAGGTAATTCTAATGTTGCATTGATGTCTGATGACGAATTTGGAGATCTAGCACTGACTTGATCGATTAATAGTTTTAATTTTTTTGTGTTTTTGCTAAATAGTTGTATGTTGCATGTTGTAAAATTTTGTGGAACACCAATCATTAGATTTGTTTCGTTTGTAGAAGTACTTCCGTTAGTGCTTTGTTCACAAAGGTCTTTAAAACACTGAAATTATAATAATAATTACACATAATTTATTTAGTTTAGTAGATTTAATTAAGCGTATTGAAAGTATTAAGGAAAGATTTTTCTACCCACCTCGTACTCGATAAGATATGTCACAACATTTTCCCTACCGGGTGAAATCCACGTTAAATTTATAATTGTATGATTTATGAATATTGCTTCCAGGGTTTCTAATGTTCATTCATTCATTTAATTTAATTTGAGTGAAAATAGAAAATCTGCAACTTACTGCGACTTGTTAATGTGTTCACTTTATCCGTAAATGACTGATTTTGGACTATCAATATAATTCTTATTTCGTGTTCTAACTTTGTTGTCAACAAATTACTGATTTTTTCTGTCACATTGCCGCCATTGTTGAAATGTTTTGGCTGTGAATAATTGTGAAAAATTTTTTGGTTACTCTGAAACATCACAATTATTATTAATCTGCAAATGTTATTGTTACTGTCATTTTCACACGTTTTTATACTGAATCTGGTAATATTCAGGTTTCCTTGCACTCTGGTCATATGTCATATCTACAAGAACGGTCAACGAATGTTCCGTTATAGATGTTAAAACCGGAGGTCGCATTACAACCGGTAAAGTCTCTAAAATTTTGATTTTTAGTATTAACCATGAGACTTTAGCAATTTTATCGTTATACCATTACATAGAAAGTCTGGGTAATCTTGAAAAAACTCCTTTTTGCATTTCGTACAACCGATCATATTGTCACAGGTTTCACAGTTGGGACCACAGTTTAAACTACAGTTCATCCCCCAGCGCCCAGAATCACAAGCTGCGAATCATTATTAAACATAATTGTTTTACAGCTTTTTTACATATCAACAAACTTTTGTTGCAGAATTCTCCTTCATATCCCCAGGCGCACGAGCAGTTAGAGTTTTCTAAACATATCTTATAAGTTTCGCAGTTAGGATACGATTTTCCAAGAACTTGACTGCAACTTATATTACAATGTCTTCCAATATTACCTCTATTTTGGCAATTTTTTGTATCCGCTAGATTTGTGTCAAGAACTTTACATCTAGAGCTATACGATATGTTTGTAGGTAAAATTATGTTTTTAGTATCTGAAATAAATATTAATGTTGATATCAAATTCTATAATAAACATGCAGATGGAATTTATTCTATTTCGTTTTGTTTATTATAATAAGTAATAAAATAGGTATTTATGTAACCAGTTAGGAAATGCGTTATTTTGTGTAACGAGTGGAATATTTGCGGGACGAGCGCAGCGAGATCCCGCAAAATCACACGAGTTACACAAAATTGCATTTCCTAATGTGTTACATACAAGATTTTTTCTAATTTTGACAAAAAAAAGTTTCTTCAAACGTTAAACGAAGTAATAAATTTCATTAATAATAAATTATTATTGTGTTAAAATATCAAGTAGGTAAGTAGGCACGGTTATTTTGCTTAAAAACAAAAAATATGACAGTGTCAAATTGATGATACAATAAATTTTTCCTAACCAGTTAGGAAAGATTTTACTTTTCGTAACCAGTTACCAGTTTCCCAACGTCAGTTAATTTTGAAAAGTGTCACTTTATATGTCAAAATTAGAAAAAATATATAAACTGAAAGAATATTACCTACTGATGGTCTGCAAAAAGCAATATTATCGACCGCCCAATAACCTTCTTTATTATCATTCGAACGTCCGCGGAAAAACATGAGTTTTGCGTTTTCTGTAATATTATTTTTGATTTCTATTTGTATTTTCTTCCATTCCTTCAACGAATTTTCTTTGTTGAATCCAGTAACTGTTTCGTTAACCGTTTCGTTGCCTGACTTTAATGTTAGGTTTAAGTAACAATCCATATCCACAGAGACAAACATGGAAATACATAAATGTTTAGAAAAACGTGAAATGTTAAGGTGGCTGTCATTTTCACTAATGCGATTAGAATATCTAAATTTGTCTAATAAAAAAAATTAATTACTTATTTTGTGTTGATAGATATATTGCAAATTCTTACGTTTCACTATTTTACGAGTAATTTTGTCATTTTCACCAAAAATCAACCATTCTGCAGTAAAATTTAAAGAACCTATTGATTCACCGTCATATAGGTTCTTTAATAGGTAATCTTTTTTATTCTCCTCATTCTGATTTTGATTCTGATTGTTAATATTTTCAATGTTCAACGCATAATGGGACCACTTGCAAAAATGTTGGTTTGTGTCTGGCTAGAGATATCAGTTTTCACTTAAACTACAGAAAAATATGTTCTGTTGTACCTACTTTTTTTACTTCAAAAGACCTTTCATTCTTCTTACCGTCACCAGTAAATTTGAACACCAAATAATTTTTATGACACACGGAGAAATTTAGAACTGAGTTCTTTGAGTTCTTTTCTAACTTAATGGGTGAAAATTTTGAAACTTCGAAACCTATAGTGCCAGTAATGAAAGATTAATTTTAACAAGACAACTTTCCTTGCTGCACTTACTTTCCCAACGTATATCAGTGATAGGGCGATACTGAGAAATATTATTTGATATAAGCCAATCGTCATTCACCCAAATGTCTAGTAGAATTTGTGTTCGATTTAGTCCTATAAAAATAAAAATAAAATATTGTTGCACACGTGAAAATGTTTTTACCCTTTTGATCTTCAAGTGGTGAAATGTAAAGCCCAGAGTACACTGATTCATCGGTGAGAACACACGTAACATTGTCGTTTTTAATTAATGTAATTACTTCAGCTAGAATAAATGTCCTTGTTAAAATATAACACAAGTATAACCACATATTTTTGCAGTTCTGGACAATCTTTCAAGATTGATTCATTTTCAGATTTTTTTTTTTTATCTTAATGTTTGCCTTATCATTAGTACTATTTCTACGATTTGTACATCTGACAATCTTTTTATTATCAGGTATTACATAATTATTTTTTATATTTATTTATATTTATATCAAATTATTTTTCATGAATGCCAAAATAACGGCAGTTTATTTTTAGACACAGATGCATTTTTGTTATTGTGTGATATGATTCTGTTCATTCTGATTTTGGGATCAATGTTTCTTCTTCTTTAGTTTGAAAATTCTTATTTGTTTTCATTCATTACTAATGTCAGATGACGTAATTATGGAAAGATCACCTTATCGGAACTTATCGGTGCACCTGAAACCAAGTAAAATTTAGCCGGCAGCAGCCGCCCAATGGAACAGTAACCCTATTCCTATTAGTCATTTATTCTTTCATGTTATCCCGTGTCACATTATCTTCCGTAAACGTCTATGTGGTGATGTTTTTAATTCTTAATTATACAGGGTGATCCAAATTTTTTTTAAAATGCTCTAGCAACTTTGTTTCTTATCCGATTTCAATAAGCGATATATCAAATGAAAAGGCGTTTAAGGGACTATGAACTGCCATATAAAATTTATTTTTTAAAGAAGCAGATTAAGTGGGGTGATATTTAACTTTCTTATTTTAAATTGTGACATATGTTTTTCATTACTTATTTTTAAAGTCACTATTTTTCTAAACATTGCTGTATAAAAATATTATTTGTTTTTTGAAAAGTTATGAAGAAATAAAAATTTTTAATAAATAATAATTGAGACATTTTAATGAAAAAGCGAATAAAATCAAGTTGCTTTTTACAGCATTTGTTACGCAAAGAATTTGACAAGTTGTTAAAATTGTATTTCCTCGTAATCGTGAGTAAAAATGAATACATTTGAAGAAATGACCGACATGCTACAAGCGCATTTTGAGTGTGAAAAAAGTGCACAGGCCGCTGAATTGTCAAATTCTTTGTGTAACAAATGCTCTAGCTGACAGGTCTCACAAAGCAACTTGATTTTAATCGCTGTTTCATTAAAATAGTGATTTTAAAAATAAGTAATGGAAAACATATGTCAGTATTTAAAATAAGAAAGTTAAATATCACCCCACTTAAACTGCTTCTTTAAAAAATAAATATTATATGGCAGTTTATGGTCCCTTAAACGCCTTTTCATTTGATATATCGCTTGTTAAAATCGGACAAGAAATAAAGTTGCTAGAGCATTTTAAAAAAATTTGGATCACCCTGTATAGTAGCGTCACAAAACAAGCATTATTTCGGTGCTGGTCTCTATGACTGACATAAGAATTCAAACAACAAACGCAAATATAACATTTACATTGTTTACGAGAATTTCAAATGGAAGCATCGCAGTCTCTCATGGGTGAAATTTTTATTTGAATTTGTTTGATTTATGGTCAACTGATTTAAATCGTATTTACGATATGCCTCCAGGTATATTCTCAAGAAAACAAATTATTTACTGATTTTTTTAATGGGTGTAGTAAAGACTTTACATTGGAAAAAAAAATTAGGACGTTCTTGTTTTATTGAAAGTTTATCAAATAATAATTACTCTTATAAACTTATATCTTACACAGGAGAAAATTTTCAAATTCTGGCAGTGTCGAACAAAATAGTAGTTTATTTGACGAGTTTGTGTGTAAATTGGGTCTCGTTTCACTCGCGTGCCAAAAAAGGCCCAATTTACACACGAACGAGTTGAATACAACGTTTTTTTGTTCGACGAGCCCCTTAAAGGCTCCAAATCGCTTAAAACCTTTAAAATTAGCTTGACGTTTCGTTTTGACAAGTTGTGACATTTATCAAAATCCGTTCACATAGGAGAAAATTCTCAAATTCTGACAGTGTCGAACAAAAAAAATATTTTAGCAATATTCACGTGTTCTTGTCCGGTTTCAAAAGGAAACTTGTTATATTTACGCCTAAAACATCAAATGTAATATTCTTTTAAAAATTTGGTTGAAAAACCAACGCATAACAAAGAAATCCCCATACAAAAATCATAATGGTGATATTGATTCCAATGACTATTCCATTCACTTGTCATTTGTAAAAAATGGACCAATAAAAACACAATTTTACACATTTGTTACCATGGTTTCAAAAAATTGGACCGAATATTCCCACTCGCGGACATTGTACAGTTAATTTCAAAATTATAGAGTACACCTAATTTTCTACAGTGTGAAATGCACTTACATTTTTTGTCAATGATCAATGTCAATTTTGACAAACAAAATGCCTGATCTAACCGAAAATGCGAAAGTACTCATTCTTTCCAAATTAGAAGAAGGGTGGTCGATCCGGAGGGTAGCCCACTATTATAACATCGCGAAGAGTACCGTGCAGAGGATAAAACAGACACTATTATGGTGTTCTAAAATATCAGCGACATTTTATGTTGTCAAACTTACCTAACCTATATAAAAAATATGACACTCAAATTTCAAAAAGGCATCTTTACATGTGGAAAAAACTGTAATAAATCGACTTCTTGATTTTGGGGTGTACTCGATAATTTTGAAATTAACTATACCTACATATTATTTTCTAATAAATTGAAGTGTACAATTTGAAAAATTGAAAGAAATTTGAGGAATTTGATTCATTAAATATTCCTCCAAATACGACTGGTAGTCAATGTTATACAGATCATTTTTGCGGTGGTCAACTGCGCTAACGTGCTAACGCACTCGTCAAATTCATATCCCAGCGCCGTTGATATTTGTAACACCACCACAAAAATAATCGGCATAACATTGACTACTCGTCGTATTAGAACTGATTATAGCAATAAATCGAATTTCACCATTACTTATGTGCATCCATTGATTTGATTCATCATTAAGAATATAAACCGTTAAGCCATCAACATCATCTTGAATCACGTACATGAGATAAGTGCGATTCTTTACAGAAATACTTTTGTTGAACATGTCACCAAGTTCAAATTGTGAACTATCGTTTAGAAAAGATGACATTTTAAAAATCCATTTGCTCTCATTTTGATCTGAATTATAGTAAAACAGTTTTTTTTTAAATTTATTAAATGCAATATGGATGCGGCCTTTGTAATACCTGTTCGTTGGGAAGAACAGCTGTGGTGCAAATGAGTAATGAATGACTTACCAGTTACTATGACAACTCATATGAAAGTTAATACCAAATGTATGCGATTTGCACCACTGATGTTCAATCCAACGTGAACAGGATATAATAACAATCACGGCATTTTCCTGAGTACATGATAATATTACCTTCGAGCAAAACATTTTCGAGAAATTGCCGTTCGAAGAACTTGCAAATCGAGCAAAGTCATGTTGGAGCAATTGACTTTCGAGCAGCTGATTTCGAGAAATTCGTTTTCCAGCAATTGCATTCGAGCAATTTACCTAGATTCTCCCACAATAGATATTGACGAGTAACTAACAAACAGTGAGTAAATAGTTGCCTTTATTGTCGCTTTTTCACCGACGAATTCATTTATTTCTATGTTAACGCTGTTTTCTAGGAGAGTTTTTTTTAGGTAATTCTAATGTTGCATTGGAATTTGGAGATCTAACACTGACTTGATCGATTAATAGTTTTAATTTTTTTATGTTTATGCTAAAAAATATTGGGTGATTCAAAATGATTGTGGCCAAGTATGGCAACTATGTACGAAAATTTATGTGGCAACTGTGTGACTGGGGTAGAGTTGACATTTGTATGACATTTCATAAGCGTGCATTTGATTTTTTCAATTCCATTACACATTGATAAGACAACTTACTAAATTGCGCGACTATGAACTGTCAAGGAAATGTCAACTCTACCCTACCCCCACAGTTGCCACATAAATTTTCGTACATAGTTGCCATACTTGGCCACAATCATTTTGAATCACCCAATAGTTGTATGTTGCATGTTATACTATTGGGAGCACGGAATTTCGGGCTGACTTATTTTATTATCTACTATTGTCACATGTCATTCTGACAAATTGCATTCATCAATTCTGAAAAGTTGCGCAAGTGCTTTGATGTTGTTTTCCGAAAACTAAACAGTCTTTGATTAAACTTTGGAAATCAATCACTAAAATGTAAAATAATTGTGACAGTTTATTTTGAAGTTCAGTCAAAATTAATTATTATGACATTTATGACAATAAAGCTTAGACTACAACGGTTTTTTTTAAATGACAAATAAATTGCTGCCCGAAATTCCATGCACCCAATAATACAATTTTGTGGAACACCAATCATTAAATTTGTTTCGTTTGTAGAAGTGCTTTCGTTAATGCGATGTTCACAATAGTATATATATAAACAATCTCAGCAAAAAGTTGCGGAATTCTTATAATGCTATGAAACGTTTATTACGAGAAATCAATATTTGAAAAAATAGTTTATAATTTTTGGAAACGAATTGTAATGAGTTGCAAGTAAATTTTGTGTTTGTTTTCTTGATATTTAGATAATTACTTACATGTGATTTTACAATCTTTTGACTAAGACTGTACGTGAAAGTAAACAAAAGCACACTGAATTTCAATTTTCATTGATTTCTGTTAAAGTTCTTAACGTAACTGCAGTAAAACGTGCGATATGAGTGTAATGTTGCATACCGACGTCAATTATATGCATTTTGTTCACTTTTATTGAAATTAAAACAGATACATAACCTCAAAAACCGTGTTTTTCCACATGTAATTAGCGATTACAAGAAAAATCCTCGACCAACTTTTTTGTAAATACATTAGAAAATTCTACGATATCGATACTTTACGTGTGAAAAATTTAAGAAAAATTGGCCTTTTTGAAATATGTTTTTTATCACTTTTTATGCGACCATTGCTCCATTTCTCATAAGAACACGTGTAAAATATCCCGACCAATTTTTTTTAAATTTGGCACAGTACTTTAGAATGGATGAAAGGACTATTGTACCAATTTTAAGCAAATTTCGCCATTTTTCAATGTTACTCCAGTTCATCCTTAAAGGCCCTTATAAACGTGTATCATACGCTATTTTTTACTATACCTGCACTACAACTGAAAATTATAACAAAAAAAAGTAAATTGAAATAACTTTTCCGAAGTCATCTGTATCATTAATCGTTGGTCAATTGTTGTTGTTTCGTTGCTATCATAAATTGTGTATAAATGTCTATTTATCATTGTTCAAAATGTAGGTGAATTTGTTGTTACCTAACCAACCCGTAAAGCTTTAGTATTTTACGCATTTTAGTGTCAAAAACAGGGATTATGATTCAGGTATAATAAAAAAGTGTTTAAAATACAAAAATAATAGTAATAATTACACAGCATTTATTTAATTAAGCAGATTTAATTAAGCGTATTGAAAGTAAAAGACAAAAACAGTTTTGCTTTTACCTAATTGCATTTTTCTTGTATAAATATTAAGAAAAGATTTTTCTACCCACCTCGTACTCGATAAGATATGTCACAACATTTTGCCTACCGGGTGAAATCCACATGAAATTTATACTTGTATGATTTATAAATGTTGCTCCCAGGGTTTCTAAGGTTCATTCATTAATTTAATTAAATTTGAATGACAATTAAACTCGCAGTCTCTCAACCAATCAGATTTACGAAATTAGTCAGTACGAACCAACCACGCTGGTTTTAAAAAAATTGCCGCGGAAATATTCACTATTTATTGACGAATTGCTATAACAACCTTTTTTAAATTACAAACTACTATTCAAGTATTTCTTTCATAGAATTTTTCAATCTGAATTGTCATGCCGAAAACAAACTCGTCGGTACGAAATTGTCGTATTTGTTTCTTAAGTCAATTTTCGCCGCCGAAATAAATACTGGTATCTGAGATCAAAAATTTCCGGCAATTTCCTACCCACTCGTTGTATGACAATAATCAAAGGCCAAATGACAATTAACCCTTGAACTACATCGAATTTTTTTAAACTGACAGAAGTTTGATGTCCCACTTTTTATGCTCCCAATAGTACAGTTGCGGAATTAAAATTTCGGGCAGTATTGTCAATGTTTTTGCCTTTTTAGCGTTCAAAAATTATGATTTGTGGCATAATAACGGGTGGGCAACATATTAAACCGATAATTTAATTACACGCAGTGTAATTGACTGCGTGACTGACACAGTAAAGTTTAATTTTTCAATGTCAGTCATGATGACAGTAAAAGGTGGTTTACAGAGATTTTGTTGAAGTGACAGAAAAATACTGCCCGAAATTTTAATTCCGCAACTGTACGTATAGAAATTTTTCAACCTTGATGTTTTAAATATTTTTTTGTCAGATGACACGTTTCAGTTTTAATTATAAAATTGCAAACAATAACACTCAGCAATGTATATAGAAATAATCACATTATCTACATTTTCATTTCCATTGTATGTCATTACTAATTTTTGTTGTATTGTCCACTCTATTGTTTTCCTAATCTAACCATTAAAATTATCATAAATTTTAAACTCTCGAAGATATTCCACCGCTGCCCAGTATAAAAATTCAAGTTGTTCCTGAAAAAAATTGTGTTTTTAAAACATCACGAATCAAGTCCGACGTCATATTACTACAGATTGGACACACTGAGGACGACCTTGCCTAACAGTCTTGACCGCAGAAAAAACGTCACAGTTATGGTCCATATTCATCTTTTCTAATAAGTAAGCCAAAGCTGCAAAAAGTCCGCTGGCTGTTGCTCCATCACTAAAATCGTTACCATTCGATTTAAAACGACCAACTAACTACCCTTAACTTACTAGCAACTGACAATAATTTGATTGCTGCTTTTCATTACTCTTTTCCACACGAGAATCAAGTCTTTTACATTAGCTGGCACCAGAGTTTCACGTTTCCAGTTTTTCATATTTATGATGTTGACGATTTTCTTCTTCGACTCCTCTTTTACATCATTGATTTTCACTCTAATTGTGTCGTGTGAGTCTTCTTTTGTTCGGTTAAGAAAAGTGATCTCCATGGAATCACCAAAGGACCAAAGCCGTTCCTTGCGGGTTGGCCAGAAACGTGGACAGCTCTGTAAAAGCAGCTCATACGGTTTTTGACCCTAAATCGAACCTACTTACTTGATCGTCCTGAACGATTTCATTCAGAGACACTATTGTGTCTATTTCGTATTCTAGGATCAACGTCCAAAAGTCCTCAACCGTGTTGGGCATGGGTTGTTGCGTTAATATGAATTTTCTGGGGTAACGGTAACAGTCCACACTCACGGCGTTGATGTAATTTGATGAGTTCTTCACAGTTAAAGGTAAAAATACTTGCGAGTGACCTAAGGTTCATCCGGTTAGAGGAGACAAGAGGATAAGTGTTATTACCTGGTAATATGTGAGAAAATCGATTTTTGGCCTTTTCTTCGTCGGTGAATTGATGATGTAGTTTAAACATTGTTCGTTGGTACTGATCGATCGCTTTAGCCAAGTGTTGCATTAGCAAATTCGTGGCTTTCAAATTTACAGCTTTATTAACATTGCTCTCAAATTTTTCATTAATGGGAATCGAAAAATCTTGTCCGAACAAATATTCCAGTATCACACGGTGAGCAAAAATGTACTGGTCTACGGTAGTGACGAGACCAATTCTTGCGTTTCGAATTCTCCTCAGAATCCCGGGAAAATCGACTTGATTTTCATGATTTGCCATTTTTAGAATTATGTCGCATAGAATCAAAGTTCCTGTTCGTCCACATCCCGCACTAGAGTAAGTACTCCAGTAGTAGTCCCGGTGAGGACAGATATTGAAAAGATACTTACTTGCAATGTACCACCATCGGGACCTTGTGTATGTCCTCTATCTGTTTCATAAATGAGGTGAAGGCTTGAAGACATAAAGGCACTCCATGGTCGGGCCACGTTATGTACTGAAAATGTTGAACAAAATGTGTCGTGTTTTCATATTTTACCTGTAGATTTCGTTCGATGTAATCGGGAAAAATTTTTGTCGACACATTTTCGATCAAAAATTTTCCAAATCTGCATGTTGACGGGAAATCGGGCCAGTACTGTTCGCATTTAACGATGCCATTTTCTCGCACTTCTGTTAACATGACAATTGTTGTAACGTTTTCTTGGCATATCATTAGCCAAAAGTCTTGTACTGTCGTTGGCAGAGGAGCCTGGGTCGCAATAAAGGCTTTGGGAGTGTCGTAACCCTTGCAAAATTATTTTATTTGTAATTTGGTGTATCGATGCACCAAAGGAGTTACTCACGTTGACATAATTGGCGTTGATGTAGTCTCCTTCTTCATCGTTGTACTCTAAAATGACTCGTGTGTCATCGTCTATAAATTAGCTATTAACTTCGAAATGTGAACATTTGTCGATATTAATCTTACAAGCAATTGTATTTTTGTAGCGATTCTTTGGAAAATTTTCGGGAAGTCGCCCGTAATTAGATTTCTTTAGGCACTCTTTAGGTATTGCCTGTAATAAATATCGAGTAAGCTCATTCAATTAAATAAATAAAACGAAACCTCAAATTGTTGAGTTATTTGGTTATCTTCGGGATCATCTTCCAATGATGTCAAAAAATATTGTTCGAGATCATTAATTTTTATGGGTTTTGAAATTTGTGTGTTATTGTTCAGTAAAGTTGGCTCACTCTGAATATTCCTTTTTGGTATGAGTTCAAATTTTTCAGCAATATTCTTGTGTTCTTGCCCGGTCTTGAACGGAAACTTTTTATATTTACATCTAAAACATCAAATGTAACAACATTCTTTTAATAATTTGGTTGGAAAACGAACGCATAACAAAGAAATCCGCATATCAAAATCGTAATGGCGACAATGGTGATTCCAATGATTATAGGAATGAATGGAATTTCAGCATGACTCATGTGAATCCTTTTATTTGATTTATTCTCAAGAGCATAAACCGTTAAACCATCAACATCATCTTGAATTAAGTACATGAGATGCGTGCTATTCTTTTCAAAAATACTTCTGTTAAACATGTCACCAAGTTCTACTTCTAAACCATCGTTTTGAGAAGATGACATTTTAACAATCCATTTGCTCTCATTTAGATGTGAATTATTTAGTAATGATCTGTATGTATTTTTTATCTCATCTTCAGAATATTTTCCATCATTTTTCATTATTAACGCAGAGAAATTTCCGTTAGTTTTCTCAGGTTTTGGAATTAATAGAAAACATTTTGAGGATGAACACCATTCCACAATAGGTATTGATGAGTAATTAACAAACAGTGAATAACTAGTTGCATTTATTTGGACTCTTTCACCCTTGAATTGATTTATTCCCCGTACGCTAATTCTGTAGACATTTTTTTCTTCAACTGGAATCTAATAGCGAATATCAAGATCTGCGTAATAAAACCCAAGCAACCTACCGTATAATTATACGTTCGTTGATACTTTCTTTCTGTAATATTGTAAGGTTCCCTGATGATTTTCTCGTTTATTTCAATCACAAATTTTTCTAAAGGGCCGTTCATAATAAGTGGGTGATCCCATGATAAAATAATTTCTTTAGGTTTACTGGATAAGTTAATTCTTAAATTTGGCGGAGCTGGACACTCTGGAATTATAACATGATTTAAAAAAAGGAGGTAAGTGGAGCCTGTGGAAAACACAATTCTGAAATCGTCGGCGTAGCTTACATCATGCGAACATCCGTGATGAAGAGAGGTTTTGCCGAAACTACACCAAACTTGTATATGGCAAAACCAGTCACTATTTTATTCGTTTCCATTTCCAAAATAGGGTTCGTTCATTAATAAATTGTGTTCTCGAGTGAGAACCATTTTTTAAACAAACTTTACATAAATGTCAAATTTTATTAAGTTACGCCCCACGTTTTCAGAAATTTTGTGTTCCACTGCCGCCCTTCAACTATTTTCTTTGTTGATCACTAACCTTCCTGGATTGTTTGAGTTGTTACATTTACCTCATTTCCCTCTTCTTGAACACCTTCGTTTTTCGCCTGTACCTATAAAATAAGCTTTTTATTTTAGTTATAATACTTTCGTATCATTTACGATAATGGTGTAGTTGGTCTCTTTTTTTAACTCCGTGAATGTAGCACATGAGAAATCATCCCATAATTCGCAAGATGAATTTGAAGAAGAATTTTGTGTTGTTTCACCATCCTTAAGAGTGATGTTGTAAAGCGACACATTTCCTGTAGGTGGATATGGAGCTTGCCACTTAATCCACAAAGCACTTTCGTTTTTGCAAAATACGATTAAATTTCGTACCGCTTGAGGTTCTGTAAGAAATTGGTTAATTAAAGGAATTTTCTCTGAAAGATTGTAAATTTACTCCCAGGTGGAGTCCTTATTGTCCCATAAGTCCTGGTTACACTATTATTTCCTCTGATTGCAGTTACATTAACCCTGTAATCGGAGAATGGTTTTAAACCCTGAATTTGTTTATTGAATGAATCATTATGTTCAGTCAGAACAATTTCTGCAAATTGAATTTCCTTGTTACACCACTGACTGACGCACTGATACATGAATGTGTAATTTAGTTGACCGTTGAATCCTTCACAGGATTCTAATTCTATGTTAACCCTGTTTTCTTGCAGAGTGATTTTTTTAGGTAATTCTAATGTTGCATTGATGTCTGATGACGAATTTGCAGATCTAACACTGACTTGATCGATTAATAATTTTCGATTTGTTGTGTTATTACTAAATAGTTGTATGTTGCATGTTCTAAAATTGGGTAAAACGTCGATCTTTAGATTTGTTTCGTTTGTAGAAGCGCTTCCATTAGTGCGTTGTTCACAAAAGTCTTTGAAACACTGAAATTATAATAATCATTACACAGAATTTATTTAATAAATTTTATTAAGCGTATTGAAAGAAACGACAAACATGGTTTTGCTTTTACCTAATTGCATCTTTCTTGAATTAAGGAAATATTTTTCTACCCACCTCGTACTCAATAAGATATGTCACAGCATTTTCCCTAACGGATGAATTCCACATTAAATTTATTGTATGATTTATGAATGTTGCTTCCAAGGTTCCTAAGATTAATTTATTCATGTAATTTATTCTGAATGAAAATAGAAATTCTGCAACTTACTACGACTTGTTAATAATGTCTTCAGTTCATCGGTAAATGACTGATTTTGGACTACCAATATAATTCTTATTTCGTATTCTAACTTTGTTGTCGACAAATTACTGATTGTTTCTGTCACATTGCCGCCATTGTTGAAATGTTTTGGCTGTGAATAATTTTGAAATTTTTTTTCGTCACTCTGAAACATCACAATTATTATTAAACTGTAAATGTTATTGTTACTATCATTTCACACGTTTTTATATTGGATCTGGTAATATTCAGGTATCTTTGCACTCTGGTCATATGTCATATTTACAAAAACCGTCAGCGAATGTTCCGTTATAGATTTTAAAACAGGTGGTCGCATTAAAACTGGTAGAGTTTCTAAAATTTGATGATTATTATTAACCATAATTAAGACTTCAGTAATTTTATGTTTATACCATCACATTGATAATCTGGGTAATCCTGAAAAAACTTTTTTTTGCATTTCGTACACCCTTTTATTTTGTCACAGGTTTCGCAGTTGGCGCCACAGTTTAAACTACAGTTCATCCCCCAACGCCCAGAATCACAAGCTACGAATCATTATTAAACATAATTGTTTTACAACTTTTTTACATATCAACAAACTTTTGTTGCAGAATTCTCCTTCATATCCCCAAGCGCACGAGCAGTTAGAGTTTTCTGAACATATCTTATAAGTTTCGCAGTTAGGATACGATTTTCCAAGAACTTGACTGCAACTTATATTACAATGTTTTCCAATATAACCTCTATTTTCACAAATTTTTGTATCCGCTAGATTTGTGTCAAGAACTTTACATCTAGAGCTATACGATATGTTTGTAGGTAAAATTATGTTTTTAGTATCTGAAATAAATATTAATGTTGATATCAAATTCTATAATAAACATGTAGATGGAACTTATTCAATTTCGTTTTGTTTATTATAATAATAAAAAATAAATAAACTGAAAGAATATTACCTACTGAAGGTCTGCAAAAAGCAATATTATCGACCGCCCAATAACCTTCTTTATTATCATTCGAACGTCCGCGGAAAAACATGAGTTTTGCGTTTTCTGTAAAATTATTTTTGATTTCTATTTCTATTTTCTTCCATTCCTTCAACGAATTTTCTTTGTTGAATCCAATGACTGTTTCGTTAACCGTTTCGTTACCTGACTTTAATGTTACGTTTAAGTAACAATCCATATCCACAGAGACAAACATGAAAATACATAAATTTTTTGAAAAATGTGAAATGTCAAGGTGGCTGTCATTTTCACTAATGCGATTAGAATATCTAAATTTGTCTAATGAAAAAAATTAATTACTTATTTTGTGTTAATAGATATATTGCAAATTCTTACGTTTCGCTATTTTAATTTTGTCATTTTCACCAGAAACCAACCATTTTGGAGTAAAATTTAAAGTACCTATTGATTTACCGTCATATAGGTTCCTTAATAGGTAATTTTTAAATGTTTCACCCAATGATCCCGAAACGGTGACTGATTGCATTTGGGTATTCAGCGTAATGTTTAAGGCATAATGGGACCACTTGCAAAAATGTTGGTCTATGCCTGACTAAAGAGTTCAGTTTAATTACAGAAAAAATATTTTCTTTTGTACCTACTTCATTTATTCTAAAAGCCTTTTCATTCGTTTTATCGTCACCGAATATCTTGAAGACCAAATCATTTTTATGATACACGGAGAAAGTTAAAGTTGAGTTATTTTCTAACTTAATGGCTGGAGACCTTGAATTTTGAAAACCTAAAGTACAAATATGGAAAGATTAATTTTAACAAGACAACTTTTTTGCTGCACTTACTTTCCCAACGTATATCAGTTATAGAGCGATATATACCAGTATTATTTGATATAAGCCAATCGTCATTCACCCAACTGTCTAGTAGAATTTGTGTTCGATTTAGTCCTATAAAAATAAAAATAAAATATTGTTCCACATGTGAAAATGTTTTTACCCTTTTGATCTTCAAGTGGTGAAATGTAAAGCCCAGAGTACACTGAATCACCAGTGAGAACACAAGTAACATTGTCGTTTTTAATTAATGTAATTACTTCAGCTAGAATAAATGTCCTTGTTAAAATATAACACAAGTACAACCACATATTGTTGCAGCTCTTGACAATAATTCAAGATTGATTCATTTTCACGTTTTTTTTTAATCTTAATGTTTGCCTTATCATTAAGAAATAAGCAATACTATCTCTACGATATGTACATATGACAATCTTTTTATTATCAGGTATTATTTATTTTTTATATTTATTTATATTTATATCAAATTATTTTTCATGAATGCCAAAATAACGGCAGTTTATTTTTAGACACAGATGCATTTTTTTTATGTGATTCTGTTCATTCTGATTTTAAAACGAGTCTTTTGGATCAATGTTTCTTCTTCTTTAGTTTGAAAATTCTTATTTCTTTTTCATTCATTACTAACGTCAGATGACGTAATTATGGAAAGATCACCTTATCGGATCTTATCGGTGCACCTGAAACCAAGTAAAATTTAGTCGGCAGTAGCCGCCCAATGGAACAGTAACCCTATTAGAGTCATTTATTATTCTTTCATGTTATCCCTTGTCACATTATCTTCCGTAAACGTCTATGTGGTGATGTTTTTAATTCTTAATTATGCAGTAGCCTCACAAAACAAGAATTATTTCGGTGCAGTTCTCACCTCTATGACTGACATAAGAATTAAAAGAACAAACGCAAATATAACATTTACATTGTTTACGAGAATTTCAAATGGAAGCATCGCAGTCTCTCATGGGTGAAATTTTTGTTTGAATTTATTTGATTTATGGTCAACTGATTTAAATCGTATTTACGATATGCCTTAATATAATAATAATAAATTATTTACTGATTTTTTAATGGGTGTAGTAAGGACTTTTTATATTGGAAAAAAGAAAACTACTCGTATGACGTTCTTGTTTTATTGAAAGTTTATCAAATAATAAATACTCTTATAAATTAATGTAAACTAAAATGTTTAGTCTTATTCATTGACAACCCCCACTTGCCAGATAAAAGAAAAACACTTTTCTGATAGCACTTCTTCATCTTAGGTTTTGGAAATTCCTTATTTAGAAGAGGGCATAACAGTTTTAATCTAAAAATAAATTCATATTTCCTTTAAACAAGAACTAATTAAGCATTTAATTACACTGCTTATTTGTTTTCAAAACTATACTTATACGTGATAAATGTCTTCACAGGGCGTTGGCATTTGTTAGACGACGACAAAATAATTGTTTTTGATTCATCATAATACAACAATACGTTAGTTGTAGATGTATTCCCTTAAAATCTAGGTCTAGCAAATTTTAGAAATACAGAATTATACAGTACTTTGAGAACATAAAATGTGTCTCACCAAAATTTAAGGTCTACATAGACAGTATTGAACTAATGTTACCATTAAATTATACACAGATAAATCATACTCATAATTCTAAATGAAAAAGGCTAAGGCTTCTTTTTTTGTCTAAAATACTCCACAACTACACGGTGAGCAAAGACGTAGTGATCCACAGTACTGACCAGCCAAGGCCTTTGGTTTCTCAATTGCTTCAATACTTCCGCGAAATTTACTTGCTTTTTATATTGGCCCATTTTTAAAACAATGTCACACAGAATTACTGTGCCCGTTCGTCCACATCCTGTACTATACTATTGTGATGTTAGAACGAAACAATATTGGTAATGTCAAAGCACCTACTTGCAGTGTACGAGAATGGGGGAAGTAGGTTTCGAAATTTCAGATATCACCTTCATGAATGGAATAAACTCTTGAAGGTTTGTAGGTACACCATGATCGGGCCACTTGATATACTGAAACTGTTGCACGCGATGATGAGTCTTATTTTCATACTTCACTTGAAATTCCCTTTTAACATAACTGGGAAACATTTTTGATGACACGTTTAAAATGACAATATTTCCAAATCGGCACTTTAATCCAAATTCCGGCCAATATTTTTCACACACGATGGTTCTATTCTCGTTCAGATTACTCAACATGACAACGGTCTTAATATTTTCTTGCCAAATCATCGACCAGAAATCGTTTACAGTATGCGGCAGAGGTGTTTGGGTTGCGATGAAACCTCTTGGAATATTGTAACCCTTCAAAAAGTAGATTAGTTTTGACAGGTCAGTTTACTAAAGCAGTTTCTCACGTTGACGTAATTGGCGTTAATATAGTCACCATCTTCGTTATTTTTTAAAACAACTCTTGTTTCGTCATCTGGAAATTATGTGTTAAGTTCTAAGTGTAAATGTACAACTTAGTTGATGTTTAACTTACAAGCTATTACATTTGTGTAGCGATTCTTTTGAATATTTTCAGGTAATCGTCCATGATCACATTTCTTTAAACTCTCTTTGGAAATTACCTACAACAAATAATATCCTGCAAATTCATTGAATGTAGTTGATAAAATAAAACCTCAAATTGCTGTGTTAGTTGGTTGTCTTCGGACTCATCTTCTATGCAACTAGACAAATATGGTTCCAGATCATTAATTTTTATGGATTCATACATTTCTGTATTATTGTTCAATAAAGTTGGCTCCCTTCGAATATTTCTGTTTGGTGTGAATTCAAATATTGTAGCACTATTTACGTGTTGTTCCCCGGTTTTGAAAGGAAACTTGTTATATTTACGTCTAAAACATCAAATGTAATATTCTTTTAAAAATTTGGTTGAAAAACGAACGCATAACAAAGAAATCCCCATATAAAAATCGTAATGGTGACAATAATGATTCCAATTATAATAGTAATGAATCTAATTTCAGCATTACTTATGTGCATCCTTTGATTTGATTCATAAACCGTTAAACCATCATCATCATTATGAATCACGTACAGGAGATGAGTGCGATTCTTCAGAGAAATACTTTTCTTAAACATGTTACCAAGTTCTAATGTTAAACTATCGTTCTGAAAAGATGACATTTTAACAATCCATGTTCTCTCATTTTGTTCTGAATTATTTAGTAATGATCTGTAGGTATTTTTTATCATTTCTTCAGTATATTTTTCACCATTTTTCACTATTAACACAGAGAAATTTCCGTTAGTTTTCTCAGGTTTTGGAATTAATAGAAAACATTTCAAGGATGAACACCATTCCACAATAGGTATTGATGAGTAACTAACAAAGAGTGAATAAGTAGTTGCGTTTATTTTCGCTCTTTCACCGTCGAATTTATTTATTCCCCATACGCTAATTCTATAGACATTTTCTTCCTCAACTGGAATCTAATACCGAATATTAAGATCTGCGCTCTAAACCCAACCAACTTACCTTATAATTATACGTTCGTTGATACTTTTTTTCTGTAATATTGTAAGCCGACATGATTTGCTCGTTTATTTGAATCCCAAATTTTTCTAAAGGGCCGTTCATAATAAGTGGGTGATCCCATGATAGAATAATTTCTTTGGGTTTAGTGGATAAGTTAATTCTTAAATTTGGCGGAGCTGAACACTCTGGAATTATAATATGATTAAAAAGAATAAAAGAGGCTTTGGAAAACACAATTTCTGAAATCGTACGGCGTAGCTTATATCCGTGATGAACAGAGGTTTTGCCGAAACTACACCAAAGTTGTATATGGCAAAGCGAGTCACAATTTTCATCCTTTCAATTTCGAAAATAGGATTCTTTCATTAATGAATTGTGTCCTCGAAACCATTTTTTAAACGAACTTTAAGTAAATCTCAAAATTTATAAGTGCCAGTTTATTAAGTTACGCAGCACATTTTCAAAAAATTTGTTTTCCACAGCCGCCCTTCAACTATCTTCTTTGTTGATCACTAACTTTCCTGGATCGTTTGAGTTGTTACATTTACCTCATTTCCCTTTTCATTAACAAGTTTGTTTTTCGCTTTTACCTATGAATATAGTTTTTTTTTTATTTTAGTTATAATTATTTCATATCAATTACGATAATGATGTAGTTGGTCTCTTTTTTTAACTCCGTGAATGTAGTACATATGAAATCATCCCACAATTCGCAAGGTGAATTTGAATGAAAATCTGTTGTTTTTTCACCATCCTTAAAAGCGATGTTGTAAAGGGACACACTTCCTGTTGGTGGATATGGAGCTTGCCACTTAATCCACAAAGCACTTTCGTTTTTGCAAAATACGCTTAAATTTCGGACCGCGTGAGGTTCTATAAGAAATTGGTTGATTAAAGGAATTTACTTTGAACAATTGTAAATTTACTTCCAGGAAGGGTCCTTATGGTCTCATAAATCTTGCTTTCAGTATTGTTTCCTCTAATTCCAGTTACATTAACCCTGTAATCGGAGAATGGTTTTAGACCCGGAATTTCCTCTTTGATTCGTTTCCGGTACTTAGTCAGAACAATTTCTATAATTTCGGTTTTCTTGTTACACCACTGACTGATGCACTGATACGTTAATATGTAATTTAGTTGACCGTTGAATCCTTCACAGGATTCTAATTCTATGTTCACGCTATCTTCTAGCAGACTGATGTTCTTGGGTAATTCTAATGTTGCATTGATATCTGATGACGAATTTGAAGATATAACGCTGATTTGAGCGATTAATAGTTTTGGATTTTCTGTGTTTATGCGAAATAGTTGTATGTTGCATGTTGTAAAATTTTCTAGAGCTTCAATCTTTAGATTTGTTTCCATTGTAGAAAAGTTTTTGTTAGGGTTTTCTTCACAAAAGTCTTTGAAACACTGAAATAATAATTTATTTAGTTAAGTATGTACTTATACAAGGTGTTTCACGTCACTTTCCGAGATCTACGCCGAATTTATGCAACTCAATATTCAGTAGTCACAAAATGCTAGATACCAAAATATATAATTTAATTATCATTAATTATTAATTAATTATCGTTAATGAAAAAAGTATTACTGGTTGTATTTAAAGTTCGTCAGGGTCAGTAGTTATATAGTGCTGGTTCTGGCTCACTCAAAAATCACGTTTTAGAATCATGTGTTTTGCGTGATCTCTTCAAAACGCCAGTTTCAGAATCATGTGTTTTGCGTGACCTTCAACTGTATCAGTCATGTCGCGATCAAAACGCTAGTTTTAATTTGCGTTTGTAGTTTAGTCAAAACATAGTTTTTGATTCAGAGTAAATTATCTGATCATTACATCCGTTTTGGTTCCATCAAAAACATGGTTTTTGATTCAGGTAAATAAGCGGTATTTTGCGTGACTTATATTTTTATAAGCTAGAAACATTGAGGAAGATATTGAAGTTTCATATTTCTGTGCTCTCTGCAAAACATAGTTTTTGATTCATGCAAATAAGTAGTATTTTGCATGATCTTTATTTTTCTGAAGGGGTCATTGTGTTTTCATTCATCTAAACATTGAGGTAGTGGGGGATCATTTTATAATTGTATGCTGAACTTACATTTTCATAGTATTAAAGCAGCTGCATTGTATCAAAATTAAACGATGAGTCATTTCTTAAAATCTATAAACGAAGAAACTCATCTTGTGCCATATGTGAGGCCAAGTTATTTAGAAATTGATAGAAGATTCCCCATTAAAAGATTTATTAAGACGGAAACTCAGTTTGGTGAACAAGTAGTCGTTGATTGTAGTGAATTTAAAACGCCTCTTCCACAACGGTTTACAGAAAAATTTAGCGAAAAAGTTATTCAAACTTTAAACAATTTATTGAAACAAGGAAAAAACATTTTTATGGTTAGTGAAGGAATAGTTGGAAGAACAACCAATATCAAGTTTGTTGAACAGACAGAAGAATAAATTTTTCTGGAGCTACACGAGAAAAAAAAATGCCTGTTCCGATTAAATATAAGTGTCCATCATGCAAAGGTGAAAGTGATATGGAAGGTGTCAGATGTCTTCCTTGCGCCATGCATGATTTAATTAAGAGTCAACATTTTAAACATTTTTTACGAGAATATAGAACTAAAGAGTGAATTTGTGTGTTCCTAAATGTTATTATTATTTATTTGAAATTGTATATTTTGTAGTAATGTAAATATAAATAAACTTTCACATATTCATGTTGTTTTATTGCTACTATCACTACCATATTGTGATGTAAAATATTGCTTAATCACAATTATGTGAAGGTTGAAGATGCTGACTTAGGTTAGTCATCTCTATCCGGATGATTATGAACTGCAAAGTAAGGAAATAATGAAATAAAACACTAGATTCTTTATTATAATTTTATTAAAAATATAAATTACATTTGAATGTATTATGTGATGCTACTTTTATCAATCCAACTGTTGTGTGTGTTGTTTAGTCCTAACCATTTGACATACATTTTTTTTCCTTTTTTTCTTAAAACTTTTTCCACCAAGTAAATATCCGAATGTTTTACTTTCTGCAATTCTTCTTCATAAAATCCTCCTAATATATCTTCGCCCTGTACATCTTTTAATAAATATGTTGTTGGATTAGTTAGCTTTACTTTTTTAACAATGAAAATTTCGTTTGACCAATTGGCTGTATAAGATTTATCAAAAATTTGACGATGTTTACTTATTCGTACATGATCACCAACAGAAAATTTATTATGTACATTTGCAAGCTTTATATGAGTATAAATTGATTTCAATATTGATCTTTCATTGCTTTTTTTAACATTTGCGGGTGTAGTTTTAATTGTGCTGTGATATTTGTTGTTATATTCGTTGGCGATTTTATCTAATATATTGACCCATTTATAATTTCCTTGAAAACTAAATTGTACCCACATTAATTGCTTTAGCGTTCTGTTGACCCGTTCAACTATAGATGCTTTAATAGAACTGAACGTACTATAATGATTAATTTTACGTTTTTTCATTAAACTTTGAAATTTTGTATTAAAAAACTCTTTACCGTTGTCAGTCTGTAAGTTTTTAGGTGGTGGTTTTACTTTTAGTAAAATATTCTCCATTGCTGTACTCACATCAATAGAATTTTTTGTCTTTAATGGAGCCATCCAGACGTACTTAGAAAAGCAATCAATTACAACTAAAATGAATTTAAATTGTTTGTTTGTTTTCTTTGGCATATGGAATCATTTCCACAAGATCAGCTTGCAATGTTTCATTTAGTCCTTTAATTATAATACGACGACGTTTGAATTTTTTTCTTGCAGGCTTATGTAATTCTTTTACGATATCCATTTTGATGGAAGTAGGTTTATAACCATTATCTTTTAATTTGGAAACCATGCTTATTATTAATGTTTTATAATCGCTTTTTCATCATTGACTGACTGATTTTCAAATTTTATTGGACATTTAACAATTATTTGCGCAAATAAACATTTAAATTTATTGTTTTTAGTTTTCGATGTACTTTGTTTAACAACAAATGATATACTTGTTCCAAATTGCATTTGATAATTCAAAGCTTGTTCTTTAGTAAATAATTTATCATTTAAACTTATAAGAACCTCTTCATTGTTTAGAAGAATCTTTTCAATGGTACCCTGTTCTAATGGAAATTTATAATCAACTCTGTCAAATCCTATAATATATTTATTATCTACAATGGCATTAGCTTCAAATTTTAAAATTACGTTATAAAACATATATGAGGATGAAAGAATTTCTTTGTCACTAAACTTTGTCAATACCAATTGTGGATTTTTAACTAAGTGACGTCCAAATTTATCAAGCGTCATCATTCAATAATACCAGATTCACGCAATTCTTCTACAATTGAAACTATTTCGTTATTGTGACCCGAATGTCCCGCTGTCTGCGAAGCAACTAATAACCGAAGTCTTTCGACTAATTCATTTGGATCATCCCAGTAAACATAATTTATTGGATAATTATTTGTTTCTTTTATCATACCTTTACCGATGGCTTTTCTTGGTCTTTTAGGAGTTTCAGTATAATTTTGAGATGGAAAGTATAAGGGAGCAATAACTGATTTATATTTATCAGATCTAAGGCGAATTGGAGCAGAAGGATCAAAGTTAGGACGACAAGCATTGCCTAAATCCAAAATCTCTTTATATGTACTCAAGTCATTTTGTGTATACTTTTTAGGATTGTTTTTAAATAAAAGTTCATAGAGTCCCGGTGTTGTTTTATAAAAGTTGTTATCTACTTTAATGTCTTTGCCCATAAACTCTACAACAGATGAACCAATGAAGAATTTCTCTTGAAAGCTGTCGTGTCTTATGCCAGTCCTATGATCAAATTCTCGTTTCTTATCAAGAATCATAGCACTTATATATTGTCGTGGTATTTCATCAAAACTTTCTAAGTACTCAGTAAATAAATCTGTTCCAACAATATTTGAAATATTATTTTTACTTTCTTCAACTGAATTTTCAATTAACTCATCTAGTTCTATATTGTCTACATTTTCAGATTCCTCTATAAAACTTTCTGGTTCTACCTCCCTTTTTAAAACTGATGCATCATGTGATGTACTTTGAAGTAGCTTATCAATTTCATTCAAATCAACTTTATCATCTTTTATTGAATCCATTCTTTTTTGAAGTTTAGAGATTCTATCCGAAAGAGTAAGTTTATTTTCGACGGGAATAATTTGTTTAAATGTTTCTTGTTTTTCTTCTTTAGGTTTAAAGTTGTTGACAATGCCTTTTTCTTGTAACTGATTGGATATTGTTTCAAGTCTTTTGGTAATAGGAGAAAAGGTGTTTTCATAAATAGACTCATCTTGTTTTAGCAAAGTCATTTTTCGCTTTACTTCATCTCTTTTCTTAATTAATTTTTTTAGATTGTCTGTGTCTGTATCATTAACTCTACTTTTTAAATTCATAGTTAATACAAATACGCAAAACGTTATCAAACCGTAAAAGCGTTACAAAGCGTTAACAAACTGCTTCTAAAACTGTGGAATTTGGTACTTTGTTTTGTTTATATAGTTTTTCTTACTGAAATTAAGATTGTATGAAGCAATCAAAACCTTTTCTATAACCTCCACTATTGAAATCTTTTTCTTTGTCAATTACTAAAAAATTGAATTTATCCTGCCAACATAAATGACACATTTCTTTAAATTGTTCATAAGTGAGCTCCGAACTAACGTTGTCTCTATAAATGCGAAGTAAATTTAACTCATCTTGTTTAAATACTATTAAAAAATTTGCATTGTCTCTAATTAATTGTTTCGGAATTTTGGTATAAGTCTGACACAAATAGAAACAGTCAATATTTTTATGTCTACCCATACTAAAATATTCTCTCATAATATTTTGTTTATCGCAAGCTACATCATCAAAAATTATTAAGGAATTAGGTTTAACTTCTGATGAAGAGGGAATATTATTTTCTAGATTATTAAATGCAAAGAAATTCATTCCTTTTATAGGTTTTAATAATGTTTCTAAATACTGATATTTTGGTTGAAATAATGATTTTGAAAAAACATAGACGTTTTCAAATCGCAATTCGTTAGGATGTTCAATTAAACTTATCATTGTATTGGTTTTACCACAGTTTGATGGTCCTACAATAAGACAACGTATAGTTGAGGGAAAAAGTCCTCCATGTCTTTTTTTGTTAATAGTTTTAAAATCATTGTTTGAAACTTGTAGTGTTATTGGTTGTTGTACTATTCGCATTTTGCATGAAACTAATGAGAAAAATTTCTGTAAACTATAAATATTCTTATCCAAACTTGTTTTGTTTTAGTTGTGTTTTAGTTGGTAAAACCTAAACTTCATAAAGTCTATATATGGCAGTAAAAAAACGAAAGCGTAACAGTCAAGTAAAAATGGTTAAAAAGAGATATAGTGGGCGTGGTATTCTAAATTCGGTGATAAATAAGCTACCCGTAGAACTTCATATTCCGGGTTATAATTATTGTGGACCAGGAACAAAACTATCAAAACGGCTTTCCAGAGGCGATAAAGGAGTTAATGATTTGGATGAAGCCTGCAAAGAACATGATATCGCTTATAATAAGAGTTTAGATCTAATCAATAGACATAAAGCAGACCGTGTCTTATTAGAGAAAGCAAAGCTTAGATTACGTTCTTCTAATTCTTCACTTGGAGAAAAAACTGCGGCTTTGGGTGTTGCATCTGCAATGAAAGCTAAATTAACACTTGGAATGGGTTGTTCATCAGCAAAAAAATCTCAGCGCTCAAAAACTAAATTTAAGAAAAGTAAAAAAGGATTAGGGTTTAACCAACTAAGAAAAATTGCAAAAACAGCAATTAAAGGAAAGAAGTTTAAAAACAACATTGATGTTATAAAACCAGCAGTAAAAGCTGTAAAATCAGTAAAAAACAAAAGTCCTATTAAACATACACGCACTATTCCTATACCAAAAACTGGTGGATTTTTACCGCTTATTCCAATTTTTGCTGCATTAGGGGCCTTAGGTTCTTTAGGTGGTGGTGCTGCAGCAATTGCAAAAGCAGTAAATGATACTAAAGCAGCTAAAGAACAACTTAAAGAAACTCAAAGACATAATCAAAATATGGAAGCCATTGCATTAAATAAGTCTAAATCAGGAAAAGGATTGTTTTTAAAACCTTATAAAAAGGGATTCGGTCTTTTTTTAGGACCATGGAAATCACCAAGGACATTCCTATAAAGCTTCCAAAACGTGCCTTAACAAATATTGATTTAAAAAAATTTGCAAAACTATTAGAAATTCATAATTTTAGAGGAGTATTTATGAAAGATTCATTGCCTAAATCAGGAGCAAAAGTTAACGAAACTGGTCTCATAAATTTAGATGATCAGAAAGGTAATGGAACTCACTGGACTGCTTATAAAAAAATTAATAACCAGGTCATTTATTTTGATAGCTTTGGCAACTTACCGCCACCTACAGAATTAGTTAAATATTTAAACAAAAACAATAAGTGTGAAATAATATATAATCATCAAACATTACAAAAGTTTGATACAGTAATTTGTGGACATTTGTGTTTAAAATTTTTGTACAACTATAATAATTAATAACGGATGTAGATAGTTTTTAGTTTAGCACAGTCTTTTGTATGTGTTTGTATCATGTCTGTTACGTTTACTTTAACAGGAACAAGTTCAATACTTTCAAGTAAATATTATCCTCCTTTAGTATTGGATAACAGTGAATACGCTTTAGGTTTAATAAACTTAGAAACATTTAATTCAATAGCAAACGTAACTAATTCAAATAACAAATTTTATTTTACCTTAATAAATCAAACAAAAGGTTTTATTGAAATTCCTGAGGGTTCTTATGAAATTGATGAACTCAATGCTTTTTTAAGTCAAGAACTTATTAGATATGTTAAAAACGAATCATTAAAAACAAATCACTACATGCAACAACCTACTTTACTTATAGAAGGAAATAACAATACCTTAAAATGTGAAATTAAATGTAGTCTTGATATTGACTTTACAAAAAAAGACACTATTGGTAGTTTACTAGGTTTCAGCAGTAATACACTTAGAGCAAAACAAAAAACATATATCAGATAATCCTTGTAAAATATTCAAAGTAAATGCATTATGTGTGGAGTGTAATATTGTATCTGGTGCGTATCGCAATGGTAAAGAAGTGCATGTTATTCATGAATTTTTTCCTTGTGTACCTCCTGGATACAAAATAATAGAAACACCTTCTAGTGTTATTTATCTACCAGTTAACACTAAACAAATAGATGAGATAACAATTAAAATAACTGATCAAGATGGAAATATTGTCAATTTTAGAGGAGAAGTGCTAACAGTAAGGTTGCATTTGCGTAAAGTAAAATAGCGATCCTGCAATGGGAATAGTGTTTAATGTTAATAGTAAAATTGGTGCAGCATACAAGGGTAAAAATATAAATATCTCAAAAACAAATAAAATTTCTAGTCGAGTGAAAAACGTGAAAGTGTTAACTACAGCAAACCGTTTGTTTTTAAAATCTTTAGGATTTCGAGTAAAAGTATAAATTTAGCAAAATGAATTTTGAAATTCTGAATGTTCAGGAACCACCGTTGTTTGATATGACAATTGCTTATGCTGAAAAACGTACTCATCCACCTTATGCATCTAGTTCTTTTAATAACAATGATGAAATTAGAATTCCAATACAACAACAAGACATATACACTTTACCTTGGTACAGTACGTTACATGTTCAAGGAAAAGTAAAAGTGTATGGTAAAGATAATGCTGTTTTACCACCTTCAAGCGTTGAATTTGTTAACATGGGAATTTTATTTTTGTTTAATGAAATACGTTATGAAATATCAGGAGATTCCATTGATACTGTTAGAAATCCGGGAATTGCGTCTGTTTTAAAAGGATATGCAACATACAACGAATCACAAAGTAAGGCTCTTCAAAACAGTGGTTGGTTTCCCAAAGAACAATCTACTATTATTGGTGGAGTGAGTGGTAGTTTTGATGTTATAATTCCACTTCACATGGTTTTGGGTTTGTGTGAAGACTTTAAAAAAGTTTTGGTAAATGCTCGACAAGAATTAGTACTACGTCGCGGTAGTGATGATAGTAATGCATTTTTGCTTGATGATGATTTAGATAAGACAGTAAAATTGTCTTTAGAAAAAATATCATGGAGAGTTCCTCATATTACAACAACAATAAAAGAACAATTAAAATTATTGGATATTGTTAAAAGTGCAAAAGAATTGTACATTCCTTTTCGAAGTCGAGAATTACATGAATATCCAGTTTTACCTCAAACACAAAAACATACATGGGCTATTAAATCTGCTATAGAAAAACCTCAATATGTAATGTTTGCATTACAAACAGATCGAAAAAATCAACTTATTAAAAACTGTAGTCGTTTTGATCATTGTTATTTAAGAAATATTAAAGTTTTCCTTAATGATACACATTATCCATATGACAATTTAAATATAAATTTTGTTAACAATCAATATGCTCTCTTATATGAAATGTTTACTAATTTTCAAAATTCTTTTCTTTACAAAGAAAGTGAACCTATTTTTACTCCAAAAGAGTTTAAAGATATTGCACCAATTGCAGTGATTGATTGTTCTAAACAAAACGAAGAATTAAAAAGAAGTGCAGTGGATATTAGAATAGAATTTGAAACAAGTGTAAATATACCTGATAAAACAACTGCTTATTGTTTAATTTTGCATGATAGAATAGCTAAATATATACCAATTAAAAACATAATATCTTTAGTTAGATAGGTTATAAGTAGGTACCCATGTATTTATTTATTTAGTTATTGTTATTATTACTTAGGTAGTATTTAAGATAAATAGTTGTAGCACCTTAATTATGTAAGAAAATTTATAAATAAAAGACAAAAAAAATATGAAAAGTGTTTTATTGAATAGATGATAATAATGTTAACAGAGTCAAAGTTTCTTTATAATCCTGGAGCTTTGTTGATGGCCATCTCGCTGAGTCTGGACCGCAAGTCCAACCTAGCTGAGCCTCTGGATCGCTGTTTCCTTTGGATATGTTTTCCTTTACCCATTGTAATATTTGGGAGTGTTTAACATTTTCATGAGGCTTAAATCTATATAAAACATTTTTATTTAATTTCAACGACAAAATCGCTATCTGAAGCTTTTTGTAGTCAGCTATGTATGAAACATTACATACAAATTGATCAATGCATGATACAACAGTTTGATGGTTTTGCAAAATATTCAACAATGGAAATTCCTTTGTGCAAATGTTTTGCAATTTGTGGTTGGACAATAAATCTAACAGATAATAAATATGTGATACATTTTTCTCTAAACCATGAGCAGTTAACAAGGCATATAATTTCGAATAAGAAAGCAAACTTACATTTTCTTTCCTACAGATATCTACAAATGTGTGTACATACTTATCTAAAAATTTTCTTTTCTGTAACAGTTTTACAAATATTTCAACATTAGCATTTTTTATGTAAAGAGACATTTTTGGAAAAATTTCACTTGGAATAATAAAGTCTTCTCGGTTCATCAGAGTAAAAAGTTTAAGTTTCGTTTGATGAGTGTCTTCATACAGGATCAGGTTATTTAAATGTTTCATATAAATTTTCTGTAGAGCATCTTGGGCTTCGATTTTGATTTGTAACAAAAGATCCATCTTGGAAACACTGGTTAGCACTGCAACAACAATAAAATAAAATTATTTGTGTTGCTAGTTTGTATGCAGTACCTCATTTTGTAGTTGATATCCCTTCCATTATTTACTTATGTACACATATGTACTTTACTCATAATTAATATTTTCTTCTTCTTTTTCTCTGTTAGGTGTCGCTTGATACATATAGCCCCAAGGCTTAGTGTCAGTTGTATCAAAATTAAGAATACGTTTATCATCAAATGGACTTAAGACAATTTTTTTCTGTTTGATAGATGAGACCTTGTGGTTTTTAGATCTTATTAACTTTTGTACTTTTTCTAAAATTGTTTGATCGAACAAACAATTTTTATAATCATTAAATGTGATGGCTTTTATTGAAGATTTTGTAGATCCCTTTGATTTTTTAACTAAATACTCTTTTGATTTATCGTCATCTACAGTGTAAGCATACATTTTTGATCTTAAACCAACAAATTCTAACATAATTTTACCATTGTTTTCATCTTTCATAAGGCCGGGTACTTTTTTGTTTCTTTGTATAATGTTATAAATATTGTTAGTTTCATAATCTGAGGTATCAAAAAGATAAAAATCTTTTTTAATATATTCATATATATCATAAACTTTAAATTCATAGATTAAACTGTCAGTATCGGTATAAAGTAATTTTGCAGAGTTTTGGAAGGTTTTAATAACATAGTTGTAATGAAAATGATATAAGAAAGTTTTCGAAATATCTAAGATACTAAAACCAACGTATATTGGTTTATTCAGATAAACTTCTAATTTATTCATTTCAACAACAACAATATTTTCATCAAAAATAATGGAGCTATGAAAATTAGGTCTTGAAATTAATGCGCGTAGTCCCCAGCGTCCTCCATCCCATTTCGTTACCAATCGAATGTCTCTATGTTTTCTAACATTCTCCATACATTTACCATAAATAGCATTAATCATTAATTTATAGAAATCTTTTTCAAAATCATTTTTAGACTGTTGCCTGAGTTTGGTATTTAAGTCAATATATTGTTTAAGCCATGGTGATTGTTTGAATTTTAAAACTTTGTGAACTTTAGTTAATTCATTCCCAGGTCTAAATACATTTTCAAATTTCTATAATGAATAATATAATTTTTTTTTGGAAATAATGTTAAAAGCAGTTTTTTAATTTTGGATGTAGAATTTGGTGGCACCATATGTTCAGGCGCCAATGGTAAATCGCTATGCATATCATGTATGCAAATGGGATAATCTAAATCACATTCAAGTATGTAACCAATTTGAGAAGTATTGGAGGTATATAATATTTGTTGAATGTTAAAATTTTCTAAAAACTCAAATTCACCATATGGCAAATATTCTGACATTGCTGCACCATATAAATTATTCACGTCAAAATACATTAAGTACTTGCTGTCTAAATTTTGTATAAAATTTTCTCTCATATATTTATTATTTGCTTTTGCATATCTATTTGAACACTGTGATACACCACCTCTTATTCCTTTTTCTATAAATAATATTTGATCAATATCCATCAAACGTTCTAATGTTATATTTGTGGTTTTGAGCATAGCATCAAATGTAAGTCCGGGAGTAGTAAAGTAATGTAAAGGATCTAAATCATATGTTTTTTTGCATGTATCACGAAAAGCTTCAAAAACATCTGCAAGTAAAAGAACATCAGTCTTTAAATACAAATCAGCATACTCTCCTATTGTTTTAATATGAAAGCAGTCCCAAACTTTTTTAGCATGATAATAGTCGCTGTCACTAATAGGTTCCTCAGTAAGTTCACTGTAAAATGCTTCTTTACAAGGTAAAACGGTTTCCTCTAAACGTTCAAATGAATCAATGTAATCATAAGGAAATATACCTTTTTTTGTTAATAACAAGAATTCTTCTTCGGTATTACAAAATAATTTTGTTATAGATTTTTGTTCGTTTTGTAAATTTGATGAAAGTTTTCCTAGAGCTTGAGACATAAAACGAAAAGAATCAACAAATCGTAAAGATACATTTGTGCCTGCAACATATTTAGTAAAAGAAATGTATTTTTCTTTATTTATAGGTAGCAATTTGATTGTTCCTTGAAACTGTGTTGATAGTTCTTTAATTATAAAATGAGCATCATATCCACTTAAGTTGTGAAAAACAACAGGAATGTAATGAGCATCTTTATAATTTAAGTTACAAGCTTGATGCGCTAAACCACGAAATTCTCCTGTTTGATGATTATGATCTCGTACTTTCATTTGGTTTGGTTGAAATGTTTGTTTGCAGATGTGACAATTGTCATTTGTTGTTGTTGTTGTTGTTGTTATTGTTGTCATTGGTAAAATTATTTTAAGCTGTTCATCACAAAACTGTGAAATTTCTTCCAAGTCTTTAACAAACCACTGAATGCAATCTTTACCACGATAAATATTAAATTTAGAGAATGAATCGTTATAAGAGCATTTTAGATAATAGGCTACACTAAATGCAACATGATTTTGATATATTTTAGAATTAGATTTGGTAGAGTAATTATTGTCTGATGCCTTTTCTAAAATACTTTCTAAATCTGCGTATATAACAAAGGGAACTTTTTCTTTATAAGAATGATTTTCAAACTGCAAAAATTTCTTTGTTTCATCAGGTAATTTGACACAACATTGATTTGACTTTAGGCAATAACGCAAATGATTTTGGAGTAGATTGTCAGTGGTAAAAGAATTTAAACATCTCTCACAAACAAAACATTTATTATTATGATTTGATAATTGTTTAGATAACAAACGAGATAAATTTTTAATCCACACAAAGTGATAAAGTAAGGACTTTTTAGAAGCAAAAGACAAATTTGGTTTAGTATTAATTGGCAACATTAATAAATTGATAACTTTAATATCAGCTTTATGTGTTTGTGAACTTAAAGAACAAGGCAAAATTTTTGAACGCTCAAAACAATATAAGTTAATGGCAAGATTGTTATGTTTTTCAAACTTTCTAACATCTTTAATTGTAATTGGAAACTGGATATTTTGATATTTTAACACATCTTTAAAATGTGGATAAGAAGAAATTCTATTAGCGTTTTTCTTTGCAGGATACAAAGCAGATACAACTGACCATAAAAAACAAAAATTATCATCATTTTCAACATTAATTACTGCATGTTTTTTTTTAATAAAATTTGGTACAGTTACAAACGTTGAAAAACCTATCTTTAATGGATCATACCTGTTAATATTTACTTTAAGCCCTATAACTTCATAAAGAGCCCATCCAGAATCCTTTTCTGCAAACTCTTCTAATTTATTCATTAATTTATCGGTAACGTTTTCTTTGTACCACCGTTTTAAATTAGTTGAAGTGTCAATTGGAACATTTTTTGTGCAAAAGCTTTTTATGTCAATTTCACCAGTTTGAGGTTTTATGAAATAAGCGGAGAAAATAACATTCACTTTTATCATAGACTCCTTTAAGATTTTTTTAATTTTAATTGAAAAACACTTAAAAGCTTTATTGAAAAAAATTAAAGGGTCTTTTATATTTAATGTTGATATAAAACCAGTACGAATTCTTCCATTAAAAGCTGATTCAATATTTTCCCATTTTACATTAGAGCAATTTCGATTTAAATTAGTTGAAAGTTTTCCTCCCGTTTTCAAAATTAAATTTTGTTTAAGTTTTTTTAATTTTAAACGATAATATTTTAAATATGATAAACTAGATTCTAAAGAATGAAGTGACTCTAAAACATTATTTTTATGCAATTTGTTTTTTATTGCTTTATTAACAATTTTGATTGTATTATTTATATGAATTTGAAATTTATTTAACTCATCTATAGTTTTTAATTTTGAGAAATATTCACGTACCACTTTTAAGACTCTTTTACATAAACGTGTGACGGTTTCCATTGAAGTTTAATAAAGAAGCTGCACAAACAATGTCAATATTCAAAAAAAGATTCTTATTTATAGTGAGATAAAAAGAATAAAATAATGGTGATAACATGTTAATTACCTAAAGTAAAAATAAATTGGGATATATTTTGCCGAAGATAAGCAAAATGTTTCTTTCTTTAAAAGTTGGTGGGAGACAAAAAGAGGGATGTAACAAGAGTGGGGACATTGAAATAAATATAGCAGTAATTGGCTTAGTTTTATACACTTTGATAATTGTCAACTTGCGAGTACTACAACCATGAATTTCCAAAATTTTGATAGTTACAATAATCAAAATGGTAAGTTTTTTTTTTTTTAATATAAAACTGTATTTCATATATTTATTATTTTAAAGGAATTGTTCAATGTCCCTACAACCCCTTCCATAAATGCTTGGAGCATCGTTTGTCGATCCACATGTACAAGGCTCATCGTGAGGAGTACATGAAAGACATGGACCGCAAGTGGAAAGAGGGTGCTGCGGAACGGCAAAGATTATGGGAAGAAATGAAGAAGAGACCAAAAATTGTCATCCCTCAAGTAAATTACACTCCCGATGATGAAAATTGGGATGATTGCGATGAAAATAATGTATTTGAGAATAAATAAATAAATGTTTATACTTTTATCTTTGTTATTATTATTAAATAACCATATAACACCCCTATTTAAAAAAAAAAAAAAAAAAAGAGTCCTGACTTTTCAATCCAGCTATGAGACATATCTTAGGAGAACCTACATCAGTAACAAAGTTTAACCCCCGTTTTTGGTCGGGCGGAAATGACTTTAATTTTATACTTTTTGGCACTTAAAACATTTTTATTTTTTAAAATGTTTATGATGGTTGGATTTAGAAAAATTCATGTTTTTAAATTGTTACTTTTTTAATTTTTTTTCTTTAAAAAGTGATGTTTTTTTACCAAAAAAGGGCACTTAAAAACATTTTAAATTTTTTTTAATTAAATCCTTGAATTCTCCATAAAAAATGCTACTTGTGGTTTTAATTTCAAATTTTTATCTCAAAATTAAATTAATTTAAGCTAAGGGTAGTTTTTTTAAATGTTGTCAGAACCATATCGAGTTGCATATCAAACTTCATCGCTTAAACTCACAAATTTAAATAAAAACTCAAATTCAAAAAATATTGAACGGTGTAGAAAATACAAAAAAAATTTGATTTAAATAAATCGATTTTTCATTTCTTTGCGCATGTTTTTTTACATAGATCATTTTTCAATAAAACGAATAGTTTTTGAGATAAACGCTATTAAGTTTCAAAAAATTTTCTTTAAAATATAATTTGAGGTTATATTTATGATTCTATTAACTTCAATTTTGTTTCATTTAATTTCAATCGTCTATATGCAGCTTTTTTTCCTTTATTATTTTTGATCTTAAACCACCCTTTCAAATATATTTGCTGTTTGAATTTATATTGTAAATGTAATTTTGTATAGTGAAAAATTACAAATACATATTACGAATAAAAATCAAGAAAAAATTAAACGATTGTTTGTTTTTAATATTTTATTCATGACATTTATAAATATTACATTGGTTGAAACTTAATTAAAAATTAAAGTTATTTGTTGATTAACAGACAGCATGTCCCAGTTCCTTACTATTTTTAAATATCGTTTACATGAAAATATGCAAACGATTAATCCTAAAATTATTAAAAGCCAACAAAACCAGCTGTAGTCTTTTAATATCCAGTCTGTTGAATATTGAATCAAAAACGTCCACTTTGATATTGATAATCCAAGTCCTGATAGAGCACCAAATTTTGCTGCAAGTTTGTGCCAAAATGTTATCACCAATAAATATCCAATCCAATTGAAAATGTACACAGCCATAAAAGCAAAATAAAAATCAAAATTATTTCCTAATAAACTTTTGCCAATATCGGCATTTAATTCATTTTCAATTGTAAACATTTTATGTTGTCCTGTGTTAATTGGCACATTTTTCTTTCCTTCAATCTCTTCATTTAAGGGTGCATTCATCTTCTTTGGTGCAACTTTTATTGGGGGTTGGTCACATTCAAAATAAATACAAAAGAAATCATTCTGTAATGGCTCTGTACGTCTGTGGGCGGTAACATAAAAAATTATGCTACAAATGAGTAATTAACGTTCTCTCCCACTGTTCATCTACGCGTTATCACATAAGACGTTTCATTCGTTCACTCTTAGCCCCCACCCATTTAGAGGTAGACTTAAACGACCAAGGCACATGCAGAAAAATTGTTGGGGTTTTTTGTAAACTTTGCATTTTTTTATTATATAAATCATGATTCTTGTTTATTTCAATTACTAGTTTTCATTTGTTCAACTGTTGGTAATTTCACGAAAAAAAAAATGTCTACTCAAAAAGTGAACATCCTTCAAAATAAAGTTATTAAGGTATGTATTTTTTAATTATTATTAAATTAATAACTAATAATAAAATTTATCAACAGCCTATGGAGGATGAAGAAACTAACTTTAGTCTACCTTCATTGATTGATTCCGAATCATTGTTGCAAGAGGTAATTTTTTTATTCAAATTTTTCCGATTATTGATAAGTTTATATTTATTAAAATTGTAATTTTTATTAATAATAGAAACTTAATTATTTTCAGATTGGATTTATGGAACAGGTGGACGACAATGAGGAAGCGGAGGCCTTTACCACCCAGCCGCCAACTAGGGGTAAAGGCAAGGGCAAGGGCAAGGGTAAAACAACACCTCCAGAGGCGTCTCCATGTTCCTCGACTTCCTCATTTTATATGGAGGATGAAAAATCTTCAGTTGATCAAATTCAACAAGAATTTGAAACTAAAGTTAAGCATATGTATCAGGATATTATAAAAATGAATAAAAAAATTGACATAAAAATTCAAAAAATGAACAAATATTTAGTGGTAAAGCAACAATTAGTTAGGAAAAAAAAACAAAATTTAGTAGAATTAGAAAAATTAGAAAAAATAGTAGATAAAATGTGTTTTAGTGTATAGTTTTATGTATAAATAAAAAATATACTTAAAAAATAAATTTGTTTTATTTTACATTGTTTGTAACCTAAAGTACAGAGAATTTTCAATTAAAAATTATTATTAAAATATAAAAAAAAATCAAACAACACAACCGGATAATGTGTCTCCTATTTCATGTGATGTTTTGTTGTCATCGCTTTTTATTTCACCCAACACAGCCGGATGCTGTGGCTCTTATTTAACACAGTGTTTTGTTGACATCTTTCTTTATTTTTTGTTTCATTAATAGATTATTTAACACAGGATCGATAATTTTCCTTAATTCACTAATTCGTTTTTGAAATCTTAATCTATCTCTAGCATACATTTCCCAGGCTGATTTTCGAAAGTCATCAGTGTCATCTAAATTATGAATAATAACTTTATCACTAAATTTAACTTTCTTCATTATTGATTGTTTTTTCTATTGTGATTATAGCTCTTGTCATTTAATTAAGATAAAATAATCAAATTTTATTCCCCACTCATAAACAAACAAAACACCACATATTCACTTTTATAAAAGTTTATTTATATTTTAACACTTTGAATTTTTTTATTAATTTCATACATTGCAATTAAATATTTTAAGTTTTTTATTGACTGTATATGTGACAATAACAACAAATTTTTCTTCTTATTCACTACTTTCAGATCTTGAACAAATTTCTTCTGATTTTTCATTGTTGTCACCTTTATTCTTCAATGAAAGATATATTTGTTGTTTTGCCAACGTTCCCCCGACTAATCATAAAAATTGTTTTTCCGTCTCTTAACTCCTGGTTGAGAGTTGTAATGGCCTCTTCAGTGAATTGCGATGTAAAACGCTGGGGTAAGGATGTTTTAAAATCCCCACAATCAACCACAACTTGTTTACCAAACTGTGAATCCTCTTTACTAAACCGATTAACTTGAAATTTTTTATTAACTTCCAGCTGGCTTGATTTTACAAACGGCATGAAAAAAGTTGCTTCATTAACACTTTGCAAAAATGAACTCATATTAAAAGTCTTTAGCAAAATATTCTTACTGTTGATATTAAACTGATATCAAACGATAAATCTTCCTTAATTAATACTCCATATCCCCTCCTTGTTAACAAAATAACGCCCACTATTTCTTACGCAATACCCTACCCTCAAACAAAACACTTTTCCAAGTCACAAACAATGCAAATTTTTTATCTTTTATTAGAATTCAACAATTAGATTGAAAATATTTTTTATGATTTAAGTACTTACTATAAAATGCAATGCACGCACAGAGATATGAAACTCCATTACCTACCTCAATGTTATGTACATGAACACATACACACAACACCTGTTTGGAAAAATATAGGTCACGCAAAATACCGCTTACTTACATTAATCAAAAACCATGTATTTGATGGAACCAAAACGGATGTAATGATCAGATAATTTACTCTGAATCAAAAACTATGTTTTGACTAAACTACAAACGCAAATTAAAACTAGCGTTTTGATCGCGACATGACTGATACAGTTGAAGGTCACGCAAAACACATGATTCTGAAACTGGCGTTTTGAAGAGATCACGCAAAACACATGATTCTAAAACGTGATTTTTGAGTGAGCCAGAACCAGCACTATATAACTACTAGGGTCGGAAAGTCACGTGAAACACCTATATTATAAGTATTCAAAGTAAAAGACATCTCTCTACCTACCTCGTACTCGATAACATAGGTCACAGCATTCTCCCTACTACTGGGTGAATTCCACGATAAATTTATAATTGTATTATTTATCGTTGCTTTCAGGATTTCTAAGATTAATTATTATTCATTTTATTTATTTTAAGTGAAAATACAATTTCAGCAACTTACTGCGACTTGTTAAAGTCTTCACTTCATCAGTAAATGACTGATTTTGGACAATCAATCTAATTCTTATTTGGTGTTCTAACTTTGTTGTCGACAAATTACGGATTGTTTCTGTTACGTTGACGTTATTATGGAATTGTTTTGGCTGTGAATAATTCTGAAACTTTTTTTCGTCAATAAATGTTATTGTTACTATCATTTCACACGTTTTTATATTGAATCTGGTAATATTCAGGTTTCTTTGCTGTCTGCTCATATGTCATATTTACAAGAACCGCCAGCGAATGATCCGTTATAGATGTTAAATCAGGTGGTCGCATTAAAACCGGTAGAGTTTCTAAAATTTTGATGTTTAGTATTAATCATAAGATAAGTCTTTAGCAATTTTATGTTTATACCATTACATAGAAAAACTGGGTAATCCTGAAAAAACTTTTTTTTGCATTTCGTACACCCTTTTATATTGTCACAGGTTTCGCAGTTGGGACCACAGTTTGAACTACAGTTAATCCCCCAACGCCCAGAATCACAAGCTACGAATTGTTATTAAACATAAATATTTTCCATTTTTTTTTAAACATAAACAAACTTTCATTGCAGAATTCTCCTTCATATCCCCAAGCACACGAGCAGTTAGAATTTTCTAAACGTGTCTGATAAGTTTCGCAATTAGGATACGATTTTCCAAGGACTTGACTGCAACTTATATTACAATATTTTCCAATATAACCAATCTTTTCGCAAATCGTTGTATCCGTTAAATTTGTGTCGAGAACTTTACATACAGAGTTATACGATATGTTTAAAGGTACCTTTATGTTATAACTTATAAGTTTCTGAAACATATATTGATATTGATGGTGGTCGATGAGTAATAGTATTATGTAGAAAAAAAAATGAAATAAATTAAAAGAAAATTTATTACCTATTGAAGATCTGCAAAAAGCAATATTATCGACTGCCCAATAACCTTCTTTTTTACCATTCAGACGTCCGCGGGAAAACGTGAGTTTTGCGTTTTCTGCAAAATTATTTTCTATTTTTATTTCCGTTTTCTGCCATTCTTTCAATGAATTTTCTTTGTTGAATCCTGTAACTGTTTCGCTAACCGTTTCGTTTTCTGACGTTTACGTTTAAATAACAATCCGTATTCACAGAGACAAACATGGAAATACATAAATGTTTTGTAATATTTGAAATGTCAAGGTAGCTGCCATTTTCACTAGTGTGATTAGAATATCTAAATTTGTCTAATGAAAAAAAATTCTTAAATATATTTTTTTTAAGATAGATTGCAAATTCTTACGTTTCACTATTTTAACTGTTTCGTTATCACCCATAATCAACCATTTTGGATTAAAATTTAAACTCTCTATTGGTTTATCATCATATAGGTTCCATAATTCGTAATTTTTAAATATTTTAGCTAATAACTTCGAAAAGGTGCCGGCGATTGATTTTCGCCTAATATGTAACGCATAGTGGGACCACTTGCAAAAATGCTGGTTTATGCCTGACTAAAGATATCAGTTTTCATTTAAACTACAGAAAAATATGTTCTGTTGTACCTACTTTTTTTACTTTAAAAGACCTTTCATTCTTCGCACCGTCACCAGTTAATTTGAACACCAACTCATTTTTGTGACACACGGAGAAAGTTAGAATTGAGTTATTTTCTAACTTAATGGTTGAAAATTTTAAATTTTCGAAACCTATAATACAAGTAATGAAAGATTAGTTTTAACAAGACAGCTTTCCTTGCTGCACTTACTTTCCCAACGTATATCAGTCATAGGGCGATACTGAGAAATATTATTTGATATAAACCAATCGTCATTCACCCAACTGTCTAGTAGAATTTGTGTTCGATTTAATCCTATAAGAATAAAGATAAAATATTGTTGCACATGTGAAAATGTTTTTACCCTTTTGATGGACAAGTCGCGAAATATAAAGCCCAGAGTACACTGATTCATCAGTGAGAACACACGTAAAGGCGCGTACAGACTACGCGAACCGAGCATGTAATGTAACATGTAATGTAATGCTCGTCGCAAAATTGGTGCCACGAACAGCCGACGAACAGAGCGTGCAACGAACAGCTTCTATAGTCCGTTTACTGATAGATCGCACGCCTTTTCACAGACACAGAGACGACTGTCTGTGCTGCAAAAAGTCGAAAAGCGCAAATAACCTTTGTATATCATTAATACTCGAAGAATAAATAATTCAACTTCATTCAAATTCACAGGTGTAATTCTGTTAACAACATCATAGGCGTAGGAAAACTACTGGCGGGATGGAGAGTGCAATATTTTACAGTGCGTTATGTTTTGGAAGTGATTTTTTTTTTAATCGTCTAAATTCAGTTCGATAGTTCCGAGGTTGCGTGTCATTACAGCTACATTATGTTTGATAACGAAAAACCGTGTGGTGATGCACTGATAATAATTAGGTATGTATGTATATGGAATCTTTTTCCTGTCGGCAAAATTCAATTTCTGGAAATGAGTCGTTTTCTTGGTATTTAATCTCTCACTTGGTGCTAAAAACAGGTATCCAACAACACGACCAGGTAGCCTAGTGCGGAAAAGACGCGCCTTTTCGATGTGCCATCTCAATTCGAGGCAGGTAAGTATTCATCCAAATATTGTTACTTCAGAAATTTGTTTAACAAATGAAAAGTACCTACAACAATGAAGATGCAATGTTTTAAATTTTAATTGAAACTCAGAATATCAAAACAGTCCATTACAAGAATAGACCGTTAAATTTGTGAGCACGTATCGAAGTATAAAAAAAAACATTAAGGTACCTAATAAAGATAATTATTTATTCCAGAAATGAAAAAAAAAATTCTTTACCATTTTACAGGTAAACATTTGTAATGACAATTTGTCTTAAATACCCATATTGTGTTACACAAAATTACAATTTCAGTAGCAAATATTTTTTTAATTTAAAGAACGTGTTTGCACTACCGGTCATTTTCACATGTTTACCGATTTCATGAACGACATGTTTACCAATCAAAAGACGGTAGTTCAAAGAACAAATTGTTGTTTAGATGGATGCCCGTTTTGGGGCGGATTTCTAATTTTACCTGAAAAGGTAGGAGGTTACAAGGAAGGGATTCGTCGCTAAAATGTGCTTTCAAAATAAAATTTTCATTCTCCCGCGAACCTACAACCAAGAATCTCGAATTCGTGCCGTTAAAACATGGAAAATATTTCGGATGAATGTGCAGTGCTCTTAGTAGAGAGTTATAAAAGTCTTAGTGTCTTGTGGGACCCCAAAGACAAAGACTATTTAAAAAAAAACGAAAACGAGTATCTTTTTTCGAGATTTTCGGTCCTATCATTGTTAATAATTTGTCAAAGTCTGTAGGAGACATTCTTGTGAAATTTTTATAATGTCCACTGACATGTTGAAACTTTAAATCTCGTATAAGTTCATTATCGACGCGTTTTCTGTAGAGTTCGGTTCGCCACCAACGTCGCCGCTTCTTCTCTTTCTTAATCATATTGCACATAACTATCATTGCGCCACTACAGAGAATTAAAGCTAACGCTTTTTCGTTATCGGACATTATGATACGCACTCTCGGAAATATTGAAGTGAACTGAGCTGACGATTATTAAAAAAAAAAAAAATAACAGCCTCATTGCTTGTATACGACAGAGGGGTGTAAACCCATCGTAAAATTAAAAAAAAGGCAAAGCCATAACTGCACATCTTCGGAGAAAGTAGGTAGAATGTTGGTTGTTTTTTAGTTTTGGTACCGAAAATAGACTCCGTGTCCTCAAAAAAAAACAAAACAAATTATACACTCACCGGCACAAAAAGCGACTCATTATGATTTCTTTAATAAATAATCTTGAAATTATATTTGTACTTATTCTTTTATGTTAAATTGGGATATTTTCAAAGATGGGGAGTGCTATGGTCACCATGGCAACTGAATTGTTTTGTTTAAATAAATTATTGAAAAGTTTGCGCTACTTCCATGTTGTGTTTTTGTCGGTTGTTTTACGTGTTAAAATTTTTAATCTGACAATACGAGATACTAATTCAAAATACTGTTCAAATTTTGACAATTTTTTATAACAAATTTTTTTTCTAAAAAATAACTTTTATCATTTTTCATTAAAATCTTATTTCCTGTGTTTAATGTTTTGTTTGTCGGATATTCTTTGGCAAAGAATAACTTAAATAGCACCTACCAATACAACATGATACCAAAAAAAAAATCTAAGACAATGAATTACTTAAAATTCAAAGTGAGTCGCGAAGTGAGTCGTTTTTTGTGCCGGTCAGTGTAGTTTTAAAAAATTAAATTATAATCGAAGGTAAAGTAACAAGACCTAATTTTTTAATCAGATTTAAAAAATTAGGTCGCGTTATTTTTGACAAGATTAATTCCAGAATACAAACTTTAACGTTAATTATTTATTTATAATACTTACAGTTATTAAAAACAATTTGAGAATCTGACAGGCGTAACATGCAATTTTATTCGCTTTTGACAGAAGACAGACTAGGAAGACGATTTATCCGCGATAAACATTTTTGATTGGATGAAAGCAAGCGCCCTGATTGGCTGAACACGCACGTTTGATGACTTTGATGTATGTGGGAATTAATGTGTAGTAATATAAAAATAATTGACTTAAACATCGGATTGATTTGCGAAGCTGATGGCATGCTCCATGTCGATTTATGCATTTTTACAACAAATTGACACAATTCGCATTATTTTAGAAAATGTGAAACTCATTTATTAGTTACTGTAAAGAGTTGCTTTCAAAAATAATAACCTATTTATTTTGTTCAGCATAAATGAAATGCATAAAAAACTACAGTGTTTCATTTGTCAATCAAGACCGTTTAAATAAGGGACAAAAACTAATGGTAACTGAAATTGTTGGAGATTAGATTTATGAGTTTATGACTGTGGTCAGCTCCCTTTGTCGAGATGGGTTTGTGAATGGCTTTGTGTTCGTCAGAAAACCGACAGTCAGCGGAGCACTGCGAACCGTTCGCAGCGCGCATGCGCTCTTTCGAGGTTCACAGCTTCGCCGTCCAAATCAGACGAACGCTTCCTTGTAATTTATTTAAAAAGTGTAGTAAGTTATGGTATGTATTTAATAAAATGTATGGATCACCATATTTGTAAGACAGCCTAACAAATTAATGAATAAATGTTATGATCAACAGCAACTCCGCTCCTACCTTTTCAGGTAAAATTAGAAATCGGCCCCAAAATGGGCATCCAGTTATTCTGACGGACAAGCACCCGTGATGCTTAATAATATTTTTTCACGATCGGGAGTAGAAATCAACTTTTCGGATGTCAACATCGTGACAGAAGTAGAGCATTTTCTCCCTAGGGAGCAAATATTTGCTCCCTAGGGAGTTTTCATTTTTTTGACAGTTGTGACAAAAATCTAATGGGAGTTTTCATTTTTTTTGACTGTTGTGACAAAAATCTAATTGTGTTGTCAAGGCAACTACTAATTCCATTAAATTCATGGAAAGATGACAACTCATTTGTCATCATTTTTTTATTCTTAAAATTTGAGATTTTTGTGCTGTTTCTACTCCCTAGCGTGAAAAAAATAGTATATATACTTCTGGAGAGAATGCTCATTTTTCCCTCGGTGCTTTGTAGCCCTCGGGCTTCGCCCTCTCGCATTTCTCTCCCTCAATATATAATATACTATTTTGCATCATCGGAACTATTAATAAATAGATACCATTTTCTTTTTAATTTATTAAATTGTTTGATTTTTCTAAAGAAGGCATTTTTTACATTTTTCATACTAGTTTATGGCACATTGCTCTGCACGCGATGCCGAATCTAAACAATAATTTCTTATTTGATTACTTACCGTCTTTTGATAAGTAAACATGTTCATGAAATCGGTAAACACGTGAAAATGACCGGTGGTGCAAAAACGTTTTCTACTGACAAATTGTCATTACAAAAGTTTACCTGTAAAATGGTAAAGGAAAAAATATTTCTTCATTGTTGTAGGTACTTTTAATTCGTTAAACAAATTTCTGAACTAACAATATTTGCGTTAATACTTACCTGCCTTAAATTGAGATTGCACATCGAAAACGCGTATTCTTTTTGGAGATTTTCGGGTCCTATTTTGGTTAGTAAATTCTCACCGTCTGTGGGAGACATTCTATTAAATATTTTATGCTGTCCGCTAATATGTTGGAACTTTAAATCTTTATGAAGTTCGTCGAGCCTTTTTCTCTTTTTTCATCAGATTCCACATAATTCTTATTACATCACTACACAGAATTAAAGCTAACGGTTTTTCGTTATCACTCTTATCACATACAGGTCGCTCAAAAGTATCGATACAGCTAAATATTTTCAAAACGGTTTAGCAGAGCTCGTTGAAGTTTGGCACACAGCTAGAAGTGTTTAAATTCTATAGGCTGATATTTTTTTCAATTTTATAACATCTTTTATTTTGAAGATACAATGCCAACTTGATTTTTTTTACATGGCACGAGAGGTCAAATTTAACATCGTTAAAAAGAATATTTTTTTGTGAATCCAGTGATGTAGCACATGCATATCTCAATTTACTCGAAACTTTATAAAAAAATTATCGAATTAATAAAATTTGAAAAAATTTGACCTTTGGAATGTTTTTTTAGCCATTGTTAATTCTTTGCCGCCTGCACTTTGGCCAAAAACTTAATAAAAGTATAAGTGTAGAAGTAAGACATTTAACTGAAACAGATACATTTTAATAAAAAAGATAAAAAGTTTAAACGCGAAATACATAATTTTTAAGCAAAAAAAAATTTTCAAAATGGCGGCGATGTGGGCATGTGTTACTTCACTGAATTCACAAAAAATACTCTTTTCAAAAATATTACATTTAAATCCCCCGTGCCATTTAAAAAAAACCAAGTTAGTTTTGCATCTTCAAAATAAATGACGTTAGAAAATTGAAAAAACTATCAGATGATAAAATTTAAACACTTCTACCTGTGTGCCAAATTTCAATGCGTTCTGCTAAACCGTTCTGAAAATATTTAGCTGAATCCATACTTTTTAGCGACCCTGTATAATGTAGCTGTAATGACACGCAACCTCGGAACTATCGAACTGAACTGAGACGATTATAAAAAAAATCACTTAAAAACATAACGCACTGAAAAATACAAAACTCTCCATCCAGCCAGTAGTTATCCTATGCCTATGATGTTGTTTACAGAATTACAGCTGTGACTCTAAATGAAGTTTCAGTACAGGTATTTTCAATAATTGTTATAAACTGTTGTTGGAATTATTTATTCTTCGAGTATTAATGATATAGCAAATGTTATAAAGTGTAGACACTCGTCTCTGTGTCTGTAAAAAAGCGCGCAATCTATCATCAGTGGACAGAGTATAGCTGTTCGTTGTGTGCTCGGTTCGTCGGCTGTTCGTGGCACCAATTTTGCGACGAGCATTACATTACATGCTCGGTTCGCGTAGTCTGTACGCGCCTTAACATTGTCGTTTTTAATTAATGTAATTACTTCAGCTAGAATAAATGTCCTTGTTAAAATATAACACACGTATAACCACATATTGTTGCAGTTCTGGACAATCTTTCAAGATTGATTAATTTTCACGAGATATTTTATCTTAACGTTTGACTCACCGTTAAAAAAATAAACAATTGTGTCAACGCGATGTGTACATATGCCAATCTTTTTATCATCAGGTATTATTTATTTGCCACTAGAAAAATATTAATAGGAAATTATGTATTTTTGATGAATACCAAAATAACGGCAGTTGTTCTGTCTTTCTCAGTTTTTAAAAGGAGTCTTTTGGAGCAATTTTTATTCTTCTGTCGTTTGAAAATAATTCTTATTTGTTCTCATCCATTACTAACGTAAAATAAGGGGATTAGGAAAAGATCAACTTATCAGATCTTATCGGTGCCCTTCAAGCCAGGTTATGGCCTACTAAATCTGAACCGCGCTTCGCTTATTATTACGGCCGTAACAAAGCTCAGATTTTCAATGGAGCAATAATTGATTCCGCTAATCGACAAAAATTTACCCTTAACCAACTCCATCTGTTAGCGAAATGGAAAAGAAAAATCTAATTTGAATTGCTATTATCCAATCACAATCACATAACATGTTTATTTTGTTAGGTTAACACTTTCTATTTTGTATTTTTGTCATTTTGACGCAAAATAAATTTTCTTGAAGCCAAATTAATGGTGACAAGGGTCTTAGAGTTGCTGTAGATAATAAATAAGAACAGACATGTATCATTATCAAATAGTGTGTTGCATGTGGAGAAAATAACAACAGTTATTTTCAAATTCTCAGCAATCTCCGAACGCGTTCAAAATGGATAAAAGCTATAATTTTGTGGTAATTATAAAAAAACTAAATCAAACATTTCACTGTGAGATGGCGCTAGTTAAGGGTAGATTTTTTGAGGTTAGCCAAATCACCAAGTATTTTCGTTTAGATAAGAAGCATTGCAGATTGCGAAATTTTTTCATAGGTGATATTTTTATTTGAATTTATTTGATTTATGGCCAACTGATTCAGATCGTATTTACGATATGCGTTCAGGTATATTCTTAAGAAATCATATGATTTACTGATTTTTTAATATCTGCAGTAAGGACTTTTTATGTTGAAAAAAAGGAAATTATTACGCTCTCGTTTTATTGAAAGTTTATCAAATACTTAATAATAAATATAAATTAATGTAAACCTTTATTCTCATTCGTGAATCACCTCCAAAATTATTTACAAACGTCATTTTACGTCCCATGTAGATTCACTGCACTTGCCACTCCAGATAAAAAAAAAACACTTTCCTGATACCTACCACTTTTTCATCTTAAGTTTTTGCAGTTCCTTATTAAGAAGAGGGCTGAGAGCATAACAATTTTAATCTAAAAATAAATTCACCTCTTCTTTAATCAAAAACTAATTAACCATTTAATTACACTGTTTATTTGTTTGCAAAGCTAAGTGATAAATGTTTTCACAGGGCGTTGGCATTTGTTAGACGACGACAAAATAATTGGTTTTGATTCATCATAATACCACAATACGTTAATTTTAGACGTAATCTAGATGTAGTAAAATTTTGAAATACATAATACATAGATGTATTTTGAGAACATCACTAAAATTTAAGATCTAGGACCCTACTGAACTAATGTTACCACTAAATTATACTAATTAATGCTTCTTTTCTTGTCTAAAATACTCCACTACTACATGGTGAGCGAAGACATAGTTGTCCGCAGTACTGACCAGACAAGGCCTTTGGTTTCTTAGTTGGCTCAAAATCACCAAGGTGGCAAATTTGCTTCGCCAGCAAATAAATTACAAAAATTACCATTTTATTGCACAAGTGAACATTACTAAATACGAAAATTTATTTGTTTTAACTGTACATCATACAATATACTTCAAAAGTAAATAATATTTAATATTATTTCAAGGTATATGTATGGAAAGTCATTTCGAGAACGCGTCCCAAGGATCGATCCTTAGAAACATACACCAGGAATTCCCATAAAATAAACGATATTTAACAATTTCCACTACTTATCAGCGGCCAATTTTATTTAACATCTAATTTTTTTAACTATTATTCAAAAAATCTAATTAATTTAAATAGAAATATACTTAAATATTTTGTCCGACAAAGTATGCATCATTTCAGTGAACGCAGTTGTAACTAGCTGAAAAGAATTTATAATGAACACAGCCTTTAGGTGCTAGCCGCAGTTTGTGGTAGGAGATGATATTATAACCGGCCGTCATAAGTGTTTTTTGCCAAATTAATTATAATTAAGTGATAAGTACCTTTCAATTCACTATTTACAGAGCGTACATCAATAGGTCATCATTCCGGGAATGCGTTTTTAAGTTTCGAATATTGAAAAAATTCCTTTTAGATTACAACATTAAAACAATAACCTGAAATATTTTACACTAACCATGTCAGACAACGTCGAAAATGGCTGCCGTCAAAAAAAAACAGCGTTTAGTTGAAAACGTCATTTCGTGAACGGTCATTTTGGGAGCATTCCCGGACATGAGGCCATGTTCTCAAAATGATAATGATGTTCCCAGGATGACTGTTTCATTCCTGGAGTGATATCTGCTATTGCAAATTCTCAATAAATTTATTGTTTATGTTGTGTTTACACAATTTTCAACAAGATATTATACTTGTTGTTTTTATCATAGCAATATGGCACCACGAGGCTGAAAATACCAAAACAAGGCCGAAAAATTTACTAAAAAAAGATAGTTCGTCTTATTTGCGCTAATTTGCGCCGAAGAAAAAAGCTAATGCTAGAAAAAGAAAGTTCTCGAAATGACGATTTTTTGCGATGGCTTTTTTAAAAAAACAAATTAGAAAAAAATTAATGTGTTTTGTGCTTGCCCAATTTAAAAATTATTTATACACAAGTTTAGTGACGATTTAAGCTAATTTTCATAATCATAGCTTCCAAGTTTTTTCATCATAAAACCAAACTTGTAATTTGCCACCTTGGTGATTTTTACCCAGTTGCTTCAATACTTTTGTGATTTTAATCTCTTATTATTCTTATTAAATCATACTTTGTTGAGAGAGGTATATTTCTGTTAAAACTTGACATTCATTTGGCTGCCCTTAAAAGCTGTCTATGTTTTATTTGAATTATGATAATGCTGGATAATGTAATAGGGATCGAGATTGCTTTGTGAATTGCCTTTTGGGTTGCATTTTTACCTGGTCAGGCTCGTCAGCTTACGTGAATAACCCTGTAGTATTTTGAAAACATAAGTAAAATGTGTCTCACCAAAATTTAAGGTTTACATAGACAGTACTGAACTAATGTTACCATTAAATTATACACAAATAAATCACACTCATAATTCTAAATGAAAAAGGCTAAGGCTTCTTTTTTTGTCTAAAATACTCCACAACTACACGGTGAGCAAAGACGTAGTGGTCCACAGTACTGACCAGAAAAGGCCTTTGGTTTCTCAATTGCTTCAACACTTCCGCGAAATTTACTTGCTTTTTATATTGGGCCATTTTTAAAACAATGTCACACAGAATTACTGTGCCCGTTGGTCCACATCCTGTACTATATTATTGTGATGTTAGAACTAAACAATATTGGTTATGTCAAGACACCTACTTGCAGTGTACGAGAATGAGGGAAGTATTTTTCGAAATTCCAGATATCACCTTCATGAACGGAGTAAAATCTTGAAGGTTTGTAGGTACACCGTGATCGGGCCACTTGATATACTGAAACTGTTGCACGCGATGAGTCTTATTTTCATACTTCACTTGAAATTCCCTTTTAACATAACTGGGAAACATTTTTGATGACACGTTTAAAATGACAATATTTCCAAATCGGCACTTTAATCCAAATTCCGGCCAATATTTTTCACACACGATGGTTCTATTCTCGTTCAGATTAGTCAACATGACAACGGTCTTAATATTTTCTTGCCAAATCATCGACCAGAAATCGTTTACGGTATGCGGCAGAGGTGTTTGGGTTGCGATGAAAGCTCTCGGAATATTGTAACCCTACAAAAAGTAGATTAGTTTTGACAGGTCAGTTTACTAAAGCGGTTTCTCACGTTGACGTAATTGGCGTTAATGTAGTCACCATCTTCGTTATTTTTTAAAACAACTCTTGTTTCGTCATCTGGAAATTATGTGTTAAGTTCTAAGTGTAAATGTACAACTTAGTTGATGTTTAACTTACAAGCTATTACATTTGTGTAGCGATTCTTTTGAACATTTTCAGGTAATCGTCCATGATCACATTTCTTTAAACTCTGTTTCGAAATTACCTACAACAAATAATATCCTACAAATTCATTGAATGTAGTTAATAAAATAAAACCTCAAATTGCTGTGTTAGTTGGTTGTCTTCGGACTCATCTTCTAGGCAACTGGACAAATATAGTTCCAGATCATTAATTTTTATGGGTTCATAAATTTCTGTATTATTGTTCAATAAAGTTGGCTCCCTTCGAATATTTCTGTTTGGTGTGAATTCAAATATTGTAGCACTATTTACGTGTTGTTCCCCGGTTTTGAAAGGAAACTTGTTATATTTACATCTAAAACATCAAATGTAACAACATTCTTTTAATAATTTGGTTGGAAAACGAACGCATAACAAAGAAATCCGCATATCAAAATCGTAATGGTGACAATGGTGATTCCAATGATTATAGGAATTAATGGAATTTCAGCATGACTTATGTGAATCCTTTCATTTGCTTTATTCTTCAGAGCATAAACCGTTAAACCATCAACATCATCTTGAATTACGTACATGAGATGCGTGCTATGCTTTTCAAAAATCCTTTTCTTAAATATGTCACTAAGTTCTAATTCTAAACTATCATTTTGAAAAGATGACATTTTAACAACGCATTTCTTCTCATTTTGATCTGAATTATTTAGTAATGATCCGTATGTATTTTTTATCTTTTCTTCAGTATATTTTTCATCATTTTTCACTAATAACGCAGAGAAATTTCCGTTGGATTTGTCAGGTTTCGGAATTAAAAGAAAACATTTAAACGATGAACACCATTTCACAATAGGTTTTGATGAGTACTTAACAAACCATGAAAAAGTATTTGCGTTTATTTTCGCTTTTTTACCGACGAATTCGTTTATTCCCCATACGCTAATTCTGTAGACATTTTCTTCTTCAACTGGAATCTAATAGCGAATATCAAGATCTGCGTCATAAAACCCAAGCAACCTACCGTATAATTATACGTTCGTTGATACTTTCTTTCTGTAATATTGTAAGGTTCCATGATTTTCTCGTTTATTTCAATCCCAAATTTTTCTAAAGGGCCGTTCATAATAAGTGGGTGATCCCATGATAAAATAATTTCTTTAGGTTTAGTGGATAAGTTAATTCTTAAATTTGGCGGAGCTGGACACACTGGAATTATAACATGATTTAAAAAAAGGAGGTAAGTGGAGCCTGTGGAAAACACAATTCTGAAATCGTCGGCGTAGCTTACATCATGCGAACATCCGTGATGAAGAGAGGTTTTGCCGAAACTACACCAAAGTTGTATATGGCAAAACCAGTAACTATTTTATTCATTTCCATTTCCAAAATAGGGTTCGTTCATTAATAAATTGTGTTCTCGAGTGAGAACCATTTTTTAAACAAACTTTACATAAATGTCAAATTTTATTAAGTTACGCCGCACGTTTTCAGAAATTTTGTTTTCCACTGCCGCCCTTCAAATATTTTCTTTGTTAATCACTAACTTTCCTGGATTGTGTTAGTTGTTACATCTACCTCATTTCCCTCTACTTGAACACCTTCGTTTTTCGCTTGTACCTATAAATGAAGCTTTTTATTTTAGTTATAATACTTTCGTATCATTTACGATAATGGTGTAGTTGGTGTCTTTTTTTAACTCCGTGAATGTAGCACATGAGAAATCATCCCATAATTCGCAAGATGAATTTGAAGAATAATTTTGTGTTGTTTCACCATCCTTAAGAGTGATGTTGTAAAGCGACACATTTCCTGTTGGTGGATATGGAGCTTGCCACTTAATCCACAAAGCACTTTCGTTTTTGCAAAATACGATTAAATTTCGTACCGCTTGAGGTTCTGTAAGAAATTGGTTAATTAAAGGAATTTTCTCTGAAAGATTGTAAATTTACTCCCAGGTGGAGTCCTTATTGTCCCATAAGTCCTGGTTACACTATTATTTCCTCTGATTGCAGTTACATTAACCCTGTAATCGGAGAATGGTTTTAAACCCTGAATTTGTTTATTGAATGAATCATTATGTTCAGTCAGAACAATTTCTGCAAATTGAATTTCCTTGTTACACCACTGACTGACGCACTGATACATGAATGTGTAATTTAGTTGACCGTTGAATCCTTCACAGGATTCTATGTTAACGCTGTTTTCTTGCAGAGTGATTTTTTTAGGTAATTCTAATGTTGCATTGATGTCTGATGACGAATTTGCAGATCTAACACTGACTTGATCGATTAATAGTTTTCGATTTGTTGTGTTATTACTAAATAGTTGTATGTTGCATGTTCTAAAATTGGGTAAAACGTCGATCTTTAGATTTGTTTCGTTTGTAGAAGCGCTTTCATGAGTGCGTTGTTCACAAAAGTCTTTGAAACACTGAAATTATAGTAATAATTACACAGAATTTATTTAATAAATTTTATTAAGCGTATTGAAAGAAACGACAAAAATGGTTTTGCTTTTACTTAATTGCATCTTTCTTGTATTGAGGAAATATTTTTCTACCCACCTCGTACTCAATAAGATATGTCACAGCATTTTCCCTAACGGATGAATTCCACATTAAATTTATTGAATTATTTATGAATGTTGCTTCTAAAGTTCCTAAGATTAATTTATTCATGTAATTTATTCTGAATGAAGATAGAAATTCTGCAACTTACTGCGACTTGTTAATAATGTCTTCAGTGCATCGGCAAATGACTGATTTTGGACTATCAATATAATTCTTATTTCGTATTCTAACTTTGTTGTCGACAAATTACTGATTGTTTCATTCACATTGCCGCCATTGTTGAAATGTTTTGGCTGAGAATGGTTTCGAAACTTTTTTTCGTCACTCTGAAACATCACAATTATTATTAAACTGTAAATGTTATTGTTGCTATCATTTCACACGTTTTTATATTGAATCTGGTAATATTCAGGTATCTTTGCACTCTGGTCATATGTCATATTTACAAAAACCGTCAGCGAATGTTCCGTTATAGATTTTAAAACAGGTGGTCGCATTAAAACTGGTAGAGTTTCTAAAATTTTGACGGTTATTATTAACCATAATTAAGTCTTCAGTAATTTTATGTTTATACCATTACATAGATAATCTGAGTAATCCTGAAAAAACTTTTTTTTGCATTCTGTACACCCTTTTATTTTGGAACAGGTTTTGCAATTGGCACCACAGTTTAAACTACAGTTCATCCCCCAGCCCCCAGAATCACAAGCTACGAATCATTATTACACATAATTGTTTTACACCTTTTTTACATCAACAAACTTTTGTTGCAGAATTCTCCTTCATATCCCCAAGCGCACGAGCAGTTAGAGTTTTCTGTACATATCTTATAAGTTTCGCAGTTAGGATACGATTTTCCAAGAACTTGACTGCAACTTATATTACAATGGTTTCCAATATAACCTCTCTTTTTGCAAATTTTTGTATCCGCTAGATTTGTGTCAAGAACTTTACATCTAGAGCTATACGATATGTTTGTAGGTAAAATTATGTTTTTAGTATCTGAAATAAATATTAATGTTGATATCAAATTCTATAATAAACATGTAGATGGAACTTATTCTATTTCGTTTTGTTTATTATAATAATAAAAAATAAATAATCTGAAAGAATATTACCTACTGAAGGTCTGCAAAAAGCAATATTATCAACCGCCCAATAACCTTCTTTTCTATCGCTCGAATGTCCGCGGAAAAACATGAGTTTTGCGTTTTCTGCAAAATTATTTTTTATTTTTATTTTCTTCCATTCCTTCAATGAATTTTCTTCGTTGAATCCTGTAACTGTTTGGTTAACCGTTTCGTTGCCTGACGTTAATGTTACGTTTAAGTAACAATCCATATCCACAGAGATAAACATGGAAATGCATAAATGTTTTGATAATCTTGGAATGTCAAGGTAGCTGTAATTTTCACTAGTGCGATTAGAATATCTATATTTGTCTAGTGGAACAATTGATTAATTATTTTGTGTTAATAGATATATTACAAATTCTTACGTTTCACTATTTTAACTGCTACCCTTTCACCTATCCTCAACCATTTTGGAGTAAAATGTACGGTCTTTATTAGTTTATCGTCATATAGGTTCCATAATTGGTAATCTTTTTTAGTCTCCTCATTTTCTTTTTTAAGCTTCTCAATCTGCCCTTTTTTTAATAATCCATCCAATGATCCCGAAACGGTGAGTGATTGCATTTGGGTTTTAAGCATAATATATAACGCATAATGGGACCAGTTGCAAAAGGGCTGGTGTATGCGTGACTAAAAATATAAATTTGTATTTAATTTAAAGAAAAATATTTTCCATTGTACCTCCTTACTTTTACTTTAAAAGACCTTTCATCCTTCTTATCGACATCGAATAACTTGAAGACCAAATCATTTTTATGACACACCGAGAAAGTTACAGCTGAGTTATTTTGTAACAAAATGAATGAAGACTTTGAAATTTCCAAACCTGAAGTGCAAGTAATGCAAGATTAATTTTAACAAGACAACTTCTTCCTGCACTTACTTTCCCAACGTATATCAGTGATAGGGTGATACTGAGAAGTATTATTTGATATAAGCCAATCGTCATTCACCCAATTTTTTAGTTGATTTTGTGATCGATTAAATCCTATAAACAGAAACATAAAATAATGTTGTGCACGTGAAAATGTTTTTACCCTTTTGATCTTCAAGTGGTGAAATGTAAAGCCCAGAGTACACTGAATCACCAGTGAGAACACAAGTAACATTGTCGTTTTTAATTAATGTAATTACTTCAGCTAGAATAAATGTTCTTGTTAAAATATAACACAAGTACAACCACATATTGTTGCAGCTCTTGACAATAATTCAAGATTGATTCATTTTCACGTTTTTTTTTTTAATCTTAACGTTTGCCTTATCATTAAGAAATAAGCAATACTATCTCTACGATATGTACATATGACAATCTTTTTATTATCAGGTATTATTTATTTTTTATATTTATTTATATTTATATCAAATTATTTTTCATGAATGCCAAAATAACGGCAGTTTATTTTTAGACACAGATGCATTTATTTTATGTGATTCTGTTCATTCTGATTTTAAAACGAGTCTTTTGGATCAATGTTTCTTCTTCTTTAGTTTGAAAATTCTTATTTCTTTTTCGTTCATTACTAACGTCAGATGACGTAATTATGGAAAGATCACCTTATCGGATCTTATCGGTGCACCTGCAACCAAGTAAAATTTAGTCGGCACTAGCCGCCCAATGGACAGTAACCCTATTAGAGTCATTTATCCTTTCATGTTATCCCTTGTCACATTATTATCTTCCGTATACGTCTATGTGGTGATGTTTTTAATTCATAATTATGTAGTAGCCTCACAAAACAAGAACTATTTCGGTGCGGGTCTCACCTCTTTGACTGACATAAGAATTAAAAGAACAAACGCAAATATAACATTTACATTGTTTACGAGAATTTCAAATGGAAGCATCGCAGTCTCTCATGGGTGAAATTTTTGTTTGAATTTATTTGATTTATGGTCAACTGATTTAAATCGTATTTACGATATGCCTTCAGGTATATTCTCAAAAAAATAAATTATTTACTGATTTTTTAATGGGTGTAGTAAGGACTTTTTATATTGGAAAAAATAAAACTATGACGTTCTTGTTTTATTGAAAGTTTATCAAATAATAAATACTCTTATAAATTAATGTAAACTAAAACTTTTAGTCTTATTCATTGATAACTAGCTAGCACTTCTTCATCTTAAGTTTTGAAAATTCCTTATTTAGAAGAGGGCATAACAGTTTTAATCTAAAAATAAATTCATATTTCCTTTAAACAAGAACTAATTAAGCATTTAATTGCACTGCTTATTTGTTTTCAAAGCTATACTTATACGTGATAAATGCCTTCACAAGGCGTTGGCATTTGCTAGACGACGACAAAAAAATTGTCTTTGATTCATCATAATACCGCAATACGTTAGTTTTAGATGTATTCCCTTAAAATCTAGGTCTAGCAAATTTTAGAAATACAGAATCCTACATAGTATTTTGAGAACATAATTAAAATGTGTCTCACCAAAATTTAAGGTCTACATAGACAGTATTGAACTAATATTACCATTAAATTATACACGGATCAATCATACTCATAATTCTAAATGAAGAATGCTAAGGCTTCTTTTTTTGTCTAAAATACTCCACAACTACACGGTGAGCAAAGACGTAGTGGTCCACAGTACTGACCAGCCAAGGCCTTTGGCTTCTCAATTGCTTCAATACTTCCGCGAAATTTACTTGTTTTTTATATTGGCCCATTTTTAAAACAATGTCACACAGAATTACTGTGCCCGTTCGTCCACATCCTGTACTATATTATTGTGATGTTAGAATGAAACAATATTGGTAATGTCAAAACACCTACTTGCAGTGTACGAGAATGGGGGAAGTATGTTTCGAAATTCCAGATATCACCTTCATGAATGGAGTAAACTCTTGAAGGTTTGTAGGTACACCATGATCGGGCCACTTGATATACTGAAACTGTTGCACGCGATGAGTCTTATTTTCATACTTCACTTGAAATTCCCTTTTAACATAACTGGGAATCATTTTTGATGACACGTTTAAAATGAAAATATTTCCAAATCGGCACTTTAATCCAAATTCCGGCCAATATTTTTCACACACGATGGTTCTATTCTCGTTCAGATTACTCAACATGACAACGGTCTTAATATTTTCTTGCCAAATCATCGACCAGAAATCGTTTACGGTATTCGGCAGAGGTGTTTGGGTTGCGATGAAAGCTCTGGGAATATTGTAACCCTTCAAAAAGTAGATTAGTTTTGACAAGTCAGTTTACCTACTAAAGCGGTTTCTCACGTTGACGTAATTGGCGTTAATGTAGTCACCATCTTCGTTATTTTTTAAAACAACTCTTGTTTCGTCATCTGGAAATTATGTGTTAAGTTCTAAGTGTAAATGTACAACTTAGTTGATGTTTAACTTACAAGCTATTACATTTGTGTAGCGATTCTTTTGAACATTTTCAGGTAATCGTCCATGATCACATTTCTTTAAACTCTGTTTGGAAATTACCTACAACAAATAATATCCTGCAAATTCATTGAATGTAGTTGATAAAATAAAACCTCAAATTGCTGTGTTAGTTGGTTGTCTTCGGACTCATCTTCTAGGCAACTGGACAAATATAGTTCCAGATCATTAATTTTTATGGGTTCATACATTTCTGTATTATTGTTCAATAAAGTTGGCTCCCTTCGAATATTTCTGTTTGGTGTGAATTCAAATATTGTAGCACTATTTACGTGTTGTTCCCCGGTTTTGAAAGGAAACTTGTTATATTTACATCTAAAACATCAAATGTAATATTCTTTTAAAAATTTGGTTGAAAAACGAACGCATAACAAAGAAATCCCCATATAAAAATCGTAATGGTGACAATAATGATTCCAATGATTATAGGAATGAATGGAATTTCAGCATGACTCATGTGAATCCTTTCATTTGATTTATTCTCAAGAGCATAAACCGTTAAACCATCAACATCATCTTGAATTAAGTACATGAGATGCGTGCTATGCTTTTCAAAAATTCTTTTGTTAAACATGTCACCAAGTTCTACTTCTAAACCATCGTTTTGAGAAGATGACATTTTAACAATCCATTTGCTCTCATTTTGATCTGAATTATTTAGTAATGATCCGTATGTATTTTTTATCTTTTCTTCAGTATATTTTTCATCATTTTTCACTAATAACGCAGAGAAATTTCCGTTGGATTTGTCAGGTTTCGGAATTAAAAGAAAACATTTAAACGATGAACACCATTTCACAATAGGTTTTGATGAGTACTTAACAAACCATGAAAAAGTATTTGCGTTTATTTTCGCTTTTTTACCGTCGAATTCGTTTATTCCCCATACGCTAATTCTGTAGACATTTTCTTCTTCAACTGGAATCTAATAGCGAATATTAAGATCTGCGCAATAAAACCCAACCAACTTACCGTATAATTATACGTTCGTTGATACTTTCTTTCTGTAATATTGTAAGGTTCCATGATTTTCTCGTTTATTTCAATCCCAAATTTTTCTAAAGGGCCGTTCATAATAAGTGGGTGATCCCATGATAAAATAATTTCTTTAGGTTTAGTGGATAAGTTAATTTTTAAATTTGGCGGAGCTGGACACACTGGAATTGTAACATGATTTAAAAAAAGGAGGTAAGTGGAACCTGTGGAAAACACAATTCTGAAATCGTCGGCGTAGCTTAACATCATGCGAACATCCGTGATGAAGAGAGGTTTTGCCGAAACTACACCAAAGTTGTATATGGCAAAACCAGTTACTATTTTATTCGTTTCCATTTCCAAAATAGGGTTCGTTCATTAATAAATTGTGTTCTCGAGTGAGAACCATTTTTTAAACAAACTTTACATAAATGTCAAATTTTATTAAGTTACGCCGCACGTTTTCAGAAATTTTGTTTTCCACTGCCGCCCTTCAACTATTTCCTTTGTTGATCACCAACCTTCCTGGATTGTTTGAGTTGTTACATTTACATCATTTCCCCCTTCTTGAACACCTTCGTTTTTTGCTTGTACCTATAAATGAAGCTTTTTATTTTAGTTATAATACTTTCCTATCATTTACGATAATGGTGTAGTTGGTCTCTTTTTTTAACTCCGTGAATGTAGCACATATGAAATCATCCCACAATTCGCAAGGTGAATTTGAATGAAAATCTGTTGTTTTTTTACCATCCTTAAAAGCGATGTTGTAAAGGGACACACTTCCTGTTGGTGGATATGGAGCTTGCCACTTAATCCACAAAGCACTTTCGTTTTTGCAAAATACGGTTAAATTTCGTACCGCTTGAGGTTCTGTAAGAAATTGGTAAATTAAAGGAATTTACGTTGAAAGATTGTAAATTTACTCTCAGGTGGAGTCCTTATTGTCCCATAAGTCCTGCTTACATTATTATTTCCTCTGATTGCGATTACATTAACCCTGTAATCGGAGAATGGTTTTAAACCCTGAATTTGTTTATTGAATGAATCATTATGTTTAGTCAGAACAATTTCTGTAAATTGAATTTCTTTGTTACACCACTGACTGACGCACTGATACATTAATTTGTAATTTAGTCGACCGTTGAATCCTTCACAGGATTCTAATTCTATGTTAACGCTGTTTTCTTCCAGAGTGATTTTTTTAGGTAATTCTAATGTTGCATTGATGTCTGATGACGAATTTGCAGATCTAACACTGACTTGATCGATTAATAGTTTTCGATTTGTTGTGTTATTACTAAATAGTTGTATGTTGCATGTTGTAAAATTGTGTAGAACGTTGATCTTTAGATTTGTTTCGTTTGTAGAAGCGCTTCCATTAGTGCGTTGTTCACAAAAGGCTTTGACATACTGAAATTATAATAATCATTACACAGAATTCATTTAATACATTTTATTAAGCGTATTGAAAGAAACGAGAAACATGGTTTTGCTTTTACCTAATTGCATCTTTCTTGTATTAAGGAAATATTTTTCTACCCACCTCGTACTCAATAAGATATGTAGCATTTTCCCTAACGGATGAATTCCACATTAAATTTATTGTATGATTTATTAATGTTGCTTCCAAGGTTCCTAAGATTAATTTATTCATGTAATTTATTCAGAATGAAAATAGAAATTCTACAACTTACTGCGACTTGTTAATAATGTCTTCAGTTCATCGGTAAATGACTGATTTTGGACTACCAATATAATTGTTATTTCGTATTCTAACTTTGTTGTCGACAAATTACTGATTGTTTCTGTCACATTGCCGCCACTGTTGAAATCTTTTGGCTGTGAATAATTTTGAAATTTTTTTTCGTCACTCTGAAACATCACAATTATTATTAAACTGTAAATGTTAATGTTACTATCATTTCACACGTTTTTATATTGAATCTAGTAATATTCAGGTTTCTTTGCGCTCTGGTCATATGTCATATCTACAAAAACCGTCAGCGAATGTTCCGTTATAGATGTTAAAACAGGTGGTCGTACTAAAACTGTTAGAGTTTCTAAAATTTTGACGGTTATTATTAACCATAATTAAGTCTTCAGTAATTTTATGTTTATACCATTACATCGATAACCTGGGTAATCCTGAAAAAACTTTTTTTTGCATTCTGTACACCCTTTTATTTTGGAACAGGTTTTGCAATTGGCACCACAGTTTAAACTACAGTTCATCCCCCAGCCCCCAGAATCACAAGCTACGAATCATTATTACACATAATTGTTTTCCACCTTTTTTACATATCAACAAACTTTTGTTGCAGAATTCTCCTTCATATCCCCAGGCGCACGAGCAGTTAAAGTTTTCTGTACATATCTTATAAGTTTCGCAGTTAGGATACGATTTCCCAAGAACTTGACTGCAACTTATATTACAATTGTTTCCAATATAACCTCTCTTTTTGCAAATTTTTGTATCCGCTAGTTTTGTGTCAAGAACTTTACATCTAGAGCTATACGATATGTTTGTAGGTAAAATTATGTTTTTAGTATCTGAAATAAATATTAATGTTGATATCAAATTCTATAATAAACATATAGATGGAACTTATTCTATTTTGTTTTGTTTATTATAATAATAAAAAATAAATAAACCACATGAATATTACCTACTGAAGGTCTGCAAAAAGCAATATTATCAACCGCCCAATAACCTTCTTTTCTATCGCTCGAATGTCCGCGGAAAAACATGAGTTTTGCGTTTTCTGCAAAATTATTTTTTATTTTTATTTTCTTCCATTCCTTCAATGAATTTTCTTCGTTGAATCCTGTAACTGTTTGGTTAACCGTTTCGTTGCCTGACGTTAATGTTACGTTTAAGTAACAATCCATATCCACAGAGATAAACATGGAAATGCATAAATGTTTTGATAATCTTGGAATGTCAAGGTAGCTGTAATTTTCACTAGTGCGATTAGAATATCTATATTTGTCTAGTGGAACAATTGATTAATTATTTTGTGTTAATAGATATATTACAAATTCTTACGTTTCACTATTTTAACTGCTTCCCTTTCACCTATCCTCAACCATTTTGGAGTAAAATGTACGGTCTTTATTAGTTTATTGTCATATAGGTTCCATAATTGGTAATCTTTTTTAGTCTTCTCATTTTCTTTTTTAAGCTTCTCTATCGGCATTTTTTTTAATAATTCACCCAATGATCCCGAAACGGTGACTGATTGCATAATACGAGTATATAACGCATAATGGGACCAGTTGCAAAAGGGCTGGTGTATGCGTGACTAAAAATATAAATTTGTATTTAATTTAAAGAAAAATATTTTCCATTGTACCTCCTTACTTTTACTTTAAAAGACCTTTCATCCTTCTTATCGACATCGAATAACTTGAAGACCAAATCATTTTTATGACACACCGAGAAAGTTACAGCTGAGTTATTTTGTAACAAAATGAATGAAGACTTTGAAATTTCCAAACCTGAAGTGCAAGTAATGCAAGATTAATTTTAACAAGACAACTTCTTCCTGCACTTACTTTCCCAACGTATATCAGTGATGGGGCGATACTGAGAAATGTTATTTGATATAAGCCAATCGTCGTTCACCCAACTATTTAGTTGATTTTGTGATCGATTAAATCCTATAAACAGAAAAATAAAATAGTGTTGTATAAGTGAAAATGTGTTTACCTTTTTGATCTTCAAGTGGTGAAATGTAAAGCCCAGAGTACACTGAATCACCTGTGAGAACACAAGTAACGTTGTCGTTTTTAATTAATGTAATTACTTCAGCCAGAATAAATGTCCTTGTTAAAATATAACACAAGTACAACCACATATTGTTGCAGCTCTTGACAATAATTCAAGATTGATTCATTTTCACAATTTTTTTTTTAATCTTAATGTTTGCCTTATCATTAAAAAATAAGCAATACTATCTCTACGATGTGTACATATGACAATCTTTTTATTATCAGGTATTATTTATTTTTTATATTTATTTATATTTATATCAAATTATTTTTCATGAATGCCAAAATAACGGCAGTTTATTTTTAGACACAGATGCATTTTTGTTATTGTGTGATATGATTCTGTTCATTCTGATTTTAAAACGAGTGTTTTGGATCAATACGAGTATTTCTTCTTCTTTAGATTGAAAATTCTTATTTGTTTTTCATTCATTACTAATGTCAGATGACGTAATTATGGAAAGATCACCTTATCGGATCTTATCGGTGCACCTGAAACCAAGTAAAATTTAGTCGGCACTAGCCGCCCAATGGACAGTAACCCTATTAGATATTAGATCATTTATCCTTTCATGTTATCCCTTGTCACATTATTATCTTCCGTAAACGTCTATGTGGTGATGTTTTTAATTCATAATTATGTAGTAGCCTCACAAAACAAGAACTATTTCGGTGCGGGTCTCACCTCTTTGACTGACATAAGAATTAAAAGAACAAACGCAAATATAACATTTACATTGTTTACGAGAATTTCAAATGGAAGCATCGCAGTCTCTCATGGGTGAAATTTTTGTTTGAATTTATTTGATTTATGGTCAACTGATTTAAATCGTATTTACGATATGCCTTCAGGTATATTCTCAAAAAAATAAATTATTTACTGATTTTTTAATGGGTGTACTAAGGACTTTTTATATTGGAAAAAATAAAACTATGACGTTCTTGTTTTATTGAAAGTTTATCAAATAATAAATACTCTTATAAATTAATGTAAACTAAAACTTTTAGTCTTATTCATTGATAACCCCCACTTGTCAGATAAAAGAAAAACACTTTTCTGCTAGCACTTCTTCATCTTAAGTTTTGAAAATTCCTTATTTAGAAGAGGGCATAACAGTTTTAATCTAAAAATAAATTCATATTTCCTTTAAACAAGAACTAATTAAGCATTTAATTGTACTGCTTATTTGTTTTCAAAACTATACTTATACGTGATAAATGTCTTCACAAGGCGTTGGCATGTGTTAGACAACCACAAAATAATTGTCTTTGATTCATCATAATACAACAATACGTTAGTTTTAGATGTATTCCCTTAAAATCTAGGTCCAGCAAATTTTAGAAATACAGAACTATACATAGTATTTTGAGAACATAAGTAAAATGTGTCTCACCAAAATTTAAGGTCTACATAGACAGTACTGAACTAATGTTACCATTAAATTATACACAGATAAATCATACTCATAATTCTAAATGAAGAAGGCTAAGGCTTCTTTTTTTGTTTAAAATACTCCACAACTACACGGTGAGCAAAGACGTAGTGATCCACAGTACTGACCAGCCAAGGCCTTTGGTTTCTCAATTGCTTCAATACTTCCGCGAAATTTACTTGCTTTTTATATTGGCTCATTTTTAAAACAATGTCACACAGAATTACTGTGCCCGTTCGTCCACATCCTGTACTATATTATTATGATGTTAGAACGAAACAATATTGGTAATGTCAAAGCACCTACTTGCAGTGTACGAGAATGGGGGAAGTATGTTTCGAAATTCCAGATATCACCTTCATGAATGGAGTAAATTCTTGAAGGTTTGTAGGTACACCATGATCGGGCCACTTGATATACTGAAACTGTTGCACGCGATGAGTCTTATTTTCATACTTCACTTGAAATTCCCTTTTAACATAACTGGGAAACATTTTTGATGACACGTTTAAAATAAAAATATTTCCAAATCGACACTTTAATCCAAATTCCGGCCAATATTTTTCACACACGATGGTTCTATTCTCGTTCAGATTAGTCAACATGACAACGGTCTTAATATTTTCTTGCCAAATCATCGACCAGAAATCGTTTACGGTATTCGGCAGAGGTGTTTGGGTTGCGATGAAAGCTCTCGGAATATTGTAACCCTACAAAAAGTAGATTAGTTTTGACAGGTCAGTTTACTAAAGCGGTTTCTCACGTTGACGTAATTGGCGTTAATATAGTCACCATATTCGTTATCTTTTAAAACAACTCGTGTTTCGTCATCTGGAAATTATGTGTTAAGTTCTAAGTGTAAATGTACAACTTAGTTGATGTTTAACTTACAAGCTATTACATTTGTGTAGCGATTCTTTTGAATATTTTCAGGTAATCGTCCATGATCACATTTCTTTAAACTCTCTTTGGAAATTACCTACAACAAATAATATCCTGCAAATTCATTGAATGTAGTTAATAAAATAAAACCTCAAATTGCTGTGTTAGTTGGTTGTCTTCGGACTCATCTTCTAGGCAACTGGACAAATATAGTTCCAGATCATTAATTTTTATGGGTTCATAAATTTCTGTATTATTGTTCAATAAAGTTGGCTCCCTTCGAATATTTCTGTTTGGTGTGAATTCAAATATTGTAGCACTATTCACGTGTTCTTCCCCGGTTTTGAAAGGAAACTTGTTATATTTACGTCTAAAACATCAAATGTAATATTCTTTTAAAAATTTGGTTGAAAAACGAACGCATAACAAAGAAATCCCCATATTAAAATCGTAATGGTGACAATGATGATTCCAATGATTACAGCAATGAATCTAAGTTCAGCATTACTTATGTGCATCCTTTGATTTGATTCATAAACCGTTAAACCATCATCATCATTATGAATCACGTACAGCAGATGAGTGCGATTCTTCACAGAAATACTTTTGTTAAACATGTCACCAAGTTCTAATTCTAAACTGTCGTTCTGAAAAGATGACATTTTAACAATCCATTTGCTCTCATTTTGTTCCGAATTATTTAGTAATGATCTGTATGTATTTTTTATCTTTTCTTCAGTATATTTTTCATCATTTTTCACTAATAACGCAGAGAAATTTTCGTTGGATTTGTCAGGTTTTGGAATTAAAAGAAAACATTTCAAGGACGAACACCATCCGACAATAGGTATTGATGAGTAACTAACAAACAGTGAATAAGTAGTTGCGTTTATTTCCGCTTTTTTACCGTCGAATTTATTTATTCCCCATACGCTAATTCTATAGACATTTTCTTCTTCAACTGGAATCTAATACCGAATATTAAGTTCTTCGCTCTAAACCCAACCAACTTACCTTATAATTATACGTTCGTTGATACTTTTTTTCTTTAATATTGTAAGCCGACATGATTTGCTCGTTTATTTCAATCCCAAATTTTTCTAAAGGGCCGTTCATAATAAGTGGGTGATCCCATGATAAAATAATTTCTTTCGGTTTAGTGGATAAATTAATTTTTAAATTTGGCGGAGCTTGACACGCTGCAATTACGATATGATCATCAAAAAATAAAACAGATAAGGGGCGGCTGTGGAAAACATCACTTCTGAAAACGTACGGCGTAGCTTCAATCATGCTAACCCGTGATGAAGAGACTTTTGGCCGAAACTCCAAGAAAGTTGTGTACTTATTGGCAAACTCAGTAACTATTTTCTTCGCTTCCATCTCGAAAATAGGATTCTTTCTACAATAATTTGTGTTCTCGAGTGAAAACTATTTGTTAAACAACCTTCACGTAAATGTCAAAATTCACAAGTGATAGTTTATTAAGTTATGCCGCACGTTTTTAGAAAATTTATTTTCCACAGGCGCTCTTTAACTACATATTTTCTTTTGTTGATCACGATCACTAACCTTCCTGAATCGTTTGAGTTGTTACATTTACCTCATTTCCCTCTTCTTGAACTCCTTCGTTTTTGGCTTGTACCTAGAATTAAGTTCTTTATTTTAGTTATATGTATTAATTTCGGATCATTTACAATAATGGTGTAGTTGGTCTCTTTTTTTAACTCCGTGAATGTAGCACACGTGAAATCATCCCATAATTCGCAAGGTGAATTTGAAGATTTTTTTGTTGTTGTTTCACCATCCTTAAGAGTGATGTTGTAAAGCGACACATTTCCTGTTGGTGGATACGGAGCTTGCCACTTAATCCACAAAGCACTTTCGTTTTTGCAAAATACGCTTAAATTTCGTATGGCTTGAGGTTCTGCAAGAATTTGGTTAATTAAGGAATTTACTTTGAAAAATTGTAAATTTACTCCCAGGTGGAGTCCTCATAGTCCCATAAGTCTTACTTTCAGTATTGCTTCCTCTCTTTGCGTTTACATTAATCCTGTATTGGGAGAATGGTTTTAGACCCTGAATTTTTTTGTTGAATAAATTTTCATGCTTAGTCAGAACAATTTCTGTAAATTGAATTTCGTTATTACACCATTGACTGACGCATTGATACGTCAAATTGTAATTTAGTTGACCGTTGAATCCTTCACAGGATTCTAATTCTATGTTGACGCTGTCTTCTAGCAGACTGATTTTTTTGGGTAATTCTAATGTTGTATTGATGTCTGATGACGAATTTGGAGATATGACACTGATTTGATCTATTAATTGCTTTGATTTTTTTGTGTTTATGCTAAATAGTTGTATGTTGCATGTGGTAGAATTTTGTAGAGCGTCAATCATTAGATTTGTTTCCTTTGTAGAAGTGGTTGCGTTAGTGTATTCTCCACAAAAGTCTTTGAAACACTGAAATAATAATAATTATTACACAGAATTTATTTAGTTCGGTATATACAACGTGTAACAGAAATAAGTACATTAATGTTAACTGGTAATAGAACTCGTCAAAAGGAACAACTTTTCTATCTACCATTTTGCCGAAAAACGATGTTTAATTCCAAAAAAAAATTGGAGAGATCTTTCACTAAAATAATGTATGCCACTAAATACTGCAATGGCTAATTAAGATCAGCGCTAATATGAAAAAAACATCCATTTTCATCCAGAAAACGTGTTTTAACGCCGAAATCGAAATTCAAATAAATCTACCCGTATAGCAAAAAATCTACTTCGTAAGAATCTGGTTGTTTCACGTTTTTAGGTAGCTGAGTTTTGGAGATATGACCGGTTTTAGGAAAATCTTTCCGATTTTTTAAGCCACTATGCAACGTTCTTCGCCAAAATGGCAGAGAGAAAAGTTGTTCCTTTTGATGAGTTCTATTACCAGTTAAAATTAATGCACCCATTTCAGAAACACCCTGTATAATTATGTGCATTGAAAAGAAACGACAAAAACTGTTTTTCTCCACGATTATTAAAGAATGTTGGATATTCAGCGAAAAAATGAAATCAATTACACACCCAGTGATACTAAGACCCACGGCTGTCGGCCAATCACATCCCTTGTATTTACATTCTAACACCGGCAACGATAAGAGAGCGTATCGCGTAGCAACCGTTAAACGAGGCACAATTTTAATTGTCAAATTAAATTAAATTTTCAAGGATTGTTTTTTCTTGGTATAGTCGTGGAGAAAGTATAGTCTTCAACTCAAGTATAATGACTATTAATCACTCGGACGTTTCCACTCGGCTACGGCTCGTGTTGGAATTTTCATCCTCTTGAATAATCGCCATCATTATACCTTCGTTGAAGAATATGTACTATTCTTTTACATAATTGCATTTCTCTTGTATTACGGAAATATTTTTCTACCCACCTCGTACTCAATAAGATATGTCACAGCATTTTCCCAAGTGAGTGAATTCCATGATAAATTTATAATTTGATTATTATTATTTATTGTTGCTTCCAGAGTTTCTAAGATTCATTATTATTCATTTACTTTACTTTAAATGAAAATCCAATTTCGGTTACTTACTGCGACTTATTAATGTGTTCACTTTATCCACAAATGACTGATTTTGAACTATCAATATAATTCTTATTTGGTGTTCTAACTTTGTTGTCGACAAATTACTGATTGTTTCGGTCACATTGCCACCATTGTTGAAATGTTTTGGCTCTGAATAATTGTGAAACATTTTTTGATTACTCTGAAACATCACAATTATTATTAATCTGCAAATGTTATCGTTACTGTCATTTCACACGTTTTTATACTGAATCTGGTAATATTCAGGTTTCCTTGCACTCTGGTCATATGTCATATCTACAAGAACGGTCAACGAATGTTCCGTTATAGATGTTAAAACCGGAGGTCGCATTACAACCGGTAGAGTCTCTAAAATTTTGATTTTTAGTATTAACCATGAGACTTTAGCAATTTTATCGTTATACCATTACATAGAAAGTCTGGGGAATCCTGAAAAAACTCCTTTTTGCATTTCGTACAACCGATCATATTGTCACAGGTTTCACAGTTGGGACCACAGTTTAAATTACAGTTCATCCCCCAATGCCCAGAATCACAAGCTATGAATAATTATTAAACATAATTGTTTTATACCTTTTTTGCATATCAACAAACTTTTGTTGCAGAATTCTCCTTCATATCCCCAAGCGCACGAGCAGTTAGAGTTTTCTGAACATATCTTATAAGTTTCGCAGTTAGGATACGATTTTCCAAGGATTTGACTGCAACTTATATTACAATGTTTTCCAATATAACCTCTCTTTTCACAAATCTTTGTATTCGTTAAATTTGTGTCAAGTACTTTACACATAGAGTTATACGATATGCTTGGAGGTAAATGTATATTATTAGTTTCTGAAATAAATGTTAATATTGATGTCAAAGTCTATAACATGTAATTGGAACTTATTCTATTTCTTTTTTTTTGTTATAATGTGGTCGACGAGTGTTACCAATTCTATGTTATAATGAATCAATCAGATAAACTGAAAGAATATTACCTACTGAAGATCTGCAAAAAGCAATATTATCAACCGCCCAATAACCTTCTTTTCTACCACTCGAATGTCCGCGGAAAAACATGAGTTTTGCGTTTTCTGCAAAATTATTTTTTACTTCTATTTCTATTTTCTTCCATTCCTTCAATGAATTTTCTTCATTGAATCCTGTAACTGTTTGGTTAACCGTTTCGTTGCCTGACGTTAATGTTACCTTTAAGTAACAATCCATATCCACAGAGATAAACATGGAAACGCATAAATGTTTTGAAAATCTTGGAATGTCAAGGTAGCTGTAATTTTCACTAGTGCGATTAGAATATCTATATTTGTCTAGTGGAACAATTGATTAATTATTTTGTGTTAATAGATATATTGCAAATTCTTACGTTTCACTATTTTAACTGTTTCCCTTTCACCTATACTCAACCATTTTGGAGTAAAATGTACGGTCTCTATTAGTTTATAGTCATATAGGTTCCATAATTGGTAATCTTTTTTAGTCTCCTCATTTTCTTTTTTAAGCATCTCAATCTGCCCTTTTTTTAATAATTCACCCAATGATCCCGAAACGGTGACTGATTGCATTTGGGTTTTAAGCATAATATATAACGCATAATGAGACCAGTTGCAAAAGTGCTGGTGTATGCGTGACTAAAAATATAAATTTGTATTTAATTTAAAGAAAAATATTTTCCATTCTACCTACTTCTTTTACTTTAAAAGACGTTTCATCATTATTTCCATCGAGTAACTTGAAGACCAAATCATTTTTATGACACACCGAGAAAGTTAAAACTGAGTTATTTTCTAACCCAATGAATGTAGACTTTGAAATTTCCAAACCTGAAGTGTAAGTAATGCAAGATTAATTTTAACAAGACAACTTCTTCCTGCACTTACTTTCCCAACGTATATCAGTGATAGGGTGATACTGAGAAGTATTATTTGATATAAGCCAATCGTCATTCACCCAACTATTTACTTGATTTTGTGATCGATTGAATCCTATAAACAGAGAAATAAAATAGTGTTGTATACGTGAAAACGTGTTTACCCTTTTGATCTTCAAATGATGAAATGTAAAGCCCAGAGTACACTGAATCACCTGTGAGAACACAAGTAACGTTGTCGTTTTTAATTAATGTAATTACTTCAGCCAGAATAAATGTCCTTGTTAAAATATAACACAAGTATAACCACATATTATTGCGGTAGCCGACAATCTGTCAAGATTGATTAATTTATACATACAACATTTTTATCTTAACGTTTGACTCGTCATTAAAAAAATAAACAATTGTATCAATACAATCTTTTTATCATCAATTTAATCATTAATAGGAAATTATTTTTCATAAATGCCAAAATAACGGCAGTTTTTATTTTGATACATTTCTGTTCATTCTCAGTCTTTAGAAGGAGTCTCGTGGAACAATTTTTGTTCATGTTTCGTTTGAAAATTCTTATTTATTTTCATTTATTACTAACGTCAAATGAAATGATTATGGAAAGATCACTTTATCAGATCTTATCCGTGCCTTTGATGCCCTTGGTGCCCAAATCGTACAAACGATTAAGAATTTATGTCGGTGATAAACTCACTTGGGAAACCCACATGTCGTACATTTCCATCAAAATTTCACAAAAATATTATCTGTTAAGACATCTACGAGATATTAAATCCACATTTATGGGGCTTACTTTGTTTATGTACCAAACCAATGATCATACGGTTTAATGTTTATTAATCTGAGTAGGTACACTTGTATCAAGAGTTCCGCCATCACGATTATTAAGGATTAAACTTATCTCTTAATTTTATAGACTCCCACTTGCAATTGTACACATGGTACCTGGAATATTGATTGATGTTCATTTGTAAAATCTTTTTTACAATACTAAAGTAAACACATAATAATGTTGACTCAAGTTGCAAAAAACCAATTTGGATTTGCAACAGCAATTTTATGGCATTAGTCGTTTGAAATTACTTTAAAACTGTACTTATATGGAAAATATTCAATCCAAACTATGATTTTCTGGCCTTTTTGTGCCTTTATTTGGTTTAAAAATATTGAAAAAATGCTGTTGCAAATGACAAGTGGTTTTTTGCAACTTGAGTCGACTTTATGTATTTACATCACAATCATCACATGAGTCTACGAGTATGTTGAAATACAAGCAAAAAATAAATTTTCAATCTATTGCAACATTGCAACTAAGCTAGAGTTATTTTTTTAACTTGAGTAAAGTCAGAAAGTGACAAGGATTGTCACTAATGTCATTTTTGATAATAATAATAATTCTAAATTTGCTTTTTTTTGGTATTCAAGGTAGATTCGCATTACATAAATATGATGCGCCACGTTTTTAATACACTTGGATATTACAAACACCCCTGTTAGTAATTCTTTCAATACCTTCCAGGATTTTAATAAATTCAATTTTATTAGTGGTTATCTAAATTTATTTTTATTTCGGATTTTTTTTTGTATTTACTTAATCTTTTGAAAATCTTCTATCTGCTTATAAGTACTTTGCATAAAATTCTTGTTTATTTTTGGCATTAGTAAATTCTGCCTGTTTGTCTATTCTCCCCGTCTATGTTTCAGTGACTCCAGATTTCAACAGATTAAGAATATTGCAATCATGTACGATTTAGCAATAAGGTACCTGTTCCAAATAAGGCGCGTTCTCACGGATCGATTTTAGTTGTTCAAGTAAAGTTGATCAATAAAAGTTGAATGAAAATTGTCGTGAAAACCTGTGTTTCAACTCAGTTGATCAAGTTTTTAGTGGATCAACAAAAGTTTCACCGAGTCAAACTTTATCGTTCAAGAACTGAGTCATACTCGGTCCGCTGAAAGGTTGAAACCTGCTTGAAACATGTGAACCCAGTGTCTAGACCGATTTCAACTTGACTACCTACGTGCTATTTGATATTCACTAAAAAGTGACAATTTTAACATAGTATTTTTCTTCAGGCATTCCCAATAACTATTTATGCACCAAGGGCGGTACAACGATGATTACGCCCGGAGAACGATGAATCAAGCTCGAGGGCTTTAGCCCGAGAGATGGATATCGTTCGATGGGCATAATCATTCGGTGACGTCGTGGTGCATACAAGATTTTATTTTTTACTATACGTGTTCTTAAAAAAAAAATGGCATCTTTGCAATTATGAATTGATGAGGGCGTTATGAATTCATTACGCCCGCTTATTCTTATTACGCCCTGTTATTATTCCCCGGTTGTTATGGACATGTTTACGTATTTCGTATCCTAGGAGTTATCATGCAATTATACTAAAGTGAAAAATAAATGGTTTTTATAGCCTTCCGTATCCTCTAATGCTAGTTCTTTCAGCAAAGTTTCGGATGCTCCTAATTTATTTTTTCTTAGAATCTATGGTCTCGCCCAAAAACTACGTTTCTTGCGCTTCTTGTTCATATCCAATAAAAATTTTCTCAGTTCGTCCCTTAAGCAACGGTTAGTACCTCTACACCTAGACGAACAACTGCATTCGACGCCATATTGAAATTGAAACTGGCTATCAGTTTGTACCGAAACGTGTGAACGAGAACTCCGTTCAACTCATGTTCAACTTTTATTGATCAATTTTACTTGAACAACTAAAATCGATCCGTGAGAACGCGCCTTTAGTTTATCATTTAGTTTGTAAATATGTATAATCAATAAATGATCAGACGCGACATTAACAAATTCCGGGAAAAGCAATGGTCAAACTGCGGTGAAAAACTAGACTACCGCAACAGCAAACAATTTTGGGACAAGTTTAAAATACTGATTGATCAAAAAACACAAACCACCCACTTTCTAACACAAAACGGAGCATTTTATAACCACCCCCAAGGCCCCAAGCACAGTCAGATCTCTTCGCAGACATCCACGCAATCCAATACCCCAAAGCTCCAACTTTAACAAAAACTTCTCCAACCGAGTTATCCACGATGTCTAAAAAATCCGAGGCAACCCACCCGACTTTCCCGAACCTGTCGACGACCCTGACAGAAGATGCATTGCATTTGGTGACCATAACTTCCGCCGGCAAATTGATTGACAGCCGTCAACATTTACAGAGTATACAACACACATTCCTCGAAACTGGAATTTTATTTTACTCCACTGCAGACCATATCACAATAGACAAAATCCATCACAACATTAGACGACTCAAAAACACAAAAGCTCCAGGACCAGACATAACAAAACCAATATTTTTATTATTATTATATGTTTTATAAAATTAACAGTTATTTGTGTATCAAGGCCAAAAAGTGAATCGTTTTTGTCCGATTCGAACACCCGGCTCGGATACAATTGTTAACTCGCTGTTTCATATTTTGTAATGAATTTTGAAGCGTCTCTTTGACAATTCAAATCAAGGTGGCAACGGTGTTGCCAATATAATTTTAAAGTCATAGCCTACTCTAATTATAAATTTAAATAATCTCAGGGTACTATCGTGCCTTCAAATAAATATATATTTAGAGTAGGCGTAGGCGACATTCTAATTCTGTTAACAGTGTAAAGTAATTTTTGTATAGGTAACCAATTATTCTCCGGAGTTACACAGGTTACATAGTAAGCTTTTTCCCAATTTCATATTGTCATATTCCGTGGAGGGGGAATAGGGAGAATGCACTACAAAAATTAAAAATATTTTCTAACCTAATTTTATTTCGTTAAAATGTCAGACGTTTCTTGTGTCATTTTTTACGCTGGAAAAATGTTGCAAACAATTGAATTTCCGTAGGTTGCTCTAAATATAAATTTATTTTATAATTTGTAATTGGAACATATTGACAACTAACCTAAAATTTAGAGCCAAAAAAATTGTTTTTCCTTTCTTTGCAATGTTTTACATTAAAAATGGAATAACTTAACAATTCCTATTCTCGAAGCAAATATCTAAGGACGCCCTTTGCTGAAAACAAACATGTTCAATTATGTCCCGATTAAACATAAACAAATATCATTCGTGTCAAACGGCGAACAGCGGGAAATTCAAACTTTACACTGTTCTAAACGGTTTAATTTTTCCAACGCCTACTCAGCCCAGGATTTCATTTGCACGCGCGATACTATGCCGTTCTTTGTGTATGATGGCATTTTTGTTCAGGTAAATTCGTATTCTTATGTGAATAACCCTGTATTCTCTAATAAAGTTCAGTTTAGAGTTTAGACAGTTGTTTAAAAATGACCGAATTGTATTATTATTGGTATGATATGACTTTTAACAATCTACCCCAAGAATACGAGCGTGGTTGGTACATCTACATGCTGCAAAGTGAATAATCTGGAAATGTGAGTCACTTGAGTAGAAATAAACCGCTGATTAGGTCGCAGTCGCATAATTTTCACTTTTATCGCCGACAGATATTTTTCGCAGCTCATCATATTATCAGAGATAATACTCCGCATTGTTGCAACACTTTTGTTGATTGCCTGTCGGTAAAACAGGGAAAAGTGGCTATTTACCATGACATGTAACGTCTACGTTTCGCACATCCATCTTGTTCTCATCTTTCTGGGGTTCCCACTGCTTTAATGGGCGTGGCGTTGTGTGAAACATTCTGTGCAAACCGACGAAAAGGTGAATTTTTCAGGTAGTTAATAATGAAGTATAAAATTTAACTGTTGAGATTTACGCATAATTTGCCATGTTGCATTTTCAAGTTGGCCTATCTAATTGGAAGTCTTGCAGCTACCTAATCCAGAACTGAAAATGGATAAGAATAAGAAGAAATCCCAAAGCAAATTGAGTGATGAGAAGAAACCAGCAAAGAAACCAAATGCTACGGGCACAACAGAAAGTCAAAAGTACATTCGACCATCAGAGTCTTACCACTCTTACGAGGATCGCCAACATGACGATGTTAGAAGTAGGGGGCCAAAAACACATAAAAAATGTAATAAAAATCATGATGAGGGGCCTGGGAGTCGTGATTTTACGTCGTACAATAGACAAAGCGATTCTAGGGATCAAAAATTCACTGGTTACGGAAAGACTAATGATCCAGATGATGGAAGGAGAGAAAAGAAAAGGTTCAATTTGAGTGAAAATGAATCCAACAGAAGAGATGCAAGAGACACAAATGTAAGTTTGTTCAAAACTAACATGTTCAATTGTTCATTGTTTATTTCAACGTTTGGGATGATGTATTTATTTTTTTGTTTAGCGTAACATTGTTCTTTATACATAGATGTATAAGTTGAGGCGTACGTTCACCTCATAGAGTTTTATTTAGTTCATTGTGATTGTGGTATTATATTTCAACATTAACTTACCCCTGCCAAGAGACAAGAGTAATCGTGTTATTCGTTGTACGTTGACTGATTAAGTCAAGAAAATGTTTTTGATATTAGCTTATCAATATCTATGCTTAGAATGTATTTACACTAAGTTTGTGTTTTTGATATAGTCTCCATTTTAACAATTTGGTTCACTGCAGTTTAGATTACATACTATGATTTTGAACGATGTTAATAGTATATTACATTACGAGAGTAGTAAAGAGCATATTACGTACAAGTGGATGACTTGCATACGAGCGACGAAGGAGCGGGTAATGTAAATCCACGTGTACGTAATCTCGTTACTACTAGAGTAGTAGAGTAAAGCATTATTTTAGCAGATGGTTTCATTGTATTGGAATTGTCTTCGAAATATGCCAACAGTTCATTCTCTGAAAAGGATTTATTGTTATTCTTTTCTTTCCAATTCATAAATGTTTGATAAACACTCGCATCTGTCGCGAAATTTCTTTGGCAGCAGATTGTTGGTCATTTCCATTATTTGAGGCGTATGCATTTCATCCTCTCTTGCGCTGAACATTTTACAGCTAAAATTGAGTTCTCTTAGTTAAGAAGCAAATAATACTGTTATAAGTGTTACCTTTTATTAGATAACGATCACGCTACGAGATGAAAATGCCAATTGAAAGAAGTCTAAACTGTCACTAGAATGGCCGTTGCTTAGCAACGGTCATAGGTGCTGCCATCATAATTTGGCTAAATCGTAAAATTACCTAACAAGTAGTGGGCGGAGTTACTTTACTGTACACGTACGTAAGGAAGCGTTTACTAGAGAGGTTGTGCGATTTTCGCTATTTACACTAGCGGTCGTAGAAAAACATACTTAACATCCCCAAACGCTCTCACTTTTTTTTAAACATGCATTTCGATAACACCCTGTATGATAAAATGACTGGAAAAATATCTAATACATAATTTTAACTAAATTGCAAATTCAGTTGCAATTCTACTGTTGTCGGTATTAGAACAAGACTTCAAAACGTAATAAATTAAAAAGGATAAATTCGTTTTGCAAATTGCAATAACTTTTTCAACTTAGTTCAGAAGAAATGATCGTCAATCATTCGCGAGGTCGCAAGAAGACGATGAATTCGTGTTGTACAACAACGAATTCAAGCGTAACAAAGGATACGTTGAATATGTTAAAACGCAAGAAATTACATCCGATTTGTTTGAGATGCCAGAAGAATATTCTCTAGCCCATTGCGTCGCAGAGGACATGAATATGGGAGGTGGAATTTCAGCGCGATTCAAGTAGATCGATTTACACTAGTCTCTATTTTCCCTATCATCAACTTACTTTTAGAGGCGAATTCAAAAGAGTCCGCGAACTCTTGAATCAGAAGGAACGACCGGGTGGACTGGCGATCTTAATGCACAAAGATCGATTCATTTACTATTTGGTCACCAAACGTTTGTCGTCAGATAAGCCAACATACTCGACGTTATTTTCTTCCTTGAAGAAATTGAGGGGACATGTCACTGTCAATGGCGTTAAAAAACTGGCCATGCCAAGGATCGGATGCGGTCTCGACAGATTGCAATGGGAAGAGGTGAAATTCATGATTGAATTTGTATTTGCAAAAGTGGAAGTAGAAATCGTAGTCTGCAACCTCGAACCTGTAAGATATATTTTTTGACGCCGGGTCCAAGTTAACTTGTTTCCTTGTAGACCGAAGAATCTCCGCAACAAAGATACAAAAACTGTGGAGTTACCTACGAGAAATACCCAATACAAGATATCGAGGACGAAACCATAATAGTTTATTTCTCGTCGGAGGACGAATTTGTCTCCCCCGAGATGCATGAGCTGGATGCAAAATTCCATTTCCTTCGCGAATTCGACATCGCCAAGAAAACGAGTGGCAGCGTGATATTTTATACGCAAGCTGAGAATTACTTGTTGTGTGGTTGTATTGTGAAAAAAACGAAAGCAGATCCTTTTGATTTTGTTGCCTTGCAAAAGTGTCTTTATAGCATCCAGACTGAAAACAGGAAACACAAATTTTACTATGTAGCGTTTCAAGCTTTGGCTGATGAAGACCCATGCATCAACCACAAACTCGTCAATGTTATGAGGAATAGTTTTCGCAAGGTCGAAGTTTACGTGTGTTGTCCAGGGGAGTTGTATGATATTATGGCAAAAGACAGAACCACTGGCGGCGACAGTCCACGAACCAGTCTCGATAGAAGCCAAAATAGTTCTAAGAATGATAATTCATTTGACAATGAGCTGAGTTCTCCAAAAGCAAAAACCAAAACAGTTGAGGCAAATTATTCACGCGTAAGTACAATTAACTTTTTAAATATTTATACATTAGTACTTTTCTATAGGAACTTATAATTGACGTGTTTAAATCATTTATTTTTAATTTGTTTATTTCCTGTTTGGAAGAATTCTTAATTAACAAAAATAATTATTCAGTGTGAGTTACAATTTTCAGCAAACTTGTGACTTGTGTAAAAAATTGTAAAGGGCCTTCAAATAAATTTGTATTTAGAGCAACCTATGGAAATTCAATTATTTGCAACATTTTTCCAGCGTAGAAAATGACACAAGAAATGTCTGACATTTTAACGAAATAAAATTAGGTTAGAAAATATTTTTAATTTTTGTAGTACATTCTCCCTATTTCCCCTCCACGGAATATGACAATATGAAATTGGGAAAAGCTTACTATGTAACCTGTGTAACTCCGGAGAATAATTGGTTACCTACAAAATTACTTTACACTGTTAACAGAATTAGAATGTCGCCTACGCCTACTCTAAATATATATTTATTTGAAGGCCCGATATTTTTAACATTAATAAGGATTATAAATATTAAATTGTCTCTATTAATTCCATTGACACTAATTTCTATTCTTATTGTTAGACCGAACCAAAAGAAGAAATTAAAGAGAGCAAAGAAAATATTTCAGTGTCGCAAGTAACAATGGAATCAAATTATGACTTTTGGTATGCAGTAAGTATTTATTTAAATGTGTTACGTTTAGTTTCTTTTTATTGATTATTTTTTAAGGGGAGTAACCAAGAAAGTGCTTTAGAAGATAAATTGGATTATCCAGCTTGGGACGAAGACACGCCCACACCACCCGCTAGTCAAATAGTTTACGAGGTGAGACAGTTTCAACAAAAACAACCCCACACTGCTGATAAAACAATTTTTGCAGGCGGATGTTCAAACTCGACCCAAGATAAATATTACTGCGAATGAAAGTTCTGGATCAGACTTGGACAAAGAATTTGAAGCGTTTGAGAAGGAATTGAAATCTGGGAAAATAGAATGTTCGATGGTGAAAGAACAAGACACTCTCTCTAAAGTTTGTTTCGCTCGCGAAGACATGATGACTGAAGGCGGCGTTCCGTGGGGGTATGTCAGATTTTAAAAGAATGTAACTTGTCAATTTTGTAATTTATCGTTAGATCTGATATTGGTCCGCACCTCGGTAACCTCCTCAATCAGAGACAAACAGAAGGAGGCGTGGCTTTTATAAAAGAAGACACCAATTTTTTGTATTGTTTGGTCGTAAAAACACCGACCACGTCGTCCACGCGTCGGACTATATTTTCCGCAATTAAGCAACTGCGAGACCACGCTAGAAAAAATGGCATGAAAATTTTATTGGTTCCACAAGTGAAAGCGTTTAGTGAGTTGAAGATGAACGAGATGTTTCAGTATCTCTTTGGGAAACTTAACACACAAGTGATAATCACTCCTTTCTGGAATGTAAGCACCGCTGCTGTGCTTCTTTTACGTAGTCTTATTTTCTGTTTTTCAGAGTTTCGATGAGTCATCATTAAAAAAGAAAAACCACAATAAAATCCAACATACAAAGGCAGGCATTCATCAGATGTCAAAGAAAAGTGTGATTATTTATTTGGCCTCCGTGGACGGATTTATTTCCGAGGGAATGACCAGTTTATCAAAAAAGTTTGAATTTATTGATGAATTCAGAAAGAAGAAAAAATCTCTTGGCGATTGTATAAGATACACGGAGGATCAAGACTACGTACTTTATGGTTGTATTGTTAAAAGTACACATCATAGTCCCGTCGATTTTGTTGCGTTGCAAAAGTGTACACTTTCAGTAAATATGAACAACAAAATAGACAAATTACCGAGAGTTCGTGTTCAAGCTGTTAAAGACGACGACGAAAGCATTAATTATAAAATTGCTGCAGTGTTGTTGAACGGGTTGGAAAATGTTAGTATAAAAATGTGCTGGCCAGGTGCTTTAAAAGATAAAATGCCCTCAAAAAACGCGCACAACTGATTATCTTCATTTTAAAACTCAGTTTTATATTTTACTCATTAATCAAATCTAATTACGATTTTGTTCATTAATAAGTAGCATTTGATCATTTCAGTTAATTATTTTACACCCCAATAATGTGTCAAACATATTATGTATGTAATTTCAAATAGAAAAATATTTTGAATAAACGTATTTTTATTTCAGTAAAAAAGTTTAAAAAATACCTAATGAATTTTCGCCCATTAATCAATAACGCTACCGATATATCTTCAGAAGATTTTGAAAATGCCAAGTTAAATTTATGATAAAAAAAAAAATTTGTTACACAGTCTAGGACTGGTTTACAAATCTATGAGGGGCATGGTGACCAACTCAATAGACCGGGACCAATGGCTTAACGTGACTTCCGAATCACGAGACAGAATATAGCTTTTTTTTTTCAGAAGATTTTGAAAATGCCAAGTTAAATTTATGATTATTATTATTGACTTATGATATGATATTTACGACCGTTTTACAGTGGAGCATTTTCCAATGCGTCAAAGTATGATTTTGACGACCAGTTTTTTTTGCTCGCGACAGTACAGTGCTATTTGAAAAAAAGAAGCTGATGTTCATCTGTCAAAAACTGGACGCAAGATTTTTTTTTATTTAGTTGGTATTGAAGTGTTTTCAAAATTATTTCATTTGATGTGCATTTATTCAAATCGGATAAAAAATAAGCAAGATACAGCGTCAAAGGTTTTTCGTTAGTCACTCTGTATATTAACCGCAGGGGCGTAGCTACCGCCGTATCAGCCGTATCAATGATACAGGGCCCCCAAGCTACAGGGGCCCCGACGTATGTAAGCAAAATTTCGTCAAATGTTATCCACAACCTAAAATTCTTATTGATAATTTTTGAGAAAATGTATGAGTAAATTTATCAGAAACTGGCACGTAGTCTGTTTGCAACGTGTTCTAAAATTTTGAGTAAAAATGTCAGGAAATCTGCGCAGAAACCACAAATTGGTACAAGCATCAGCTGATCTTTATGTTATGGCTTCACAATGTGAAATTGCTAAAGACCGGAATCCGGATCGAATAGAACGAATTCAAAGTTTCAAAGGCCGCGCATGCATTCTGGCTCAACTGTTTCAATTTGTGGCTTCTGTGCAAATTTTAGCACATTTTTATTTGGATTTAGAACACGTACTGGTAAATTTCTGTAAAAATGTACTATGGCGGACAAAAAATTTTGAACGATCAAATTTTGGCATATCAAAAAATGTCAATGTAAGCTGCCCTTTACTGTTATTATGACGTTTATAAATTAAGTCGAAAAATTGACAGTTTGAAGTAAACGTCTCTCAAGTTTATAATAATAATTTAGTGATACAATGCCTGCCGTATCTAAATTTACTAAAGCCAAAATAGTAACCCTTCATGTCGTATGGGCAAATTTCGACGAATTTACGGTTATCGAAGGGCACTATCCATGCCAAATGCGAAAATGGGAACACACTGGGACGGTGGTTCGACGTCTAGGTTCTGGAAGAAGGCGGGTGTCTTCCGTGGAACAGAACGCGGCACCCCCGAACTATCATCGAAATCTGTGCCTGCCCATGAGGAATAGATTGCTCTTGGTTGTACAATAAAATGGGGCAATGATCAAATATTGACTTCTTCAGTTTTAGTTGTAAAGTTTTTTTATTTTAAACTTTTAATTTTATGTTTAATAAATACATGTTATAATTTGTTAGTATTGTGGATTGATCTGTACTTTGAATTTTTTGATATTTGCGTACCAAAATACAACCTGTTGGGTCTTTCTGTCTTGACGTAAATAGAACTAAATTTGGTTTCATCTATGATGAAGACATTCCTGATTTTGTGTTGATGCTAAACCTCTAAGAACTAGATAGGTACGTATCTACATTCTACACCACTCGATAGCCTAGGGGCTGCAGCGACTTTCGCAATTTCGACGGCAAAGACGAAACGATTAAGATTCATCCACGTTCACCATTCGTGAGCCGACATAGGCACACCAAAATTTTTGTGTTAATCTATGATTGACTGGTGACATGACAAAAAAGGCAAAAATAAAAAATGAGGTTAGTTGACCATAAAGCCAGTTTTACATTTATATGTCAAAGGAATAACAAGTCGTTCAAATTTTTTTGTCCACCATAGTACTATCGAATTCATGAAAAATTAGTACAGCAAAATTTTGTTGGAGTAAATTGGGCTACATGAAAATTTCAAATAAAAACGTCTGTCATTATGACAGTTTGAATAGCAATGCTCGATCCAACGTCAAACCTATTTAGGTTATCTACTTGCAGTGTTGCCAGATTGGGGGTTTTCCCCCCAAAAATGGGGTTTTTTTAGAGAGATGGGGTAAATTTTGGGGGGTATAAATGTTTGGGGGTTTTTTTGGGGGGGACAATAATTTTTTGTGGTATTTGTGGGGGTGAGGAACATATTATCAATATAAAAACACTATTTAAAAAAAAATGTTTTCAAATTTATTTACATATTATTATGTATCTACGAGCAGAAAATGTAGCAATTTTAGAACTTTTTTCAGGAATACCCTAAATTCATAGGTAGGTGAACAGTCGAATGAAAAACGTTTTGGTCGTCAATGTCTCTAAAAAATTATGTATTCGTTTATGTCAGAATTTTGTAATTTACACTGTGTAATCAAGCCTTATTGTCATCAAAAAATCAAAAATAATTTAAACGTCAATTAGTATCCTGCGTTCATTTAAATTTATCCTCAAAGTTAGAGTTGAAGACGCACTATAACGGGTGTTTTTTTAGATTTGGCGTCGAAGTAGGCATTGAAATGTCGATTGTGAACGCACTATACAGGTTACGGATCACGGATCAGCTGTTTAAATCTTACGTTTTTACACGAGTGAAGTGATGCGATCACAATCGACTCTTCAACGCCAACTTTGAGGATAAATTTAAATGAACGGACGATAGCATCATGGGCCTGACATCGCGCCAATGTCACAATTAACGTCAAAGTTTGTCAAAAAACGACATTGACGACTAAAATATTTTGCATTTGACTATTGTAGATTTCCAAAACTGCATTCCGGTTACTACCATCAATCTTTTACATTTTTGGGACTTCTGTGCGTGCCTGAAGGGGTATATTCGTTTTTTCCTGCGTTAAGTATATACCGAGTGACTATAAATGATTGAAAATTATTTTGGTATGTTGGTAACACATTTGAAATCTTTAGTTGGCAACATCGTTGCCATGACACACGTAATTTTTAAAATTGAAACAAACGTCAAAAAAATCTAAATCGACAATGTACTTCGTGACTTAACCTAACCTAAATAGAAATGATTGACAGATGATGCACGAGAAGACTTGCATTACCAACTGCATCAGTGTTGCCAATCCACTACTTTCCTTCAATCATTTATAGTCACTCGGTATAATCTATTCATTTTGATTGTGACCACTCCGTAGTAACTTTTCAGTTGCTAGGTTATTGATAGGGAATTTTAGATAACACTAAATCCAGTCGCAGTTGGCAACTCTCGGAGGCACCATTTTGACAGAAACGTCACGCTCACAGAAGACAGAACGGAAAACGACTTGCGCAAACGTTTTTCGACGTACACTGTGCGCATATCTATAAAATTGAGTTTTGGTACAACATTTTAGAATTCAAAAAGACAATGCCAAGTCGTCTTCTCAAAGTTGGGACCAAACGGTTAATATTGACTTATTTCGAGACATTTATTGAAGCCAACGGGAAAACAACTCACAAAGACGAACATCACCAATAAAGTTAACTCTATTTGTGCTTTTTTGTTGTACATTTTGGCTAGTGAGTGTTGTAGTTTGATACCTTCTGCCTTTTCATCCCCTGTAAATCATTTTTTCGAACTTTCTGTCTGATTATCTGATTTTTATCTGAAAATATTTGTATTAATTAATGCTAATTGAAAGTTCTGATTACCTTTATACCAGGCATTTTACGCGTTTGTCTTACTGCCAAATTACCATTTCCTTCGTTCTTCATTAATATCGAGAATTGCATGAGGTGATTTCGAAGTTTTTACGTTAAATAATCTGTACCTGGATATAACTTCACTTTTCAACAGACGTGATCACAGAATCAGACAGACGTTTTTAGTTTCTCCTACTTCAAATATTGATTTCCGTTATTAATATTGATAAATACATTAAAATCATTGCTTTACTACCATGGTCAAGTTTTGACAATTCTGACATTTTCACATCATGTACTATTGCGGGCAAAAAAAGTGGGACATCAAATTTCTGTCAGTTTTGAAAAATTCGATGTAGTTCAAGCTTTATTGTCATTTTTTTGACACTATTCCAGCTGACAGTTTAAAAATTTATTTTATACTACTATTTTCCTTTTCCAAATGCCCTCTTCTTTTGATAAAGGTAGATTTTGATTGGAACTTTGCATTAAATAAATATTCATTGCGTGCTTACTTACAATCATTCCCTACAACCTACAATACTTAATGACAACGTCAGTCAATTCAAAGTAGGGTTAAAATCAGGTAAGGGTTATTTCACATTTAAAGTCAAGACAATGACGTTGATGTCCCACTTTTTTTGCCCGCAATAGTACACACACCACACAAATATTTAGTGTAAAACGTATGCAGCACACAGCTAAACAGCGCCTACTATGTTTTTCGTTGTGGTCACAATCAAAGTGAATAGATAATATATTTGATTTTTTTTTGTTTTTTCAAAAGTTGATGAGTATAATTAATAAATGTTTTGTTTATTTTAAATTTTGGGGGTTTTTCTGCAAAATACCATTATTTTTGGGGGATTTCGTGCTTCCAGTTGGGGGATTTTAAAAATATCATCTGGCAACACTGTCTACTTGACATGTTAGACATTAGTAACCAGTTAACATAAAGCACGTAGAAACGTTACACTACAACATTTTTGAAAAGTTGACATAACTACGACGTTTTGCTGTCCTAGCTTTTCACGAATTCAATGGCATCGGGTGTTTTTTTTTAATTTCACCTCGTAGTAGGTGTTGAAGAGTCAATGTGAACGCACCACTCGTATAAAACGTCAGATTTAAACAGCTGATCGGTGATCCGTAACCCGTATAGTGCATTCACAATCGACTCTTAAATGCCTACTATGAGGTGAAATTAAAAAAAAACACCCGATACATACTACTTAGGCCCGGTTGTACAGTGCGCCCAGAAATGTGGTAGCAACTTTTACACAAAGTGTCACAAGATGGCACTTTCGAAAAGCCAAATTTGTTCAATCTTGCAACATTCAATTTTTGAATTTTTTCAAAAGAATATGTTAAGGAGGTTTTCCGAACAATTTTTACCCCTCATTTGTGCACTAAAATTTGTCGAGATGTTGCTCGAAGGGTTCAGTTATGCATTGAGCATAATGGTGGTCTATTTGAACATTTTCAATAAAATTTAAATTTAAATGTTTTACGTTTGACAATTCTTGACATTTATTTATCTCAATTTAGATAGCGGCGTTGCCATGCATAAAAAAGGTCTCTGTAAAAAAGTGTCATCTTGCGGGACCAATCGAAAAACTTGCTACCACATTTCTGGGCGCTCTGTATAAAGCGATGTAAGTTCTTGTTAAAGTTAACATAATGTCAAGCGATCTGATTGGGGGATATTTAAAATTGGATTTGAATCAGCCAATCAAATGGGCGGGTTTCCGACTTGACGCGTTGTTAGCTGACACGATGTTAACTAAGCTTTATACAACCGGCCCTTAATAAATTTATTTGGTTATTTTGTGTATGACACGGTGTTCTAAATTTTCTCAAAAATGTACCAGTAAATTTTCTGTGAAATTTAGTACTGTGTCACACTATACTTAGCTCTAAATATACTTATTTTGTTAATGCAAGTGTTTTTGTTTATTTTGTAAAAAAATGCATTACCCTCCTTAGGGATTCGCCCTAGTCGGGTAAAAAGGGCCCCCCCAACAAATTTTGATACAGGGCCCATTTGGGACTATATAGCTACGCCACTGATTAACCGGTTTAACAAAGACCGTCGTTGTCTCTTTGGATCTAGACGACCATGAAGTAAAACAACCTAATTCTTCTACTGTCCTATAGGTGGCGCGGTGTTTTGTGTGTAATTAAAGTCCCTAGATATATATGTAGGGACTTTATGTTTAATGTTTAATAAATTGACATTTGACGTCATTTTGTGTGCTGTGCTTGTCAATTTCGAAGGGAGAAAAGTTTATTCATCGTGTATTTCAACTTTGTTTTTACTTTGCAACAAATATTTATATTGATTATATCAAACAGAGAAAAAAAACAAAGAATAAAGTTAGACCCGCATACTTCAAAATGGCACATTACAAAGGAGCCGCGAGTGAAGCTGGCCGAGCAATGCAGCTGATGAAGAAACGAGAAAAGGAAATGCAGGACCTGGAATTGCGTAAAAAGCGAATAGAAGAAGACTTGAAATTGAACAATATAGAAAATAAGTTTGCTACACATTATGATGCTGTGGAGCAACAATTAAAGGTAGTAATGACTGTTGCTCTTCGGCACTCAGTTTCTGTTAAATAAAACACTTGTAGAGCTCGACAATAGGTTTGGTTACTCTCGATGAAATGAAAGCAAAACAAGAAAACATTGTCAAAGAGCGCGAAAAGAAACTGGCACAGAAGCAAGCTGAAAAGGAACGTGAAAAACAACGTCAACTTGAAGCCAAACTTGCTGAAAAAAATAAACAAAAGAAACAGGTATGTTCAGACATTGCTTTTGTTTTGACACAGATAAAAAGTAAAGTGGGGCAGTTGCAATTTTAGATTCAAGCACTTTCGTTTAATTTGTATGAAGATGAAGAGCAGGCCGATGAAGAGAGCGACGTGAAGTCGTGGAAGAGAGAAAGTGAAGAAATATCTGTGACAACCAAGAAAATAAAGAAAGACCCAAACGTGGACACGAGTTTTCTTCCAGACAGAGAAAGAGAAGAGGAGGAAAACAGATTGAGAGAAGAGTTAAGGCAACAGTGGGCTGAACAACAACAGAAATTAAAAGAAGAGGAAATTGACATCACGTTCAGTTACTGGGACGGATCAGGCCATCGACGCACAGTCAGAGTTAAAAAAGGCAATTCAATATACCATTTTTTGCAAAAGGTTTTAGAGTTGTTGAGGCGCGAATTTTCGGAGTTAAAAACTGTCATGGCAGACCAACTGATGTATGTGAAGGAAGATTTAATACTTCCACATCACTACACATTTTACGATTTTATTGTAACAAAAGTAATTTGACAGTATTTGCAAGTTGAGTTTCCACTAATAGTCGAATTCGTAGGCAAGGGGTAAAAGCGGACCTCTCTTCCAGTTCGACGTGCACGATGACGTTCGGTTGGTGAGTGATGCCTCAATCGAGAAAGAAGAGTCGCACGCCGGTAAAGTTTTGTTGAGAAGCTGGTACGAGAGGAACAAACACATTTTTCCAGCAAGCAGATGGGAACCATACGATCCAACAAAAACTTACGATAAATACACAGTGTCTGATAAAAACAAAAAGTTGTAATTTTTCTAAGATAAATATACAAATAATGTGGATGAAATTTTTATTTAGAACGTTCAATCTCCGAATCTTCGGGGAACAGTAGTTCACCCTTTTCCTTCCAGAAACCTTCTATGTAAGGTAATCTTTCTGACGGGTCTGTACTCCAGTGATGAAGCCTACATCTTACTTTTGTCTTTTCTGTGTTATTTATCTACAAATTAAATTGTGACGGCTATTATTGATCAAGAAACTTACGTACAGTAACAGTAATGTAAAATTCTTTTCCCTCAATATTCATATCAGGTCCTTTGATGCTTTTCTGATGCATTTCTATAGCACTCTCGGGGACTACATAACCACATTTACGAAAAGAAGCTCTGACATGCCAAGGCTGAAGAGTCCAAGGTGAATCCTTGTTCATAATTATCGACAAAGTAATCCTAGATAAAGATTCCAACATCTGCAAAAGTCAAGTTATAACACCCCTTCACAGATTTTCACACTCACTTTGAGAGCTTTTGGTGAACTATACTGTACAACATCTTTAATCTCAAGATTTTTGTACTTTTCTATATTTTCAGGCGTCGCGTAAACCGCCAACCCGGGCAACAACAAATTGTTATACGCGTAACCTGGTTTCACAGAAACCCTGTCACCCACATTGCCCAGTCCATCAACATACGAGGTTAAAATAATATCCAAATCGGGCTTTTTCTCGCAATTTGTGTTCTTTACAAGCTCATAAAGGTAATTCCTAGTGCGTAGTTTCTTTAACGGATAACCTTTCCTCGTCAAATTCGGCGGAATTTTGCGTTTCAATATGAAAGTCGTCTGAAATTATAACCTTCAAATGACTGTTGAAGTGATTCAACAAAGTTACTCGTAATTGTTGCTGCAAAATATTTTCCGCCAAGAGCAAGCAGTTTTCGCTTCTTGCTAAAGGAGTCGCGAGTTTAATCAAAGACTTCCACATTTTAATCGGTGGTTTTTGTACTCCATGAAAACATAACCTCATACGCGCAAATGCAAATTGACATTTCAGATTTGCGCCGATCTAGGGACTTTTGGTTTTTAAAATTCCAAAAAATTTCAATAATTTATTTTTGACAACAAAATCTAAAATTTACAACAGTGGTGGCGGTATGTTTGTCGCAGCATTTTTGAATTTTTCGATTTTTACAGGGCTCTACACTCGGGCCAAACTGTTAGAAGACTTCTTGATTGGTAGCGACGCCTACTCCGACCACCAGAACTCGACAGATTGGCGGCAGCTTCAAATCGGGGGATCACAAGAAAGGCAACAAGAGGTATTGGTTGGTTTGTTTAAAATAAGTACACGTCTGGAAGAGCGCCATGTGATAGATTAATTTTACTTTGATTATTTGCTATGTGCTGCTATCAAAAATTTGAAAACGCTTGGAATTTTTAGTCACGTGTAATAAAAATTGGAGGCGTCGTTTGAAGAATGCGCCCAGCGGGGGCTCACCGCACTCGGAATTCTCGGAGATGACGGTAAAAAAATAGGTAGAATGTCTGAAGTAACCTTAAGACCTGTGCAAGTCCGTGGGCCGGACCGGGGTCTCATTTACGGTCCAGAAATCCATTAGAGCCGGGAATGAATTATTCTTCGAGATGGAGGGAAAAAGGAAGAAAAGCAAAACCGACAATCAACATCACAATTAAGAAACAGATGGACTTAATTAGAAATCCCCAAATCCCTCGAATAATTGAAAGCCGAAAATGTAGATTTAAAACGGAGGTATATATAGCCGGAGCATTCCTCAGAACTCCACATCCCGCGTCATATAAAGAATATTATTTATTGGCAGAGAATACAATAACGCAGTAATGGGAAGAGTGGACCAGACGCGTCAGGAGCACGAGCCCGTCGGTGGAGCTTTCGGCGGTTGGTCTGAGCCGATGTACTAAGATACAGACCGAGACATACGGGCCTTAATGCGCTGCTCAACAATATTCAGTATAACTAGCTCTCAGTAGAGAGGCATATTTCAGTCGAACACAAAGCGAGCCGACTAAATTAAAATTTAAACTTTATACAATCGATGCGACGCATATTTATGCAGTAATTAGTGTGCCCGGTGCTCGCACACCGTCCGACACTCATTAACATGGAAATTTGTTCGTCCCACTGGCGTATGCCTTACCGGCAACTCGGCAATTTCCAGCGATGGCGGCGGATCAGCGTCGCACTCGTCTGGACGCCGCCTTCCTGGAACTGCACCGCGATCTTGTCCAAATAAGTGGAATTGTTCGGCCGTAATAAATTCCGGGAAGTGTCTAGGACCAGATGTTCGATAGACGAATTTGTGTCTTCATTATTGGGTTTCGAGAAGGCGATGAATGGGATGGGTACAATGGAGCGAAAAGGCACACACGTCGAAAGTGCTCGCCGCAAACGGGTTTGGGCTATTCGATTGTTCGCACGCAAATGGAAATTTGAACGATACAGAAATGGCCAAAGAGCTTCGGAGGAGGTGTCACGAGTTGCAACAGAAGAAAGATGAGTCTTCGGCGCAAATTGACAGAGGCTGCTGGCGAAAGAAGAGTTCTCGAAGCTTGCTAACTGGGTAATGCAGTTGGTGACAAAGTCTTGAGAGTATAGCTGCAAGTAGTGATGGAAAGAAGTGAGAATCGTGTCTTGCTCTATTTTTGTGTTTGTTCTTTGTTGTTTAAGTGGGTACTTAATCGTTATAAATAAATTGGAATCAAATGAGAGAACGTTGAGAAGATACTGATGATAACATGTAACAATCATGTCAGGTCAAGTTCTACGCAATGAAAAATATTTGGAAGTTGGATTCAGACCGAAATGATTGTAGAGAATACAAAAACTGGTATTTTGGGAAGCAATAACAAAGAAATATAGAAACTCATGTTTCATTGACGAATGAACCAAAAAAGGAAGAACAAAACATGTTTCTGTTAGTCACAAGTGTTGAAATAAATTCATGGTTAAGCAGGTTGTGGTTTTCGCTCTGTTCAAACGTAGGTCTTCTTTTAGTTGACAAATCCTTTAGATGCATAACCTCATTTTGAAAAAAAAAAATAGTTCGTTTTATATTATTTCTCTAACTTTTTCAACGGTTTTTGAAATACGCGTTGATGATCGTCAACTTCCATTCTTTCGTCCATATATCCTGTTTGAGGAAATATTTTGACAGCTGGTGAAACTACGTCATACGTTAACGGAAACAAAAACAAGCACCAGGGCATTTGACTACAAATCTTTTTGAACACAAGTTACCAAGGATATTGCATAAACGCTGTTCACAAATCAAAAAAGCATTGTGGTGCAAATAACACACATTTTTCATGACATTTCCTATTACTTATCACAGTGACAGATAAGTCATTTGCACCACAATGGTTTTTTGGTTTTTGAACAGCGTTTATGTATTTCTTTTTTAAACTTTTTATTTGTGGCTGCCTTATCTTTCTGTTGTCACATTAAAGAATCTTGATAAAAAATTAATGAAAAATGTTTAATTTGACTAACTTTCCTAAATAAGAATTTTTTTCTTGGTTATTTGACAAGAAAAATATTCTTAATCGTCTATTATTATGAGAATTTTTTACTTAAATAAATAATTCGTCATTGTAACGACGAAAGGACGCACCACAATAGCACCTGAATCGTTATCAGCTATTGCTCTTACTAAGGGATGAAAAATATCCCTAAAATAGAACTATACAAAGCATGCATAAATAGTGTCTTCAACAGGCTTATTTTCGAGATACGTCTTTTTAGTGACGATTTTTTAAATAACTCTTCTTCTGGAAAACATCTCTGAGGTGATTTAAAATATATTGAAACTTCTTTTTTTGTTGTATTTGAGGTTATTTTTCTTGTGTTTATACTGAACACAGTCTCGAGAAAAACCATTTTTCACAACTACGAATCTGTTACAATTGCAACAATTGTATTTATTTTAAAATTAGTGCAATCAAATTAATTTATAATCGAGTTATCCATGGATCCGAAAACGTATGTCGTTACTTCAATAAACACAGCTCGAAACACAGGTTAGGTCTTGACAGTTGACATTTCGTGTAAACTATTGCAACGGTGGCTAAAGTGGTTAAAGTTACAACGAATTTAATTGTATACCCAGGATTAGGATCTGACGAAAAATTGAAATTGACAACAAAATTAAATGTGGAGGCTACAGTTTTTTCAGATCTATTTAAAACTTACATTATACAGGATGTCCCCAAAAAAAAGACGAGTCCATAGCTCCCTTATTTATTAAATGACAAATAATAACATGTGGGATTGCGCAGAAATGCCGCCAATGTTTAGCGCAAAATGGAACATAGACGATAGTAGCGTTTTTTACATTTTTTTTTTGTGAATTTTGTGAAAAAAAAATGTAATACCATTTGAAAAAAAATATTTTGACAGTTTACCTTTGAAGCCCATAGGGCTATACTTAAATTTATTAGGCCATTTTGTGGCCTATTAACAACCATTTAATTTGATGTATAGATAATTAAATTCTTCCGATAAATAACGGAGTTATGGACTCGTCTTCTTTTTTGGGGACACCCCGTATATCAAAATTTTTGAAAACCAAATCAATTTTAAAAATTAAGCATATCAATCGCAATAGACATACGGATTGAAATTCATGGATGGCTCGATTACAAATTAATTTGGTCGCTCGATATAACGAAGACACCAAATTAAAAAAAAAAATCCCTAAAAATTACGAAAGTTTTTGCTGATCTAGCAAAATGCAAAGCATGAAAATTGTTACTGAAGTTCATATTGTAGATTCATTAGAATTTTTTAACGTCCGTCAAAAAAGTGCAAGTTTTTTCATTCGTTTGCGTTCATAAAATTTGATTTTTGAATCGGTCAAGAAGCATTAAAAAAAGTGCCATAGCGGTTCATTTTTGCACGCATTTTGCGTTAAAAAAAGTGCCGCAGCGTGTCATTTTTTAACGCAATTATAAAATTTTTCATTCATACATACCTAATTAGTAGTTTTTTTAACGATTTCGTATGTAAATTGGGATTTTTTTGGCATGAGTGGACCAATTTAAAACGCGAGTAAAACGAGCGTTTTAAAGATCCACGGGTTCACACAGGAGAAAAATTTCAAATTTTGAGTGTCGAAAAAATTGTTATCTAAACTTACAGGCGCCAAAAATTTTTTGTATGCAGCTCGTTAGTAAAGTATCTTTTTTTTACTCGGCGGATTTGCGCACTCGCTTCGCTCGAGCGGCAAATTTTCCTTCTCGTAAAAAAAAGTATTACTTTACTCATGAAATGCATTATTCTTTACTCACTTGTTGCATAAATAACTATTAATAGTGGAATTAATTAAACTGCAAACAAGTGAAAATTAGTCATAATGCCTTGCCGATGTAAATAAATATTGTCAAACAATGTTCTTCAGCCTTAATTAAAACAATTAGAAGTTTTTAAAGTGCACAATGCACAACATTGAAAAAAGCGGAGAAAAAAGATTAATAATGCAAGAAAAAAAAATCATACTAAAATCAAAACATGTAAAATACCTACGAGTAGGTTGGCATGGACACAAAGGAAGAAAAAAGATTAATAATATTTTAGAGGAAACTAAGATACAAATTGGTTGAACAATAAAAATAAGGTACCTAAAAGAAAATATAAGGTAATGATTTCCTAGATTAGAACGAATTCAATTTTTAATTGAAAAAGCAAAAAAATTAAAGCAAAAAACACAGTTAACAAAATACAAATAATAATTGTAACTGAAATGTCTCAATAAAAAACTTTAAAAACTTCTTTTTAATTTTGGTTATTAGAACCTAGAACCCGAAAGTTTGTTACGTGGCATTTGAATTTTGTCAATTGCAAACATGTGAACAAAATAGCAGAAAACCAAAGAGAAAAAGAATAGAACGTGTTCTAACCTAGTTATACCTCTTAAAAAAACAAGAATGTTATGGTAAAAAATTCAGTAAATTCCAAGGAACTTGAGCAGGTAGCCAAAAATTAATAACAAACATCTATTATTTTTATTAAGTATTCATATTTCATGGTCGTCTCGAGGTTGCTGCAATTGTTGCAAATATTTCTACGTTCGATTATTATAGGTTTTTGTATATTTTTCTAAATACACGGGACAAAGTTAGCAGTCTTGGAGTTCGTTACGAAACACGAGTCAAAAGCCAGGACGGCGTTATTCCCGTCCGTTTCACTTTCTCGAAGGCATCCCCTGGAAAGTTCGCCCCACGATAAGCTATTCCTATTATTAAAATTTATTGTAAGATAGTATCTGTGAAAATGATAATTAAGGAAACTCGGTGGCGTTTTTCTTGTCGGTTTGAGCCGGCGCTTGTGTTGGGAGATTCGTCTTGAGGAAGCAATTCGTTCCGAGTTGGTGAGTTGATCTCGTAGCCGGGGTGGAGGTATACAGGTAATTATAACGATTCAATTTCGATTCGTAGAGCGGGGTGGGAGTCTGAGACGTTGCAGAGCGAACCCTGCAGGGGGTTATAGCTTGTATAAATTACAAGTCGGGTGCTAATTGCCACATAAATTCAACGGAACGCTCTCCTTTCCCGCGCCTCACCTCTTTTACTAGTTTTAATTAGTTACACGGTAAGTACTCGCGAGCTCAACTATATAACTAACTACCTTATTGCCGGGACGAGCGCCCCCGCCGCGCAGAGGGTGCCAAAACCCCACCTATTTATGAGCCCCCAGGATGCAGCATCCACCGCGAAACGAGCCACGCACAAGGGCTGTTCTGTTCTGCAACGTGCTTCGAAAACCTGCACAATTTTGAGACCCAAAAAATTATTGACAGATGCGTCAAACATTATAAAGACGAAAGGTGCCAACCACATAAAGCATAAAGTACTAGACGTGACTCTATAAAAGCCCAGCTTGCTTTTTATCTGGTGGAGTTTATTTTTAGTGCGTTTTGGGTTGTCGAACGTGACAGATTTTTTGGAAAAATAAAATGTGTGGAGTTGGGCGCAGGGTCAAGCTCGTGATTCGCACTGCCGGTGTGGATTTCGTGGCGATACAATCGACTGTCTCGTCTTGTGACACTTCATTTGTCATAGTGAAAGTGATCCGATAGCCGATGCCCATACGTGCCATGGTGGGTGGGTCGGCCATGTTTCCGTCCGTGACCCGGAGGGTCTCCGGCCCACCGCCGATCGGTCTTATCCCGAGCCCTCAGCTCGGCAGCAACAGCAGCGGAGTCTCGTTTTTTGTCCGCCGTGTTTTGAGTTATAATAACAGGTTTGTGCTCCCCGAATGTTTAGGAAACCTATCAGGGCACCGTCCAATGGGAGCCGGCCCCGCTTAATATCTTTAATAATCTCCGTTTCGAAGGCAGCGTATAAATTAACTTTACGGCTGGAAATTTAATGCGATACATAATGAGATTTGGGAAATTTTAAATTCCACCGTAACAATGTCCGTGGCAATTATACGGTCCGTGCTGATGGGCTACCCGGGGCTACCATCCGACCCAACACATGTCACTGTACCAACGCCAAAATGGGCCAGCTCGCGCCTCCGCAACGCTGCATCGTATACTGCAATTTGCAATTATTTCTGCCGAGAATTTGGCGATTTGTTTTTTTTTTTTAACTCCAAAACTACTTCCAAATTACTTCTTTTATTACTTCATTACTCACGAAAGAAACGCGGAAGACCATTTTCTAACAATAAGAAATGTTCCACATAGATATCTCTTATCTCACTGTTTAATTGCGATAAAGTGTTCTAAACAAGTGCAAGAATGTAAAGAAAGAAGAAAAATTGAAAACGAGAAATTACTTGAAACAAGGTAAATATGAAAACATGAAACAACAACAGAAATAAAAAATTTGATAGTTATTTATGTGTGTAAAGCACAACTTTTTCTAGAAGTGAGAATAATAAAACTCATTACCTTCAAAATGACATTTCACGACCGCAACACTCAACCGCGAATGTAGATTTCGCGCACTAGTGTTTTAAAATAATCCAAAAAGCATGCGCCTTTTTGAGCATTCTGAAAATAATTTGACTTGATAATAACGAAATCTGGTTTACAAAACGTCGTTTCTTCAATTTGGATGTTGAAAATTTCGAAACAATGAAAATAAATCCCCATTAATTCGATTGACACTTTGGCAAGCGCATGGACAAAAGGTACCTACACAATAAATCAGACATAATGTTTGTTTAAAAAAATATTATACAAACTTCGATGCGCGAAGACGTATTCAGCACATTCGCGCGAATGAAGCACTCGCTTCTTCGTGCCTCAAAAAATGCCCTCATGCGCGAAAAATGTCTTCTCGCACTCGGTTCGTAAAGTAGAATAATTAAGAGAAAAATTCTTAAGCATGTATTGGAGAGATAATGTTCGACAAAAGTATTGGAAATTAAATGGTTTTGAAAAAACAATAAGTTGCTGATTTATGGAGGGATGGAATGGATGAAAAACTGTAAGAAGAAATTTGTAAAAAAATTAATGTGCAAGTTAGAAAGCAGAAAAGATGAATGAATGCAAATGCATATTGCTTTAATAGGAAGAAAACAAGTTGGTAAATAATTAATAATAGATAAAGTCATGAGTATGGCAGGCAGGAAATGAAGTATTGTGTGGATAGGTGCTGGAACTGCAGGAAAAGATTGTATTATATATTGTGGTGGAAAAGTAGAAAAGAAATAAAATGAAAGAAAAAATAGAAAATCAGAAGAGAAATACTTATATAGTTGCAGTAAGTGTTAATGCTCAAAGTGGTTAAGAATAGGGTAGGGTAGAAGGCAAGTAGCAGAAAGAAGCAATCAATAGTATAAAAAAGATGGACACCAAGGGAGTAATAAAAGAAGGAAGAGAGAAAAAAATGTGGAGAATTAATTAATAGGTAAGGGTAGTAAGAGAAAAAGCGAGATTTCAACAAGAAATTCTAGACATTTTTTTCGTGGAATATAAAATCAACAATATGTAAGAATGAACGAAAAGAAAAATGATAATTGAAAAATGTTTGTGTGGGAAATATAAAAACATATTTTGATTTTTTAATTGGAAGAGACGAGAGGGTGTCTGTCTAAAAGAAAGTATGTGTTCGAATTTGAAAATTTTTTTTTTGACAGTTTAACCTTGAAGCCCTTGGCGCTTACGTGATTTTATTAGGTCATTTTGTAGCATATTCACAATCATTTAATTTGATCCATAGATAATTAAAATCCTCATATAAATAAGGGAGATATCGACTCGTCTTTTTTTTTTTGGGACGCCCTGAATATACATTACTATATGATAAATGATAATTAACAGATTTCCGGCGGTCAAAACTACCGCCAATAGTCCAATCCCGTCACCTGTCTGCGATACTAGTCTGTCTGTTAGGACGCTAGCAGCACATCCAAAATTTGTATGGTTTTCTACGCCAACTACTATGTTAAAAACATTTATAATAACCCTGTATTAAGCAACGCTCCAATTCGCCAGATTTAACTCCCACTGATCACTTGATCACTGTTTTTTCCCGTTCACACTCGTAAAATACAAAAGTTCCTGGAGTAATCCTTATTAGTTGAAGGCATTAAAAGAATATACAGGGTGATAATGAGCCCGAAGGAATTGAAAATGCAACCCACAATACATTTGCAACGCTGACGTGGATATGGTTAAATGAAATTGCGAAAAACAGAGTTTTTTTGTCAGTTGTGACAAATAAAATTATTAGAAGCAAAGCTATCATGGATTCATAATATCCCCGTTAGCGTTGCAAATGTATTGTGGGTTGCATTTTCAATTCCACCGGGCTCATTATCACTCGTGAAATATTCTGTATGTATTTACATTTGACATCGTTCGTTCCTTCTTATTTAATATTTCTAAAGTCGAGTTCATTACCAAATAAAAAGTAAGGTCGGTAGGGTTACTATTGGGGACAAGGAAAACTGGGCAGATGTGTCATTCAGTTGTCAAAATTTCTAAACCATACCTTAGCTACTCATAACTAAGCTCAAGCTAATTTGACTTTTTTTTTTTGAAAATATCAATCATAATGACAGTAAAGGTGCATTTACATTGACACTTTTTGAAATGTCAGTAGCAGACTGCCCAGGATTCCATGTCCCTCATTGTACATTCTATTATTTTTTACTTTACATGGTTGGCAGTTTTGATCTTTATTTGCAGGGATACTCAACCAAGTTGTGTACGTTTGACAGTTACTGTAATTATATTTGCATATTGTAATCAATTACATTTTCGTTTTATGTAAAATCACTTTTAATTTCGTGTTTACACTATTTCATTTGACGTTTTGAAATTTGACATTTTGACAGATTTGTCACCTAACACAATTTTGCATTTTTATAAAAGTATGTTTATATTTTATTATGTTATTGTTGATACCTAAATGCTTCTTCACGAATCTATGTATGAATAGGAGTAGATTGTCAAAATCTAGTCAAAAATGTTTTACGAGAGTCACATTCATATCGACATCAAGAACTTGTCCAAAACATGACAAGTCATACTACCTCGGAAGGTTTCTTGTTGTGAATCGTTTTGTAGACTCAATTTTAACGAATTTTCGTTAACGTTGTTATCAGTCGTAATTTTGTGTTGTCTGTCTTCCGTACAGTAAAGGTGACAGGAGACCCTTTCAGGTTAATGCAAAACAAAAGTCGGAAGCGGATAACGAAGCAGTAACCGCAGTGGGAACTGTATTAACGGCCGTGCGTCAAATCGCGTAACAATTTTGTTCGATTGTCGGCGTGAGGGTAGTTTTTTTGCGTTGCGCCACTGGCTTCGCCCCAGATAAGTGTGAGTAACTAGGGCCGTATCAGTTGAAGTTGGAGATAAGGGCGCCCGCGTCCATAATTTGTCTCCGGCTCGGCACCACCACCTAGCGCTTTCACCCCTGTCCGCCTCGAAATTGTTAATTTCGGCTCCCGAACGTATTTGCGATTTGCATAAATACGCCGTTACGTATGCGGCCCGCAAAGAGATTTAATTGCTTAACGGCAAGTTAAGACTGCGCTAGCTGCTCACTGATACTCATACCGGGGGCTAATTAAATAAAGCTCCCGGACAATTTTCGGTTCGAGCAACGTGATTTTTGTCGAGGAGGACGAGACGCAGTAAAATCGGACCGGCGCGCATCCAGCACCGTTTTATTGCATTGTAAGCAATAAATTCCTGATTTAATTGTAAGAGTCGAGAGTCGGAGTGTTGATGATGTTGACATGTCCCCATAAAAGTTGACGAACTTTCGCAGTGTTTTCCAAACGAATAAATTAGCCGCGCTGCGCTCGCTCTTTCTGCAATCTTAATGAAGATCTGACGAAGAGCGAATTAATCAAAGGAACGTCGAAGGACCAGGCCCATTTGTCATTGGGCGATCTATTAGAAATTTAAATTCGCACCCGAACAGCTGTCATTACACCTCCTTATCGTCGCCCAAACCAAACAAGCTTAATGTGTCTTAATTGGCGGGCCACGTCTTGAATTATTTTTTGTGAAAAGCTCCAGAGCTTGCCCGAGATGAGGCAGACCGGATGTACCGAGGCGATACCATCGAGGCGACCAGATAAAGCCTAATTACCAGAGCAATAAAGATTTTAGCACCTGATCATACGAATTCATTATTATTCCGAAGTGACACCTTGCTGTAAACACACGGACAGACGCACACAAATAAAAACGAGACTCCTCAATGGACACTAATTGTTGTCAGGACGCAGTTGGATCGTTGTCCAAAGATGACATTCAAATTTAATTGATCGTGAGCAGCGTTAAATCGACTCCCAGTGGTTAAGTTGGTTGCTTTGTGCCTGCTAGAAGAGCTGCGTGGTGCCGTCAAACGTACACAAGAAGCTGGTTATCGTTATTCCACATTATTAATATCGAACCAAACAGGCATCATTGTCTGGGAGCTGTCTCACTTTGTAGCGTCGTGTGCAAATCTAGTTTTTCCAAAATGTTTCAAGATCTTTAGACAATTTACCAAATCTTATTTCTTGTCTCGGTTTTGTGAAACAATCCAAAAAATTACATTCTTCACTAACTTGGTGAAACAAGTCGAGTATCTCAATTGCTGTCATCCAACTAAGTATTCATAATTGAAGAAAACATGACGTTTGAGATACTCTTGCTGAAGTTGCAACACAAAATGAATATAATTATTGCAGTCAAAGATAACGGTGGAAAAATGTAGTTAGTTCCATCTGGCACCAGAAAGGAAGAGAAAATAATGTTAATGGCAAAGTTCCCCGTCTTGAAATACAGTTGAGAGTTAATTATTATCTTTCAAAGTACCCAACTGTTGAAAACCTATCACAGTAATCAGTTAGTCACTAATCTTTTCCAATTGTTGAATGAGAAGATTTAAGTGATGAAGGATTGTTAAAATAGTTATTTATGTATCAAGGGCAAAAAGTGCATCTTTTCGTCCGAGTCTGAGTTTTCTGTCCGAGGCGCAGCCGAGGCTTGAAACAGACGAGGACAAAAGGCGCTTTTTGGCAGAGGTGCACATTACATTTTTTGGGCGACCACACGAACTACAAAGCAAAAATAAACAAATTTTGGATGTTTTGGATTACAATTTATTTTTCTATTTATTTATCGAGTGAACATACCAATGACAAAATGGCGATCTGTTATTGTTCGAGGGAAGAGTTTTCAAAGCTCAGGACGCCAGATTGTAGTAACGTTAATTTGTAAAAAGTTAGCGACCCTCAACTCCTTGGAACATTTGATTCGATCGCCTCGTTAACGACCGGAGTAATCAAAGAATGATTAATCGTAGCATCGCGTTTTGTCGCGGTGGCATTGTCGCGTAATCCGTGGAAGAATCAGTCCGGAAGGAATCGAGGTCACCACGTATCCAATTAGTAGTAAAAAAATCACAACTAATTACTTAAACATCTGTCCATTTATTAAGTCGTCGAAAAGAGCTCGTTGTAAAAGTGCTTCGTAATCTCGGCATGAGTGACAACCGCGTAAAATTAAACGGCCGACTAAATAGACACATCCCGATTATTGACAGGTCTGTGATGCTCCTTCGGCGTGTAATAACAGGGATGGGCCGGCGTAGGTGAACCCTCCTTGGCCTAAAATGGCCGCGGAGGATCGGCCGGGCGGCGACGGCGTCCAAGAAGCGATTGTCCGGAGGGTGCGTGTCGGTCGTTGGGTTTAATCGCGTCGGACGTAATTAAGAGAGCGGCGGTCGTGGTAGTGGTCGTAATGGCATCGTCAATGCAGATGGCCGGGGGCGAATGCATATTTCATCTCGGCATAATGCTTGGCCGCTATCGACTGGCCACTTTATTATTATTTTTTGCCTCAACGATTAGTTTTGTATTCATTAAACCGCGCCGGACTGCAATGAGAGAACGAAACGAAGAGAACGAGGCCCGACTCCGCCGACCCTGCCTCTAATTATAGGTAGGAATATTGTGTAGCAGGAAATAAAAAGGCTACTGCCTTGTAAGTTATAACTCGTTCGAGGACGCCCTCTGTCCGTCACCTCGCCCCGGCAACTCTAGCCCGCCATTAATTACACCGAACCAATTAAAATCGGTCATGTTATGAATATATCATCTTCATAAATATGTATCGGCTCTGATTCTTAGTCATTTTTCGGTCGGGTTGCTTTTAGCCGGGTTGTCGCTCCGATCAGAAGGGGACGCGCTGACGGAGATGCCGCCCCGATCGAACCGAAACAGAAACCGCGGACCCTAAGCCCCCTATCGTTCCGACCGATTCTTCCGCCACGACGACGTGTGCAGGAAACCAAAATCGAAAAGGATATCGCAACATTCTGCAACGTTTATTCCGTTGACTACCAATTTTCACCTGAATCTACCACAAATACCACCACGTGATTAAAAAGGATGACATCAAAGTTATCCACGAAGAACAAAAGGTGGTCTTAACTAGATTCTTATTTGAAACGTCGTAACTGTCATTTAGTAACGAGTGCTCAAATAAACTTGTGCCGGGGCAGTCTTTTCCAGGGCGTCTTTTTAGTTGACAAATCCTTTAATAGATACATAACCTCATTTCGACCATTTGATTTGTTCTGATAAACAACAATAATACAATACAATAATACAGGGTGAGCAACAATAACTGTTTCAGTTGGCAATACAAAATTTTACATAAAATTTTCAAGACTGTGACCTATTTCGGTTTGTTTTATTGACAGCTGGTATACATTTCAAATTTAAACGTCTTGGTTTTTGTAAATCTTTTATTAATAAAATGGTTTTCTCGTTGGAACATGACATAAAAGTCACCAAAAATCACCAGAATTTATTGCCAACTCAATCAGTACTTGTTGCTCACACGGTATTATGTTATTTGATTGATTAATACATTTTTTTGACATTTTGTTGACATGGGCATAATTTGTGACAGTCTAACCAAATTTTGCAGTGACATTAGGCCATCAAGCATTTATGAGTGAATCCTACTTTGTGGTGGACAAGTGACAGTTCTTTCATAATACAACGCGATCAGCAATGACTGAGTCTGTTGGCAATGAAACAATTGAAAAGTATTGGTGTTTTTTGTCTCGTAATTGGCACTGACCGGATTTTTTAACTTGAGACGACATTAAAAACATTTTTGGTTATTTCAGTTATGTTTATGTTATTCCAAAAATGAATCTTTCATGGTAAATTTCAAGTTTGCCAAATTTCATTGTTAGATACCAACAGATTCAGTCATTCTTGATCACCCGTATAGATATTATCATAAACATTGCAGGCACTAAGCGAAGACGTAGAGTTTTTGTCTTGGTAACATAGCATTGGGTGTTTATTTAAATTTCTCCTCAAACTCGTCTGTCTGCAGAGTAAAAACATAAACAACTGCAAAACTGAGGTTAGATTTAAACCGCTGATCCGTGATCTGTAAGCCGTGGTGCGTTCACAATGACTCATCATCTTCAAAGCCTACTTTGAGATTAAATTTAAATGAACACCCGATATTTTGTCCAACGTTATTACAGATTAAACATTTCTCCATTAATTGTGGTAGAAATATTTTATTTAAACACATAATATACACGACATTTTTGGTTATCAACTATTTCGCTGATTATTATTTATTGTCTGTTTCTTTTTCGCTGCAATTAAAACAGATCACGGATCAGCTGTTTCTAACTTCACTTTTAGCGTTATTTGTGTTTTGCCTTTGCAAACTGACGAGTGGTGTGTTCACAATCGACTCTTCAACGTCAACTTTGAGGATGAACACCCGATCCGATACATATTTGTACAAATTTTTATTGCTTCAAATTCACCGATTGCGTTACTTCTACAGTGAGAGTGAGATTAATTGCAATCTTGATTAAGAACTTAGTCTATCATTGTCGAATAATGAAGGAACAGAACTCATCAGACTACAACCCTCGTCAAGAAATTATCTCATCTGTAAGACTTTCGACAGAGAATTGAAGGAATAACTTCCATTGAAGGAAGAACGGGTAAGTGTGTATAGCTGGTTGCAGCTCTTGATGGTCGATGTTTAGAATATTGTTACATTGAAGATCTCCGCTTCTCCTAAGATTCATTTAGATTCGTATAGAAGCGCGGTTAAAACTTTTAAGATTAAGATCATTATACATCTTTAGATTTATGAATCTTAAGATTGTGATATCTGATACTTCACTTTTATCGATCTACAGAACTGTTCTTTGAGAAGCGTTAATTATGTCGGTTTTGAAATGTAATATGTAAGTATCATGTTAAAACATGAAACATGAGAAATTGTATCATTTAATTTTATGGTTTCATTTTATTTAATATAATATATCTGAGTCCACCTATCGCAGTAGATATTCTTCCCAGGTGGCAAAACAATAAAATTTTATATTAGCTTATCTAATTAAAATTTTGTTTTGCCAATATTTCGGTGTTCATTTATAAAATATCCCTTCTCTAAGAAGTTCATTTTAGTTTAATATGTGTTGCCTTAATTCAAAATATCCACTAAAATGCATTCACCTTGTTTTAGCATAATAGGAGGCCATGGACATTTTTCATTTAATTTAGTAGTAAAGCTGTCTGTTGAATTAGGTTATATTTTTCTAAGTTTGAGGTTATAAATAGTGTCAATGCTAGTGCATTGTTGTCAGTTTTACTAGTTTGCAATAGAACAATACTCAGATATTGCGGGACATTCAGTAACATATTATATTCATTTTGATATGTCCGCAGTGTGTCCCACGTTAAAAAAAATTAATCATGACCTCCCATTATGCCAAAACAACGTGAACGGTGTTTATTTGTTGCTTGTTCAATTTTAAGAAAAAAATTACTGATTTGTGGTAAACTAGTTAAGTATGTTGGCACCACTGACTGATGACATTTTAACAAATGACATTTCTAGTTGATACGACCAAAAATATTTCATTTTTCTTTTCGTTTTTAAATTTCTTGAAATGTATCAACACTCATTGTGTCATTTATAGCGTTCAAGTAGCCCATCTGGAGTAAATGTTCATGTTCAATCAATCTTTGCTTTTGACATTTATCGGAATCAATCTTGACCGTTTTTGTTGCATTTGTTGGTCCCAACTGTTGCAGTCGATTTCATCACATCGAACAGTACAACGTGCAAAAATAAAATAGAGAATGCCTCACCGGTCCGGATATAAAACTTGATTTAGTGGCGCGTCTTAATCCTCCCCTATGAACAATTAATGTTGCGCCACTAGAAAAACCTCGCGTAAAACCCAAGCCTCTGTCGGGGTGCGAAACAGCCCCATTTTCCGGATCGATTGTGAAAGACGTCCATCAGATCGATCGCCGTGAGAAAACACATGTAGATAATACCTGCCCCTTTGAGGGTGTATCGTTTGCGTAGTGGCGGCAATAAATTTTTGATATTCGTGTGTGTATAGAGCGGGCGCGTTGTGTTCGGGGGCGGTTCATGCATCATTATATAAAGTGCAGCTGTTATCAGAATTATTACACCTTAATAAAGTCGGTGTCGGCAGTGCGCCCGGTGACAATTGCGCTACACCCGGATTCCTCATTACCCCGGAAACACATGCGTCGTTTATCATCCAGCCGCCTCCAGCGACGCCACTACGTGCCTGGGGACGCCGCCGCTCCTTCCCGACGGCGTGCATCATGCCACCCGGCCACCCCCGGGTCCCACGGTTATTCCTTACACGCCCCGAATTCGCACCACCGATGCATAATATGAGAGTTCAACCTTACCTTGCATATGCATAAAATAATAGGGGTGGATGGGAGGAAAAAAGTTGGGAATTGGGACGGCCGGATCGGATTTGTTTTTGGAATGTTTATTTAAGTTATTTATCGAGTTTGGATCCGGATCACGGCTTTTATCGTTTTCCAGCGAATACGAAACTGGAATAATTTACTAATAAAAGCTCATTATAAAACGCATAATCCTATGATTTACACTTCCGGTGGATTAATTTTTTCGATTGGGCGGCCTTAGTTGGAAGGTCGCGAGTCGATAAAATCCCAGGGAAATTTAATGCCAAATTAGTTAAAGAACTAGCTCAAATTATTCCGGATAAGTCCGGATTATAGGAAATTAAGAAAACGGTTCTGCGGCTGGTTTTTAAATATTTATTTAAACGTTATAAATAATTCATTCAATTTTCACTTCACAGCTTCATTTATTCCACGTCTTAAATGACCAACTGAAATAGGTATCATAATTTGCTTAACAAACTCAAATTGGCGTTTTTATGTTTCTGAATTTAGAATTTACATTTAGGATCATTTAGAGTCTTCACTCTTTCATTAACCAAAAAAGAATGTTCTTTTTTCAATATGTGTCTCTCGGTGGTATTTTTTGAAGTGAAAACTTCTTTAGGCGCGCCACATACATTTTATTTCATTAATTTCATGCGACACGGTAAAATCGTTCGCAGCACAAGCTAAAATCGGAAAATCGTTCGCAGCTCAGCGGAAATCGTTCGCAGCACGACACGGCAAGCTACAATCAAGGGAGTCGAGTTTTTTAGCGGAGCGAGCGAAAAACAATCAACTGTGCGTCACTTGTCAATTTTAAATTTTTTGTACGTTGTGTTGTGACCTGAGTGACCTCAGTGCAGAGCTGCAGGAGTAACTGTATGTATATACAGGATATTTCACGAGCGATAACAAGCCTGACGTAATTTAAAATGCAACCCACACTACATTTCCGAAAAAAGCTGGCTACTGTCATTAAAATGTCCGGCTTTTTTTGAAAATATATTGTGGGTTGAATTTATTATTCCGTCAAGCGCATTATCACTCGTGAAATACCCTGTATAGTTTTATATAATATAAACGATAAAAAAACGACAAATATTGTAAGTTTACAGATGAATGTAGGATTTAATACGTAATTCTCAATTCAACAATTCATCTATTGGAAAAATTTGTGTAGCAAAATGTAAAGAGGAAAATGGACAAATTATCATGATACAGAGTATTGCTATGAAAACTTGTGTTGTGTTCAATATCATCGTCAAGAAAATAAAACTTAAACATCCAAACCTAACCTCACAAATTTTGCCAGAGTGTACCTCTAAAAGCGGACGTATTTGCAGTTTCTATTGAAAAATACAGATTTTTGATGTTTATTTAAAAACAGCATTGGATTTAAATAATAATAGAAGTTTTCACTTCTGTCTTAAGCACACACTCTTTTTTTTTTCTATTTAACTATCTTGTACTTTTTTCTTAAGTTTTTTGTTTAAAATAAATTACATATTTCAATTTCTCACAGTGCTTTAGTGATTTTGTTCTGCCGGATTACAGATCACGGAAAACAGATCAGGGATGAGCTGTTTAAATCTAACCTCACTTTTTGCGTTGTTTGTGCAGACTGATGAGTGGTGTTCACAATGGACTCTTCAACGCCAACTTTGAGGAAAAATTTAAATGAACACCCAATATTAAAAAAAGGAGCATGGCATCACTCTCCATGGAAACCTGTTTTCCATTTTTCTTTCCCCTTTGGCTTTTTCCCTTCCACTTTTTTTATACCTCCACTCGGTCTCTTAATTCCTTAATTTCAAGAAGAGAAGTAATTTTTTTAAATTAATATTAAGTACTATTCCGGACACGGAATCTTGGCCACAAATGACATTTAACTGACAAAAAGATGTGAACTGGCCTTATTGAATATAACCCAACTTTTGACTCGATAATGCCATTTCCCTACTTTTTTGATGTCACAAGAAAAACTTCAAAGTGATTTTTAATAATTGTCATTTATTAATGACACTAATGCTTGGTTTACATCATTTTTTTTAGAAATGTCTAAAAAATGTTGGCCAAGATTCTGTGTCCGGAATAGTACTTTCTCTTTATACAGAGTGATTTTTTTTATTAATGTTTTCTTCTTTTAAATTTTACTTCATCTGGTTTAGGCTTCTTATAAAAATAAATTAACGAAAAAATACTGAAAAAAAAAAATAGTTCAAAAATGAATAATTTTTTTATTGAAGAAAAACTTCTTGTTATAATTAGAACAATGGTATGAAAGCTGATAAAACAGAGACCTCAGCAGTTATTCTTAAAAAAAGAAATCAAAGAACAAAATTTGTCCATTATTTATTATTGAAAGTGTTTTATTTATTCAGCGCTGGAATCTTGTGTGTTTTGTTAGAGAAACAGGAGATGCAAATAAAATTGAAAGGATCGAGTTGTGTCAGATTTGACCGTCATATAGACATTTCGTCCTGTCAGAAAAAGCTGAAAGATGTGGTCGATGACGGATCGGCGTCACTTAATCGTCACGGGGTCGTTTCATGTGTTCTTAATTGGGCCATGAGCGATTTTATTGCCTCCGAAATGTAGAGTAGTGTGTAAGATTAAACAAATCAAAATAAACAATGGGGCCGTAAAATAAGGCGGTTATTCATCAGGGTGAAACACGGCCATCTTTCAGACATAATGAATTCATAGAAGTGAGTGAATGCATGTAGTTTGCATAGGCTCAAAGAGCACATTATGCAGACTATGTGAAACGAAAACAGCCTTATCTGTTGGAGTAGTTTGCTCGGGCCGGAAACGTAGGGGTGGCGGGCGTGGAGAAGGTGCGCCACCCCCGCCACCACTCACGATGCACTTCCGGCCGTGCACGATGCCCTCTCCGGCATCGAAGATTTCGGAAATCGGAAGACGATCGAGGCAAAAACAAACCGTAAATTAAAATCGAGCGTTTTACTTTAGCAAACATATGTCAAAACAGGGTCATAATTTTCGGGGAAACAGTCCGTCGGGTGAGTTATGGCTTTCGGTAGAATGTTTTCCGTACACTACTACCAAACCCAAATACCAGCTCGAGGGTGGTCGAATAACTGACCCAAAACTCTATTTAAAAGTCGTGTTGTGTCCGTCGGGAAACTCCCTGCTGAGCAACTTTTCACCCCGATGGCCATTGAAAATGGAGGCGGCGCGCCCCGTGATGGAGGAGTATAACTAACGATGCAATCTTAAATTACATGTGCTATGTATATGTGGAAAGGCTATAGAGGAAATGGGAAATGCTAATGCCGTAATGCAGTGGCCATAAAACTCTATCTGCATGCATAGGACGGCTTAATTCGACCGAGACGAACACCGCCAACGCCGAAGGGACAAGGCCCTCGACATGCTCCATCGAAAAACAATTTCGTAATGCCAGCAAATCACCCCATCCCCGGACCATTTTTTCTACGTATTTTATCGAATCTCGCCCGTTTCGCTACTTCCACTCGACTCATCCACTTACGTTATGCCTAACGTAAACAATTTATAAATTTGGACGTTGCCTTCCTTTTTACATAGTTAGTTCGCTGTTCCGCGACACAACTTTGTCTAAATATACAATAAGGTCAAATCTCCTAAAACAGTTTATTTCTACTGAAGACAAAATTTACGACACGGTGTTACGGTGTGTTACGATCGAAAATCTTGTTCGCACTTTGTTAAATCAAATGTCAAAAATGATAAGGTCAAAGGTAAAATGTAACCAAGAGGTGTTATTAAAATACAAACCGTTTCTCGTAAGACTGCTCAAAATATGTATAAACATTAAAATGTACCTTCCAACATTTTCAATTATTATTATTATTAAATTAAAAAATAAATACCTACATATTAATTCATGTCCAAATGTAATCTGTGGTTACTCCTTTTATCTTTTAATAAGCAATAAAAGTTGTTGTAAGGCGACGAAAAGATTGGCAAATTATTTATTCTTTTGATTACTGTTGAAAACCAGACAGAACGAAGTGCTTTTGTTATTGTCAAATTTGCATGATTTGACAGGAAGTGTGGGTAATTCATTGTTAAAAATTCATAGCGCCAATGGTATTTGATTAGATTATTTTGTGCATATAAGTGTACGAAAATTTCTAAATGAAGTTATTTATTTTGTACACGTAGATGTTGCTATGATTCTTTGAACACAATTGTAGTGTTATTAGAAATGCGATTGGTTGAGTAGAAATGGTGTTATTGAAATAACGGGTGTTTTTTTTTTTAATTTGGTGTCGAAGTTGGCTTTGAAGAGTCGATTGTGAACGGATCACCGGGTTACAACTCTGATCAGCTGTTTAAATCTAGCCCTCACTTTTTGCGTTGTTTGTGTTTTCACTCTCCAGTTTGAAAAATCAGTGTTTTTAAAACGAGTGGTTCATTCACAATCGACACTTCAACGCCAACTTTGACGCCAAATGAAAAAAAAAAAACACCTTTATTATCGCTGTAAAGCCATGTAGATTTGCCAAATGACGAGTTGTGATTGGTGGGTGCATAAAATAATCAGTTTCAATTTACATTAACAAAATATATGATAGTAGTTCAAACAAGATTAAAATTGTGGGAGTTTTGTCTTTTGTCAATTTCATTTCAAACGGGAAGAGTCCACTTTGAAGGAAATTTTAAGAGAATTAAATGGTAGGTATATAATGAAAAAAAAAACAGTTGGTCGAAAGACTAATTTTATTTGATGTGAAGCAAAAATAGAATAATGAAAACATGTAAATAAACTAAATCACAAATGTTAATATTTATGTATTGGAGAAACATAAAAATAAAGAAATGGAGGAGGAAAAACTGAATAATTTATATTGTCCGAGCAAAATGGTATTTCGAAGATAATGTGAAATGTGAAATTTAACAACAAAAGATAATGACAAAAATAATGAATAAGAATGGAGAAAAAGCGAAGAAAAAAAGTAATAAATAATAATAATAATAAAAAACCTCGTGATAGGAATAAGAGAAAAGTGAAAACTTCTATGACGTTCTTAATTGATTTTAAGTAATATACATATTATATAAATTATATTATTATGGATGATAGTACTTGGAGGAATCAGGAACAACGGGCTTGTGATAGCTAAAATACGAAAAAATAAATACTTTGGATTCAAATCTATTTAAACATCTTAAAAAACTCTGTCTATTGTATGTAGTTCCATATTTTGTTGTACTCTCTTTTGGGTCATTTGACATATTTAAATCCAATACTGTTTTTAAAAAATCAATTAAGGGCTTCGATTTTTCTGTCGAGAAATCGATATTAAATCTCCTCTCAAAATCTGTTTCTTGCTCTCTCAGCTAAACTCGGCTCCTCCGAACTCACTCGAATGAGCCTTTCACCTCGGAGCGTGTGACGTGACGCGTGACGGTGAAACTAATTCATTGCCCGGGAATAATGTGGTGCGCATAAAGAAGTTTTCACTTCAAAAATATCTTGAAAGAAGCACTGCTGCAACAAACATCCAATAGAAAGCTTGCAGTTGGTACGGTTATTATTCCAACGATAAAAAGTTTCGAAAATTTTTAACCGTTTAAAAAATAAATAAGTGGAGATTTTTTCGTCCATGTCATTGGCCAAATCAACCTTTTGATCATTCTTACACGGAAACTCGAACATTCCAAATTCGACATTTAAAATAAATACTTTGGCTTAAGTAATTATTATTTGAAGAATCTCCTACGCGTTTCCGCAAATTTTTCCTCACTTTTCGCTTATGCTTTTCTCATTCGTCCGACTCGTGTTTAATACCACAACAACAAAGACAGTCGGTGATGTTTTTGTAAATAACCGTTGCGGTATTTTACAGTTTTTTTGCTAAATTTAAATTGTTAAAATTGCTATTAGAGCTGAAACATAGTTCACCATGTTGCGCAATACCACAACATTCTCTGATAAAAAAGTTGTCTGGCCTGAGTGATGCTTGTTGATTTACAAACTAGTCTTTTTTATTATGATCGCAAGAGAAACATAAATTAAATTCATTATTTTTCTAGTCTGGATTTGGGTCTTCTTAAACATCACATTTTCTGAATTGTTGAATTAAAATAAAAAAAAAAAAAATCTGGGGTAGAAAAGTCTGAATGAAATTTTCTTTAAGTATATTTTTTTTTATTACTTTCATTCTGTTGAGGGATATATCGGGTGTTCATTTAAATTCACCTATCCTCAAAGTAGGCGTTGAAGAGTCGATTGTGAACACACCACAGATTACATATCACGAATCAGCTGTATAAATCTAACCTCACTTTTGCGTTGTTTGTGTTTTTACTGAGCAGACTGACGAGTGGTTCACAATCGACTCTTCAACGCCAACTTTGAGGATAAATTAATTTAAATGAACACCCGATATAAATGATAATATAAAAATGAAAATTCAAATTGACTGACATAAAAAAGACGAAACTTCCACTTCTCATGATTTTCTAACAAAATTTTAAAATCCAGGTTACTGAAAAATATTAGTAAATACTGTCGATTTTAAAAATATACGAACCTGGCTTTCCTCCTACTCTTTCAATCTTCATCCTTCACACTTAAAAAAAGTGAATAAGCTTAACCTGATCTAATCTCGTTACAAGTTGTGATGATTCTAATTTTTAATTAATAAAATTGAATAATTTGTTTCAACAGACCTCATTATGATGTAGATTCAAATTTTTTAAATGATCGACAGCATCAATTGAAATAAATTATTTGTTGACATCTGGTACCAGAGCATTAACAACATCTTACAGTTGATAAAGGGATCATTGAATTCTAAAAATTTTTGTTTTATAATAAAATGCAACGTCTTGTTGCAAATTTTCGCGGACAGAAAGCTGTATTTCAGAGCGTCTCCTGATGCCAACATTTTTACCGAATGCAGTTCAGAGAATAATTCAAAGACGAGACATCGGTCCTGATGAAAAATCGATCTGCGACCGCAGCGTTTGACCTCGATCTGAAGAAATTTGCCGATTCACGTTGGCCCGCGCTGGTGAAGATGAGTTTCCGGCAGGTTCGCCACGAGTTGGACACGTCAAAAATCGTTTTTCGTCGAATCAGTGCCAGTTCGATCCTTCACAATTCCGATCCGTCCCATAATTCCCAGTTAACCATGGGATATATCATCGTTTGAGGTCCGGCTCGCCGCACGTTTCGTTTAATGGGTAATACGTCAAAATTAACACGCCATTGTTGTCTAATGCGGCGGTTTACAACCAGTGCCAACGACTCGTCATTTTTTGTTGTCGGGGGCATTTTGGACGAACGGCTGTCAGTGGTGGCGATAAATGGCGGACCGTCGCGATAAATTAGAGAAATAAGTTTAACCGCAAGGACAGGTAAATAAGGAAAACAGAGGTGAGGGCAGAGCTCCGACTTTTCGACCGAAAATAGGCCGAAGATATAATTCATGGAGCACCGGCTGCCTTTTCTACCTGACGGCCTGTCAGAATGACAGCTCACGGCTATGCCGAACCTGCAATTATCGGTTTCCACAAAATTATACATTAATAGAATATTATTACAGACATTATTCCTACCATTCGGAAATTAAACGTTCAAGCTCACCGAACGTCACAAATATGGTGCGGGCTTTGATCGAACACTCAACTTCTTATTTATTTGTCCAGGAGGTCTGCTATTACCCTCGACGGCCCATTTCACACGAAAATTAAACGTTCGCCCAATAACCAACATTCCCCGAGGTATCCAACCTCTAATGGTAGCCTTTCATGACCTCTGCTCAAACGGCTGTTTTCGAACTCTTCAAACACGCTTCCTGGTATCGCGACCTGTGGAATCGACGGCTTCATCGATTATATTTAACCAATCTTGCATATTTTTCGTCCGAGTCTGAGTTTTCTGGCCGAGGCGCAGCCGAGGCTTGAAACAGGCGAGGACAAAAGGCACTTTTTGACAGAGAATCACATTAAATTTTTAGGAGACCGCACGAACTACAAAGTAAAAGACATAAAAAAAAATTACAAATTTAGTAAGTAAAATAAGTAAATGGAAAAATAAATTAGAGCAAATATTCTAGATGTTGGTTTCCTTATAAAAATAAAGCGTGATAAGGACAACTTAATTCAGTTTGACATATTTGATTTTGAAAATCGGGTATGCCAAAATAAAACTTAAAATATGTTGTAGTAAACAAAAATACATATTGGGTGATTCAAAATGATTGTGGCCAAATATGGCAACTATGTACGAAAATGTATGTGGCAACTGTGTGAATGGCGTAGAGTTCATATTTGTATGACATTTCATAAGCGTGCATTTGATTTTTTTAATTCCATTGCACATTGATTTGACAACTTTCAAAATTGCACGCCTATGAACTGTCAAAGAAATGTCAACTCTGCCCTACCCACACAGTTGCCACATAGATTTTCGTACATAGTTGCCATACTTGGCCACAATCACTTTCAATCACCCAATAGTATGTATATACTCAATTTCATATAAATGTGCATCTAAGCAAGCCATGAAAATCTGATTTTTTGTTGGTAATAAAGCTAAAGCTAGTGACTTTAATTTTCAAAGTTGCTTGCTCTGCGCGAACCGTGCGCGAACTTGATTTGACTAATTTTTTAGTTTTTGTCCATTTTAACATTGCTGATTTCAAAAGCAATGTTACGTCTTTTTACTGATTAAATTAAAGTAATTCTTATTTGTTTTTGTCTTTGTATTTTTACTAAGTAAAGATTTATTGGACATGACCTTCATAAATGTGACTTTTGTAATGTAACTAAATTAAAGGTGCTTTTACAAATGCACAGCTCACTTGATGAAATCAATTATATGCATTTAGAGTCACTTCGTATTTTATGCCTAAGACAATTCGCTATTTGTGTCGAATTCGTTATTTTTCAGTATAAATTTAAGTAACAAAATATACGCGTTCAAATGAAATCCTGGGCTGAGTAGGCGCTTAGAACAGTGTAAAGTTTGAATTTCCCGCCGTTTGACACGAATGACATTAGTTTATGTTTAATCGGGACATAATTGAACATGTTTGTTTTCAGCAAAGGGTGCCCTTATATATTTGCCTCGAGAATGGAAATCGTTAAGTTATCCTATTTTTAATGTAAAACATTGCAAAGAAAGAAAAAAGGAATGATTTTTTGGTTGTAAATTTTAGGTTAGCTGTCAACATGCTCCAGTTAATCTACGCTTTAAAAAAGCACAACAATTGAAAAAATAAAAAATTCTTAAATTGCTTGGCAATAGGTCTGAAACACTTTTTTGCGTAAGAATGTTATTGTTGTGTTGGTTTGAAGAAGAAATTTTGAAAGAAATCTTTGCCAGTCCGAGTTAAATCTCCCATTTAGTGTGTTTAGAAAAAATCAGTTTAAGCAGTTTTATCGTAAACCATTCTGGCCGGTCGTTATTAACGGGGGCGAAGGCAATTACAGAAATTGTTTTTTCTTGGTTAAGTTGCCACCTACGCAACCCCAAAGCAAAACATAAGCACCATAAAGAAGGCCGGTCTTGTTTATAAAAGCGAGTAAACGTTGCACTAAAATTAGCCGGAATGAATTTGCAAACGAACAAACCCCAAAATTCGGCCTTTGCCCGAAACAAGCGGACCAATGTTGCTTTTTTAATTTGTGGCCATAAAAAAGCGGTAAAGGTGAATATTAATGTTTAAAGAGCTGGCAGCATAAAGGTGGCCGTTCCATTCCGGGCGACATTTTAACGTAATTTATGGTCCGATCTTAGAGCCATCAAATTTCCCAATGGTAATAGTAATGGTCGAACAATTAGGCACCACGGTAAATCGGTCCATTTACATATCGTTTTTATTCGTCGGAATAAATCAAATGGGCAATTAATCGCCTTCCCAATATAAATTAGTACAACATGGCCGTAGAGATACCTTTGTGATAATGCGCCTAGGAAACGAACATACACACGTTGCAGCCGCTTCACCTGCTCTTTAACAAATTAATTTATAGAATTGATGCCAGATCAGATCGAACGGACCATCTCATGTATATTTATTGCTTTTGTGAGGCATACGTTTCGGTTTGGACATTTTATTTCCGATCCAATGATTCCCCGACAGCCTGAGAAATTGATGTTAGTTATATGCAAGCCGCGATACTGTTCCCTGCGCCACTCGAAAAACCCCCGGAAAACACTGAAAACATCTCTCGTGGACCAATCGAACCATGTACACACGCACAAAACTTTAAGCGTCTTTTCTACGTAATAAAAATCTATGTTTTATGCATGTAAACAAATACCCAGATAGATACGTTTCTCGGCGTGTTGTGCCGCCCTATCACGGGTCCTCCCATTCCTGTTTCTTTCCTTAACCATCGCCGTATCTACGACCGAATCGTTGTGGGTAACCGCAGGACACCGGCCCATTATCATAATCCTAATTATAAAATGTCGGGGCGAAATTGGCGCAAACGGCGGACGGGCTCGGGGACGGTAATTAAACGAGCCTCCGGCTTAAACAAATTCTCAGGTTTTAACGCGAACGCCGGCAATAATTTAGTTAATTAGAAATCAAATGGAAGTTCCGAATACCTGAACGGAGGCTGGTTGCGATGCTGAAATCTCCACAAGGGTTGCTTTCTCTGGTTGGTCTCCCAGCTTTCACAAAAGATGTATATCACGGTAACTTAGATGAAAGAAGACATGTACAAACTTTATGACCACGCTATAAATGACATAACAGAAAAAAAACTAATGTGGGACATTTGAAAACGCAATTTTTTTTGAGCAAATGTGATATTATTAAAAATATTTCTTTCAAATCAGGCGGTTTGAAATTTAGAGCTTTCCACATTACCTTTCTAATATCGGGTCTTCATTTCATGTCTCATCAAAGTTGGCGAACTAGAGTCGATTGTGAACGCACCACGGATTATAAACTCTGATCAGCTGTTTAAATCTAGTCTCACTTTTTGCGTTGCTTGTGTTTTTACTCTGCAGACTGAGGAGTGGTGCGTTCACAATCGACTCTTCAACGCCAATTTTGACGGGAAATTTAAATGTCTAAATAAATTTCTGCTCCAGAGCCCCTTGTCAAAAATTTTGCTTTGTCACGTATGTCGTAACTTCAGGCTTCAAGTTCAAAATCAAATTTTGTGTGTGCATCAATGTCATCGTTTTTCGTAAAATGGTTTACTCAACTCAGCAAAAAGCGTTCTTGATAAAATGCCATTTTCACAAGCGCCGCAAGATCAACGATGAGTGGTTTTATTCAGTGCAATATTGTTTGCAAGAATTTCAGCTTCAGTTTCCACAAATTGTCTTTGGTTATAAATAATTTCAGGAGTGTGAATTGGTCCCCTAGACTGGAAGGAAGCATAGCAAGAGAAAAAGTAGCGGAAGGTGTCGATGAAGGTGAGGAAATAATGGAGAATGGACCAAAAGCTTCTCTCTGTCATTTACCCCAACAAGTGAATCTTTTTGTGTGAAAACGTGACGCAGGGTATTAAAAAAGGATTTACACGTCCTTACTGCATTATTTCTGTCCCGGAACTGTCAACTGGTGATCCGACACAAAGAGTTCAGTTTTGACTCGAAAATGTTACAAATGAATTTAAAAATAATCAGAATGTGTGAATAAAATGGTGGACACCTTCTTGTTTTATTTTCATTCCCATTTCTTACAAGTTTAGTGAGGTTATGTTTAGCTCTGACATATTTTGACACTTGCTTAAAATGAATCGGTGCGTTTCTGATTTTCGTCTAATTAACAACACTGCTATATCTGCAATGTTGTAACAATGTTTATAACCATTTTATGATTTTCTCCTGCTCTACCTACAAATTTGAGCAATGATTGTCGCGGTCCATCATTAATGCGTTATTTAACAAGCGTCGCGCATGCGCAGTGTGCTTGGCGCTAGCGGGCATTGCTCAAGTCAAACGTCAAACCGGCGTCAATTAATTAAAAAATGGCCGACGCAAAACAGTATAAAATATATTAGGTAATCTAAATCTTGATTACAAAAACTCCAGATGTCGATGTTACTTGGAAGTAAGAAGGATTCTCTGGAAAAATGAAGAAAATGGATTTTCCATCATTCTTTGTCGTCAAAAATATTTTTAATAAATGCAGTCGTTGTGGTAATTTAAATTCAAACTTTCCACATTCGTAAAACTTTTCCTTTCCATTAATTTGTGAATAAATTTACAAGTCTGTATTTTTTTTTAATCCTAGGAGGTTTAATCGACTAAACTGCAGCGTTTTTAAAAATGAAAACGTTGCCCGCCTGTCAGCTGTCATTCAGTTGAAACGATTTTTAAAATTAGAAAAATCTATGGAGAATTTTAACACGAGGTAAAGACTGACAGTAGATATCCAAGAACGATCAAAAACTTTTACGAGGATTTACAACGTTTGACACTTCCACATACTTTAAATTTAAAAAACACTTGGAAAGTGTTGTATAATAAACACAATCTGTAGTCCATAAAATTTTATTGCTGGGTACAAATGGGGATACCACGAAGAAGAACAATCGGCTCATTACTGTTTCCAATAATTCGAGAAATGCTGTAGAGATATCAAGTAAAAAATGATTTATTAGTTTTATCAAGCTACGTTAGAAGGCATTATTTAACGTTGCAAAATAAATATGTATAACGAATTGAAATAATATTTTGTAAAAATGAACACCATGCTAGAATTCTATCAGCAGCCTACATCTTGAGTCATTTGTCGTCCATTAACGCAAAATAAGAATAACAATGGTCCTGCTACTGTTATGCAAATAAACAACATTTGAAAATTTTATAAAAGTTTTTTTACGACCGCCTTTGACATAATCTATCTCTAATGTCAGACATTAACTTCTGAAATATTCGATAGTAAGGATTTGGGAACAACGGCCTCTACCTCATCCATACCTGAAAGACATAACTCGGCTTTATCCCAATTAGATGGACAGCTGCACAGACTCTAGGATTTCATTTGTGTTTCCCTCTTCTAAGCGTTTTCCGTTAAAAGGCTCCATAAATTTGGAATTATGTTAATGAAAACATGTGTACAGGATGTTCGTGGGATACTTACATATCAACAAGTGATTTCTTGTTATGTTTAGTAATTATGTGTGTTTCTCGCCTTGATAAGTTACCCATCACCTGCATTCATTTTCTCTAGTGGGATATCTGTCGCATTTGCATAACGCAGAAAGCGAACACTACAGACAGATTGTTCTTATCGACGGCTCGTTATGGCTCTGGTCCGTTATGGAAAATACACCAAAGCTGAGACAGCGCAATAAAAATAGTTAAGAGTCAATCAGGAAACGATCCCTCCGCTACATCTCGAGCTAGTTTACGGCGCAGAACCTGAAACCGCTACCATCAAGATTGATGGAGTTGTTGGGACAGAATTGCTCTTCGACGATGGTACAGATATGGCAGATGTAGACGGGGAGGGAGGTACTCGTCGAGTGCAGTGGGTGACGATTTCGTCCGTTTTGATGGATTCCTCGACTACTGAAGAAGCTCCAGTGTGATGAGAAACGTGTCATTACTCCAACGGCGAGCTGGAGCATTTTTGAAACAATTTTATCCAGTTGAAATTAATTAGAGCGGCCGTCGCTCGTGGGTGGACGTCTTCTCCGTGGGTGTCGCAACAAATAACGCTCTCTGTATACAGAGAAATCTGGCCGTGGACCCTAAATCATTCGTCGTCTTATCATCGGCAAATCGTCCACGGAACCACCTCCCCCCGGTTACGTCACCGGCTTTTTTGCTTACGCACATTGGTGTGTCGTACGAGTCGTACGCACATGCATGCTTGCATGTTGTTAAGTAGCACCGAGTGTAAATAAGCAATAGGAGGGATCGGACCTGCCATGTTGGCCTTCGCTATTGGTTGCCGATTGTAAACACTGTAATTGCCGTGTACCCACCCACACCGGGGTGCCCCCGGCTCCTCAGGACGCGGCTCTAGGTGCGCCCACGGAGGAGACGCCGACCGGAGGTTGCCGACCGTCCTCCAGAGCGACGAGGCCATCCGGACAATCTATTTCCAAAGAAAATTCGCACAACACTTCCGCTCTTGGGCACCGGCCGAGACGATCAACACTTAATTAGCGTAATTGTTTATGATCTGAAGCAAATGTGGTTATTGTTGTGTTACGCTCGGAGCCAGTGGCGCGGTATTCAGGCCGCGACAAACATGAACAGAAAAAAATCGAGATGTAGCTAAAATACTACCGCTATAACGTTAAATACCTTATAGCTTTTTGAATTAGAAGTTAAATATTTACGTTAAAATAATTTGTTATTTTCGGTGTACCTTTTCTTCCAAGTACAAATATTTTGAAAACTGTCTGTTACGTTGTTCAAGCTTGATAGAATTTCAACAAAAAGTGTAGTCTGTTTGGTGTAATTGACAATGACGTGTCAGAGATATATTTTTTTAATAAAACGATATCTACTTATAATATACAACTATTTTTTTTTCATACAAATCTCGATTATTCTCTCTTCTTTTAAGCTCCAGCTAATATTAGAAGGATTCAATACGTTGTCAGATAAGAATTTTGTCATTTAAGCATTCTTTATCATTTTTTTTCAAGAAAAACATTCGACGTTAGTAACATACAAGGGTAGTTCACAAATTATTGTATCCGACACAGAAACAAGAGACTAAGAACTTCAAATAATTTTCAAAAGTAGAGTCCAAAATGAAAAACAATAACTCTTCCACAAAATGGAGATTAAATTTGACAACAAAATTTGTGACAAAGCAGATTTGATCAGATCTTTATTCACACACCAGGTATATTTTCGTGATTGTCATATCTGCAATATCGTCGACATTGCAATGTCCGTAAACGCTGTTCAAAAATTAAAAAACCATTGTGGTGCAAATGACACACATTTTCCATGACAATTCCTATTACTTATCACAGTGACAGATAAGTAATTTGCACCACAATGGTTTTTTCATTTTTGAACAGCGTTTACATAGTATCGGGTGTTCATTTAAGAAGAGTCGATTGTGAACGCACCACTCGTTCGTCTGCAGAGTACTCGTAAAATCACAAACAACCCAAAAAGTGAGGTTAAATTTAAACAGCTGATCCGTGATCTGTAATCTGTGGTGCGTTCACAGTCGACTCTTCAACGCCAATTTTGAGGATACATTTAAATGAACATCCGATACATGAATAGCGATGTGCCCACATTAAAAGAGAGTGGTATTTTGTAGGCTGCTAAAAAATTTAATATTAAATATACTCAAATGTATTTTTTTTTTGAATTTAATAACAAGCTTCTGATATGTCTTATGTGTCAGTTGATATGTCAGAGGTGACCTAATTAGGCCATTTACGAGCAAGTAGGGCACAGCCCCTCGCGGCGACTTTACGTTCATATGGAAATGCTTTTAAAAAAATGATTTTCTTATCTGAACGTGCGTGATGCATGCACCTTATGTGAAAAAGACCTAATCTTCCAGCCGGCCTCTTGAATAATCATAATTGTATTGTTTAAATTCACTTTCATACAAATGAATCTGCAATCTGATGTAATAATTTATCATTGAACGTTTTAAAGAAATTTTTTATGCAAATCAACGGGCAAATCCATCTTGCGTGTCCCGAATCTGATGATTTTTCCATTTAGCCGAGAAAACGTTAAAATTATATTTTCCTTTTACGAGGCACAAATCAAATTTTATCCGCGCCATAAAGTTTTTATTTTCGAAAGGGCGAAATTTTTCCAAAATCGGAACGTGCGTCAGTGGGGGCTTTCCTTGCTGACGTCCTTTTATCGGGGCAATAAATAATTTGTGTGCGGCGTGTCTAAATTTTGGGCGGTGGAAAATTTCGAGTGGAAAGCAAAAATATTTGTCGGAATAAATATGCCAGAGCTAATATTTAATAAGGCCGTTACACATTTGTATACAAACAGAGACTGCTCTTGATCTATTATTTCTGTTGTGGCAGCAAATATGAGATAAGACTTGAAAACATTCCGAAAATGGAAAACTTTTAATACGAGATAACAGTCTCGCATGCCTCTTCGCCGACGATTCGAATTAATTAAACATCGCGCTTCTAAATCATTCCCGGGACACATAAAACAAACATTTCCGACGAATTCTAGAATAGAGGAATTAAGCACCAGATTGAGATTTTAATTTTTAATTGATTCGGAGGGACAACACGCACTGACAGGTTTCTTTTATCTCCGATTTGGGATCATGACAGCACTGGACATTTTCACAAAAACATTAATTAAACAGATAATTAAAAAGATATGTTAATGCGGTACGCCCGTTAAACTATATACTTCTCATTAAATATTTTATAACTGGGAGGAAGATGGAAGCAGCTTTAATTACTGGTACTGGCGTGGCTGGAACAGTACCAGAGATGACCTCTTGTCTCGGGTCCCCGCCTCGACGTCTTTAACGTTTATGTTCTTCTTCTCGCTTTAAAAACACCTGGAAATGTCTCCAATAAAACTAGAATCACTCCGAGTCGTTCACACGGAATTAAAATAACTGGAACTGCAATTAAAACAGGAATGACAGAGCGGTGTCCAAGAGTAAAACAGTTTTTAAGTGCTACAAAATTCTGGCAAAAATTCTTTTGCTGGAAACGCCATCATTCTGTATATTTGGTTGCAACTACTGTTACAGCTGATTTTCCACAAATTTTTAAAATAGATTTTGCTTGATTGCGCATAAATGCGTTGGCGTATTTTATTGTCACAAATTTAGTGTCAGAGTAAAAACACAAACAACGCAAAAAGTGAGGTTAGATTTAAACAGCTGATCTGTAATGCGTGGTGCGTTCACAATCGACTCTTCAACGCCTACTTTGAGGATAATTTTGATTCTCTTATTCAATTTTCAGTTATGCAAAAAGTTCACAGCTTTACATTCATTTTTATAAATTAAAGTATTAATCTCTTAGTCAATGATTTTTTTCTCCAATCCTCTATTTTCCAAGTAACAAAACAATTTTAAGAACTGGCTTTTTACATAATTGCTTGCTCATTTAAACCCCCTGGAAGGTTGGATCATGATTTTCCCACGTGGAAATGTTTGATTTAAATTTTTCAGAAAATCGAAGCGTCGGTAATAATAGTAGGAAGGTGGTAAATTTGGTGCGTGGGTGAGGTTTTACCGTCGGGGCAATTTTAGCCTCCCCATGAAAAAATAACCTGGGGCCAGGGCTTGCAGCCTGCGGCCAATTAAAAATGCGCCCGTCCATAAATCGCCAATCAAAGGGTTGAAATTCCGTCGGACAGCTCTCACATTTTCGCCTAAAATAAAACACATGTACCGTTATTACTAAAACATATTGAAATGGACGTTTCACGTGGCTATAATTGCAAATAACACTTAACGTTATTGCAGGCGGGCCCCGCTGACGCCATAAATTTTAAAAATCCACGGTACGGAGGGATTCGGGGGTCCCGGGAGAGCCGGAATGTCTATAGAGCTAGTGTCTCCTCGGGGTATTTACCCCAACTAAGGTATAGGTGGAGTCCCGCCGTAAATATACGGCAGTTTTATCAAGCCTTCGACTATATACGCGGCCACTATCACTACGATATTATGGAAATGGCAAATAAAAAAATCAAAAGTAACCCGTCCGAGGGTGGTTTTATTGGTGCGAGGGGCGAACGGATAACAGGAAACGTCAAAGTGGCGGTCTCAGGTACCCGGCGGGGTAGTTTTTTGTTCCCGGGGAGCTGCCGTAATGGTTCCGCAATGAAACAATTAAGTTCGGCGGAGAGGATTAGAATTAAGTCGGCACCTGCTGGGAGTGGACAATGGGTGAGTCCTGCACTACCGAGAAGGACCGGTCCTTTTATTCGCAGGTAGAACCGAAATCTCTTCATTTTTCCCCAAACGGTTATGATTTATGGGCACAGTTTACTTAGCCCGGCGGGGCTTCCTGTGCTATTTGACTTTCTCCTTTCAAATGGGAGAATACCTCGTAAAATGCATTATTGTTCGGCGTGTAAGATACACATTTAAGGCCCTGTGCCCACCCGATTCGGTAATTTATTGCCTCTTTCGGTAGTTACGGGCGTCTAACTGTAAAAATCGAATAACTCTTTAAATCTCGAGGCAATTACGTAATAACTTGAATTTATTGTTCCCCCACATAAATCACAATAAACTTTTACGATGATGTCCCGTAAGATCCCCGATTTAATTAGCGTCCCGTCGAGTGCCACCCTCTCGCCGTAATGAGCGATTTAAATAGTGAAAACACGCATCAAGACGGGGTTAGGGGCGGCGTAGCAGCCAGGATTATAATTGCAACGAGAGCACATGTGCCGTCATTAATCATTTCGCCTGCAAAAAAGTAATTAAGCTATTCATTGTATCGGGCGAAAGGCCCATCGGTCGTTTTCAGCCCGAGGTTGGACACCATGTGCATTCGCTTTCAAATTGAAAGCGTAATTCCATTTCGGTCCGGTATCAATACGGTGCTGAAAGAGCTGCCCTGAAACAATGCCGGACACAGCCGGAATTATGGCACGGAAAAGGGCTCCGGGAATTATTTATTTGCCATTGACATTTTTCGACGCCCGCTTCGAACATGAATTATTTGCGGAATTTCACCGGTGCACCTGGAATTTTCGATAATGACCTGACGATTGCCTTGTAAACAACGACAAAAATCGAAGCTCTACAAGGTTGGATCATTTTTTATTGGCATGCCAGTAGGAAATGTTTCCAACAGAAAACCGAGCGTCGCTAAGATTTTTTGCGGCGGTAAACAGTTCAAAGGAGGATAGAAAAGCGATCAATTCTATTACTTCCACTAATCTAGAAAATCATCTCTTTTTAGAATTAAATGCTTCATAAAAACACTACATGTCTGCTTCAATAAATTGATCCAGAGTCTTTCAACTAATCAATTTTTTTTATTTTGCAAATTGTCTTAATTTTGTATTTTTCATAACATAAATGATATAAACAGCGTTCACGTTGTTTTGGCATAATGGGAGGCCATGATTTATTTTTTAACGTTGGACACACTGTTTGATTTCCGTCACTAAAATGTCTGATATGCCGATCGATCAAAATGAAGATATGTAATATGTTGCTGAATTTCCCGCGATGTCTGAGTATTCTGCACTAGACATTGACGATATTTATCACCTCAAACTTAGAAAAATATAACCTAATTCAACAGACAGCTTTACTACGAAATTATAGTTGATTTCATATAAATGTTCATCAAGTGAGCTGTGGATGTGTAAAAGCACCTTTAGTTACATTACAAAAGTCACATAATGACAGATCCGTTATAGGTTATATCCAATAAATCTTTACTTGGTAAAAATACAAAGACAAAAACAATTTAATCCGTAAAAAATGTAACACTGCTTTTAAAATCAGCAATGCGGACCAAAAAATTAACAAATTATAAACAAGGTTCGCGCAGGGCAAGCAACTTTGAAAATCAAAGTTACTTTAATACAACAGAAAATCAGATTTTTATGGTTGGCTTAGATGCATATTTATGAAATTGATTATAAATGCAAAATTTCCATGGCCTCCCATTACGCCAAAATAACGTGAATGCACTTTATGCAAAAAATGTAGGTAAACAATTAAATTATGTTTTATTGTTTATTTATAAATTTTCGTTTATCAGAAATATTAAATAACCTCCATATTATTAGAATGTTTCACAAAACTATACTAATTCTCATCGAATAAGATTATATGGTGGTCATAAATCTATTGTGGAATCAAAGGGTTTATAGAGGAATAGTAATTAATAAGACAAAAAGGTAACTGAATAAATTAACTTTGAGCATTATAACAAGATTTGACAGAAGCGGAAGCAAAGATGAAGATGAAGAAAAGTAATCCAAAATGGGAAATAGAAATTAAAAAATTGGACAGTTTCAACATTTTTTCCCTTTATCTTTAAAATAAAATTTTAAAATTCTGCAATTTACTGTTTGTAAAAATTCACAGAAGTAATTAATTGTGTTTTGACCTCTTGAAAATTTAAATATGTAATATCACATTTTTAAATAATAATTGGTTAAAATAAAAATTCAGAAAAAGGCAATTTGATAACAATTTAAAAAGTAAAAATAAAATTCTGATTACTTATGGAAATTTGTAAACAATTTAAATTTTCTACTAAATAATTTGAAAATGTAATCAGTCATCAATATCATGGAGTATTTTTTATAACCAGTGAAAACCGCTGGTATGGATTATTAGTAACAGACAAAATGCATCTGGAATCGAAATAAATCTATAGTTTCTTACAGAATAAATTCTTATTTGTCAAAAAACAAAATTTAAAGACATTAATGAAAAAAGTAGTTAAGAGAAAAAAAATTAATTATGTCTAAAGATACAAAAAAGACAAACCGACAAAATTTTCTCATCGGGAAATTGTCAGATTTGCTGTGCAACATTTTAAAAATAAAGAAGCGTTCATAGAACCATTGCCATCTAGAACACAAACCCTTTTAAGGCAGCAATTGTTTTTGATCGTGACGTCACAGTAAAGGTTTCATCGAAAAAGGAATTAAACCTCCAGAATTGAATAAAAACAGTAAAATTTTTGCTTAGCACTCTTTTTTCTAGTAGAAGGATGTGTTTAGGTTTTACAATTACTGCTTCGTGGAGTAAAATGCCATTAATGAGGCGAAAATTGTCATTTACAAGTGAGGTTAAGTTTGTGTATTTATTGTTTTTGCGTAATTTTTACTTTGTGAATCATTTGAATAACACCAAATCACAACAAATGCTTCTTACATCTTAATCATATGTGTAGCAAATATTTTTTCAACTGAATTGTACTTACAACGACTTACAATCACGAAAATGTTGGATAGGGTATAAAAATACTTCCCAGGTTTCAACGTCTTTTGCGACGTTCGATGAACTGTAAATATCCTGGTTCAATCTTCCATAGAATGATTAAAACACCGTATTTGATACTTTCTGAAAATGTAAACAAATTTTGACGTTTGGCCTTCCTCGTGACGTCACACACCAGTAGATGGCAATGACAGAACCTATGATCAAGTTGCCTGGTGTCTTCGTTTGTTTCCTTTAACGAATGGCGTAGCGTCAAAGCACAGATGACAAATGGCATTTATTGAGGGAATAAAGAGTGTTGAGAATAATTATTTCTTTTGCAAAAACTAGTTCGTTAAAATTAACCAACGAGACTTCCTAGTTTTCTTAGTGGGACATGATTGTTTAATTGATGATCAAATTGAGGTTATGTGTCAAACTGTCAAAGCACACCAACTGAAAAACTTGACCACACATTTTTTCGAATGCTCGGTACAAGGTGGGAGCTTAAATTTTTTAACTAAAAGCAAAGTTTCATGTGGTAATAATTAGAATATTAATGTTATGTTTGGTTTTATCTAATCCCAGTTGTTGCGTAATCTAAAAAAATGTAAAAAATGTTGACAAACCACACGAAAATAAATATGTATAAGTATTTTTGTTATAACATATCTATTTGTTGTAAAGTTTTTACGTCGCCGTTACCGGTCAAGGTGAATAAATATTACAAAATCGCGAGGACTGACTTATTTATAGGTTTTAATATTTTGTCTAACACCTTTCTCTTCATTAGGCGGTAATAACTTACAATAAATCAAATTAAGTATTTCGTGGCTGTGACATAAATAAGAAATGTGATCCGAATTTGCATACGAGTTATCCGAAAACCAGAAATTTATTGGCCAAACTAACAAAAAAATTGACATCTCATTTCGCATACATCATTAATGAATAAATTTGACCATTCAGCCGCGTTAATAATTTGTAATGTACGCTTCTCTTTTCTAATGAATTATTATGCAATGACCTGGAATTAGTGTTAAATACCGTAAACATCTGTTGATGTGTCAGGTGAAAAAATATTTCTACAAGTTTATTCGACGATATTTACCGTGAAAAAAATGTCCATATATAACCCCACGACAATCGGTAAAATTTACAGGTTTTAATAAACGGTAACCGGTGGTAAGGCATTTTTTTAAATATCTTAATGCCGTTTAAAATTCATGCAAGCCATAAAATACGAGTGATACTTGGCCGAATCGTTTTCATGAGGGTCTGGTGCGTGGGTATCATGAAATTAGCCGTCCGGCTGAAGACTTGAGAATGTTTATTTAAACTGAAAGCTTTTTGATAGATGCGTTTTCTATAGTAATGGGCCACATAATAACTACTGAAGCACCATAATAGCGGCCGTGGCATCATTACAAAAAACGAAACCGAGTAACGGACACAAAAGTATAATTAGAGCCATAGTAGGTGCACATTTCGATGTTAGGCAAAACAATTTCGTGATTGATGATGTGGAGGACCTTGAAACAATCAAGAAGCTCTGGGGCTGCAGCTCGCTTTTGATTTGTACCATGATGGGTTACGCGTCCGCAAGAGCGGCTATTATCCGAAGCCCAAGTCCTGATTGGCGCTACTAGGACTCATTATATGGGGCTTCGATTTATTCGCGCGTATAATTTATAGATGGCTGCGAAGCTTGCCGTCCCATCGTGGGCATTAAAGTTGCATGTCGGAAGCGTCTAGACGCTTTTAACTAACTCGCCGTTTAAAAAGCGACCTTTTGTCCGCGTATTCCGGTTAATTTTTAATGCGCAAATTGAGTCCGGTTGAGACAGGAAGACGCGCGTCAACTCAGGTAGAGGGCGAGGTGGTCAACTGGTAGATTGTTAGAGAGTGCAGTGAAATGCAACTGCATTATTTAGAGAGCCGGCTCGTACTTTAAATGATAATGCAAAAGTGCATAAAATATGTATGGCAGGCGCACACGTAAGTCTGGACAGTGCGCAACGTACGAGCGATAAACTCACGGCATTATTGGACTGGGGGGATTTGGGGAGTTGGAGGAACACCCCGAAGACCGGAACCAACACGCGCGATGTTACGTGGCTTCTGACTTTTCAATTACCGTTGCTCATCAATGCCGCAAGAAAAAGGATCATTAGGGGAGGCGGTTGGGAAATTATCCTGTCAAAAATACTACAAATCGAAAAATTACTCACTCATTTACTAGTCCGGTTCGTTGTCGTAACTACCACGCCAAAGAACCAAAATTCACAAATACAGAAAGATTTTTTTTTGCAGTTCAATTCTTGGCCGTTGATGTTCGTCATCTTGGATTCATAAAAAGACTAGTTTTATTTTGATTATCTTTTGAACCAAACTGGTGTATCTAAATACATATACTTCGTCCAGCGAGAGATTGGGAGATTTTAAATTGTATTAAATTAACCCAACACTACAAAATGCACTAGAATACATTAAATTAAAGCATAATTTCAAAATGCTGTACTGTACGTACAATTTTGTGATTTTTATGTCAACCAATCTCTCGCTGGACAAACTTTACATACCTATAACTAATTATCGTCTGCGTGGATCTCGGCATAGAAATGATTAAAAAGATCGCAATTAATCCACGTCCCTCGGCTGCGCCTCGGCGAGAAAACTTAGACTCGGACGAAAAAGATGCACTTTTTGACCTTAATACACAAAAATATAACTTACATAACTAACTCAATTAGAAAAGTAGGTTCTACAATTGACTACCAAGAGAATTATGTAGTACCAATTTGATCTTTATGAAATATAATTTTTTGCTTTATTTTTGAAAGCCATCGTGGTAGACACTGATTTGACTTCTTAGAAAATAGCTTGTGATTGCTGTTTTTCCTAATAAATATAAATAAATGTCATGGTACTGTTAACACATAATGTAGTACTTTTGTTCTTAACTGGAAGTGGCAAATTTGAATTTTTCAACACTTTTGATTTATTTTTAAACTTAAACTCTTCCAAAACTGAATTATTTACATCGATTCACTGTTATTTCTAGTACCAGACGATCAGTACAGAGAGATCAATAAACAACCTGATCGTAGCAGCCTGTGAACTTTTTCCGCGTTGAAAAATATTTGCAGTTGACCTTTGCAGTTATTTTTTGTTTATTCTTTTTTTAATGTTAAACACAAATCATTCATTTTTGAATCATTTTTTCGACAGCCTGAAACTAGAAAATGCAAAATGGTCTTGTTTTGTGCAAGTTTGCTTTAAAGAACTTCATCGAACTTATAATTTGTCAAATAAATTGCTGTATTAAGGTAACAGCTACCAAGTCATGACACTATTTGTGTTTTTTTTTTGCTCTTCGATGGTTTTAATTTAAAGTGAAAAAATAGATCTTTAGACAATGATATGTATACAGGGTATGTCACGAGTGATAATGAGCGCGACGGATCTGAAAATGCAACCCACAATACATTGGGAAGGTAAAGCTGGATATTTACCGCGTCCATGTCCACCTTTATTTTCCAAATGTATTGTGGGTTGCATTCTTAATTCCGTGGGACTCATTATGATTATAGAACGATTATAAACAACAGTTCCAACAACTAAAATCATTTGAAGCAAAATGACAATGTCTTCAAAGTTATTTTTGATTTTTTATATTTTTGGATTAATTAGTTTCTTAACAACACGTCTTTCATTAATTTATTGTTTTTTACTGTTTTTAATGTCCTTTTTACGAGTCGATAATTCAGTCTCTTTTTATTCCATCTGGAAGAATATCCAACCGAAGGATCTCCCTAGGACGATTTCTGTTTTGTAAAAAAAAAATTTACGTGAAATTCTTAGCAACAAATAAGTTTAGCGTGAGGTTGATACTGAAGGTTCTCCACATTTTATCTTTTAGCAAAGCGGAGATAAAGAAATTAATTAGTTGATAGTTATCAATCACAGATTACAATTCAGGTTCTTCACCATTATGCTCTGTTAATGAACCAATGACAACGAAGACAGCAAAAAATTCTGCTGCAACGTTTAGCTTTCTTCAGACATCGTTTGAAGAACGTTGTAAAGAATATAAGAGTTGTTACTCAACAGTTACTTTAAGAAATTGGAACATACATTTTATAACCCTGATTTCACCCCAAAGTTAAAATTGGGGTTTCATCTGTGGAACCAAGAATAAAGAAAGATCAATAAATGAATCTAAGATCTGGTAGCATTGACACGTTAATTAAACGCATTGAGAAATACAAAATTAAATATGTACTCTTGAATTTTGAATTTTTCGAAAATTAGATGTAATCATAATTTTGCATCACAACAAATTCTTGACCATTTTAAATGCAATTATGGGACAATTTTTTAAGTGTGAAATATTGAGGTTAGACGAATTTGTATCTATCCTTTATCGCAAGCTGTACTTTCTGTATAGCAGAAGTCGAATCAGTAGAGGGCGAGGGGGTTATCAGACTTACGGGCGGGCGGTCAGATCGACAATCCTCATCGACAACTGGCGAATAACAGAGAGGACAACGACGGTTTTGAATATTTGAGGAAATGATTGACATTTGTGGTGTCACAGTCGCTTCTTTTATATCTTTTATCTTGCCAATGTAAGAAAAATAAATTTCCTATCCGGCAATATTTTAACAAAAATTATTATATTTTGCTTGACTGAAAAAGTTTTGTGTATTACACGGTTAGAAAATGTTTTCCTACTTGTGGTGCCTCGGCTGACGCCTCTGCCCACAAACCGTGGTCGCACTTGCAAAATGACATTTTCTACCCTTGTGATACAAATAACATTTATTATTCAATGTTTTCAAGACTTAATACATAGTAGAAATCATAGTCCACGAGATTTTCCAATAATTTTTTAAAGCTTCTAATCATTATTTTTATTACTCACTAGTAACCTTTTGAACATTATGTAACGAGTAAAACCATTCAAATATAATTGTACTTAGTATAACGTCTGAACATGAAAAAATAAAACAATTAAGAAAATAAGTGGTTTAATTCCCCTTATCGTCAAATTAACCTTGTCCGTGTAATTTTTTAATTGTTGCAAAGTGCACCAATTTCCTTATTACGCATTTACGATTTACGCGGAATAAAAATAGATAAATAAAATAAAATCGTGTCATAACTTGTAGGTAATTATGAAGATGTATCTTTAAAATCATCGGAATAAATTATCGTTAATGTTAATTTATATTAATTACTGGCTCAATTTCTTTAAATATACATTTATCTCTCTTTCACACCATACATTAACAGATAACACGCGGAATGCCATTAATCACTCCGCGCTGGAAAAATTAATAGCAATTTAGCAAGTCTGATCTATTTTTTTCCAAATACCTGTTTCATTGCTAATTAAAGTTATAGTTTATAAAATGCGATTAAGTCGCCGAAAGCGGCTGAGTGTGCTTCCACAAATATTCAACAAGGCTCAGGTGTGGATCTTTTGCTGGCTGGCGCACCAGGTGGGCGTCAGGGAAACTAAAATCTGAAACTAAGAAAATTCAAGTGTAAAGATTTAGCGATCTGAAGCTTCAGATTGTCCTTTTATGGGAGAAGCAGAAAAAACGAGTCCCAGCCAAAGAATTTAAATAAGTACACACTTCCTGATAAAATAAAGAAACTAATAAATACAGCTTAAGATTAAAATCTACAAAGGAACGAATCTGAATAAAATAGTCACTAATGTGATATTAACTGTAAACGCTTCAGTCATCAGAACTGACAAATTTAATTTGGGAACAATTTCAATAACAAAAGGGGCCATGTTTTTGAAAAATGCTAGGTCCAGAACCAAAATACAATTTGCATAAGAGAATGATTCATAACGCGCTATATTGCAGAGTGGCAATAAATACAAATTGGAATGGATGGTCCGTTTCGGTTTTTTTTTTGAAAAATTGTGCGTCATCGCAGAGCTTTGTGTTTCCTGGTCCAGGACTCCCCAACAAGAAACAATAAGACCTGAGCATACTAATTAATAGTGCAGTAGCTCGTAGACGACATGACGTCTTCAATAAACAAGCTCCCAAGTGCGGGGGAGCCCAGAGCAGCTCACCTCCTCGTACCAAACAGTCACATACCACCACAAGACAGTGCTCGGTGTGTGGTCGAGACAATGGGCGAGTATTTATATTCGGCGAGTATTTATAATCGCCAATTTGGATGAGTTATGCCCGCAAACAGTCCGACTTTTTCCATTCTAAATTATTCATAACACATAAATTTCTATTTACACGCGGCTCGTCCTGTATTTAGATTGTTAACATAAAGCTGTCAATGGTTAAAATCGCATTAATTACCCCGGCTCGAATCGTTAGTTATTATACCGATCCCGACGAGGCCGGCGTCCAGATCAAGCCAAAAAATCACTCCCGGATCGATGGACATTATACGCTAATAGAAGAACTCGGAGCTGATCTAATTTGGAAGTGCTCGTTCTTCTCCTCGAGCAAAAACGACGGCCATGTTTTGTTTATTGCCACCATGAAGCAGCAACAATTTCCAGCTTGCTCCTGGCTAGGTGCAGGAAATCACAGTCGAACGCTTTTTTGACGGTTATTGGAAGCACCGCAGGGCGCCGCTTCGGACCCAATTCTATTCCGGCATTTTTATTTCCACCGATCATTTCCCACCGGCGCGGCCACCAAATCAACCAATAGACAAATTAACATGAAACGGCCACAAATTCAAAGATCTAATTAATTTCGACAACAAAGAATAGGTATCTTCACAAAGAATTTTTGTATTTGTGACGATTCGATTTGCATCATTTTCTTTGCATAATTAATCCTAATTTATGCCTTTCAATTGATAATTCCCCGCAATCCTAATCACATTGACATGTATTCATTTTTCTTGAAGAAATATGGCGGCTTAATGTTAATAAAATGTCATTCTGGCGCACATTAGGAATCAGTTTTACATAACGACCCACTATTTTTCAATTAATTGTCATTTTTATACGTTTATAAATATCGTTTACCAACAGTTGTGGCGACCTACTCACCTTTATTAAACAATCTCATTGACGAGCAGAGAATTGATTAATTCGACAGTCATTAATTTTTTTTATCGAAATGTGTCATAAATTTCCAGACGTGATGCATCTCCGGAAAAAAATTAATCCGGGTTACTCAGTCGAGTTGCAGAGTTGGCCGCGTAGTAACGAGCTGACTGCACAGATGTCGCCAGGCGTCCAGATACCATCACGTTCTTATTTAAACAGTCACAACTCATTCTCATGTATTAATTCCCAATATTTTAAGTGGTCCATGCGAAATCTCATTAAATTCGACATCCAGAGCGCTATCGATTCCCATCTGGGGTGTAATAATTCACGATTCGGCGACGAAGGCATTCGGGAAATGAGCGAGGGGGAGAATGGGAGGCGGTAGGAGGGTGCACTGCCGAGAAAAATCCCGGAAAAGGACCAAAAAATTTTGGCAGGGTTGGAGGAAAGGGTGACAAAGGGCGAGGAAATGCGAAATGGTGGCATAAATTTCGTTTTAATGTAATGGTGGTCAGGAAATAATGCGTGGGATTACAACACTTGCTGTGCTCGTGCGTGTAAATCTCCCACTTGTGGAAAAAGTACTACTTTACATACATGCTGTAAAATGACTGTTTTTCATCACCTAAAAGAAAAGCACTTGTTTTTTAATCAATGTTATGTGTCTAAAGTGGACATGTTCTCACCGTGTGTAATAATGTACTTTATTTTACATGTTGGCAAACTTTATTACGCACTGGCAAAATTTTCAATATATGTATTTTTTTTTACTTGACAATGCTTCATTATCATTCATTTTAATGCATTTTTGAGGCTCGCTGCACTCGTGTGTGTAAATTTCCCGTTGATAAGATTGCATAACTAGCAATTTCAGCTTCATGAGGAGTAAAATGTAAGTGTCTGAGTCCTCCAGCAGCTGGTCTCTGGTCGTCGGTTCCGGCGCGCTCTTGGTCTCTTTTCTAATTTGGCCAGAGAATCGTGTATGAGATCAATCCTCCGATATTATTTACTTTGTGGTGGAAGGCAATCAGCCGCGACCGAACAGAATCGATTTTAATTGTAAGGGACGTCAGTCAAGAGCGGACCACAGCGAAGGAGGAATTGTTCATTAACCTCGTGTGGTTTTTTTCCCGGCTGGCCGAAGGGGTGATTGTCATCGCTCCAGGCCCGGGGACAAAGGGATCCCGGTTGTCAGCACCGCTAAGTCTTCAGCATTGTATGTAAATCCGATGGCCGAAGCCGAAGCCGAATCCAAGACGTCGCGCGCCTCTTCCCATAAGAGGACTTACACGTATGGAGCCACGGAGCTGGTTTGAATATGTATGCGGGTCTGAGGAGAGCGCTATCGCGCCATTACCATTACAGTTCCATCTGATCTTATCTCGGTTACTGACCATTACACCGGGCCGGAGACGGGCTCCGGGCGAAAAAATTTGATAACTCGATTAAATCCGCGTTCCAATGGAGGAGAATGAAATGTGATATTGTTGGGACGTTTAGTGCCAAAAGTTTTTACACCTGCGGCGGCTGGAGACGGCGGCAGCAGAGGCTGCCAGGTTGCCATCCTTTCGATCATCACTCCACGTAACAGTATCATCATTAGAATTATTGATACACAAGACATTGAACGACAACTGTTTCCAATAATTTTTTTTTTTTACTTGTTTCAGGTTTCAAAATAGGTTAGTTCAACTTGATACATTAATTCTAAAATTATGTAAAAAAATATTAGAATTGCAAATCTAATTCAAATTAAAATGCACAGAAGAAAAATCTTTGGAAAAAAATATTTTAAATATAAATTACACATAATTTTTGCCTGTAGCGTAGAAATTGAACGCCAAAGACAGTAGTTAAAATTCTAATATCATTTCTATAAAATTACATATTGTGACATACATAGATACATTGTAGATATAAAACTTTCTCTGCAATGAAAGCCGTGTATTTTCAACTATAAAAAAGTACCTACGTACTAAATACAAGTCGTTGTTTTGTACGATTAGTTTCGGTTTACATATTTCTTTGTAGAACATCAAGTTTTATTTTGTTTTATGAAATTATTTTTGCGCTTTTAGCTTGAACAACAAAAAAAGAAATATGGTACAAATTTTTGAATCGTCAGAATTGTAGGTTCCATTTTTTTAGCAGTAGCCCAGTAACGAATAGCATAAGATAAATATATTTAAAATTAGTGAAATTAGAAATTACGTTAGAAATATGTAGTTGAAAGGGTAATAAGAAGAAAATATATTCAGATCGATTTTGCATTTAAATTTATTCGAGATAGGTTAAAAGTGAAAAGACCAAAAATGTTGAAAATTAATAGTATCGGGTGTTCATTTAAATTTATCCACAAAGTTGGCGTTGAAAAGTCGATTGTGAACTTACCACAAATTACGGATCAGCTGTTTAGATCTAACCTCACTTTTTTTTTTTACTCTGCATACTGACGAGTGGTGCATTCACAATCGACTCTTCAGCGCCAACTTTGAGGAGAAATTTAAATGAACACCCGATACTATCGCATTTTTTGTAGTAGTACTCAGAGTTGCTAATCCAAAATGTTCATCTAGAAAAAAAGCGCTCCTGCTTCAAATTGAAGATATTCTTTTGTAATTCTCGTTTATTAATCCTTCAAGCAAACGATTTTTTTCCTGTGGTGTTTTTCCTTCGTTTTTATTATTCTTCTTCCTACTTGATTAATTTATCTTTAAATGTCGAAATATACACAAAATGTTTGTTGTTTTTTGCGGTTATGATACTGTCTTAAAGGGGCTAATAACGAGTAAGAGGAAACAAAAAAGGGAAAATAGCAATATGGTATTTATTAGGGGTAAATAAATGAAGAAAAAGACTATTGGTTAAACGAACCATGTAAAAGAAAAACACAAAAAGAATATTAAAGAAAAACATTCTGTAATTTAGGCCGAAAATGGTTGCCTCTTATTGAAAAATGTGATTTTAATGATACTCATAACCTGCATTTTACTTTGTGATTTTGCGAGTTTTATAACGATATTAAAGCATTATGATTAGAAATTTAAGAAGAAAGGAGGATGAAATAGATCCTAGAATTGAAGAAAGAATATTATAAAAATAGAAAGAAAAAACCGAAAACGTTTGGAAGTGGAAAAATATATCTATTGGGCAAGTGAATAACAGCGACCAGAAGAAATATTGACGAAATGTCCTTACATAGACTTTTTTCTTTGTGGGAAATACTGCTGCATTAAATTAGTGGTATCTGGAAAGAATTCAGTCTGCGATTTGGAAAAGCGAAAATTATGGATGAGTTTACTAGAGAAATACAATATGATCGAGAAAAGAAAAAGAGATAAGGGGCGACTATAAAAAATAAAACTTGTGAAAACGTGTGGCGCAGCTTCAATCATAACAGCGATAATGAAGAGAGATTTTGCAAAAACTCGAATGAAAAAGACTGTGAATGGTAAATTAAGTCATCGTTTTCTTCGTTCTCATTTCGATAATATAATTCTGAGATAAGTGTTTTCTATTCTTGAGTGAAAACTAATTTTTAAATAAAATTCACGTAAATTGACAGTGACAATTTATCAAGTTACGTAGCAGGTTTTCAGAAATTTATTTTTCCATAGCTCCTTTTCTCTGTTTTTATTGATGATTGTAGACGCGTCACGGATTAAAATTAAACAAAATTTTTGAAGAAGTAAAACCTAAAAATGTAAAATAACAATAAAAAATTGTTGAAAACAGACGGCTTATATAGAATCTTAGATCAACATACAGGATATTTCACGAGTGACAATGAGTCAGACGGAACTGAAAATGCAACCCACAATACATTTGCAAAGCTAACGTGGATATTTGTTTTTTGATTTAAAAAACGTAAAACATAGTTAACTGTGCAGTTTCGTAAGTTTTGACATAAATATGTATCATATTCGCTGTCAGTTGTGACAAATAAAATTATTGGAAGCAAAGCGATCATGGATTCATAATTTCATTCATTTTAAAACAATACGATATTTAGAATAGCCACGTTAACTTTGTCAATGTATTGTGGGTTGCATTTTCAATTTCGGGCTCATTATAACTCGTGGAATACCCTGTATATTACACAGGTGTGTAATATATACCTTATAGGTATAAGGTATAAGATAAAGTGAAAAAAAGGGAACGTGGAGAAAACTGAAGAAGAATTAAAGATATCAGAGAAATTCATTGTTACTGTAGATGTACTCGTATTTCTCTGCCAAAATTTGTTTTATTTTTTGTAGAAAAAGTTGTAAAATAGACTAATTTTAATACTCAACTACTGAAAATATGGTTACCATGTACAATAAATCGTAGAAGTATTTAAAAAAAAATTGTGATCAATTGTGTGGTGCTTGCATTTGTTTCCATTAATATGTGTCGTAGCTTCCCCAGCTGTCCCCATAGATATCAAACGTCAATTATTGACAGAACAAGCAGTTCCCTTTTGCCCTGGTACCCCTAGGCCCACGTAGCCTTATGGGTGATCCACCTCTGCTTGAGGCACACCTATTAGAGGTACACTATTAGTACCATAGATGTTACTACAATTTTTCCCATAGTGCAGTAGTGGTCCCAGAACTGATCTCTGTGGCAACTGTCCAGCGACAGTGTGAGAGTGGTCTCAAGTTTGACAGATCTGTGGTTGTTTCTGGCAAAATTTCTGCTTCTATTTGTTCTTGGTCGACAGATGTCGCTGGGTTGTCGTTCGGCGGTGGCAAAACGACGGAAAATTTCCCACGACAAGTGCGTGTTGACACACGCTCTCGACGTTTTATTGAGCAATTACACCATAATATAGGATTTAAGCTACATATCTCAGTAGTTAAGGTAAACAGTCGAGTTGGTGCCGTATCTCCCGAGACGGAATTCGGTAGCCCGGCCAGCGATAACACTAATTCCAACCGACTTTACCGTGTTTGCCTTCGCTGGCGCCTTTATTGCCCCTTATAAAACAATAAACACTAAATTACCGAAAGCGCACACAATACGATATATGACACATGTTGATTTTATCGCGCCATTCGCTCGGTTCGGTTGACATCGCTTCAGGCGGGAAATTGCCAGGACACCACTATCCCACCTTTTTCCCTTTTCCTTCGCGGATTCGCCCGACTTTCCTTGAATTTTCCCTCTAATTTCGGATGTACGTTCGTATTCACGGCTGCTCGCATCGGATATAAAGATTTCCGTTTGAGCATCTTTATGAGCGCCGTAACGTGGTCGGATTTAAAAGTTGACCGCGATTTGTTCGGAATTATTCCAATAAGAAAGCGCTCGGGCGTTATGACTCCCCGAACAATGGGAATAAGGATCCAGGAACGTTTACATATTTTCCGAAATTCAATATTTTCATACGATTTGTTCCCGGACACAAAACATGTACGAAGGAAATTAACCGAATTTTAAAGAAATCATCTATCTTGCAGCGAAAGGTGACATCTTTAGGACCGACATTTACAATAGCTACAGTTCTCACACATTTTACTGGAAAAAAATTATTCGCATCGTTTAGTTAACCAATTAATAGTGTACCTACATGAAATAAACAAACGCATTTTTTTAAATAATTTTTTTTCAGATTTGTTCAAATATCTAATTTCTGGAAAATAGATATCGGCAAAATCTTAGTATAAATAATAAAAGTTATGACATAATTAAGTATTTTATATAATGTCTACTGCAGGTTTATAGAATGCAGATAATGCAATCTTACGTCAACAATCTCCTTTCAATAATCTGTCTAATCTAGGCCTTTATGTGGCTAAGTATTAAGTTAACATCGTAAAGATGTACTCAAAAAAATAAATATATTGCTACAATAAATCACATTAACAATAAAATTGTCGTTAATTTAGAAACCTGTAGAAAATCTCATGTCTGGCGTTCTACATCGCCTTCAAAATTATTATTTTATTATGTGCTTCTTTTAGACATTTATGACACCAGTTGGACTCAAATAACAGATACTACTATTAATAATAAATCTCATCATAATCTCATAAAAATTAAAGATATAAAAATAAGTAACTAGATAAAATGTCGATATTGATTAGATGAAGACGGAGATAAAAGATGTAAAGAGATCTAGTTTAGGGAGTTGCAGACAATCCTTTTCTAGAAGGAGAGTTTGGAAGAAGTAAATAATAATTAAACAAGCTAAAGATGCGGAGACACCAAAGGGAAAATTGAAAAAAAAAATCAGACATTTTGTGGAAATTAGTTTTTTGTTTGACTGCACAGGAGAAGAATTATTTTGATGGATTTTAAATTTAAAAGCAAAAAAATATTCATATTAAAGCTAAATAAAAGTACATACTTATTCTCAAAAGCATTGTAAAAATATTATGTACATTAAAAAAAAAATTTCTCTTGTTCTAAAGCAACATTTTTCACAACTGGGACATTAAAAAGTTTGATTATTAAGTTTTGAAGATTTGAAATTTATCATTCTAGAAAACGCTTCCCCCAAAAAACGTTTGTATAAAAAATTTAGGAAAAAATCTTTAAAAAATGTGAAAATAAAACTTTTCTTCAAACGTCAGTAAAATATGACATTATACTGCTGGATTGATAATGCTAAAGTGTCACTTCATTGCCATGGCATCTGACGAGCTGGCAAGCGGCAGATAAAGTTATTATATCCGCTGACAAGCGGCAGATAAAGTAAACTAGCTAAATAATTTGAAATTCCTAATTCAAATTCTAACAAATTCGTTTTTGAATCTGACATTTGACTGACTTGTCTGTCTCACTTCGACCAGCCTCAGCGCATAAAACTTCGTTTTTGCTCTTAATAACATAATATACTAAGTATTACATATAAGGAATATTTTGATTAAGTCATAGTTGAAAAAGTTTGGGCTGTCCAGTATGAAAATGCTACGACACGACCAGTATGACCTAATTTCAATGGAACTTTTATTGTTCAGTTTCAATTTTTTTTTTATTGTTAAACTTGTAAAGTACTTGATCTGATTTGAGTACTAAATGAAATTAATCTTAGTAGGTTCAATAGATGAGTCAAAAAATTTTACCAAATCTTGGTTTTGATGAAAATGTTGGTGTCCTAAAATCAACGCAATTCAGACAAGAAGAAAGAGAAATAAAACAGTGTTGTATCTATCTGTAAGAAATGAATGTCGATTTAAGACAAATTGTTTGTTATATGAGTAATTGTTACCTGCACCACTAATTTTTGGCGCAATTATTCTCAAAGAAGAAAAATCACTACATTTCATTACAGGAAGTTGCAGTAAATGTAATGTTACAGAGCTATTTGTGCAATAGTGTTTTTAAAAACAATTTAGTTTCGTTTCAGTGAAGTTTGTGAAGAAGCAAGACTCATCTGGTGTCTCAAGAACCAATCAAGACATTGAATGGCAAACAAAAATACAACTCTTCTACTTGTAGATCTAGGATAGTCGGGTAGGGATGAGACGCTATTGGAAAAAGAGATAAAATTGAGATGTTGCCTCAAGAAATCCTTGAAGCAATGATTTGAGGGATATAATGTTTAACAACTGACCATAAATCATAGTTTCATTAAGATTTTATGGCCTATAGTATTGTTCTAAACAAATGGCATTTGTGAAAATCGTTTTCAACACAATAGTGCACAATGACGCTTGGTTAAAACCACCAAAGAGATCCTTGTAAGAATCCTCATTGGATGTTTTGGTAAGTTCGTCTCAACCACCAAAACTATTACCTCTAGAAGATATCTGGGGTGTATTGATAAGTAGTTATGCTTAGGGGTGTCACAAAGAAAACTGTAGTTAGAAAAAATCTTCAAATGGAAAATGAATAGGTACATATATTTATTTTAAGCGTGAGAAGATGAAAACTCCACTTCTGAATTCGATGCCGATAAACCGTAAACCTGGGTACTTTATAGCAGGAAGTCCAAAAAGTTGAATTATAATTTACCAGTAGAATAAAACGTTTAAGCAGTTTGTGATGCTCTATAAGCAGCATTACGCCTTCCCGTCATGAAATTTTTTGGACGCACTGGAATATGTCAGCGCTTCGGTCGTTTTATGGCTTAGCGGCATCGGACTCAGAAACAGAGTATACGTAGATAAAGAGATTATTTTTGTTTTGTAAAGAATTGCAATGGCTTGCGCTCGGGCAAAAAAAAATGAGAGACAGGTTCAGACTTTGAAAAAAAAGAAGGAATAATCTTTTTCTCTCCATCTGTGTAAATGAAAACTGAAAACGTCGACTACTTTGCATACAATTAGACGAGAGAGAGAGAGACGACACTAACGTAACGAATGACGATGTTTACCGGTCGGTTCGCAGTGCCTACTTGAGACCGATATTCGTCGTTTGCGGAGATATGACTCATAGCCCATGAGAAAATCCAACACCTATGCCTCCCTCGTTTTTGAGAGTTCCTTTCTACTCCGATGCGTCGGAGCTTTTGAGTACCTGTTAAATTATGAACCACAATTACCACTTCAAATGTGATAGATGTAAAACGAAACTACCAAATTGAATTAATTTTTACATGATGTAATCAAGTAAAAAAAGCCTAATTGAGACCAGTCTTTTTCTTTCAGGACAATGCTCCAGATAACAAGAGCACTTTAGATACTAATTTTCTGGACGATGACTCGATGGTAACAAAGGTAAATGAGTGACTCAAGACAGAAACAAAAGAATTTTTCCCTACTGGCATAAAAAAACTTCAGCATTTTCCCCATAGATGTATTAGTGTCAGAGAAAATTATTTGAATGTTCCTGTTCAAATATGATGTATTGTAATTTTGTGTTTCTTTCCATTTCCCAAGGAAAATACGTGTTTTTTAAACCCACTCGAAAGTAATAGTGCAGTTTTAGAGATGCAAGTGTTGTTCAACCTGAACGACATTTCCTGCTCTCTTGATTGGAAACTGTGATACGAGCGGAGAATGTCATCATGATCCGCTCCTGCATTTTAAATTTTTACCAATCGCAAGAAATGCGGAATAGTCAGTACGCTTGCAGAGATAATTCATTTTCAATTAACCTAATCCTCTTATTTTGCGTCAGTTTGCACAGATCGATGGAATTCTTCAGCACGATTGCTCTTGCGAGTGTAATAATTTTAATGGTAGGGAGTTTTATTAAACCGGCTGTCATTTTGGAGTCGTTTAAATGTGTGCGTCCTGATTTCGGCAATAATCAGATTATAAAATGGAAGAGCGTGTTGGAGAAGTTGAGCGGGAAGTGAACCGGAGGCATGTAAGGATATCCAAAGTTTAAAATGAAACCAAAGTTTGGTGCGGAGATGGAGAAGCGGGCGGGTTGTAGTTCGCAAATTGGGTAACTTTTAAGGGCATTGTGTTATGGTACGTGTACCCTCTAAATAATAAATTTGATTACTCCGCCGCTCTCACCTACCGTGTGTTGGTACCCGGCCGTAAGAATGTGGGTTCGAATCCCCCGGCGGTGTCCGTGGAAGGCTATAATTTATCAGTGGCGATGATTGAAAGGATCAATAGATGGACGAGCTGATAGGTGGGCATAGAACACGCATAGAAATGCAGAGGCCATCCCATCTTGGCCCATAAATACTGACTCCACGTTGAATAAAAGCGACTTCATTGTCTACTATCCATTAAGTGCGGGGAGGGGCCCATAAAACACGAATTAAGTTTTTATCGGGGCGCGAGATGATGTATTTACAGAGCAGGACTTTTATAGCCCTCGCACGGAACCCGCTCATATCACGTACGCATTATTTACCTAATTGCGGCCCTGATGGACAGCGCGAATGAAACCGTTAAATGCACATCCCCGTGATTGCGTTTCTGCAACCGGTCATTTATTTTCACGAGCAGAAACAATCACGTTCACAAACACGGAAAATATGCGACTGGCAACGTGATAAGGCTTCGGTTTTTTTGTTTTGTTTTTTGGAAGAGCTTTTCTGAGATTTCATCAGTTGATGTAAATAAAACGTGAAAAAGTATACGTACGGACACAGATTGATATCTGGATGAAACAAAGTAGAAATGGCTAAATCGAAAGTTAATATCTGAGATGAAAATAGCTTGATGAAGTTACTCTCGGAGATACACGAAAACATTCCTTCATTTTTGATAGGATCGGATAACGGATAACTACTTCTGAAATGTGATACATGTTAACAAGGATAAAACAGTAAATTATAAAAATGTTCTTTATGGTCGAAATAAAGAAGAAATTTATGTCATAACAAAAAATTATTTATCAATGGTCTAATTTGAATTTGATACGGACAATGACCTTTTGTTTGTACCGTTTGTAATTTACAAAAAAAACGTGTCTGACAGTATTGAAAAATTTAGTAGATATGTACTAGCAAAATTAAACTATCTAAATCCCATAATCAACTCGATTATTTTAATGGGTTTCCATTTTTTTAAATCTTAAAAAACCATGATTATAATCATAAAAAAATTAGTTACTGATACTATGCTACTAATGCATATTCAAAAGGTGACTTTATCCCCTGTAAATCGTTTTTCTTTCATTTTTTCCATTATCTCGAATGGCCAATGAGGTGGAAAAATATCTTCAATGGCAAAATTGTTCATTTTGCTCTATAAGAGTGTAGTTTCATAATTAGTGCGATATTCAGTGATTTCATATTTTAAACAAGCATCTCAGTAGCAAGCTTTTTGTGAAAGTATACAGGGTGTAGATGAAATACATGTGTTAATTTTAACCAGTGGAAGAACTCGCCAATTTATGAAACTTTTCTCTATAACATTTTTCAAAATTGGCAAAAGTTTTCCAAGATTTTTTGCCCCCCAATTTTTACTAAATGAGCCGTTGTGTGTGACTAACTAGTCTCTATTTTTTTGTAACCATGAGAATGTAAATTTTCGCCCTTACCCATAGATAAGTATATATTTTGACGGCTAATTTTAAATCCATTGTAACGCTTTTTCGTAAAAAAATCAAACAGAAAAAACATTTCATTTAACAAGTTCTGCTACGTGCTAAAATGAACATACCTACGAATTTTAAATACACCCTGTATATTTTAGATTGGACGACAAAATATAAGAGCATGTACTGAGGTGCGTACAGTAAGGTAAGTTTCCTTGTAGTGTGCACCAGTTTTATGTAAAAGCAACTGTGTTTCTAAAATACACTCAAATAAAGAAAAAGCTTAAATTTTAGATTTTGATTTAAAATTTCAAACTGAAAATGTACGTTATGAGTTGTGTAAACGAGGAAGCGTGAATGAGACTAATTTATTTCTTCTCTTGGAATTATATTCATTTGTAGCTGGTACTAAAATAATTTGGCAAAAATAAATCTTCATTGTCAATATATGCAGATTAAAATTTGCTAAAACAGTAAGTATTTTGTGCAACATGAATGAAAAGATTAGAAAAATAATCAACATAAAAACACAAATTTTAAATTTGACATTTCTAAAGCCAAGGTCGCAAAATCATTATTTTCTATGCATTCTGATACTTCGGCTATTTGTACATATTTGCATAAGGCTACGGCAATTTTTTAACGCATTTTATTTTTTTATGAGTAGAAAAAAAAATTGGGACTACTTCTTATAAAGATATCCTATTATTGTAAAATGTGAATCTTCTTGGGCAGAAAGACAGAAACATTTGTCTCTTTGCCCTGTTTCTTAACTAATAAGATAAGTCTTGAGAAATTTCTAATAGGTACTACATATTTGCTTTCAGACCAGTACCTATAGTTGACGCGCCGATCCAGTGGAGTAGTCACGAGGTGTTCACGTGATAGTTCGTAGTGACGTCATGAAAAGCCTGATTTACACCGCCTCGCCAATTTTGAGTTTTGTGTGTGAAATTTAAATCTTACCACTTTAAGAATGGATGGAAATTTTGGCTGGGTGCATTGAGCTGCACCATACTTCTTAACGCGCACCCTTTAACCAATAGGAAACCAACCCCCGAAAATCACGTGAAGATCATGCCAGTTTATCATTCCATTGAGTCGCCGCCCCGACTACTCGTATAGTCAAAAAAGATTTTTTTGATTAATTTAAAATATCTACATCATTTTCTAGATGGGAAATTGTTTACTGAATTTGAAGAGATAAAGTGAAGATTAGCAACTTGAAGATATCCTAAAAATCTGGAATCTAATGAGATTTAAAAAAACAACAATTGGTTAAATCTTCGTTTTTTTCCTGCTATTGATAATAATAAGGAGGACGTCTTGCGTGCTATACTCTTTATTATTATTTTCTTCTTCCACTGCTAAACTGTTAATGGTTCTTAACTCAAGCAGGAAAGTTCTTCTCTGAAGTGGTGTGATCATTTTGCAGAAAGAAGACTACTTACTAACCAGGACTGTCATTTTTTGTTTATTCGAATAAATCTTTTCAGGTTGTTTTTAATTTTGCAATTACTTAAAGTCGCTTTTAGGCATAATATTGTTTTATCATACACCTCATTTAATAATAGTGATTGAAGTCTCACTATCAAGAAGTGATCATCAATTTTAAACAAGTCGAGGTAATCAAAAGAGATCACTTGGTCGAACTTTCCAAATCCTAGGTATTTCTACTGATAACAATGGATTATGATCTACTTGCTCAAAGTTTGTCTAAAAACTTCTTACCTAACATAGTCTTCCATTTTCCACCTCTTGTACAAACCTAAAGAAAGCACCAAGAACGCGCTGCTTGTCGTGGGTGCAAAAAACTGAACCTAGTTTCTAACTCTAGCAAGAAATTGAAGTCTTCACAGATTATGAGGTTTCTGATAGCTCTCAAGAGATTATCCGAAAGGTGAGACAAAATAAACGGAAACTAATTGGGACTATGAAGATATGAATTGAGCTGTGCTAGTTTTACTTTGCAGGTTAGAAGTGGTTGATGCTTTTCGAGAAACTTCAGAACAATATTCTTGAAAGTACTTCTTTTTAGAAGAATAATCAAAATTGAAAAATCCCTTTTCTCATATTTGCTTTATGACAGTGATTCTCTATCAACTTGCAGTGATAAGAAGAGTTACAATTAATGTCCCCGTTTCTTTTCATCTGGTTGATATCTTCTGCTGCAGAGGTGACCACAAGGTAGGACGAAAAGACGTCCAGTTGATAACAGAATATAAAAATTATTTATGAATCTATGGGTGCATTTATATCCCGGTTGCAAATAAATTTTTCCCGAACATCTTCGCTCACATCAAAGAAGATCATTCCACCTGACAAAGTTGCTTTCGTTTCGGTCACATCAAGAATGCCATAAAACCGATTTCTTTTGTTGAAGATGCCATTTTAGTTGTGTCAGTGGGCAAATTCTCCCTCCTGACTCATCGGCATATCCATATTTCCCAGTGTTTTGTGTTCCATTCGAATTCTTCGTTGGATTCCTGCGAAATGATGACGTCGCCGTTGTTTCGTGCGCCATAAATCCTTCCTCGTCCCCTCTTGGTTTATGCGTGTTGTGATTGAAGTCGAGAACACGTTTGGGGCTGATCTGTGGCGATTTTAATAAAATCGAACATATTTATGGGGCGAGTGGGTTTGGGCAGGTTGCGGATTTGACTTGTAGAATAGCGATTGCCTTTTGGCAGACAAATAACGACGGAATTATTCCATTATTCAAATCGGCGGCGGTCGGGAGTAGGCAGCAGAGGAGAAACAGACAATGCGTTCGCCCGCCCGATTCCGAATTATTCAAACAGCTGTAAAACGAAGAAAGGATTGATATGAGCCGAGCACACTGCGCTAAATGTATTCATTAAACCTATTTACATAGTACATTTGCCGGCAAAGGCATTAGCATTCGCTAAACAAACACCGCCATCAATTAATCTCCGGGACCGTTGCGCCGAGGAACCGGAGACGGACCTGAATTACGGCCCCTCTCATCCATCTCGAACCACTTCTTTCGCATGCAAAAAAGATAAACCGCAAGTGCACCGTCCGACCGGCCGAATCCTGAAAAGCGCATCGTTAAATTTCACCGGCAATTGACAGCAACTTAATTATTGCCGCTGAAAAACACGAGCCCTACATTCCGGACTGGGGACGCACTCTTCTGGAACTCTTCGACGCACAAAAGGGCGCACCAACCGTCGACGGTGCCACAATGGACGCCATATGCTCGTGCTGGCGTAATTACTTCCAAATGTGCTAATTTCACAAAGTCACTGAACCTCGATAATGATTTGCATACCTTGTGAAAGCTACGTCACCGATCATTATCTTTATGTTGAATTTATCAAGGTTTAAGTGTTCTTTCGGAACCATAAAATTATAGATGATGATGATGATGATGATACGACCTAGACGACTGTCAAAATAGGAAATGTTTATTTTGCCAACAGTAAAACTGTTATAAAGTTGGTATTTATATTAAACGACAGTTACACGCCTGCATCTTAATAAATTCTCCACAGTTATTACTTTTTTTTTTGGCTTATTAAAATTTTAGTGTTATTTGAAACGCATTTGACGATATAAAAATTGTATATAACCTACTTATGTATTCACTTATAACGAAATGATGATTACATTTTTAATTAATTTATATTAATATGAGCAAATTTATTGGAAAAGTTAATTAAAATCTTAGGACCTTCTGATTTTATTTCTGTAAATATTGTACTCACGGTTATTCATTAAAATTTCTCCTCAAAGTTGGCGTTGAAGAGAGTCGATTGTGCACGCACAGAGGATTACGGATCACGGATCAGCTGTTTAAATCTAACCTCACTTTTTGCCTTGTTTGTGTTTTTACTCTACTCTCTTCTCTTTGACGAGAAATTTAAACGAACAATTAAAGAAATACAAAGCATTCAACAATTGACCATTTCTGCGTAAGAAACTGTTCTTCGCAATAAACTCAATCTTCTGAAATGATGAAATAATATTGTCAAGCAGCCTCTGAATTTTTCACAACATTATGAATTATGTTTTAGAAGATCAATGACAAGAGTTAGGTTAGGACTATGTTAAGAAGTGACATTTTTGACTAAATTTATTTTATATGTAATGTGAATGCCAGGTTATCAAAAAGGTTTATAATTAGAGCAGGACATGTCTCTGGCCACATGGTTGGTAACATTGAATACAAAACTTCGTAATTGGTCGAAAGGGGCAGCGACGTGTACAGTGTAGAATTTTAGGTTAGATGTGTTTTTTGTATTGAAAGCATTAAATGCACACCAAGACATTATTACCTACGTTGTCGAAAAGCCAATTGCAAATATGTAGTCTTCTTGGGTAATCTGCTGGCTCCAATTTCTGCATTGCTGTGACACGGTATAGGGATAAAGATGTAGATTCTTGTGTAAGATTTTGTGCGTGGTTTAGAATTGCTGACTCAATTGAATAGATGTTTTTGGTGCATTAATTAAATTTAAGTAATTAAAGTAAACGAATCTCAACTAAAAAAAAATACGTTACACTCGCAAAACTCAACTGAGATCTGTCTAAGAAGACATCATCCCTTTTTCTTTCATTAAAAAGTCATAGCCAACTTGATGAACTTTTCATTGGAACACCCGTTATCTGTACCATTTCTCTAAATTTTGGTGACATTACTCCAGAAATTTTGATTTCATTTATTGGAATCCTTGTAAGTTTAGTAGGTGCTACATAATTGTATTTTTTTTAGTACAGTCATTTGAATATTTATTTGGTTTCATTGTTTACATCCTTTTGTGTCACACGACACTTATCGATCCTTCTCAGACAATCTACTTCGACTTGACACAGATTCGGTTTACTTCTTTACGTGTCAGGCATGATATCTTAATTAATCACTTTAATTTATCGATTATTGTTTTTCAATGAAAATTAATTATCTGATGCGCGGCTTAGCTTATGACAAATTTAGAACTTGGACTGTCAATATTCGCAAACCACTACAGCTGAATACGTCCTCCAGAATCTTTCTATTTGGTCAATTTAATTTTATTTTTTACTTACATTTTTTATTTTTTTTTATATAGAAAAAATTCTACAAGCAATTTAAAATTTTTCTGCCTTTTTATAAATCAATTCAGATATATATATATTTTTTTTTAATTGTGGGTATTATGACCTAATTATTGGAATCATTAATTTCTGTTTTTGACTAGTCACGCTAGCGTAAACAAATCAATTGAAGCTGATGGACTACTAAAATTTTTTTCTAAAAATTTTCCTTTGCAATGAATTACACTACAAACGGCGACCTAAGTCAAATAATTTGTTAGGGTAGGTTAAATAATTATTTATTCCTTTACTTGACTTGGAACGTGGCCTCCAGACAGATTAATTACTTTTAATTGTCTGCTTGAATGTGGAAGATTACATTATGCAATTGTTACATCAAAAAAGTTAATATTCAATTTTTATTCTGACAGACTAGTTACCCGGTTTAATTGTGTTATTAATTTATGTAAAATAATTATGTAGATATATTGTTATAAAGGGGGCACGGCATCGAGGCTGGATTTATTTATCATTACGGATTTTTCTATCAATTAATAATAATTTCTATAAAAGCACTATTTATTTTTTGCTATACACTCACTCTTTTATGTTTATTATTATTCTATTAAGATTGGTTTGAAATTAACATTGAATGATTTTTTTTTGTCGTAAATTTAGGGAATCGATTAGTCGTTAGCAGAATCTCGTCCGAATGAAATTTTATCTTGTTTTTGCTTGAGGTCATCCCGTTTGTTCTCGTCAACATATTAGGATTTAGTATAGTCGAGTGCTCCACGCCTTCCAGACTTATTGCCGCATCTGGCTTTTTGTGAATAAAGGCCGTAGTGAAAGTGGCGATGGAGATAGCGAGTTAAAGGACGAGAGAAAATATATTACCCAAATTACCTCTCGGAGCCATTAGTGTTTTATTTTGACATAATTCACGTCATCTTAATTATAAGCCGTGGCGACGGTGTTAACAAGAGTGTCGTTTTAAAGGCGAACACAGGAAGCCTCTTTTACTTTTTCGTCGAATGAAGGATCGCGTCTGTTTCGTTAGTGGTAAAATTAAGTGTCAATTGAATTATCTTCGGTGTCCGTAACGTAAGAGTGGACGTGCAGCTGCGGCTAATCTGTGTTGCGCTTCTGTTGCGTGTAACGTCATAAAACTACTTACACACGGATTTATCTAAATCTCCGACATCATCTACCGTTTAATCCTCATTGTTTGTGCAGTGATGGCATTTAGTGCGCCGTCTTGGTAAAATACGGCCCGGGAACGGACTCAGTAACGAGTCCTGCTGAGTAATCGACGGTGGCCAATCCGGGACGGGGATAAATGTCACGTGAACGACGCCTTAAAATTTTCTATATCGACCGTTATTAAAAAGTTGGAAATTAATTACGGCCGCAATAAAAGCCAGATTTCGGGCCGTCCCCGGTTTAAGTGCTTCCTTCCCTATTCTCCTCTTTATCTCAATACACATCGGAGTTAGTGTTTAATTTTATGGCTTTTAAATTGTCATTCTTAAATTTCTAAACATAAAAATAAACGTAAAACATTTTATGGCAGTTGTTTTAGTACTCCATTCCCAATTTAATATACCTTTTTGTTATAACAATGTGTTTAAAAGATACATTGAAATAAATTAGAGGTGCGCTGCCAGGTAGTGGAGACGTTACTTGATGGAGATCCATTTAATTAAGTAACGGAAACAACAACTATAACCAAGGCGAAACGACGCATCTACTTCTTCTTGTTTATTTAGCTGGTGTTTTACGACCAGATCCCAGAAAACCCACATCGCTTATTTTAATCGCAATATCGCCACACTCAGACTTCGCGTTCTGCATAACACTCCGTTTTATGGACTTCCTTGCGTATTACGCTGCGCGCCATATTTGCGGCCTAATTGCCGCGCTAAAACCGGCTACAAATTCACCCAGTCACGTGCCACACGCCCACACCTAATCGCAAATGCAAGAAATTTTCTCAAAAAAAAAAAAAAACCGTCTACGTTACCCGGTCTACAACTAAAGGTGGACGTCCACTAGCTTGCAGCGTAAGCATCGACGGATCGGACGAAGAAAAAACAAAAAGAATAATGAAAAAGTTTACTGCGAGAGTAATGGCAATAATGAAACAATTCGATAATTCACGTTACTTTTATGTATGTTTGGATAGTCATAATAATTTTTTTAGATAGAAAATTATGAAAGAAATTAAAATTCATCAATAATTAAATTATAAATATTTTACAGCTCAAAATATGTTGCAAGGATTTAATTTGTCCAGGTAATGAATATGTTATAAATATGTGTATGCATCTTAAAAAGCGTGATTTTTCCGATAATCCGATAAATTCCGATACATAAAGTAGAATTTGCCAACGATCAATGCGTACGATGCAATTTACTGAATGCACATGCATTGAAAATTGTGCAAAAATAATTGTTTGTAATTATTACTCATCTGATCGTCCTGTGCGCACGATACGGGCTAGTGAACGCCTTCTTTAATACTAAAGAGGCTGTAATAAACTAATAAATAGCCTGTATGTTTTAAAGAAATAGTACAAAATTTGTAATTAAAAAAAATAATTGGTTTAGTTAGTTTAGTTCCACTGTTGAGGAAGTAAATTTAATTTTTGCTCTAAGTTTTTATTTCATGAAAAAACAATGTATGTAATCCACAGAGTGATCAATTTACACTATGTTTACAGAATGAAATAATTCGTACTTGTATTTTTTGAGAGAATGATAGAAAACCCTTTTTGAAAATTTGTACAACTCAACAAGTTCTTTCTTTTTCATGTTTCTAAATTTTGCTATTTTTTTTTTCTTCATGGTTGCAAATTTTTATGGATGTAAGTTTCATATAACAGGTGTTCAAAAATTTGGGCGTTTGAAGTTGGCTGTGGCTTTAAACATAGGTATTATAGAGAAAAAATGTTTGAGTCTATGAGGGAGAGCGAGAGAGAGAGAGAGAGAGAGAGAGAGAGAGAGAGAGGGAGAGAGAGAGAGAAAGAGAGGGAGAGAGAGAGAAATAAGCGAATAGCTAGTAATACGGAAGATTAAATAAACAAAATAGGACCTATGCTTATATAATACTTTTTTCTTAAAATGACTTCCTGAACACGATGTCAAAGTTTTTTACACCTATTATAAATCACCCTGTATGTGGTATATATACGAGTAGATGAAATGTTAGGAAATGCACAAGCGGGGGCAAGCGGGAGGGAGTGTGGTAGATAGCGACCCTGGGGTTTGCGGACGACTTGGTAATAGTGAGACAGAATATAGCTTAAGGGAGTCCGTTTCGTCTCAGGGACGCGAGGGTCGCGGGTTCGATTCCGATCCAGGGCGGAAAAAAAAGGCTATATTCTATCTGGTGATTCGGAAGTCACGTTAAGCCATTGGTCCCGGTCTATTGAGTTGGTCATCACGCCCCTCATAGATTTGTAAACCAGTCCTAGACTGTGAAACAACATGAGGAGCCTGGGAAAGTATGTGAGGAAGAAAAAGCTGGAAGTGAATGTTGAGAAGACGGAAATGGTGGTGTTCAACAAGAGAAAGAGGAAGAGTGAAGAGAATGAGCGAAAGTGGGAAGGAAGGAAAATAGAACGAGTGAGCGAATTCAAGTACTTGGGCTACACCTTCAACGAAAGAGCTACGGACAAGGCACACATGAGAGAGAGAGATAGTGGAATGTGTGTGGGGAATAGGAGAGAGAAAGTGAGGAGGTGAGTTCAGGAGGAGAATGATGATGTTTGAGGATGTGCGGGGTAGAGATCTGGCCGATCTGGGGGTGGAAGGAACAAGAGGAGGTAGAGAGAGTGCAAGGAAAATATTTGAGATGGGTGCTAGAAGTGGATAGAGAAACACCAGGTTACATAGTGATGGAAGAGTGCAAGAGAAATAGAAAATGGTAGAGTGCAGGATACTGACGGAAAAACAAGGAGAAGGAGGAAAGAGAAAATTGCTACCAGAAGAACGAGTGTGCCAGTGAAGAAGTGGAAAGATTAAGAGCAAAAGGAAGATGAATGAATGTAGAGCTGAGTGAAAAGGACAAAGATACGAACAAGCAAGAAAGAAAGGAGAAAACGAAAGAATCAACGTACAACAGGGAGTATGAGAGGTGTATGACAGAAGAAATTCCGGAGTACCTGGGGAGAGACAGCGCAAGAGAAAGAAAAATGATGGCGAGATTCAGATGTGGGAACAAAGAGACAGAAAATAGGTATTGGATCGAAGAAGAAGAAAGAAGGTGCAGAATAGGCAATGAGGAGAGAGAGAGAGACAATAGAGCACATGTGGAATAGATGTAGCGAAATGAGAGAGAGAGAGAGAGAAAGGAACGGGGAGAAATACTGAATGAAGATGGAAGGGAGATAGGATGGATGAAAGAGATATGGAAGAGGAGGGAAAGGAGAGAGAGAAAGAGAGGTGGGGAATAGGAATTATAAAGGCTTTTTTTGGAATTTATTGGAATTGTTATTTTATTTTTATTTGTTTAGTTTATTATGTGTATAGATGTTTATAATGTATTTCGGAATCCGAAAGCCCGTAGGGCAAATAAAGAATTTGTAACATATTTATCGCTACTTAACCTACATAACCTAAAATTATACTCACGAATATGTACTAACAACACGTCATCTGCATCTTAAACAGACATACATTAAAATGCACAAGGTACTCTAAACGGATTAGTTTCTGAACGCAACTTACTATGCTGCTGTAAACTAAATTAACTGCAAGTAAAGTTTGCCAAGCATCTGCGAGATTGATTCAGTTAGATGGCAACCAGGTCGCTTGATCCAAGCCCTTTTGACTAATTGAAAGAAGGAAAACCGAACGAAATGGCAATGATTGTTTAAGATCTGTAAAGGTATTGCACATTTCCAGATGTTAAAAATATTGACAATGAAATAATTTGATCTGACCAATGCATCCCAATGTAGTTGACGATATTTTTCGAAAAACTGCTACATTGAGAGTGTTCCCGAAGCCTAACTCCACAGGAATTGTATTCATAATAATCCAAGCAACGGAAAAATAGTTAAGAGAGACTATTCAGATTGAACTTTGTTGTGGTAATTACGAACAATATTCTGAAGCAAACTGGAAGTCTGTAAACTTTCTGACATTTTCGTTAGCAATTTCGTGACCGACGATTACGCTTAGATTAGACTTCCACTTTCCCTCTGATAATTTCAATTGCACGTAATTCACGATTTTCACACGTTACGTAATCTGCGAACGTCAGGCGAAAACCATTTTCTTGAAACTGCTCCACTTACAAAGAAACAACAAATTACCGATAGTGCATGTAAATTTTATGGATCTACATTCTGTGGTGGCATTAAAGAAATTTTATTGCCAGTCACTTAATGACTCACGAGTGGAGCAGTCGGCAAGGAATTTGTGTGATTTTTTGCCTCTTTTGGAAACGTCCAAATAATTTGCACATCAAGATAGTCCCGAAACTGTGTCAACCTCCTCCTAACCCCGATCAAAGTTGACAGAAAAACCCGCTCGATATTGGCGGATCCTTCCGTGGAAGCGGTCCGAGATCTTTCGGGTCCGTTTTTGAATGAATTATGAACCGCAGAGATATCCTCCGTCCTCCTCGGCCAGGTACGACATGACGGATGACAGCAGATTGATCGTTGACATTGACAGGACGAGGATCCAAAACAAACGTGCATCTAGAGTGAGGACCGCGGTCGTAGCTCACTACGATCGCTCCTTAATCGAGCTGTCACCGGACGGGTCCAACGTCATACATTTGACACCGTCACAGCTAGATGTACAGACCCGACAATCACTTCGACACGGACACCACTGCGACCCTCATTTATTACACGTGTACAGGTGGGATCGCACGTCATACAGACAACGGCGGTGACCTCGTACAACGCAAGTCACGCCGCCGAGCCCATTGTGACCCTACACCCCGCGCGCCACCCCCGGGACGTTTTTCTTCGCTCAACACCTGATCATAGTGCACCGGGACGAATGCGGGAACCGACACGCAGAAGACGCTGCTTCTGATTCCAACTGTCGTCTCTTCACTAGCGAAATTGTTCTACTGCGTTGTTTCACCAGCAGAAGTGGTGGAAATTTGAATAATATTTATGGCTATAATTTGTTCTATGTAGACAGCATAAGAAGACAAATCTCTTGTTGTTGCAGTAGGGTTTAAAATCAATTTATGTGAGGGATATTGCTTCATAAAATTTGTGTCTGAGTAGCAGCTAAGAAATAAAAGAGCTTTTCAAGATATACATGTTTTATTCAAACCTGTTCCATTGATAGACATTTGATTTGGAGATATTCTTAAAACTTGTCTTTTTAAGCAAAGAGCAATCGATTTTCCCTAAAAAATAAAATTTTTATCAATAGGAATTAATACTTAGTGCCATTATTGATTTACTTGTACATAATTCAATATGCAACTGACAAGGTTTCTACTCTCTTGGTTTCTTTTCTTCCACATAGTCTAGCAAATGTGTTTTGTTGATTTCAAAGGGTGCAGATATGAAAAACATTGTTAACTTTTATGACAGTTAAATTAGCAAGAACATTGGAAGGGGTTGAAAATAAAGGCATTTAGCAGAAATTATTTTCTTAATTTTATTTCTAGACTCTTTCAACGTAAGATAATTTAGGGAGTTTTTGTCCAGCAACTCTACTTCATCTGTACCTACGGCTTTGAATTTTTTCTGAAAATAGGAACTGGTGTAGAAGGAAATAATTTGTTTTATTTTCACAGCTCGCAGGCTTAACCTTAAGAGGCTTAAATCTGCTAATCAGTAAAGTACCAAAAGATTCTGCATTTCTAACTTATGAACAAACAAATTGCTAAGAATGTTCCCAAAGATGGAAACTTATTGACACTATAACTGAATGTTACCAAATTGCATTAGTAAGAAAATTAAAGAACTAAATATGGTTAGTATTAATTTAGAACCTTTTAAGGTAAATTCTTTTATCCACAAATTTGCCATTAACAATTTCAGTTTTAAATTAGTGAAATCTTTTGCATTTCCTTTTTGTGTAACTTATTCATTTTCACTTTAAAATATTAATTATCGAAAATAAAAAAAATCGAGACGGCCATGATTAATACACTTCAGTTGGCAGCACGTAAAAATTTAATTCAAATGTCATCAGATGTCACTAATTACAATAGTAACTGTCATTCGTGACTTTGCAGGCACTTACCAACAACTTCCCTTGATAATTTTGTTTTTCCAAACGTGTTCAAAAACAGACCTGGCACAATTCCCGAATTAATGCAAGTAATTACACTGATAAGATAACTGCAATTTAATTGATGTCCCGACTTTGCGAAGGTCATTTGAAAACATGAAGCGAAGAGAGTAGCATTATGTTTGGAAGCTGAAGGCAGACATTTCAAACATTTAGTCTCGTTCGTAAATATGATTGGAGCTCCTCATGATTGTTTTGCAACCGATAGGTCACACTTTTATGAAAATCAAGATTTCAACGGTCTCAAAATCACTAACCTAACTTTTAAGACACATCTGATAGTTGAAATTTTAACGAATTGCCAACTGAAATTTTTTTTTCAGTCTCACGGTACTTAAGACTCGTCCAAATTGTTTCGTTCTTCCTTATTTCAGTTTTCTAAGTCGTCTTAAAATTATTCAAAATTATTTAATGAATTCAATACTATTGTAAACAATTTTTTTAACATTGACATTTAAAAATTAAAAAAACATTATGGAAAATATGTAGATATATGTGTTATACAGGGTGTTTCTGAAATAAGTACATTAATTTTAACTGGTAATAGAACTCGTCAAAAGGAACAACTTTTCTATCTACCATTTTGCCGAAAAACGATGTTTAATTCCAAAAAAAAATTCTAGAGATTTTTCACTAAAATAACCCTACGCCACTAAATACTGCAATGGCTAATTGAGATCAGCGCTAATATGAAAAAAACGTCCATTTTCATCCAGAAAACGTGTTTTAACGCAGAAATCGAAATTCAAAGAAATCTATCCGTATAGCAAAAAATCCACTTCGTAAGAATCTGGTTGTTTCACGTTTTTAGGTAGCTTAGTTTTGGAGATATGAACGGTTTTAGGAAAATCTTTCCTATTTTTTTAAGCCACTACGCAACGTTTTTCGCCAAAATGGCAGAGAGAAAAGTTGTTCCTTTTGACGAGTTCTATTACCAGTTAAAATTAATGTACTTATTTCAGAAACACCCTGTATATATATATTTGGCGTCGAAGTTGGCGTTGAAGAGTCGATTGTGAACGCACCACCGGACTACAACTCTGATCAGCTGTTGCGTTGTTTGAGCAGTTTTAAAAATCAGTGGTTCTAAGACGACACCAAAAAAACACCCTTTAATGTGCAAAATAATCATTAACCGAACGCCCAAGATCACTACCCATTTATGGTACTTACTGCATTGGTGCCATTTTAATTCTTATTACATTTTTAGACCGGTACTACTCTTTTCCCCCAAAAACTCTATTTTATATAATTTATTTCTAGTCTTTATTTATTTTACTTATCACTTCCATTTACTTTACTTGTCACTTCTTCCAATTTAGCTGCTTACATATCTTTTCCTCTTGCATCTACCACCTTCATCATAACATTTTCTTTCATAAATCGTTGAGATGGTGCTGACATAGTTTACTAGGACTTGGACCATGACCAAAGCTTTACAAATTTTGAGTACTTCCGAAAAATTAACTCTTCAGAAAAATCATGTGAAAAGGAGTATAAGTAATAATAATAACAAACAACAAAACCAAAAAGGTAAATTTACAATTTACCGAAGGAGTTGAAAGAAGTCTAGGAGACTTCCAAGTTTGCAACTATAGAATGTAATTCGAATAATATTATGAATAATGATATTGCTACTCAGATTGCACCAATTAAACCAGTAAATTGGCCGTATTCATTAGTGGAAGGTTTTAAGAGTTCTGCAAGCCCAAGTCTAGAGTGATGGTGTGTTTTGCAGAGACGGTGAGAGGCCTGCATTTACGACTGCATGATATGAATTTAATAGGATTATGAATAAATTTTGTGGTGTCATTTTATGGTAGAGCAATAAAGTGTAACTGTTGATGAAAATTTCCATCTGATAGTTGTTACTAATTTAACAACTTCAGACAAGGTGTGTGCACCCGTTGGTCTGTCGGTCCTCTTGTCTCTTTATCGGGTTGGCCTGTCGGAAAATTCGTGTGAAATTAACGCAAATCCGGCGTCGGCCCGACAGGATGAAGGATTAGATCATTTTTTAAGCAGCTCGTCGTGTCCATGTGATTCGGGTCTGGTTGATGGGCGGCAATTTCAATAATCTGGCAGTTTCACCGCGGGCCGATCGTTCTCCTAACGGTAACGAGTGGCGAAGTGCTCTTCGTCGTGTTTTATGCTGGTTTTAGTGGTGTTTTATGTGCAGGGGGCCGGCATGACGGGTCCAGATCGGATCTTTCCTCGAGCTCTTGTCACAGTGACACTCGTGAAAAATCGAAACTCCTCTCGTTTTTACACGGGACCGAGGAAAGAAGGAGAGATCTTAAGTACTGATAGAAAGGCTAAACGGCAATAAGTCCTTATCCTAAGGAGCTAGTCTCGGATCTCGGGATCCATCTACGGCTCGTTTCTTGCATTGTTATGAGTGCCGGCGGCACGGACGGCCTCGCCGCCACCGAGAAAGACCGCTGATTGTTATTCTATGGTCCGCACTGCATTTACTTTATTGCCCGCTTTACAGCCGTTACGGAAAGATAAAACAACGGAAGAGTCTTAGTCCCGATCGGAATTGCCAGGAATTCTGGATAAAGACGCTACATGCAAATTGCGGGAATCCCACTCTGACGTCAACGACCACTCGTCAGGAAACTTTCACGTTCGCTCCAATCGCTGGACTACTAAACCCGTTTTTAATTTTTTCTGTAACAATCTAAAACATTCAAAAAATCCTAAACCAATTTTCTCCATTTATAAAAATTCCAGTTTTTTCTTCGAATACAATTTTTTATAATTTCTTAAATTTCAGATTCCTGCAGTTTGGGGAATCCCTTACAATCAGCACTCAACACCCACTCCCGATAACCCCGAAGAGAATTCCTGCGGTTGCAGGAATTCTCGATGTGGCAAACCTGAGTCCTTAATCTCGGCAAAAGCGTAAAATTTCATGTCGCACGAGAACAATCGGTTTCTTTTTAATTCGTAGATCACGATCAGTTCGTCATTAAAGGCGAGCGTGGTCAAGTGTTTCCACAAAAGTGAAAAGAGCGTCCGGTGAGGCCGAGAATTCCCTCCACAGCACCGATCTGCGATCTGCATGCTATTTAGATTGCTGTAGCAGAAATCTAACGCCACTTCCTGTCCGTTTAATTTTTTCTTTCCATTTGAATAAATTTACATATCCGCAATTCACGTGTACAAATTAAATTCCAAGTTATATTTTTAGGTCTTGTGCGATGGTTTGATTGAAACGCCTTCATGTTCATGCCTTGCGTGTTTTGGGGAGCAGTATCATCACTAAATGGGATGGCCATTAATACCAGCAACCCACTACCAGTAAATTAGGCAATTTATAGTGAACCGCGGGCGGCGGCGGAAAATTTCACCCCAAACAAATGTCGAAGATGCAACTTCCAAAATTGGGTCCCTGCGCCACGTTTTTCTGACAATTTTGATTTTGTCAAATGTGGGTGGTTGCTTGTTTTTTCTTATCAAATGTTTCTAAATATATACAGGCGTTGTATTTTTATTTTTAAACGCAATAAAATGTACGCGTAAAAAGTCAAGGATTTTCTTTGTAAATGATATATCATTTCTCATTAATGCTAATGGGTGAATTTGTAAACGTGGTGTTTAGAGAAAATTTTATTTTTAGCGAATAGTTATAATTAACTATGAAGGGGTGGTTTATGGGAGTTAGTACGTGTTAAATATGCGTATTGATAAAAAGGTGTAAAAATAAAATACGTGGTAGTTTATTTTAAAAAGTGAATTGTTTAATGCAGTAATTTATTTAGCTGGAATGACATTTAAGAAATTTCTTATCTTATCATAAAGACAAAGTACAGTTCTGGCTACCAGAAAATCACCCTGATTAATCCTGAAAAACATTTTTTGGCCTCCACAACTCTAAATGACATTTTTACGCATTTTGAACAGCTACGGTACCTTGATTTTTACACACTAACCAAACTATCTGTCATTTTACCACACGGAGTTGTTAGCTTCATCATAAATGAAGTCAAGACAAGATATCGATACCATTGATCCGCTGAGATTTCGAAAATGAACATAATTTAATTGTTTATTTCTTCTCTGATGGCGCCGTCTTGTGGTGTAAATCGTAAGCACATCAGTCATCGTTATAATAGATAACTTTCTGCCATTTCATTAATCAAATGCCAGTCTTTGACAGGTTGTGCAAAATTATTGGTTACAACAAATTTCAAGTTTGAGAAAACGAGTCGTCCGCCAAAGAGATTAATACATTACTCATGCGGTAGGCACTTTACATCGCTCGGTTTTTGTTAAAACACTCCCGTTGGGCGGTCGTGTTTCAATCTAAAAACCTCGGGCTGTAAAATGTAGCCTACCGCATTTATAATGTAAATAACTATTTTTGTATTGCGAAGTTCTTGAAATAAAAATAATCTAAAGAGAGTTTAAAAATTAAACATTTTATAACATAAATGACATTTTAATAATCTTATTTAATATAGGTAATACTCGTATATCGGGTGTTCATTTAAACATCCTCTCAAAGTTGACGTTGAAGAGTCGATTGTGAACGCACCACTCGTGTAAAAACGTAACATTTAAGCAGCTGATCCGTGATTCGTAATCTGTAGTGCGTTCACAATCGGCTCTTCAACACCAACTTTGAGGAGAAATTTTTTATCAATAATACGGTTTGATTATTTTTACTCTAAAAGTGTTTATTTAATGCTAGTGCTATTTAATATTAGTACTAAAGTGAAAGAAATTCACAAACATTCTGGGAAGTTACATTTGTGATTCAATACATTTTTTTTTAATTATTTTTCAAGATATGTAGTCCGTTTAAAAAATATCGTTGAGGACAAAAGGGGTAAATTCATACTTGTGTTTTGTAATTTAAAATTAAAATAATACACTTTGTTGCTTTCCACTTTTTTCTTCTTATATTTCTATTATCCTTTTATATCCTTGGTCTTCTTCTTTTCTTTCTTTTCCTTCTCCCAGTTTTTCTTTTTTCAAAGCTCTAAAAACGGTTCTGTAATGTATTGCATTCCCATTTAGGAAAACGCGCAACTACTCAAAACATTGCAAGGAAATTTATATCCAAAGATGACATTTTATTATAAATAATTGGAGATTTGTAGGTATTTTCAAAAAGCTCTTGTTATTTAAACTTTGTTTCAGTTTTGATCTTAATTGTCTTTAATTACATATTCTGTTTTTTTATATATTTTGTCATGTTCTGAATTATTTTTGTAAATAAATTTCTTTGAAAATGAAATTTTGTTGTCATTTATATTTTTGTTTTTTTTTTCTTCTTTCCCTTTCTGGTTAAATTTTTAATTTCTTTTTTGTGTCCTTATTTTTTTACCTTATTCTTAAGTTTATATTGAATTTTTTGCAATTTGGAATAAAACTTTTTTCACATTTAGCTTCCGTCCACGCTTTTTGTGACCTTCGTTTTTTATTATTATTTTTTTTAATTTCTAGCTTCTTCTAGACTTTCTTTTCTTATGTACCACCTTTTAACAACATTTGCCATGGTAGATTTTTATACCTCATCTATTTTTAATAATTATGTAGCTGTGAAATTTATCTTTATTTCTTAAGTATATGACATTAATATTTTGGATTTTTTAGTTTTCCGATCTTCATCTAAATCTCATAGATTTTCTTAAATTCCCATCTAAAATTATGAAATTTTGTGTATTTTGACAAAAGCACAATTTTCTGCTTAAGACAATTAATAAAAAATCCAAGAAAATTAAAAAAAAATCTTGTATGAAACATATTGTTTGAAACCAACAAATTCTTTCGCTTTTCAATCTATTTCTATTTTATTTTTTAAAGAAAATAAATAACCAGCAGAAAATTTTAGTAAGTACTTTAACATCTTAAAAGATATATCGTGTTTTGTATGTAAGCTTTGACATGTTGAAAACGTTTGGCAACATACTGCAAAACGCTATTTCATTGATTCACTCTGTATAAAATGAACATTGCAAAGCTTGCAAAGTTCTAGGTTAATTCATTTCTTGTGTTAATATCGTTAAAATCACTCGCAAGCCCGAGCCCATCAAGGTAGCAATTTCGATATCACATATATCTCTTCTCGGGGTGTGATGGGTGCTTTTCTGGCAGCTTTTCGGCGGTTCCTTGACGCATCCATCAATTATTCGGTTAGGCTTGGCCTGTTTTAGGCGTATAATTTGCGGGTATATATTTTAGAAGTCCACTTCTTAAACGTGCGTTTTGTTTCGTGAAATCCGTAACTGTCACTAATATCAATAATTTCCGAACGGTTAAGTACAGGGTAGGTGATGAGGGCCTCCAAACGTCAGAAAAACGTATCCCTGGCCTCTCTTCACCTTGATGACGTATCACCATCACGCTTAGTGCCTCGAGTACGCGAAGTTAATTTAATGTACCTGCATGCCATATTGCGACAATAAAGGATGGACCACCTGCGTCCCCTCTTGTCTTCTTGTTCTAATAAAGCCCGTCCGTTGTAAATTGGAGGTCAGTTTGACAGCCGCCGGGGCTTCCACCACGAGCGCTCTCGCATGATGGATACTGTCAATACTGGGGCTACCGGAGCGAGATAAGATGCCATACACTGTATATGTAAATCGGTCTTTGAGTAATCGGTATAAATATTAATGAAGACGGAGTCGGTAATGGAGTGCACTAATGCGAACCGATCCACAGATATCTACAAAGGAAAGGTTACAGTGTTACAGTCTCTGGTGAAGAATGCCGTTTTAAATGATTCCGCGTCACGCCGGTGTAATTTCTGAATATCGTGTCTCAGGCTCTGTGCCGTTACTGGGCCTTAATTTCATTCAAATTAGAGAATGTCAACTGATACGGTACACAATGTGCCTTATTAGAGGATTGCATGCGCTCGTCCTTAGTCCGTCGCGGGAAATGCGCTGGAACTCCTGGAACACGTCCGAGATCCAAATCGCTACAAGATTACGAATTATTAGATGGAGGCGATAAACGCAACGCTGAAGTGGGAACTAGTCTCAGGAAATAATGAATGATGTGTCCTTTTCGAGGACCCGTAATTAGCACCGCTCGAACCAGCAAGGAACGTTTCCAAATAACGCGACGTAATTTAGGTGTTGTGTTTTTGTGTTTCGCTGAAAGATGGTGGTTTGGGAGTGAAGGATAGGTGCAGGAAGTTAGATTTATGGCACAGGAGCGGAAACGCGAAATTAGCGGGTTAATTTAAACATAACAATTAGACATAAGCTAATTTTTACCTTCATTTAGATAATTATCTCAAGTTAATTATTGTGTAATGCGCACAACAAACTATTGTTTTGTTACGAAGCAGCATCTAAATTTTACCAGGTACCAGACAAAGAAAAAAACTCTTCTGAAATGTACGAGAATAGTTTAGGAAAATGATGACTGGCCCAGAAACTGAAAGGCGGTAATTACGTATTTCTGCAGAAAGAAGTGAAGGATCTATTAGGCGAATTTGCACCTGCTCAGATTGATCTGGTTTGCGATATGGTTCCTTTGATGGACGGATCCTAATGAAGTTTACGTCAGGCCTTTTATGGCAGATTGAAGGGAACCAAAAATGGTAACACCAGATGAGAAACGCAACAACTTATTTTTAGGGAAATTTAGCCAATCAAGATCCAGATGAGATGCTTGAAAATTGTGTTACGATCAAGAACCAAAATTTGAAGACACTAAAATTCATTACCTCGTGAAGAGTTTCGTGCAATAATTTGAACAGGAAAAGTTGTGGCAACAGAGATATCAAAACTGGTACCAGATGGCACTAAAATGGATTAACAAAGACCTGGATGTATTTGGTCGAAATTTTGTTGTAGTGGATATTTTCGAAGGCTGAGATACAAGACAAAGAACAGGAAATTCAACAGCAAAAGGAATATTTCGTCACCACTTGAGAATTGTGTAAGTTTCCAGTCACTTAACATCTCAATTGCCTCTTTAAGAAGACAAGCACATGTGACACCAAATGCTAAATTCAGTTCTATAAATAACAGCAAGAAGACTCATCAGTCAAAAGAACACGAAAATGTTGTAAACAGACTAAGATTTTGACACACTGCAACTCCTTCCACCATCTGGTGAAGAAAACAAACCGCCCCTTTAGTGGCAGATTTATTTTCCCACAATGCAATGGTTGAAACAAAGGGGTACCAAAGGAACAACATTCAAAGAAATCGCACCAACTCAGGAAATAAATTAAATGAATCGATGAAGGGGGTAGAAAAAAAAGAGTAGTATTTTTTAAATTTAATGCCAGACAAAGGGAACACTAAAATGTCAGGTGAAAAAGTAATAAAAATGACTTATAGAATAGACAGTTTTATTGTTTTTTCATCCATTAGAGTTAGACAGAGATTTCAAAGATAAGTTGGTTATTCGTTATACAACAGGTATAAAAGAGTTATTACTATTAAATGCGACATCTGCAAGAGATAGGAAAAAGACAAGAAGAGGGCTTTTGGTGGAACTCTGAGGTATTCCATAACGTCTGCGAGGACTCTGTCGTTGTTTTAATTGATTAATGTTCCAAGTTAATTAATTTGCGTCATTTGCGTCTTTTTCAGAAAACGTGGATGACAGTAATAGCGTTAATGCCCTGCAATTACATAAAAACATGTGAAGGTAAGTGGTAGCTGGGGGTAATTAAAAGGATGGCGACAGGTTCTCGGACACTAGGAAGTAAGCACTGGGTAATCATCGAAAGCAGGTGGTGGTAAGTGGCAGGCCTGGAGCGTCCAAGAACCGTCAAAGCCGCAATTTATTTCTCCGGCAGTGACAATCGTCCGCCGCAAACGGTGGCGACCCGGGGGCGGAGTATGACAGATATCGTGTCGGCCACTTTCGAGGGGCAAAAAGGTGGCGAGTGCGATATCGGTGCCAGGTCGTTCTCGTCGACTAATTCGCGTTATCTCCCGTCGTCAGTCACGCTTCCTAGTCCGCAAAACAAATCCCCCAATAAGTTAATTAAACATTATTGCACGAACGCGTGGATAAAGATGTCGCACCCATCGGTCAAAAATCGCACGGCCACCCATTTTTCACGATTTCCTCGGTCTCGGTCGTGAAGGGAAGCTAGTCGACGGGGGCTCTCAGCATGGCCCTTGCCCTGCCGCGGGGGTCCTGACAGCTCGTAATTAATGTGCAGGTTGCATGTGTTATGGACGAGACCCGCCCTGAAACTTTCCCCCCGAATGACGTCCCGCCGCCCCGCTCGATGAATATTTATATCGACTTGCTGGACACACGCCTCTGCGGTAATCCGGACCATCATACAAGCGTAAATCAACCCAACGAATCAAGGCAAGAATTGGGCTTTTTCGACCACCACGCACCCCGAAAATTAGAACGAATTTCAGGGCAGCCCGCAGAAATTTAGAGCGTTTTCGGGGGTTGCAAGAAACTGAGGTAAACTTGAACTGTTCCAACTAAAGAATTCAATCCGTTAACAAACCCCTTCACATATCTCGTGTGTCCAAATAAGTTTCTGGTCAAGAGCCCTTTAACACATTTTTTTTGTCACGTATTCAGGCGTCCAGTTTAACGTCAAATATTAAGCTTGTGTCACTGTTTTTCATCCTGTGACATATTTTTCATATATGTAAACAGTTTTTCTTTTTCAAAACTCAAATGGTTTACTCAACTGAGCAAAAAAATTTTATGACGAAATTTATTTTCGCAACGGTCAACGATGTGGTTCTATTCACTGGAATATTGTTTGCAAGAATTTCAGCGTCAGTCTCCACAAGTTATCGTTGATTATAAATAATTTCAGGAATGTTTTAGATCGTACCGTGACATTATTTCGACTGGAAGAAGAAAAATGTAACAGAAGACCGACAAAACGTACTCCAGAAGTTGTGGATGCAGTTGAAGAAATAATAGAAAGTGGAATAAAAACTTCCGTTACTTAGCTCAACATGTGAATGTTTCTATAGAAATGTGTCGCAGGATGTTTAAAAAGGATTGACATTTAGGTCCTTACCGCATGACTCCTGTTCCGGAACTGTTAACTGGTGATCCGGCACAAGGGTTTAAGTTTTGTGAATGTACTCCAAAATGTTGTAAATGGAATAAAAAAGAGAATTAGAATATCTCATGAAGAAGATAGTGAACACTTTCAAGGCCTTTCGGGTGTTTAAAGACCAACTTATAACGTATAGAATATAGATCCTTTCTTCTTTAATTTCAAAGTCCTGTCATCATTATCATTTATAATTTTATCCTAGAGAATCCCAAAGTTATAAAGTTATGATTTTCTGGCGAGACAACAAGAACATATTCCACCCTCTTTTGCAACAACTGTAAACTTCTTTTAACATTTTTTAGCCACTAGTTAGTTAAATAAAGCTTTCCCAAGAAATTCCTTTCGAATTTGATTAATTTTCTTTCTTCTCTTCCTTGGTGTCTTTATTTCTATTATCCATTGTTAACAGAATTCGCACTACATGATAAAAAAAAAACAGTCAAAACCCTTTCTGTAAAATTTTCCTTCAGATCTCTCAACATGTCTGAATTCAGCACTTCTTCCTAAATGTTGTCTTGAAGCTTTTGAATGATTTGGAGACTCTTAACTTCCACTCGATTCTTCAGGTAATCCTGAAGAAAAAGTGCTCTCATATTGGGCATTTGAAATATGAGTTTCATGGAATTATTAGTGCTTGGAACACCGGGCTTTTCAGTAAAGGCAGCAACCTCATCTTGCTCCTATCATGCCTCAGGAATGTCTTCCATTACAAAATGCACAAGAATTTTCAGAATTTCTCTTACTATTAGGGAGAAAGTTTGGAGTCTAGCTAGTAATAGTGGCAAAGAGTGAGAGAGAAATGAAAGAAATGGTGATGAGCCTGGGAAAGTATGCGAGAAAGAAAGAGCTTGAAGTGAATGTTGAGAATATGAAAATTATGGTGTTCAACAAGAGAAAGAGGAAGAGTGAAGAAAATGAGTGGAAGTGGGAAGGAAGGAAAATGGAACGTGTGAGTTCAAATACTTGGGCTACACATTCAATGAAAGAGAACACATGAGAGAGATAGTGAGGAAAGCAAACAAGGTAATGGAATGTGTGTGGGGAATAGGAGAGAGAAAGTGAGGAGGTGATTTCAGGAAGAGAATAATGATGTTTGAGAGCATGGTAGAGAGCGATTGATAAGATCTGGGAATGGAAGGAATAAGAGAAGGTAGAGAAAGTCCAAGAAAAATATTTAAGAGAGGTGTTAGTTGTAGATAGAGAAACGCCAGGTTACATAGTGAGGGAAGAGTGCAAGAGGAATAGGCTGAGAGTGAAAGCAGGAAAGAGAGCGGCGAACTTTGACGACAAAATGGATTGAAGGGAAGAGTGACGAATACCAACGGAATGGTGGAGAGGAAAGAAAAAGAACACGGAGAAGGACAGAGGGAAAATAAATAGAAAAATAGAGAAATGCTACCACAGGAACGTGTATGCCAGTGAAGAAGAGGAAAGATTGAGAGCTAAAGGAAGATGAATGAATGCAGAGCTGAGTGAAAGGGACAAGACACAGATCGAAGAATCCAGATACAACAGGGAGTATGAGAGGTGTATGACAGAGGAAATTTAGGGGTACCTGACGAGAGAGAGTGCAAAAGAAAGAAAAATGATGGTGAGAACAAGGAGAGAGAAAGCAGGTATGGATGGAAGGAAAGGAAAGCAGGTGTAGAATGTGCTAGGAGAAGAGAGAGACAATCGAGTACATGTAGAATGGATGTAGCGAAATGAGAGAGAGGGAGAGAAAGGAACGGAGAGAAATACTGAATGAAGACGGAAGGGAGATAGGATGGAGGAGAGAGATATGGAAAAGGAGGGACAGAATGGAAATAGAAAGGGGTTGGGGATACAAAGAAAAATGTATTTTTTTTAGAACTGTTATTTCTTTAGATAAAATTAAATGCAGGAATCGGAAAACCCGTAGGGCAAATGAAGCATTATCATCATAGAAACAATGGTCCAAATTAGAAAAAATGTTTTAAAAGAAAATTTGAAAAACTGGTTTCAAACTTTAAATATCGACCAATGATCATTATCCGTTTAGGGGGCAGGTGCAAATAAATCATTAATTAATTTTCCATAAGACATTTGCAAAATTGTATCAATGATTAAGTGTTAAAGTAATTGGTTCTTCGTACACGAAATACAATTAACAGATAATATAATTGAACATGAATATTAATACGTTCTTAATGATCCATAATTATAAATAAAAAAGATTATGTCGAATTATAATTCTGAATTGTGATAATTAAAAAATTAAAATAGTAATTTATCACCTTTAAAATACCCCACTTATGCTAAGTTGTGGGTTTTATGCTAACCCGTGTTAAGTGTAAAGCTCGCTTTAGACGTAATTTTACACATGACAAATTTAAAAATTGTTTCATCTGTTTGTACCTTCCAAGAATCTCGTTTCCAAAAGGTATAATTTAAAAATCATAAAAATTAAGAGCGCTTCTCAAAATTCCCTTCAACGTCCAAATGTGGCACCAGGTATTTTATATTTCTCCGGGCGAGATTTCTCGAATTCCGCCCTACCTTCCGCCACTCTTGATGGACAGTGACACGAAGGCAACCTCTTGCCCTTCACACGTTTCCCGCTTCACGTTTTATCGTTCTTTCTGTTTACAGAGCGATTATGCGAGCGGGTCTAGATTTTGGCAAGGTGCAATACGTTTTAGGGCGTCGTTCGAGTGTATTAGGGCTGGTTTTATACCTCCTCAAGTTGTATTACAAAGTATAAACGTCGGTGTTGTCAATTTTTATGGGCGTGGGGCGCCCGTGCCGAATAAACACTAATCTTATCTGGGCGAAATTGAGTCTGGACGAGTCCGTATTATTAAGATTTGACGTTGGCGATGGTTAATGGTTCGATATTGGGGGCAAGTATAATCACCCAATAAAATTTTAATTAAGTATAAAACCAATTTAAAAAGCATGTGAATGTTATATGTGCGATAGGGCGAATGGTGGAGTCGTTATTTTTCATGAGGTAATAAAACGTCTTACCGTGCCTATTTGAATAAAAGTCTTATCTCATCTTTTTATTGCTACAGAGGAAGCGTTTAATTATGTAAAAAATTCGTAATGGCAAGGTGACCGTTCTCACCACGGCTTGCACCGCGAAACCATCTTCGCGATTCCATTCATTGCTTAAACCACAAATTTCAATTTTAACTTGTTCACACGCGACAGTCCAAAATTTTACCGAAAATACAATTTTTATGGCAGTGGACTTCGCCAAGCAGAACGACTGACCTGAAGACAAATAGTCATCTTCTTCCGAGACACTAGGACCAATTAAAATTTAAGACAAGAATAAAAAGAAACAATTTTTCTATTTTCAACAGAGCTTTGGAGAAGTGGAAGAGACAAAGCACAATTAAATCATATGGTGGGTAAAAAAGAGAAAAAAATCGTTGATTTTTTGTAATCTAGTTGAGTACAAGATAAGAAGAATGATGCTTCAGAGGATAATGATATTCAGTCCCTGTTGTGCAGGTTGCATACGATAATAGGATATCAGAGATTGGTCGGGGTTTTAGTGCAACTTAACATTTTATTAGCCTTGACTTTAATGTGACATGTGATGTAAAAGTGAGCTTAGTGTCTATCTAAGTGCTCGAATCACACGTAGTATTTCTAGTTTTAATGTACATTTCCGTATGGTGCTGATTAGAGCAGACATTTTCAATTAGATTTAATATAAAGGTAAAAATTAATGAACGCTAATGAAGACAAGATGAGATCTGTATTAATCTAAATAAAATATAACTTGGAATATTAAATAAGAGAAAGAAGATTTCTTAATCATAAATCTATAATCAATTTGTCTTCGTGAATAGGTATTTGTATTTCACGGCCGCGAAATCATTCTTTACGTAGCCAGAGAAAAATTGTCGCCGAGGCCCCTTTTTTTGTGCAACCGAAAATTTGTAATTAATTATTATAAAAAGCAAAATTTCAGTTCGTTTTGTAAAAATGTTGGAAGATTTTAAAATGACCGTTTACTTTAATAACGGCCGTCGTTAAAAGCAACGGCCGCGAAATTTGATTTCGCGGCCTGTTTTAGGTACGTGAAGTGCTCGTTTCGCGTACGGTTGCACAAAAAATAGTTTATTATAGTAATACTGTCACCAATGTAGTAAGTCCTTAGACATTTTTTTTTCAGCTGTAATTTTGGAATGTTCTTCTGAAGCATTCAAAGACTTTTTAGATAGTGTCTTTGAGACATACTAGAATATATTTCTTCGTAAAGAAAAATCTGGCTCTTCAAAGTGTTGCAAATTGTTCCACGCTGGACATAGTCAGGTATTTGAAAATTTCCAGAAAACTGTCATGATCTGTTGAGAGGTGTATTTTATTCGTTATCTATTTGGATCTTTTACCTTTTATTTAGTTGGAGTTGGATCATGTTCGTGGCGATTGTGGTCTCGTTTCCCATGTCGGGACTGTACCCGTCCAGTGATTTAGTTCTTTGCGAAAAAGGCCACGGTTCTGGTCGGCGTGATTGGTCGTTTTCCACCATCAATACCATGCCGAGCGGTCGAAAAGGCCTCTAGTGTTCGATAATTGCGTCGGCCTGTTGATTTTTATCCCGGCGTTTGATTTATCAGCGTGGATCGCGAAGCTCGTTTTCGAAGTCGATGGTACCTGTAGATATGGGCATCGCCATTAACGAGACACAATGGTCCCATCTCATCACCGCGTCCGTATGCGAATGGCCCACAGCGTTTCACATAAATCCTGGTCCCAGGTATATAGAGTGGCAGTCGTGCGCTCTACAATTTGTTTCCAGTCACCGTGATTTTCACATATTATTTTTACATCAATCACGGTTTCAGCACTCAATTAGCCCTGATTCGGACTATCAATCTCCGCCTGGTTGGTTACTGCTTGAGTGACTGTTCTTGCTGCTGTCATGCCGCCGACCGCGCGGGCCTAGCGCCGCGCCTGTCTGTCATTCTGCCACGTCCAAATAATCAAGACGGACATGTAGACCTACTCCTGATCGAATCCCTTGGAAATAGCCGCCTTCCGGAACCTATTATGACAACAGCCGACCTCATAAGTGTCAGCGAAAAAATATGGTTCGCCGCAAAAATTACAACGTGCTCGGGTTTCGTTCCTTCTTTGTCGAAGTAAATCTGACTCATTTCTGACTCGTGAATTGTACAAACCAATGATTTTACCCTTTGAGCTAATACCAGCGTTAACATATTTTTTCTTTCTTCAAATTACTCACTTAGTGAGGAATACAAAAACTGAAAACAGTTTTTTGTTATACTCATGTCATAATAAATACAGACATCAGACTGATTATATCTGAAGATTACTGAAGGATTTTTGCCAACACTACAAAAATATTACCCAATAAAAAATGTCATAATCACGATATGCATAAGAGCTTAAAACCTGTTCAAACAAATTAAAAAACATGAAGGGTTAAAACTTGCATAAATAAGCAAATTCCCTTTTCTTGGTACGGATTAATAAGCAGGAGCTAAAAGATCACACTACAGACTTGTTGCATGAAAAATTTCATTGAAGTCGGAAGAAATAATCTATTGATAGAATCAAATGAGATGGCAAGAAAAGCAAAAAAAAAACGTCATGACGCAATGAATGGGGAAATAGATGCGTTAAAAGGGATTTTTCTTTCCTGATGAAATATTAACCACTCAGTCTGCAGAGTAAAAACACTACAACGCAAAAAGTAAGGTTAGATTTAAACAGCTGACCCGTGATCCATAATCCGTGGTGCGTTCACAATCGACTCTTCAATGCCAACTTTGAGGAGAAATTTAAACCCGATACCTGCATCTACATTCTGTTCGTATTTCAACAATTTTTGTTGGAAACGTTTCCTTTCTTTTCACTGACATTCTTTATACAGGGTGATTTTGAAATAAGTTTGAAAAAAAAAAAGTGGAGTATCCTTGACACAAAAGAATTCTGCGTAAATGACTTTTGGAGGTGAAATCAAAAGGATGGAAATTACCCTATATCCTTGTATTTTCAACGCCTATGAATAAGGAAAATTTGGCCGAATTTGTTCATTTCATTAGTAACCATGGTTCCAGCAACTCCACAATAAAGTCGTAAGTGCAAGCACACTGCTTTATAAATGTTTCTATGGAAATGATCGAGAGGAGTAAGGTTACGTTTGTGACTGACGGGCCCCTTTGAGTATTATTGTTGCTAAACTACCAAGATAATCAGGTAATCACCTTTAACTCAGCAGCCTACTAGGAATTTTCAATCATTTGTATCTCGAAAACGAAAAAATGTTTTTTGTCTATGACTTCTTCTGATCAACACCAATTACCGGTTTTTTTTCCAAACTTATTTTAGAATCACCCTATATTTGTTTAACTTTAACAAATACAAATCCCTTCACTTTCTAGAAAATACGCTAAGAAAAAAATATGAAGAGCAATTTTGATAATGATAGAATAAAACAGTTTAAAATAAAAGAGGAGTCAAATGAATTAGGTACACTTGAAATAGTTTTGATACAGAAATACAGAATCAGTCGAGAACTTCACATTTTGATAGATATGGTACATTTGACTTTTTATGCGAATTTCCTAAACAAATTTTAATAAAAGCTTGTGCTAAAATAACAAATAAAAATTATTACAATGTGGTAAAACAGAACTATGTATAGAATCAAGGTAAGAGTATTTTTGAAAACAGATAGCCTTGTATAGTTTTATTAACCTTTCTTCTAAAAATAAATGTGACTAAAATTGGTCTACAATTGTTTATATTTGATTTATGATTATTATAATCATACTTGAGTATTGAGTAGTAGCTTTGCAATTGTAAAAGTGTAAATAATTTAATTTATTACGCAGATTAATGATTGCATTTTAGGATTAACGATTTACATTAACGTTATTAATGTTATTATAAAGGTTCAATCAAAATTAAATGTTTTATTGAGAGCATTAACAGTTATTTGCACTATAATAGTAGTTTATTTGACGAGTTTGTGTGTAAATTGGGCCTTTTTTGGCACGTGTGGGCCATTTTAAAACGCGAATGAAACGAGCGTTTTAAAGGCCCACGAGTGCCAAAAAAGGCCCAATTTACACAAAAACGAGTTGAATACAACGTTTTTTTGTTCGACGAGCCCCTTAAACGCTCCAAATCGCTTAAAACCTTTAAAATTAGCTTGACGTTTCGTTTTGACAAGTTGTGACATTTATCAAAATCCGTTCACATAGGAGAAAATTCTCAAATTCTGACAGTGTCGAACAAAAAATTTTATTTTTTTTATTTTCATTATTATGTAGTAATTTTAATCCCTGATAATTTTTATGCATAGGTATACCTAAAACTTTTAGGTTTTATCTCTCTTAGTTATGGTCAATTTTTGAGAAATTTAACAAATAGATAATTTAAAGAGTGGAGTCTTAAAAACGCTATTTTACTCCGTTTATTAGTGACGTGTAGAACAACAATAAACAATAACTTCCTCAAAAATTCCTAAAAGCAGTCAAGTACTACAAGAAAAAGAAGAAAAAACCGTGTTAATTTTCCAAAGGGTATTAAAATGCGCACATCCGTGAAACAAATGAGCATCATTGTGAAATTTTGGACATTCCTGCAATTCCTCTTCAAATATACCACCATTTGCCTCAATGTATTTTTCCAAACGAAACCTAAAATTATTGCTAACGTTTCGCAGCATACAGGGTGATTCATATACTCGTAGTATCATACAAACTTTAACCGGTGGTAGATTCCAACCCCTAGACATTCCCTTTATAATACCAATATTTTCTCTATAGCAACAATTGTTTGCTTCTATTATGACATTCATGACTAAAGTGGAGTCAATTAGTGAAGAATGGCATTTACTAATAGTGAAAAAACCGATATGGTAATTTTTGCCAATTTTTGATGTGTCTCAATATTTTATTGTCAAGAGCCTTTTAAGACCGGAATCTGCCACTGGTTAAAATATTTATGCAACTATATGAATCACCCTGTATACCTGGTGATTCAGTTTGGTATTCGCGGCCCTACATCTTTTTTGTTTTAAGAAAAAAGTATAGCAAACCGTATATATTTGTAAATCGCTTTACAAGAGTAGACTAAGAAATGTATAATGTACTATTTAAAAAAAAAAGTTGATTATCTTAACTTTGACAGATGTCATCGTAGAGAAGATTTGACAACGTCACCTATTGTAGTTTTATAAGCGATTTACAAATACAGGGTGTTTGAAAATTGCTAGTACAAAAAAAAACTGTCGCATCTAGAAGCCCTAAGAAATCCAAAAAACCAATTTTTAATTTTTTTAAACAAAAGCGATAAAGTAACCCTATCCCAGCATATTTTACGCCTCAGGCTTGGTAACCAAGCGTGATAATGAAGGACTATACAACAATATGAAAAATAAATATTTTTTTGCAATATTTTGGCAACTAACAATGGTACTTACAATTTTAACCCAATTTTTAGTAATTTTTATCTCGAAAACTAGAGGACTTTTATTAAAAAAAATTTTTGCCGATGACTTTAGCTCACCATCACCAATTACCAGTATTTTTTTGTACTAGCAATTTTCAAACACCCTGTATATATGGTTTGCTATACTTATTTTTTAAATAAAAAAGATATAGGGGCGCGAATACCAATCTGAATCACCCGGTATACAGGGTATTTCACGAGTGATAATGAGCACTACATTTCCGAAAAAAGCTGGCTATTGAAATTAAAATATCCAGCTTTTTTCGAAAATGAGTTGCATTTTCAATTCCGTCGGGCTCATTATCACTTGTGAAATACCCTGTATTTGCATTTATGGACGTAAAGGCTTGTCGATTTTAAAAACTGAAATTAATCGGGCATTTTATTACCAGTAATATTTTCTTCGTTCACTAGAATACCCATTTTCCAAATTTCACAAAAATCAGTCCATGAATAATAGAGATGTAAGACCTGAAAATCTAAAGTGTTTGAACTGATTTAAAGAACTAGTTTTAAAAAAAAGTTAAAACAATTAATATGTACATATTAACGTTTCACAATTTTTAATTAACTATAAATAGTATAAAGGATCTTTGGTATCCTTTACAACATTCAGTATTCTAACTTTTCAAATCCAAAAAAATTATAATAAAAATTTTAGGTGAAAATTGTTATTTGTACTAAAATCTAAGATTTGTCGTAAAGGTATTTATGACCATTGCAACAAAATATGTATGTATAAAAAAAATGTCTTGCTTTATTAAAAAAAGTCCTTATTGTGAATTTAATTTGGGACAAATTAGTCCTGTTCCAATCATATTTTTCTTCTAACCAATCCGAAAAACTAACTCCATTGTTAACTTTTTGCCACTTATAAAGGGTGTTTTTTTAAAATTTGGCGTCAAAATTGGCGTTAGAGAGTCGATTGTGAACGCACCACCCGTGTAAAACTGTAAGATTTAAACAGCTGATCCATGACCTGTTATCCGTATAGTGCATTCACAATCGACTCTTCAACGCCAACTTCGACGCCAAATTTAAAAAAAACACCCGTTATATATTCTGCAGCACTTAAAATTATGTTGGTATATTAACAAATAACGTATCTTTTGATTATTATTTACGATAATGTCAATGTTGATACATTTTTATCTTTGTCTGCTGCCCAACTGTATTTATGTATTCACGTAAATATTCTATTCCATAAAAAAATACAATAAAAGTAGAAACTAAAAAACATGTTTGTTAATACAGAGAATTTCAAATGAAGAAGAAGTAGTCCAGAATTGACATTTAATACAAAGTTATTTAAATATCATAGCATGTCATATCTTTGCCTAAACATTAATCCACTAGTGAAGGTATCTTTTACACCAATATCGTTATCTATTTAGTTTTAATTAATTTAAGACCAGATCAAGACATTTAAAACACACTGTTGAAGTGTATATTTGGAAATGGTACTACCACGGGATTGTTGTTTTTTTTGTGTATAGAAAAACCATTTAAAAAACTGTTACGAGACTAAATAAACCATTGCGAACTGTTGAGTTAGGTGTTAATTAGCAACGTGCTGAAGGTTTATTCTTATTCCTGGCATCCTTCATCGTCGCAGTTTCGGTGGCCTCAAAGATGCGTTTCAACCTTCAATCGTTGCGAAGGTCGATGAGTCGAACAGAGATTTTTTGTGCAAAAAGGGGAAGCCCGTGACAGAAATTAAAGATCGTTTTTTAGGGCGGCGAGTTGCAAATCCGACTCGTTTATGTTGGAGGCAAGAAAAATGGCTCCTGTAGCAGCTCTTTATAGGCTGTAGTAGGTGAAAAAAGAAGTAAATGCTTGCTTTCAGAAAATGTACACCGACAGAAATGCCACAAAGTGGCATTCGCGCCAACAACTAGCAAAAAATACGCGATCCGGCCGATGAAGCAATAAACAAAGTTGTTTAAGGCCGGTGGTGCGTCACAGCTCAGGATTAAAATCGTCTATTTTGACGCGTGCTCGAGGACCCCGTATGCAAAGGAGCGTCGAGACAATGGCCCGAGCCGGCTCTTGGCCCTTTCATCCGAACAGACACTTTTAGCTCCTTAAAAGGATTACAATGAACCCTTACAAGTGATTCGATGAAAACGCACCGATCCGCGCTGGATACGTCCGTTACTCTTTTTCGACGGACAAATCCAATTGGGTCATTTAAAAGGCAACGTGTTAACAACCCCCATGTTTTTAATTGACAAAGCGAGTCAACGAGCTGGTGCACCGACAATGGGGATGCACTCGAGAACAGTGTTTGTCCGTTCCATTGTGTTGAGCCCCAATAATCGAGGGAGTTAATGAATGCTGCCGTACACTTGGAGGAAAATGTCGTCTATTGTTTACGACGACACCATCCTCTCCACTATTATTTATATCTCGCATTCGGGCTCCTTTACACATGTAAACGCCACTAATTGCCAGGAACTGGGGACTCTAATTAGCTAGCCCGATCCTCTGCGGCTCCATTTGCCTCTGATTAATACAAATATGGACAATTAAACCCATCACGATCAAACATTAACGAGACCGAATTTATACGAGACCACCGCACGTACCTCCTACGTTGAATAATTATTTAAAAATTATTACTAAATATGAATACCACAAATACAAACCGAACAAAAAAATTCTTAAACGCCGACAACAACAACAGACGAGAATTATGCCACTTATAAAACACAATTGATTCATTTACTTGTCAACTATTTATCTCCCACAAATGGTACTTTTATGTTCTCACTCATGCAGACGATAATCTCTTCTTGCCACTGAAATTCTCCAGTCTTCCCTCCTCTTCTAGTTGAGTAGTTTTAAATTAAACTGAATTAAATATTTGTAATAAAAGCAAATCACTCCTTTAGTGCATAATCAAAAAGCCATGAACAGGAAGAAGGTAAATAAATATCTTTGTTTTTAACAGCATCCGATAAAACGTCAACGTTTTAATTGAATACAATTTTCCAAATGAATACAAACTAGTTCCTAGTGGTATTTAGAGAAATTTACTTTAACTGTGACAAATCTTTTAATTAATTAATGTATTATTGTGCGCGACGCCAGCAGAATCACCTGATCGGTGTCCAATTGGTTTCGGCTGGGGTTTGGGTAAATCAGGCGTCGGCGAAAATTGATTAAATTGTGGTGATGGTCGTAACAAATGTTCCGAGACAACTGTCACCCAATTAACATAAAATTGGAGATTTCTTGACCTTGAATTTCTAGTAACAGCCAACAAAACAATGTTGACTGTTTAGTAAAAGAAGAATGCAAAAACACGAGCTCAGACGATGAAGATCACATAAAATTAATGAGGCGTGAAGAAACGAAAGGACGAATTGTTTACAACTGTTAAAGCGATAACGGCTATAAAATTAAAAAAAGAATCATGTCAGATTATAAACTAGATTAAAGCTTTAATTGAAGAAATGGGATATTTGAAAAAATATTTTTATGCTCGGGAATTTATAGATAAGTTGCAGTAAGTTATCACGTGACACAACAGACATTTTTCACTTGCTGGTAATTAACACGTGATAGAGACATGGACGAATCAGGAATGTTTAAACTCATTAATTAATAAATGTAATCGAAACATTTCTAATTAAAAAAATGAATATAATTCAAAATTTTAAGTTGTGATACGTAATGTTGTTCATAACTCACGACCATGAGTAACTCATTAGTTAAAGGGTTGTGTTATGATGATACAGCGCAGATTCATCTCATAATTACATATTTTGAAATGTCATAATTCGCGAATTTGTACGTGGTAGAAAAAGTATCGTGTTCTACTCGCATGTAATGGGTAACAACTACTCGGATGATTACCTCCTGAGTATTAATTAACCACCACAAGACGCTCGTTGTAGGAATTGGTCATATATACTTTAACTTAAAAAGTATCAATAGTAAGTGTCAAAAACGTAGGAGATGGAAGAGTAATTGCCATCGTTACACGCACATTGAATAATTTACTATTAATGACTTATTGTTGCTTATCAACAGAATTTCTTAAAAAGGTGTAGACTCAGGTGCATTAATATTCTACTTTGTTGCTCCACTTTTTGATATGCTTTGGCAACAGACATAATCAGGGAAAAAAAAAGAAAAAATCTTTAAAGCAAACAGTTGTGAGTCTTTTATTTATAATGAATAGTGCATTAGAAGAGATTAGCGCTTTGTAGGTTCATTTTGAAAGTTAAGTGGAAAAAACGTACAAAGTATCAACTCCGATTGATTGTACTTTCGGAATAATGTAAATAAAATGAAAAAGGTGTTAATTACATTATTAATATTTGACACAGATCTGAGGAGAAAGGAAAAAATGTCCAAAAAAGGTGAAGATCGTAGAATGTTGATTACAGAGAGCTGATGTCAACATAACGAAGCACGAAATGCGAAAAATACATTTATTGTTACGTGAGCGATAAATTTTACATGGCTGTCAATACTCACATAAACTGCTAATTTTGCAGCAGATTAAAACCCATAAAAAATGCGACTTTTGCCTAAATTAGAAAAAGCATCCGGTGAAAGCTAAAAATCGTGAATAGTTTGAGACAAAATAGGAAAGTGCAAGGTCGCATTAGTGAGTGAATAAATTTGCAAATTGATTCAGTCTAAGCTTTCGTTTAAGCATTTGCATTAATAAAAAAAACAATTTCGGTCGTGGAGCGCATCCAAACTGAATAGATGTTATCAGTTCATATAAAAATTAATGAAATGTTTAATTATGGTGAATTTGCGGCGTCGCCATCCAGGTCCGGCCGAAGAATCGCGCAAGATTGCTGCTTGTGTGCAGCGTAATAACAGCAATTAGCCAATTAGAGCATGCGTTTTTGTTGGCATAATCTGTCAGCAGAAGTGTCCGTTACCTGGCAGTGTCCCCTCTAATTCGCTTAATTAATTACTTAACGTCTGTAAACATAAAACGTGGAGTAACGTTAACACTTCTTCAGGTTCAGTGACAGGTGACGAAAAGCTCACATAAAGCCAGTGTTTTCTCTTCTCCCGAACAACGGCTGTCTGATCCTTCGATAACGGCCTCGTAAAAATTAGTACCCACAAGGTCCTCTAATGAATGGGGTAGTAGAGATAAAGCGAGGGAGGAAATGACATGACGACGACTACGACAACAACGGACGGACAACAAAGTTAATCTGCATTTTAGAATTAAATGGTGGCGTTTTAGATTTGCATAAATCGAGGGCGGGGGATTAAAACTCCAACCCTTTTCTTGGCGATGCGAGCAGAAGGTCACCTGATGACTCGTGCGATTTTTAACGGATTTCCAACGCGCCTAATTAAATTATAATTGGATGGGCCCCGAGAGGCGACGCAATTAGCGCTGCAAATGTTGCCACAAAAAACAACAATTTTCTCTTTGCCTCGCGTTAAGTTTCTATCGGCGGAGCTGAATAGCGCCGGTGAATTTATGTGGAACGATGACATTTATATGAGAGTGAAAATGCGCTCGATGCTGCTGCAGATTAAATTTAGAAGAAATTTAATACGCTGGATGCTTAGAAAGTCCATCGAGAGCGGCTGCAGCAGTCGACAATTAATAAAAATGCGTTTAGAAACGTCGACGATCCCTTCGATCTCGCTCATCTCACGATGTCCCTTTTGGAAGTGAAATCGCTCAAAAGTGAAAAGTGTTTTTTCTGGATTAGAATCTGGGATATCTGCTTAAAGCAAGTTACAATTTCACGGTCAGTGCTCCACGTGAAAGTAAAAGTTCATTATGAAAGTCCTTTGTAGCCCAGATCTGTCGGCGTCGCTTTCGGTGCTAAATTCGAATGTGAAGAAAAGCACGTGTTAAGAAGAAACAGTCTTTAATATAAAAAAAAAACAGATAAAAAAGTAATAACAACAAGAAATAAAACTAATCAACAACAAACTTCATCAGATCATTTAGTGCCATCCGCCGCCGCCGCCGCCACCGCTTTCGTGTCCGCCATCACCTCCACCGCCGCCGCCTCCGTGCTTGGGCACGTGGTGGTATACATGTTTGTAGACGGGAACATGCACGGGGTATGGTTTGTTGACGTGGACGGGATGGTGCTTCTCGATCTCAACCTTGTAAGGTTTCTTGATGTAGACCGGGATGAGTTTCTCCACAGTAATGGGAACCTTCTTTTCGATTTCTTGAGGGACCAGCTTGTAGATGGGCACCGCCACGGGCTTAGGCACCGGGATGCGAACCGCGTAAGGCTGCGGTACCGGAACTTTGATGACCTGGGGCACGGGCACCCCGACGGGATGCGGCACCGGCACCCCGATCTTCTTCACGACGTGGATGGGCACGGGCTTGGTGTGCTCGATGGTCTTGGTCGGGATCTCGTGGTGCTCGCTACCGCCGTCGTGGCCGGACAGGTCGACTCCCTTCCAGCCGCTGTCCCAGCCGCCGCCGCTGCTCTGCAGCTCGTGGCCGCCGCCGCCACCCAGCTCCAGACCGCCGCCATCGTGGCCACCGGAGTCGCCCAAGAAGCCGGCTCGGGCTCCCAACACCAAAGCGAGGATGATCGTCGCACCCTGAAAGAAGAATTGAATGAGTGGAACGGCGCCGAGGAGCACTAGGTCTTCTTACAATGTATCTCATGGCTCTGCACTTGGGTAAGAACGATGATCGTGATGGATTGAAACTGATGATGAGATCTGGATTACTGCAGATTTATATAAGAAGCCTCTCGCCGACGAGTGGGGTTGGGGCTTGTGAGTGTGGCTCGTAGAACAATTTGCATTCCACGGAAGGTCGTGTAAATTCATAACAATAAAACGAAGATTAAAAAATTAGGTGAAAGTATTAAAATTGCGAGAAAAATTAGGAACTGGGTGGGAATTCCTGCCTCTCAATACCTCTATGTACAATCACATATTAAATTAGACCATCTCTCTCCTTTCTAAAACCAACTGACAACATTCTCCTCAAACTTTGGTATGCATTGTGAAGACCAAGACCTCTCTCATAACTAGAGCATACACTCGGATCGGAGACGATCCCTGAAATTCGGCTCAAGAAACGCTACTCTTGTAATTACCAGAGTTCGTTGAATCGTCGGACTCTTAAACTTAGTTTAATTAACGTGTCTGCAGGAAAGAATCTAAATAAAAATCACGGAAACTAATTTGCTCACAAAAACAATCAAATCACTTGCCTTGGACTGCATTTGAATAAGTTTCAACACAAAAAACGTGAACCTTATTATGAACCTGTCAAAACAACGTCTCCAATCTACATACCGAGACTTTGACGTGCTACATGATGGCTCAGAGCTACCAGGACTCACATAATTAAGATACATTGAAGACGAATGTTCTAAAAATAAATTTCCCGAGCCTCGAACTCGCCAGTGATTTTTTCCACTAATGCGATTATCCCGAAACTTAATTAAAAAATTGTTAGGACCTTGCCGTATTTATTTATCCAGTTTTTTCCACACCGACGGAGCTATTCATCTTGAACTTGTCACGAGATAAGCCACTTAAGGTGGCTACAAGGTAGTCGTTTTTTCTTATGTAACTTCAAAATTCATTAGCATTCATTAACGAATCTTTGCTGATTTGAGACCCATCCACGGTCGACGAAGTGGATGGGTAAGTTGTAATTAGAGGTCAAGTTCGTTTTAGAAACTCGTCATCGGAAATGCACAATTAAATAAATTGCTCTGGGAATGGTTTCGAGGAAGTCGTGCGAGATGGATTTTTTTCAAAAACGGATTTTGGTTCTTTCTGAAAAGCGTTAATGAAAGTCACTTCAGATGAAAGTATGAGACGAGGCCGGGCACTCAAGAGATGGAAAGTTGGAATTAAAACAAAAAAATTCAATATGATTAAAAAAACGGTTCAATTTAAAGTAGCCTATTAATTTTAGAAGAAACGTGTTTGAGCACTCCTGCAAAAGCACTCTGTGTTTTGGCATCGAGAGGATGCCAACTGGAGAATAATTAAAAAAGTACCAATTAAAAGACGGTCGAAGAATTTGGGTCGATTTATTCATTCGTTCTACATTTATTTATGAACGACATGATCGGTCGAGTGTTAAATGAACTTATGGTGGCAGATAATGATAAAAGAGACTTAAAAGGCTTCACTTCGGTAAAATACATTTATCACTTTCACGCAGGCTGGGTGCGATCTTTACACGCACAAGCACCAGACCATACAACCAGATAGAAAAACGTGATTGGCTCTCAAAATACTGCTTCTTTGGAGTTTGAAAATTGTCGGAAGAAATGTCCATCCGAGACATGCGTCTCATTATCCCATAATACTGCGTTTTTCTTCTTTCTTCGTGGTGTGTTTTATGCGACCACCAACCACTTTGTGGCTTCGAAAAAGTCTCGCAAAAAGAACAGTGCGACGACAACAAACAAGTCTATTGGCAAACAGAACCAGGTCAAATTTTGGCATCGATAAATATTCGGTTGTTCTAATTGAAAAAGAAGAATTTAATAATTTGCTATTTTGGGGAAAAATAATTCAAACTATCACAGTTGGTTGATTTCGTCCCAGATAGAAGAAAACAGCTGCTGCTTGAAAATCATTAAATCAGCCATTTACAGGATTATAAGAAGTACCTTTGACTGCTACTAATAACATCTTGCGCCATTACTGGGGCGTCAAGGAAGATAGGTACTTCGAAAATAGTTTCCAACATCGCAGTAGATGACGTATGGTTTGGAACCCGAATCTAAAAAGCAGTTGGTACAATGGTTCTTTTTATCCAGTCAAAATTAATCAATATAGATTAATATTTTCCTTACCAAAATCTGTATCCATTATAAATGTTGCTTAGGAAAATTTATGGACAGTTAACACATAGTACTACAGTGATGTCTACTCCAATACAACAACTGTTTATCTTCTGCTGAGCAACAAAGGAATTACGTTTTTGAAGACTCAAGCGTAAAATCATTAGAAAACGGGTCTGACCTGACCTGACCTGACTCCTAGTGATTTTTTGTTGTTCCCAAAAATTAATAGAAAAGGAATGTGAATTTTTTGTTTTGAAGGTATAATGGGATTTGCTGCTTATCATCAAGACCACGACGAGGGTAGTGAAGGCTCTGGTCGTAAACCAACACTTGGAGAAGGGTTCTTGGAGGGAAGCAGGAGGTTCATGGAGAACTCGTCCAAAAAGAAAACGAAAACAAATCTGCAATTGGGCAAGTCAAAAATTAGGGAGACAACAACGCTCCACCCTAACTGGAAGAAGACACCTTCATTTAGGTGTTTTGTTTTGGAAGCCCAAAGAGATAGCGAATGCATCCTTCGGTACTTTCCTAGAAGCTGCAGGGCTAATGGAGTGAGTCACGTTTGGGCGTACACAATAAACTACGTTTCAGTGCCTTGGGCTTTGAACCACAATTCAAGAAAAAATTTAAGAAACCTTCCTTGCAACCTACGCAATAATCATTAATGGATGAATAAATAATACAAAAACTCAATTTTTTTCAGTCAAGAAGATTATATTTCTTTGGAGAGTAACTCAAACAGCAAACATTTCCCAAAGAAGTCTTTTAACAAAGATTTTGACATTCTTTTTTGACTGATGGTCAATTTCGATTTATGTTAAAACAATCTCCAAAAACCAACACACACGAATTGTTTAAGACAAATTTAGTTAACTTGCGAGACACTGACAAAATGCTCACCGGAGAATGAACTTAAAATTTACAGATATGACATTGTGGCTAAACATCATAAAATTTCGTTTCGTTTGGTCTCGGCTAATTAATTTAATAAAATACCTAAGCGGTTAATTGCTAATGTAAAAACCCAAACTTTCACGACCGTCAATTAGATGTTCATGTCGTAATTATTGTGAAGTATAATCAAAACGTTGTCTTTGGCAGTTGACAGTTTTGTGACAATTGTCAGGAGGTTTTGGTGATCTTCTACGTAATTAAAAGAGAAAACTGATTTCTCACTTTTTCAGTAAATATTGATGTCTGATAAAAGCTGAAATAATAGAGAGGAGTGAGCTCGACCGGATGGTGATGGTTCCATTCTCTCAGGAGTCATAAGAGGGCGATTGTGGTTCGCGTCATAAAATTACGTTTCATAACCCAACCATAAAAGTTCTTTAAATATTTAACGTGTCTGAAATAGAGGTTACGCTGTATAGCTATCTATCAAGATCGTAATCTAAACGATCAACAGAAAAAAGTGTCGCGTTCAGTTGACCTTATCAGGAGGTTCAAGGGCACGACAAAGAATTCAATAGTTTTATGAAAATACATTTATTCGTAAAAAGTAACAACAAACGTAACAATAACAACGAAATGATGGCGACGATAAGTTAATTTTAAATGAAGGAAATGGAAAATGATCAGATGAGCTTAATGCGACGCTTAATGCCATCCTCCATGACCTCCGCCTCCGCCTCCGCCACCTCCGCCACCGCCGCCTCCGTGTTTGGGAACGTGGTGGAAGATGTGTTTGTAGACCGGGACATGTACCGGATAAGGTTTGGCAACATATACAGGATGATGCTTTTCAATCTCGATCTTGTAAGGCTTCTCAACAGTGACAGGGACTAATTTCTCAACAGTTATGGGAACCTTCTTCTCTATTTCTTGGGGCACCAACTTGTAGATCGGTATGGCGATTGGTTTTGGTACCGGGATGTGAACTGCGTACGGTTGGGGAACGGGAACCTTAATCACTTGAGGTACTGGAACTCCAACTGGGTGTGGTACCGGTACTCCTATCTTCTTCACGATGTGTACAGGAACGGGGTTGGTGTGTTCGATGGTCTTGGTCGGGATGTGATGGTGCTCAGTACCACCATCAACACCGTGGCCAAAACCGTGACCTCCACTGCTCAGCTCGAGACCATGACCTTGGCCTTCGTCACCTCCACCGAAATGACCTCCTCCTCCTCCTCCCAACTCAAAGTGACCGCCGCCTCCGCCTCCGAGCTGCAAGTGACCGCCGTCACCTCCACCTCCACCTCCTAACTGCAAGTGACCGCCTTCGTCTCCGCCGCCACCTCCGAACTGCAAGTGACCGCCGTCGCCTCCGCCTCCGCTTCCACCTCCAAACTGCAAGTGACCGCCGTCGCCTCCGCCTCCGCTTCCACCTCCGAACTGCAAGTGACCGCCGTCGCCTCCGCCTCCGCTTCCACCTCCGAACTGCAGGTGACCGCCGTCACCTCCGCCCCCGAGTTCCAAGTGGCCCCCACCTCCTCCACCTCCTAGTTGCAGGTGGCCACCGTCGCCTCCACCGCCGAAATCAAAGTGGCCTCCGCCACCTCCACCACCTCCGCCGCCGAGCTCAAGGTGACCTCCGCCGCCTCCGCCTCCCAGCTCCAGGTGCCCTCCACCGCCACTGTCGCCTCCGCCGCTCAGTTCGAGGTGGTTGCCGCCACCTTCTTGTCCTCCGCCCCCGTTTCCTGATGAGTAATCATAACCACCGCCACTGCTGGCCCCATGGTCGAGGCTGCCTGCGTATCCGGCATGCGCTATGCCTAAAGCCAATGCCACAAGGATGCTGGCGCCCTTAAAAAAATCAAAAGAATGTAAGGGTGACCAGGTTTTGTCGGTAGGGCACTCACAATAAATCTCATGTTTCCACACTTGGAGCGTCGCAATGAAAGTCGAACTAAACTGATGATGTGATTTGCGTGTGCTTGTCTTTTATAGATACTATAAGGTGGGGCCATCAGTGAAAGGTTTTCTCCGTTGCAGAGTGCAAAATTAATAAAAATGCAGGACCCCTCGATGAATGGTCGTCGATAAAAAATAGTGTATCAGGTCGGGATCGTTGGCCTCTTCGCTTATTATTGCTGGCCAAAAGCTTTTAGTTAAGTCGACCATGTCAGAACTGGAGGAGCATTGTTATCGAAAGGAACGGACGCTCTCTTACTTATTTTTTGCCTTATCATAACAGAGTTATCTAATCGAGATCAAACGTTACCGCATTAATAACAAAAAAGATAAAATAATAAAAGGCAATTCATCAAAACTATTTCGACATTTCTCTCGTCCATTCTTTCAGAATTTCTAATTTGTCAAGTCCCCAATCACTCACTGAATTAATTAGTCTTCATTTCTACACTAATTGGTTTCTATTGCCAGGTGACAATGTCAGTGAAAGCTGAAAATTTCCCGATTTTTCTCAATTATTTCGGATCAGGTCCAGTGACGCAACCAATTGTCCCAATGGGAGTGTTTCCACCGATGATAATATACTCATCACGTTTTCGCTTTCTGGTCTTTGATTACGTCTTGATATCTGTGTATACTTTCGTTACGCTGTCACTTTCGTTCTCGACTGGTCCGTACATGTCCTAGAGAGTGGCCGTGAAAGGAGTCGCGACGGCATAATAAGAGTGTCATAGCAAAGGCGGATAACACCAAAACGAACAGACTGTAGGAGAGAGGAAATGCGATCTCATTAAAGTCTTTCACTGACGGTGAAGGTCAGTTCACATTCACCAGAAGAAACGCTGAACTCGTCCGGATCACTTCGCCGATTCCGGTGTCGAAAATAGTAGTTGTTGTGAAATTTTGGAGGTTAGGTGAGTGGTCTTGATTGTTATTCCGGGCGTTCGTCGTCGCGGTATTTGTTCTAGATGGCGTCGGAATTTTCTGGTGAACAGAAGGAGATTAAAATCCGGGGGATGAAAGGAGTTAATTAAAGGAGACGACTGCGGCGGTGGAAAAATCGTGGGCCCGGACCACAATTAAACAATTAACCTGGCTAATTGGAGCTTCCGCTGCAATAAACAATTATCCGGCCGGTATGAACAATAATGCTAATTAATATTGAGTTAATGGGGTATTGTGTTGGTAAAATTTGCAATTCCTCGTTCATCCATAATAAACACCGGAGGAAATGAACTCTCCGGAGTCATGTATAAGTTATCCGGGCGCGCGAATAAATCAGCATGATAATGACAGAGGACCATCCGAAGACTCCGATTCTTGTATTGTTTTTGGGCCCGGAGGTGTAGGCACGCCACCTGTGACTGATGCGCGTGGGAGTTCGCACAACCCCATCGCTCCGAGTAATTAGAGTATACGGGGGCGGCTTAAGTTCGTAATTAGTCCCATCTGGCGGCGGCTCCGGCAGCGGCCAAGTAATCGACGAGTGGCGCCCTCACACATGAGACTTCTGTAATGCACTCCGCCTAATTGCTCATCTCTATAAACCCCGGATTACATTCGTACTGGTACGGGGCCCCGCGCAACCCCTTCGCCACCCCCAACTTCGGCGATAACGGGGCTCACTCCTTTTCATATTAATGTCCTCGAGCACGGCCGTCGTTATCTGGACGTTCGCGATGCTACACTCTGCGACGCTGCGCCCCAACAGATTACGGATTTAAAATTGCCCCATTTAAATATGTAAATTGGGGCGCCATTAGCGCAATTGTATAGAGGGACGTTAGCCTGTTCTTAACGATTCTTTTTTTTCATAAATTAAACAATTATGGCGGGACAAGCGAACGGACGCGACGATTGGCCCAGCTGCGATTATTCGGAAATACATTCCTCGATGGCGACGTGGGGTGAGTCCCCGACAAATTAAGATCGTAGATATGCCATTGCGATCATTAAACGTGCACCAAAATAAAGAAAAGCGTCTTAAATCGACGACAAAGCTTTCATGACTCTGTCAATTACTATTATCAACGTACTAATTACTTGAATCACAAACACTTTATCTTGCCAACAACATTATGTAAAAGCTGAAAATCAAGCACACGACTACGTAATTTCATTCTTTTAAACTAACTAAAAACATAAATGTCAAATAAAATAAGTGTTTCTGAGTAAAATAGTTATTTACATTACAAATGCGGTAGGCTACATTTTACAGCACGAGGTTTTTAGATTGAAACACGATCGCGCAGCGGGAGTGTTTTAACAAAAACCGAGCGATGTAAAATGCCTACCACATTAGTAATGTATTAACGTTTCTGGCCGACAACTCGTTTTCTCAAATTTGAAATTTGTTGTAACCAGTAATTTTGCAAAACCTGTCAAAGACTGACATTTGATTAATAAAATACCATCTATTATACCGATAAGTGATATGCTTACGATTTATATCACAAACAAGGTGGCGCCATCAGAACTCACAATATTTCAAAACAAAACAATTAAATTATGTTCATTTTCGAAAACTGAACGGATCAATGGTAGCGGTATCTTGTCTTAGTCTAAATGGACTTTATTTATGATAAGCTAACAGTTTTTTTGGAGGTCCCTGAAAGCTTAAAATTTTCGTGGTATTTTACACACTCCGTGCGGTAAAATGACAGATAGTTTGATTAGTGTTTAAAAATCAAGATACCGTAGCTGTTCAAAATGTATAAACATGTCATTTAGAGTTGAGGAGGCCAAAAAAGGTTTTTATACCTAACTTGTACAGGTTAGGTCAGGTTAGGTAGAAAGAAAGTGAGTACAAGAGCTAAAATATTGTTTCTGTTCAAATTATAGTCAGTAGAGGTGTTGGATTCTGGCTGTGACCTTGGAAATATCTGCGCGAAAGCGGGGCGAGAAACCAGTGAAAAATATGCAAAAGAAAACTGAAAACGTCGACTGCTTTGCATGCAAATAGACAAGAGAGAGACGACACTAACGTAACAAATGACAATGTTTCCCGGTCGGTTTGTAGCGCCTGCTTGAGACCGATATTGGTCGTTTGCGCAGATATGACTCATAGCCCATGAGAAAATCCAACACCTCAACTTCCAAATGCTTCAGTAAATCGTGCAAAACATTTCAAAGAAATCACCAGAAGATTTTGGAAAAGCCTTTGAAAAAATGTTTTTCCCTTTTTTTTTAATTCCCCACAAAGTTGGCGTCAAAGAGTCGATTATGAAGGCACCACGGATTACAATCTAACCTCACTTTTTGCGTTGTTTGTGTTTTTAATCTGCAGACGCGTGGTATGTTCACAATCGACTCTTCAATGCCAACTTTGATGATAAATTTAAATGAACATCCGATATAACTCAATAAAAGTGTATCACTGTGTAGATGCTGCTACACTGTGTTTATTCACAGATAAATAAAATTCATTCGATTTTTTATTTTCCTAGTTCTTCCACGTTGTTAAAGGAGTAAAGAACTTTATTATATTATATTATATGTATTATAAATTTAAAAACTACAAAATGTTGTATTCTACGTTGTCTTGTTTTGTTGAGGTTATTTCTTACAAAAAGTTTAATAAAAAGAAACAGAAGGGACAAAACAAAGAGGTTGAGAAGAAAGGCTACAAAAATAATAGTAAAGGATAACAAAAAGTGAAAGCATGACAAAAAACGTATAGCTATGTTTACAATAATTGCGGTTATTTTTTTAATATGTATTTGTGTTCTACTTCCTTCCGTCACTCAACCCACTTGTCCATTATTTCACAAGGAAACAGTAAGAAGAAAATAAATTTTCCACAGTAAAATTTTCTATTTAATAATGGTAATGGTAAAATTTACTTAATGATGTAGCTCGAGAGGACATTCTTGGTGAACCGGTTGCGACTAACGGAACAATCACGTCTTAACTACTTCAAGAACTTTACTCTAGTTAAAGCATTAGCTAATTAGTGGAAAAAATCGTTGCGATCACGTATTCGGCGCTTTTCCTAAAACTGGTGTTGATAATGTTAAAATAGAAAAGGTCAAAATGTCGCTGCGCAATTGACACAACATTTAATTAAGCAATTGGCATAAGTCACAAAGGACGACGAGATTTATCGTCGAAATTTTGCACTTTTTCGCCAGAAAATGACGCAACTCCCATTTTTAATGATTACAAATTAAACTGAAGACGAGAGAGCTTTATTGATTTATATAATGGTATACACCTTTGACAGCTTAATTAAAAGTTGCATCGACTCCGTTTAAGTTAAACATTAATTTATGGATCGAAAAAATGACTAAATTAATTTTTACATCATGTGCTGACAAAGAAATGTCAGTGCGCGGCACGTGCAGTGTAATTACGTGCACAACTGCAAGGATAATTGGGCATTTCCTCGGCGTAAATCTCGGCGGACAATTTTTTCGGAATGTTGTCGCCTTTCAAATTTAATTACCGCGCTAATAATTATCGCTGGTCGCTCCAAAAAAGGTTATTTGAATATGTTGTAATAAAAAACCTGAATTGTGGTCAATTTGTTAGAATCGGAATGAATCGAAATGTCGACGCAGTGAAAGTGATAACGCTATTTATACGTCGTCGGGCCCAAAACGTTGTACACCGGAAGACATAAATTTAAATTACATACTTATTTTGACTTGAATGTAATCATTTTAAGAATTAATTGATTGAGTCGGTCTCAAATGAATTAATTAAGTCGAATTTAAATTAGATGTAAAGCAGGTACAGCATAATAATTAATGATAAGACATAAAGCAATTAAATTAGTTTAAATTAGGTTTTAAAAAATGTCTCGATTTAATTTAAATTAAAGCGAGCCGATTAAAAATTCTCATGTCCGCGTAGGTATCAGTGATCATTTCGTCTCGCATCAATCACGAGCAAGGATTCGCAGAGAAATTGATAAAATTGTCCTCGATTATTCACCTGCTCGAAACGAAAGCGACATCAAGAACCAACAACTAACAATAATGGTCGTCGATCATCGCTAAACACATTAATTTCGCTCTTTTTTCAGGACGAGTGCTGATTGTCGAGGTAATTGAAATTCAACAGTTGCACAGACCATCTCGTCCGTTGAAAGAGACTAATAACTCATTAAAATTATTAGTTTGCATGAGTGCTTCAGGAATATTTATGCCACCCACGCTAATTTTTATTTACGAGAACGTGAGCTAACATTCTTCAAGAGCTCCCGTGTGAAGAGTGGGCGTTCCAGTTCTTGCACTTTTTCAAAATCTCCAAGATGTCCGAGAAGGTGTTTCATCTCGGTAATCTGGCACGCAAAATCGATTACTTTACTAATTGTTCTAAAATTGATTATTATTCACAGGGTGACTGAAAAAGTATCATGGAGATTATTTTGCAAACAATTAAATTTAGTACGTCTTGAAAACCTGTGTTATGAAGGTAAGTATAGACAGTTTGTTGTGCAGTTTAAAAAAAAATCAATTTAATTAGAATTGAGGAAAACTAGGACAATTAATTTTTGAATTCACTACCTTCAAAATGACATTTCGCGACCACAACAGTCAACCGCGAACGAAAATTTCGCGCACTAGTGCATCAAAATTATCCAAAAAGCATTCGCGTTTTTGGGCATTCTAAAAATAATTTCTCCAATTTGGATGTTGAAGATTTCGAAAGAATGAAAATAAATCGCTATTATCCCTGTTCGTCGCTGGTGCCTTAAATAATACGCTCATGTGCGAAAAAGGTCTTCTCGCACTCGGTTCGTAAATAACTATTTCAGTCTTAAAATTGTACTCACTTTGTATTTAAGAATTCACATATTAGCATAAATTGTAAATAAATAATTAATGTTGACGTAAATGTAATATAATACCAGATACAGGTGTATGTTACCCGCATATATTTCTAAAAATATACAGGTGTATCGATAATATTAAATTGGTTTTAACACATACCGAGTATAATTGAAACATGAGTCATACATAGCTTAATGGATTAAATTTAGACTACAAATTGTGCGCATAAATTACATTTAAATTCTAACGTGTCTGTTTAAAACTATGCATTTTTCAGAAAAGTGCAATCGTTGCTTTATTCCAAATTTACAAAAAGTGGCAACGAGTTTAGAGTCGTCTTTATAATCACATTTATTTTTTATTTAATAATAAATTTTAGATTAAATATTGTCAAAATAAATAAATCATGTCGCACGAAATACATATGTACAAGAAAAATAGAAGAGCACAAAATGATAAAATTTCTTTTTTGTTAATTAGCCACATCTCTGTAGTATAATGATCATGTAGCTGGATTTTTTGAAATATTTAAGATATGTATTTAGAGAATGTAACACACGTTTTATCACAGCTGACAAATACAGTTTGTGCGATAATGTTAGGTACATTTTTAACACCATTGTAAAATCATTTGAAATCATCTTGCTCTGTCTTTAAGATCCCGGTAGCAGATTATTCCTTGCATTCAGATAAATGTTTGAATATTTAATCTTGACACCTGCTTTGATTAATTCTGACAGGTCTCGTTATCTTGACAGTACGGAACCGATTCAGCGCCAACGGCGAAACGATGAACTAGTCCAACCACCAACTTGGCCGTAACATTTTTCAGATGAGTTTATCTTACACATTTTTTCAGCCACCTGTCGCTCATCAAAACAAGAATATATTGGATTGGTTCACTTCTCATCGACAGTAAAATGCAAAATACGAAGTTTAGTCATCTTGAGATACAAACAAGAGCTTCCGACAATTTTATTTCTCTACAACGTTAACAGTGGTTTTAGAGCATTAGTTCTTGCCATGTGGTCCACGGGGGACTGCCATGTCCACACAGGGAGTCCGCCAAGACTTGAAGAAACGTTATGATCTTTCATAGATAAAATAAAAATTGACACTTTAAGATTAAAATCTTGGAATAAGTCTTGATGCCACCTCTAAGATACCTTTTCATTTCTCGTGTAATTGTTGCACGAAGGCAGGGAGGGTTAACAGTGGTTCTAGAGCAATAGTTTTTACTCTGTGGTCTATGGAATCTGGAGGGGTCGCCCTAACCTCATAGGTGTTCGCCAACGCTTGCAGAAATGTTACGAACCTTGACGGAGATAAAATTTTAAAAATTAAAAATAGGATTTTGCATTAAGTCTTGGTGCTCTGTCATCCCTCATGTAATTATTGCCATTTCCTTCCTCAAAAAATAATGTAATTATTTAAGCTTCAGTCTGGACGAAAAGATGCAGGATACTATTTTGCATCGCCATTTAAAGAAAATGTTGTTTTTTTAATCAGTGTTATGCGTATAAAGTGGGCATTAGTCTTACGCTGTAAAATAAAATGCTAATCAGTTTGGAGAACCTTATTTTAGTCTTTACATAACCAAGTTTTGCTTAATTTAATACAAAAATAAAATTAGTAGAAAATGAATTTCTGCTGGAATGTTTATCAATGCTTCAGCATCACTTTCACTACCGTATATTTTTATAGAAAAAATTGTAAAAGAACTCTAAATGTGGACACAACAACACAGGGACAGTTTTTCGCTCTTGGCTAAGTTACGCAATGACAGTAGAATATTAATGCTTCCGAATTCATATTTTCCAATTTCTTTTTTTTTTCGTAATACATAATTAACTCAACAACAAAACAAACAACAAAAATTCACTTTCGCGTGCGACTGCAACGCTCGCTGCGTTCGTGTGTATACACTTCCCACTTGAAAAAAAACTAGTGATTTACACAAATAACTGTAGACACTGAGAGAGCATAGAAAGAACTTTTTTCTTAATAGACAGAATGAAAGAATGTCTCTGGACAGCTACGAATATCTACCGCTTCTTTTTTAATTAACGTCTAGGTTTGTCGAGGATGGTCTTGTAGTTTTGGAATTCAACATTTTGCGGTGATTCTTTGGCGCCGAGTTAAAAAATGGTCCGCGGTTGTGAGTGCATTAAGTTAATCGGCGTCGATTACGTGTATTAATAAGTATCCGAGGAAATTAGCGTTGGTTTTATCGCTAATGTGTCCGATTAAAAGAAGGCGCGTAGTTGTCAGCATCTTATCTGTGTCGCATTAGTCGAATCCCGGAGTCCGTGACAAGGTAACGTCTCAATTCCAGATAAAACCTCCCAGACGAGTCCCCGATCTAATTAGCGAGTCAGAATCTTTCCATAAATCATTATCATTCCGGTTAAGTGTTTGTATTATCTAGGCCCACTCACTGAATAAAACAACACGTAAGTTTCATTAGCTAACAGGATGGGATGTGTATCGTTGTTCATTTCTTGCCGGGTTGCCTATCCGTCCGCCATCAAATCAGGGCCGAGATTATTTCGGGAGATTTGATTGAATGTAACCCCTCGGCATCCATCATGTTTAGTGAGGCTCCGTACAACTCCAAATGATCTGACTTCTGTTCGTCTAAATCCCGGCCCACCGGCCTCGTCCCCGGGGATCCCCTCGGCAAATTCCTTTATCTCCCCTGAATGTGCTCCGCCAGTGCCGTTCGACGCACCGACACGCTTATGAGGAAGTAGATTGTTTGTTTCCCTCTTGTAATTTTCGCCGCAATTATTCGATATTTTCTTATTATGAACCTGATGCCGTAAGGGTTGCTCCCGTTTTTCAATTATCGGACCTTCCCCAACCCCGACGAACTCCACTGCTCTCTTCACTTTTCATAACGTTCACTTTTACATCAACCTGAATCCAGGCTAAACGAAGACCAAAACATTTAGTTCAAGCAAACATAGCCATAATATCTTGAATAGAAGAAATGTCCATTTTGTTCAGCATTCAACGCCACCTCATTTCAGAACTTGCCATATTCGTTACCAAATTATATACGACAAGATTAATAGTCTAAAACTGTGGTCTGTTCATAAATAATTAATTTTGCTAATTTACAAATGAGTTGTAACAGTCAGTAGGTACATATTGATGTTAAAAATAAAAAATGTAAATTTTATTTAAAAAATTTTTTTATTTCATGACTGTCATTAAAGTGATAAAAATAAATCTTCAAGAGATTAATAAAAATTAATGGCAAAAATAAGCCAACTCTATTTTTCTCGTTCTTGATAAGATTAATCCAAGTTACAGTATTTGACTCACGTGTCAGGGAGTCAAATACGGAAATATTTGGCAGTTGTAAAAACCATCAGAAGGCAAGGATTGAGGTTGAAGAAAACTTTCGTGCGGTCGTGCAAATTGTGGCAATTAATGGAATGGAACTAGGCAACCCACAGCTCAAAACAATTTCATTTTTACGAAGTGTATTTAAAGTTGCCTACTTTTATAGGTTTTATGCGCAGGAGTTAGATGTAATAGACTATTAAGTTGGTCGATCATTAGCCAGAGTGTAATTAAATGGACTAATTAAGTGCCTGTATGGTTCAGTTATGGAAGTGGATCGAAATTAGGTGTGCGCGAATAAGTTATCGGCGATTGAGATTATGTAGTTTTTTGCGAGAAAAGTCTCGATTCGAGTATGTACGGGTGCCGCCCCATTTATCAAAGCAGTTGACTGCAGCAGTAAAAAGCAGTAATAAAGTCACCCAGGTATAAAATTATGAACCCGATAATGGCATTGCGGCATCGCCGGTTCGCGTCTAAGTATAGACCCGGTAAAAAGGCAGGTTAACGGAAGAAGTCCATGCTCCAGTCTCTAACTATAACAGCAATTACTATGATAACAGTTATAATAAAAAGGCTAATCCTCCGGTAGCGGTAGCCGGAGCAATCATCCTATTTGAGGTTGGCCCGGAGCGAGGAACTCGAGCCATTACTCCGACAGGGAACGTCGCTTATAATACCATATCATCAAATAAATTTCGGGGAGCAGGCTGCGAAACACTAAAGTCCACTCGCGGATTGATTCACACATCAATCAGATGAATCAATACGCAACAAGTATTCAATTTGTCGAAACCTGAAAAAATATGTTCGATAACGCATAGCTTGAGTCGTATCAATCTCAGACGTACGTTCAGTTTGTCAAAACCTATCAACGTCCAGGTAGACTCGCGGATTGATTCGTACGAACGTCAAATAGACGAATCAATCCGCGACGCGTGTTCAGTTTGTTAAAGCTTGACAATTTATTCGATAACGCTTAGGTTTGATTCGGATGAGCGTCAAGTAGATGAATCAATCCACGACGCGTTTTCAGTTTGTCAAAACCGGCTAAAATGTATTCGATGATGTGGTGGTAGTTGATTCGTAGGAGGGTCGATTAGAGAATCAATCCGCGACGCGTGTTCAGTTTGTCAAAACCTGGCAAAATGTATTGGATAACGCATAGGTAGGAGAAGAGGGGCGGCGAGTTTCAATCGGAGTCGACTTGCTCGCAGTGAGTTTTATGAAAGCTCCGGCTCGAGCTTTTCCCCGGTGGCGGGAACGGCTCGCCGGTGATTTATTGGCGGCCCGGATTTGTTTAGTTCAAATGAAGGGTCGTCTGCGGAGGCGGCTGTAGTAACTCTGGGGGAGATCCAAATCCGTGCCTCAATACTCTCTCCGTTTCCACCCGGTCTTGATGCAATACTCGCCCGGACTTTTATAATTTAAATTGCTTTCCCGGAGTCGATCCGGATCATTACATGCTGCGTTCCAGATAAATTGCCGGGAGCGCAGCCCCGCGACAACGGCCAAATTGCATCGGCGGCCTTCACGATTTTTCGTCACCTAACTTCCCTCGTTATTTCGGAATCTTTACAACGATGAGGAACTGGGCCACGCCGCCATTACGCCAGATGAAATCGATGTGTTGTTCCACGAATGAAATACTCACTGCCGCCACTACAATTCACAAGGATTTTATTTTTATTTCCTAATCGGTTTAGACGAATTTTTCAGGATTAGTCCACTTGCAGCTTTGTTTATCTTTCTGCAATTCTGCAAAACGGTGGCCCTTTTGTTCTGCATCCAGAATTCTCATTAACGTTGTTTCCGTCATCCCACGCTCCTCTGCACTCGAACCAAAACGAATCCAATCAAAATTAGATTGGATTAACAAGATGCAGCTCCATCACATCCGAATTTCAAAATTTTCCAAAATTTTGGCGAGCTCCACGAGACGACGCCAGATTCGTTCTTTTGGGGGAAAGAAGGAATCGATCGTTTTGGCATCTCCTCGGTGATCCCCCGGAGATCGTCGGTGTCCACACATGACGCACGCCCTTTAGCCCTAAGTGAAGTGTATAAATAGCGTAGTGATATGGTTGGTGCGATATCTTATCTGCAATCTAATTTTAATGAATCGTAAACGTCGGGGAGCGCATAGCTGAGGCGAGGACTGTCTGTTACGAGATCCTCCCCGACTGATAACGGCCCAGTCGGTATGCTGGTATGCCAACCATCCGTGTTGATCACAAATACCAGCCGAACCGTCCCAGGGATCGCTCCGCACCCTCCGACGGCGGTGCCGAAGACTCCTCCGCGAGTCGCACCGCGTGCAGATCTAGATTTATGGCGATCCTCCGGTTCCCATCTTATTAAACATAACCCGAGTAATAAGAGATACGTGACGGCAAAGTTCACCCTTAATCACCGCCAGAGTCACGACCGTTCGCGCCACCAATTCGAATTTGATTAATACCGCGGTAATGGCCGTTTAAAGTGGAAAAAAGAGATTTGCGCGCGCGATGATGATCACGGTGGTGATGATGATGAATATTTCATTGGCGTTGCCGTGCTTGACGGTCATCAATATCGAAATCGTATATTCGGCGTGCTAATGAAGACGCATCGGGCATTCGTTATGTTCCCTGTGCTCACTACCTACTTAACTTTGTATGTTCACGCACCTATCATAAATATTAAAACCGTTAATTGCCCAGTTAATATCTTGTGTGGCGTGGAGGAGCGCCGGCGCAACGCCAGACGAGCCCTGACAGGCCCCAGCTGGGGGATGAAGTCAGGGATTACAAGAGATTGATGACTGGGGATAATATAATAGAAATAGAAAAGTACACGAGGTGCTTGTCTAATGAACAGCGAGCGAGCTGCGAAATTAATTCATCTTCTCGCAAATTGATAAAATTCATAATTTTACTCGCCTGCCGAAACACCAACATACAAAACAAATTAACAATGCATCTGCTAGTGGCACGTCTTTGTTGGGAGTTCTCACCGACTAAAATCACACTTTCTTGGTTTCCACACTGAGGTTAAGTTATCAGCGGTGTTGTCAACGAAGTAAAGGTTCTTAATAAATTTTAAATGAAAGCCAACCTGTGTTTCTTAACACTACGTAATGGCAAAACATTGTAAAAATACAATTTTATATCTCGGTACAATAGCATTATCGGATTTTATCTTTTTTCCTGCTGTAATAGAATTGTTTGTGGTGTTTTACACCAGCGACATTGTAATAAATGTGTTTCTTTATTTTTTTTTATTTGATCTTTCTTTAATTTAGGGAAAAATTACATTTGTGCTACTTCTGCATACAAAAAATATCGACCAAAATATCGAAAACGTTCAGAAGAAATGCAAAGAAGTTAAATACATTTGATGCTTGACGTGGACATGCACCTCTTACATCTATCTTGCCATGCGTAAGATGATTAATGGCTTTGAATTTAAATTTTTAACCAATTATTATATTTGCCGAGAGTATTGTACAATAACATTTAATTTCATTATTTAGTTTCATTTAACTACCACTAGTTGGACAGCTTTAACACCATAGAGTTAACGCAAATAAATTGATAGCAACTTTTGTCCATTTAACGTTGTTGAACTGTCACAAATTGAGGTTATGAGAAATGCTTACAAATATTTTAATCAAGTCCAACATCAAAAGACTTCAAAGCACAGTAATTTTATTTTTCTTAAATTTTATATAAAACGCTGCAAAATTCACCTGGAACTTCTTGGAATTGCATGCAGCAGTTGCTACAAAGGAGGCAATTAATTTAAATACATACTTTTAACTACACAAGAAAAACTCGTGGGAAATTCAAAACAGTAGTTGTATCATAATAAAGAATATTAAAAAATCAATACTGTAGCTATATAATGATATTAATAATGTAATAGTTATTTGTGTAGCAAGGCCAAAAAATGCATCTTTTTCGTCCGAGTGTGAGTTTTCTGGCCGAGGCGCAGCCGAGGCGTAAAAACAGGCGAAGACAAAAGGCACGTTTTGGCAGAGGTGTACATTAAATTTTTTAGGACAATAATTATCGATTTTGTCAGTTTCGTTGCTAACTTACTAAACAGACCAACAGATGGACGGTCAGCGTCCGAAAAAAAGTTAGTTTTCGTCCGCTTGTGCGTACCTACGTAGAATTACCGTTTTCATTAAGGGTGTCTAAAAAGGTTATTATGTATTTGATTTATATCTTTTAATAAACGGTTTAAAACATATTCTTCCATAAGGATATCATTGTTGCAAAGACTGTCAGTTTAGCCATTTTCAAAAAATTAGCGGGAAATTTTAAATGCTGTAATGGTTCCTAAACAAATAATTCCTTCATTCATTCCTTCATTCCTTGTAAAAGATCAAGTCAATAAGCTAAAAAAGTTTCTTTGTAAGTTTAAATGACGTTGGATTTGTGTTTCAAACTTCATTGATTTTAATATTTTTTGAAATTCTATCAGCTCGTCAAGAATTTGAAAAATAAGAAGGTACAAATCGATAAATTAAATGAAAAAAGACAATCCGTTCAGGTTTTAACAACGATAAGAATAAAATTTTACTCGTCTTGTTGGAAGTTTCATTTGATTCTTTTTAGTCTTCTCAGCTTAAGCTGAAACAGTGTTAAGTCAGCGTTTGATTATTTTTTTCGTAATTACAAAGTTTTTAACGTTTTCTTGTTGAAACGATCCAAAACTGTGCCACGGAGAGGCAGAAGGGCAAATTTGAGAAATCCCAATAAATTGTGTAAAGAGATCAAGAGTTTAAAAAAACGGATCAAGATTTAGCGTTGCGATTTGGCGAATATTTTCATTCTCTCTGTTTTTTCTCAAGGAAAATAATCATTTCAGAGCCGGTTGTAAACATTAAGTTAGCTTTTGTTGCATTACATTTCATACCTCTTTCATCAGCCGGAGCCCAAACAATCCGGAAACCGTACGCACCGTGTTTAATTCAAAAAATATAAATAAATCGGAGGCGAAAGCGTGACATTTTGAAATATACTGTGAACAGATATATGCTGTTTGCTGTTGAAATAATCCAGCGATACCAAAACAAAAACGGAAAATCACTTCGATACGACCGTTAGATGCGAGCGATTATTTTATTTGCAATAAATTTTAATTAATTGTGATTAAATAGTTATAATAGAGCGTCGCCGCTCGTAAATTATCTTTTGACACTTAATAAACAATAAAAGCGATTTATTGGTGTTATAACATCTTTATGAGTACAGCTTCATTACGTGCTGTTGATTTATGGTTTCACGATTTGGTGACGAGCCTTCAAAGCTACCAACATGGGCAAATTGCTACCGCAATCGTTATTTTACACAAATGGACTCTCCCTACTGGTTCACACTCAAGGTTTTCAACAGTTATCTGGTGTGTTTTTTAAACAAATCGATTCGGTAATCGCTAAAATTAAAACGTAACGCAGCGCCTATGTATAAGCCTCTTAGTCATACGATTACATTAAGATAGTGCATGTGGAGAGACGGCTTATTTTCGAGTTTTGGAAATAACCGGGGGCGGATACAGAAACTTTGATAGCGCAATGCCCCCAAAGTAGCAATTCGCCTTCGGTTATGACCGGACTGGTACAAATCACAAACTCGCTGGATTCTTAAAGTTACAACTTTCTCGTTTAATCAACACAAAAGTTTGCTCCTCTGCAACAATCAACACTTTGCTTAAATATTTGCCACTCAAGCAATAATAATAATTAGCTAATAATAAACTTAAGGTAATAGTTGTAAATATCACATTGCCAATTGCTGCTGTGGTTAAAACATAGTCGAACTGAGTTTGTGATAACGCCGCTGTTTTGTAATAATCACTAAGTTTGACATTTGTTATATTTAGCTAGTTGAAGAAGAACATAGACGTTTGCTTCTATTTTTCCTCATGCTGCAGGAGTTTTCTAGCATCTATGTTGTGATCGAGCCGATCACAAACTCATGTTTTATACTTCACCAACTCAACTGTGAGTTTAGTTGAGTGTAGTTTTTTGTTCTGCGCTCTGGAACGGTGCTCAAGTAGTTGAGTTGTATTTTTGAAAACGGCAAGAGGAGTTAGTCGTTTGAGAACCTCTGGTTGTTACACAATGAGACGTCGTGTAACAAACAGAAATCGACGCGTGCATGCATCGTGTAGAGCATCGCCTGGCCGATGTATATTTGTACAGCCACCGGCGGCAGTTTACTTTTCACCGAGATCGTTTCAATAAATCGGTTGGCGGCTACGCGGTCCGCATTATATTTAGATATACCATGTAGATGAACGGACGGTATCGACGCCCCCGCACTCCCATTTTAATTATCGAAGAACGGTGGACGGTGGTGTCATCGACGGGACACGGGACGGCAGATGCAAGATACCATTAACGCGCAATAAGATTGGCAGTATCGTTAACAGTATCGGGGGCGGCTAAGTGGTATGTCGTGTCCGAGAAAGCAGGTGTGCAGATTCGCGGCCGACGTTCGTATTATCATTGCTCCATTAGCGCAACGACTAATTTCCACAATTAAAAACAACGAATGATTTACAGGTTTTTTCACGAGCGATGATTCGGAAGAACTCTTCGGCAATTAGCAGGATGTTAAGTAACAAGTGCGGGAACGAGTATCCGACGGATGGGCTTGACACCTCCGTCTTGCGGCGCTGAATGAGTGGCAGTGTCGCTGAAGGAACTTCAAAATCGCTCTTGTTTATTTTCAGGTTGGATTTATATTTATCAAATCAATTAGGTGCTTGTCACAAAAATGTTATACATATGTATTTGTTTTGTCTGTTAAATCCGTTTTTGATCCAAACAAAAATGCTCAAATCCAGACTAATTATTAAAAGAAATTGGCGAAAGCCCAATTAGTCAACGTTTTTAGACTGAATTTGAATATTTTCACATATGCTTGTAGAGCTTTTCGGGTAACACAATTTTTGTAAAAAATAGGAAAAAACTAAAATATTTTTCACATCTTAATGTTGTCGTTTCCGTTGTCGTAAACAAGTGACTTCAGACGAAATTTATCTTTTGTGACAAGACAAATTTGACTCACTCTAGGTACTTCAAAATGTTCAAAGATTTTTTTTCTTACAGAGAATGAAGTAAAAAATAATTTAAACATGAAATAATGAAATTTTATTTAATTAAATACTTTGACGATTATCTAAATATGATAAGATAAATATGGCAAGTACCTTACGCGGCTCGTGCGTAACAGCTATCATTACACACTCGTTGAATAATATACTTTTTCTACTCGATTAATTTATAAATTCGCAAGAGGTGCTCTTTTTTAGAAAATTAATGATTTTTGCTTACCTATGGTAACAAATCTTACTCGTTTGAAAAAACTAATAAAAAGAAATAATTATCTCATGTTACAGCTTCTCATTTGAAGACAATTAATGATTTCCGATTATTTATGATAAGAAATCTTACTTACTTAAAATTAATTTGTATAAAAAATCTTACTCGGAAGGTGTTTTGGAAAAAAATAACAATTATCTGTGATGTTTCTGATGGAGCATCCGGCTTACGTCAGAACATATCGTTAATGTAGACAAAGCTTCAATTAACGCGATTTGATCAAAATCTGTGTGAGCAGAACATTAACAAATTGTGTTTAGTGTTTTATAATTTATGAAGAAAAATCCGATAGATATGTAAAGATTTAAATCACACACAAAATAAGAATCCTGCTCCATTGAAATTCTGATGTCATAAATGTGGAAAATGTTAAACAATGATCCATTCATCAGTAGTTTGAATAAGTGAAAGTAATAAAATCATCAAGTTTATTATTGTTGAATTAAATATTCAATTTTTGGTGTTTGTCGAAAACGACAAATCGGGGTTTGGTATTTGCCGTAAAATCAGGTCGAGTACAAGAGTAAAAAATGTCAAAAATCGCGGCACTTAGTCAGCCAGTCGTGTGCGTTAAATTGAATAATCGACGAGATCAGAGTTAAATCCGGATCGCGAATTCTAAGCGCAACCGAACTGACAGCTGCCATTCCGAACCGTCCGGTCTAATCAGCGACGGCGCTCTCGTTTCTCGAGCCGCTCCCGTTACCGTCATTAGCGGCTCTGCTAATTTCGCCAATTAAAACGAGCCCATGATTTATGTTTTTTTATGGTTAATGCACGAATCGGAATCCGATTCGCGACGCCGTTCGCCGCGTGATTCGTAAGAAATCTGTCAATTATCCTTGGAAGGCCCGTCGGCTGAAATATTCAGTCGGCGAGTGCGTCGCGCTGTAGATTCCGACAATGATTTAGTTAATTAAACGTCTCTCTTGTAAGAATGTCGAATAACGGGGTGGATTTGACAGCGCTGGAATTTGAGAAATGAATTCCGTCGTGTTTTCTCCCGATCGTCGGCGCGATAATCCGCGGACGAATAATAATAAGAAGAGGATCGTCCCATCCCAGGTCCTTAAATCGGCCGCGAGAAGTGTAAAACCTTTATGGCTCGTATATTGTCGGAATTAAGAACGAAACATATTGGATGTCGCCTTCATCTCGCATTTGCATACCCGTTCGGGTCGCAATCATAAAAATAATACGATAATAATCGCATCCAGTCCGAGTGAAATATGCCCGGGGTTTTTCGTTTATTTCATTTTGTCCATTATTTTTCGTTGGGTTTGTCTTTTTTTTTGTTGTTTGGATTAATCGAGAAAGGCCTACCTCTGCTCGGACATACTTTACGCTGGCTCGGAGCTTTGTTATGAAAATTTCAGCCTGGAAACATTGCTCGCCTCTTGTAATTTAAGCACTTAGCCGTTATTATTTACGCGCCGGGATGCGAATAAACACGCCGTGTAATGGCCAACGTCTCTCCGCTTTTGCCACAGCTTGTCGGAAATCTCGCCCCGGGAGATCGCCGACTCGTAAGCTTCAAAGCTAGATTTTGCGCTTTTGTCAACGGAAAAATTCGACACGAGCATTACGCCCAAAAAAAGCGACAAGAGGATGGGCGGCGACGAGATTTGCATGGCAGCCGCGTAAGCTGCGCCCCACGTGATGTCCTCTTCTCGGCTTTACAACGTTCTATTGACGACGGCGGAGGACGCTAATGAGACCGGTGCATACTTGTGGTGCAATAACAGGAACACTACACTACACTCGAGTAATAAAGGATTATTGTACGATGTACGTGGATGGGTTGCGGTCTGCGGAAAAACAAAATTTATACACTAAGTGGAAATCATTTTGTTTACAAGTACATACATGTATGTAATTGCGGAAACATATGCATATCTTAACTTATAAATAAAATGCAAATTTTGAAAAATTCTGATAAGTAAAAAACAACTTGTAACCTAAAGTACACAGAAAACAATAATTTTACTTTTACAAAATTATAATTTAATTAATTTGTAGATAATAAACAATATTACATATTTTTTCTACTTTGCGTTCGTACTGATGCTATTACGATACTGTTTTGCGTATCGTAATAGGAAAAAGCGTGATATAATAATAATACTAAAAACAGTGAAATTTAATTTTTTAATGTCGACAGATAGTGTGGTGTCGCGGCCTTTAAAATATGTTGCCAACTGGCGCTAAATTCCCCAGACTTTCAAATTATTTTTTTTTCATTGAAAAAGTGACAAAGTAAAAAAAATACTGTATGACATCTCGTTTATAAGGCATTTTATCGCACTTACTCCTTTAGGGCACTCGTCGCTACGCTCGTCGTGCTCTAAACCCGTGCGTGCGATAAAATGCTTCTTATAAGACTGGTATCATAATATACTATTATTTGCAAGCGGTCGAAATTGCGCCTTTGTGTATCTCTATAGAAATGTTCGAAGTGCTTTTTTTTTGTAACAGGACTTGAAATCAAATCCTAGGAGTTGAAATGTTCACAGGCAGCTCGATCGAGTAAATTATAACACAAAAATTAATTTCTGAAGAAAATACATTATTTAATACATTTTTCTGTAATTTTTTTCCAAAAATTTATGCCAGTCAAATTTATTGCAATTATGAAATATTGCACTGTCAAGTGCTTGTCACTAATTGAAGAAAGTAATATTAAATAAAAAAATTCTGCGGTACCAAATAAAAAAATCCTGTGGTACTAAAAGGCTATATTGCTTTTGTACATTCTATAGTATTTCGGGAATTCAAGGATGTTGAGAACCACTGACATCTTGTTACAATCTGATAAGCTTATAATTAATAAAGTGAAATAATATGTCATAAAAGTTAGTGCCACTTGTTATTTTGAGAATATTTTTTAAAAACGGTACCAAAAATCGTTGGAAAAATGGAGAATAATATTTTTAAACAAACAAGAAAATGTCACGAATTTCAGAGTAAAAAAAATAGCGTATACAAAAAATGCTATAATTTCTTATACCTGAGATTCTAAAAAGTTATACTTTATGTAAATAAATATGCAAAATAGAATTTTCTGTCACTTTTTAATACTACGCCACAAATATTTGTAGACTCCTAAGCATACTCTAATTTTTATAACCAATTTTTTTTTTCACTACCGCTTCCATTTGGGAATAGGATAAGAACGGGAATATGTTTGGAGCATGTTCTTCGAGTTGTCATGATTTAAGAGGCATTGTCAAAAGACCAAATAAATTATAGATTACAACCAATAGATAGATGTTCCGGTATACCTCAAGGCAAATTCTTAGCTCCTCTCTTATTTATGACTTATTTCAAAATTATGTGCGACTACTAAAAAGCAAATATTATGAATGGTAAAAACGTGCAAATGTTTCTAAATTATTTAAATATTCTTGTCGCTATTACCTCAGTTTATGGAAATTAATTTTCAATACACAAAAACACAGAAAATTTATCAAAGCTTATTCTTAAAAGGCAATATTTCACTTGTATTGAGTACCCCGAGGTACCAAAAAAACTTACTCGATATACGAGGCAACATCAAAAAGTTTTCCATTTTAAAAGAAATATCAAAACCTGTGCTTTACAGAGTTGTGTGCGGCCAATAAACGTGTGAAGAACAAATCGTTGAGAGTTTTTGACAAATTCGACCTAATTTCGAAATGACAGGAACACCATCCGAACCTATCCTCGACCACCAGTCCCTCCATCAACGCCGTTACCGATCAAATATTTTCCAATCGACCCAACGACACGTTACAAGTGTTGATGACTGGAGGAGGATTTCCACATGTCATTTAGCAGCGGCAGTTGTTTAGAACAATCAATTTTCGTGTCATCTTCGCATTCAGCTGTCCATTTCGGAATTAAGCGCCAAAATGATTATTTACACAGCGACCGGAAATCTCTAAAATTTTAATTTCCAACCGTATTTTTCTCATTCCTATGCAATTAATGCCATTAGTTATGACAGTTATGTCATTTATTGTAATAACTGTCACGGGGGAAATCATTTATTAGCAGCGCACCAAACAAGTTTGAATTTTTTCACAAGCTGTTCTAAATATAGCGTTACGATTTAAATGATATTAAAATAACACTTTCTGCAAAAACAAAAGATTTATCTTTGTGATGTGAACAAGCGCGAGTGTGCCGCATTTGGCGCAACCAAAACGGCGCTAATTTAGGCATTTTATTGTAAAATTAAAATGCGCTGTCTGTCGAAATATAATTAAAATTAATTTCACGCCTGTCACTTGTCACAGTTCCAATAGTGATTTATTTTGGAAACTGGAAATAAAGTAATTATGGCGGAAAGTAAGGCGCGCTATAAATAAACGTATTACCGATGTGGGTGAGACAATTTTTACAAAAAATCAAGAATAAATTATTGTATTATCGATTCAAGTTGCTATTTTGCTACAAAACTAATATAATAACAAGTTTTGTATAAAAAAAATAAATTGAAAAATGTTTTTGCAGAGGAGAAAAGAAAATTGTTGGGTTTCAAATTTCAGAACTTTTTCATTTTTAAAAATTAGGCAGGTTGGTATTCTTGAATAAAGGATTTAACGAAGAAAGAACCGGATGTGGTGGGGTCATCCTTTTGGCGGGAGCGCAACGAAGAAGAGGCGTGCAAGTTGCCTAACCTCTACCACCGACGAAGAAGCGGAGCGATCCGCGATATAGACATCAATGCCCCGCGCTAAATTCATCTGTAATAAATTCGAAGCTATCGATTGATAAATCAGTTACCTTCTCGAATTTATTTTCGCGATTGTGGCCGAGTCTGCGGTCTTGTAGTGCACTTAGTAAATTACGTTAAGAAATTATTGGACGTAATTTAGCATCCTCCATGGGAGCGTCTTACCAGATAATTCAATGCTGTCAACATTGCACTAGATTTTAAGCGCCACTGATTTACAACGAGTGGTCTGTTAACCTAAACACCATCCCTCTTCCGTTCCGGACTTGATGCATCGCCTCTTCGCGACCGCCTCCGCGGTCCACTTGATCGGTAACGTATTAGCGGCACAAAAACGACAACAAATTTCCATGTAGTTAGTCACATCAATTAATTTTTCTTACAAGTCAGCAAAACGGTTTTATGCTAATTCGGTGGAACTTCTTCAGAGGAATCTGGTGAAAAAAATTCTCTCGAAAAAAACTGCTTTGCATAATAATCTTCTATCGGGAATAAATTATGATCGTGTCGGGCTGGTGGTTGCTATTGTAAGAAGCAGTAAAACAGAAATAATAAATAATTAATAAATCTCCAAAAGTGCTTCGATGCAATAACCGTGTTTATGTTACTGTTAAGTGTTAATCGTTGTGTAAGACAAACAGACAGTAAAGGCTTATTTACACGTTATGCGCGTATGCTTGCTTATCTTACACGGAATTATTGCCGCAGCTAGTCGATAATCAAAATCAAAAGCTTACAACACCGACACCATTTATGATTGACGTCTGCATCCACGCCGGACTTAAAAAATCAGGTACACTTGCTTTAACTGACTCTTACACATGATAACCTTTTGTATTTTTTTAGTATAGGAGGAAAAGTACATATGTACTGTTTTAGTAACTTCTGAAAACATTTTTCGTAAATTTTTTCCACTTTTTGAATTTTCTAAGAAAAAATTGTCAAACTACCTATTTTGAACATATGCATTTTGAAGATCCAAAATATGGTAATTGTTCACTTTAACTACTTCTGGAATTTTCGCGTTTTTTCTAGCTAGACAGCCTCAGGGCGCCCTCCTAGATCGTGTCCCACCATTCAAACCTTGTGCAAATGCCTTTTTTTTCTCTCTTGTTGTGTTTCAAGGTCGCGTCAAGGTCGCGCTAAGTCTTAGTAGAACTAAAGGGTAAGGAAAATTTTCATTTGCACAAGGTTTGAGTGGTGGGAAACGATGTAGAAGGACGCCCTGACGCTGTCTAGCCAGAAAAAACGGGAAAATTCCAGAAGTAGTTAAAGTGAACAATGACCCAAAATATTTTTCCCCAGTAAACAAAAAGATACAAAACCTTCGATTTTTGATTTTTCAAATGATCTGAAGAGGTATTATTTAACATAACTGAATCTACTTTATAAACTGTGCTGAAATATATACTGCGTGCTTACCCAAAAATTCGAACAATATGGAAATATTTTCTATTCAATGATCTAGTTAAAATGTCGCTACTTGTTTAAAAACTAAAAATATCACTGAAAAAAAATTATAACGTCGCTTCCAAAGTCAAATTTGAATTAAAAAAATTCAAAATGGACTTTGTGTCGCATTCATCAAAGAAAGTTATAGGAAAAAGCTGTTTCTAATGATCTTTTATGATTATGTATAAATTTTCCAAAATTCCAAATCCAAAAGAAAAATTGAATTTCTACTTGACTCAGTAGAAAGTATACAGGTGTTTTTTAAATGCTAGTACAAAAAAAGACTTGTAATAGGTGAGGATGAGTAGAACTCATACACAAAAAAAATATCTAATAAAAGTCTTTTCGTTTCCGAGATAAAAAAAAATCAATTTTGGTTAAAATGGTCAGTGTGCTGCTGAATTAAAGGTAATTAAAAAGATAATTGGGGTTGTCAAGCAACAATAATAATTTTGTTGTATTTTTGTTCATAGCATTGCCGGGTTGCTATGGTTTAACTTATTGTTTACTATTGTTGCGTCTGTGGCCGTAGAATGTGCATGGACAGGGTCAGTTTACCTTTACCGTTTTAGATTTAAAAAAAATGGTTTTCTGGACTCTTTAGAATCTCCATGTAACCCAGTTTTTTTTGTAGATACTGGCATTTAAAAAACACCCTATATAAAGGAGCAAAGCGGGAGGGAGTGTGGTAGGTAGGAAGAAAATTTTGAAAGTGTGATTTGGTAATAGTGGTAAAGAGTGAAAGAGAAATGAAAGAAATGATGGAAAGCCTGGGAAAGTATGTGCGGAAGAAAAAAAGGCTGAAAGTAAATGTTGAGAAGACGAAAATTATGGTGTTCAACAAGAGAAAGAGGAAGAGTGAACAGAATGAGTGTAACCGGGAAAGAAGGAAAATACTTAGGTTACACATTCAACAAAAGAGCTACGGATAAGGCACATATCAGAGAGATGAGGAAAGCAAATAAGGTAGTGGCGGGGGAGAAAGTGGGGAGGTAATTTCAGGAGGAGAATGACGAGGTTCGAGTGAGGGAGTACATTGATGGACGGGGTAGAGATCTGGGAATGGAAGGAACAAGAAGAGGTAGAGTAAGTGCAAGAAAAATATTTGAGAGAGGTGCTAGGAGTGGACAGAGAAACGCCAGGTTAGACAGTGAGGGACAAAAGGTATGGAAGGGAAGAGTGCAGGATACTAACGAAATGCCGGAGAGAAGAGAAAAAGAACACGGAGAAGAAGAAGAGAGAGAGAGAGAGAGAAATACTACCAGAGAAACGGATATGCCAGTGAAGAAGTGGAAAAAATGCGAGCAAAAGGAAAATGGATGAATGTAGAGCTGAGTGAAAGGGACAAGACACAGACAGGCAAGAAAAAAAGAATCCAGATATAACATGGGTATGAGAGGTGTATGACAGAGGAAATTCCAGAGGGGAGAGAGAGTGCAAGAGAAAGAAAAATGATGGCGAGGTTGAGATGTTGGAACTAGGATACAGAAAATAGGTATTGGATGGAAGGAGAGGAAAGAATGTAATTTTTTTGGGATCCTTATTTTTTTTTAGATAAAAATGTAAGCAAGAATCCGAAAGCCCGTGGGGCAAATAAAACATTATAATTGTTTCTATTATTATTATAAAGACACAATATTTTTTTTTAGACTTTGCCCAAATGAACACGAAAAACGTTATTCAATATTCGTGCCCTGTCAGTTTTCAGGTATTGGGCCTGTTTTGCATCACTCGGCTGACGCCTCATGCTTCAAACTTCGGCCTCATTCCTGAAAAGTGACCTAACAACGTTACTCATATGACAATAACTATTATTGCGAGGACTACGAGTATTTTGAACGGATTTTCGAAATATTATACCAATTAATTATAAGGTGGAAAAGTTGGTGCAATTTTTCTTGTTCTGAAAATATGCACATATGCACTTCTCCTATAACCTTTTTCGATATACATATTTAACGCAAATCCGATTTCAGAATTTTTAATCTCTAATTTGAGGTATACCGGATGTTACGTGATAACTCTTCATATTTTTAGTTTTTAGACTGTCTCCTAAAATGATTTGTTCAGAAAAATTTTTGCGATTGAGGAATTTTCGAAGCCTTACCTATAAAATGTTAAATCGTCAGCCGCAACAGTCACCATAACATATTGTTGATTTTATGGAAATCAAACGGATTAAAATGTCGCGAACTTTATGGATGAGATCACGACGATCTAACGCTGACCCAAAGAGCTAAAAATATTGTCCCACCTACTTACATTTGCAAATATCCATATGGAGTCGCTTTTATCCTGCACTTGTGGGTGTAAGAAATTCCGTTTACATAATTAACACTTTTACAAGACTGCAAAATTCAGGCACGGCGTCATATCTTCGCATCTTGCTCTCGGCTGATGCGACAACTCCAGCTGCATCTTTATCGACTCCCAAATTTATTACATTATATTTTTATAGTTTGACGCTTATCTGATTCTCTTTAGGTCTTCAAATTGAGTTCTGCAATATTTTGATGTTCCCGAAGTAATTAAAACGCTATGAATTTTAATAAGTTTACATTATGCCTAGTATCTTTTTCTCCCGTGGCCATTTTTTACGTTTGTTATGGCTTTTAACTGTGTTAATTAACTTAATTGGAGAAATGTGTTATTTTCAACCCTTTTGGCATTTTATATTCCGCGAGGCCGCGCTCTGCTGCGCTTGTTTTAATCTGAGCCATCATCAATGGTTTGAGCTGTGTAAATCTTTGCTTAACGTTGTTTCAACACATTTTAGTCTGTGTTGTGGCTCTTCCACTCCAGACATCGCCAGCTTTTATGCTAATTGCCTCCGCGGGCAAATATTTTCCACATATTTATTATTTCCTTGCACTTTTCTTCACCGTGCACCTGCACTCATACCTGGGCTGTTATTTCACTAAAAAATTCAATCCTCGAGGAAGCTAAATAAAATTACACAACCGCACACATTGCCCCTTTCATTTTCAGATTATTAGTTAAGAATTTTTAACAAAGAAGAGTCTTCCCACTCTATAACAAATTTTTTATGACCACCTTTTTTAGCCTGCGTTTTCACATAAAAGTGTTACACCTGCTGCATCTATGTATTATGGAAATTCGACGGAATTAAATTGATTTACGACATGTTCGAATCGATGTGAATACATCAAATGTAAGAAACAAATTGGCGGCTTTGCTGAATTAAAAAAAATTAAACACCTACGAATCTAGCAGCGCGTGAGTGAAAAGCACACTTTCTCGATTTGTCTGAAGCGTCCCAATTGAAAAAGTTCATCAAAATGTTAAATCTGTCGTCGATTATCTATCGGTTATGGAAAAGGTTTGTTCAATAAATTTAGAAAAATAACAGTTATGAAAAAAGTCTGAAACGACGGCCGTGAAAAATGTAAGTTGATTAACCCTGCTGCGAAACGTTTGTTAATTCTTATTAACGATTCCATAAATCTGCGATCTTTTCCTGGGAACGTCTAAAAATACCGTGGAGTGTGCAACTTTTTTCTCGCCTATCCAATTCTTTATCTGTCATGATTTAGAATGGCTTGTACATTATACAAAACTATCTGAGACGTTGTAGTCGTTATTCGGAAAGCTCTCAAAGCTCTGTAATTCGTGACAGGTGTGACTGAGCGTTTGGCGGACTGTTAATTGCCCAGCAATTTTTTCTGGAAACGCCGGAATTATTAATGATTTAGGCTCGCCATTATCGGTGTTAATTCATCATTGCGCGTTGTACACTGGCCGGCTGATTATAATTTTTAATGTGCTCCTGCTGAGTTATTGTGAGCAGGCTGGAGAGAATTTCAGCGATGTGAAACGGTGATAATGTCATCGTGGCTCTGGATGGCGAAGGCGCGGTCCACACACCGCCAACAATCGGACGCCCATCTCGGCCCATGAGGACCGATACATCATCCATGCAAATACCAAGAAACGTGCACCACCGGTGACGCTTTCAGGCCGGCCGGAAACGCGGCCGCATCCCGCTAATTACATTTAAATGAGGATGCACTCTTCGTAATCGATGACGAGCGAGAAATCCAGATTGATCTTTGGTTTTGGAGGTGCAAGTGCTAAAGACGCGCTCTCATGGGAAGCGGTTCCAGGGACGTCACTATGAGTTATTGGATATTATTCTTTAATCAGGGGTCCCCTTAATTAATACGGCAATTAGCTAATGGGAATTGGGGCAATTAAGCTGCGGGGGGGCCACGACCAAAAATCGGACGAGCCCACGGCGGAGGTGGATCACGTGGACAGGACAATTTCGCCCGTTTCGTAACACTTTTAGACGTCGACGACGCATTTATGGTGTTTGCATCAAAATTCTAGTTGCGAGAAATAAATAAGATGGATATTTTTTTAATCTGAGTGGTCGATTCTCAACGTAAGCTGTGACTCCTCCACATTCTTTTTATTTAGAACTAAGTAAAAATAACATTAGAGTGAGAGGATGTATACACAATATTTTATAAAAATAACGGAATTAAACGACTGATAAATATTTTGATTGGTGGTTGGATTTATTTCAACGGTGCCATTGTTTTCAATGACTGACTAATGAGATTTGCACTGTCAAATATTCTTTGACATTTCCGAAAAGCTGCCAACTTGGAACACTGAATACTAAAATGAGGAAAAAATTAATAATAACCAAGTTAATTACTAAAATAACGAAGGTATTTTACAGCACTCCAACTACGCAGGCACTCGGCTACACCTCGAGCCTGAAACCTACTCACGCTGGAAATACAAATATGTAGACAGAATACTTAATGATAAATACAATGGGTGGTTAATTAGGACAAATGTTGCGCAAAAAAAAAATTAGTTTCAGGTGAACTTGAGGCTGTGCAACTTTCTAAACAGAGTAAATAACTCCCTAAAACAAAAATTAAAATTACCTACTTACTGCGACAAATTTAAAATGTAACTTTCCCTATAAAGCAACCGCGTTTAGTCCTTTAAACAATTAAACTCATTAAAATTAATGTTTAAAGTAAGTTTTAACGAAGTTGAGTATTAAATTGTCACCGAAAGATATAGGGAAAACTTTGCAGATAGATTTTTCTAAGCGACTTATCAGAAAACTTCCTAAATAGTTTCCGAAGCGGTACTTGTAATTAAAAATAACTTTTACAAAGTTTTGTTGTTAATTATTGTGAAATTTTATGCGGAAATGTTTAGGATTGCTTTTAGAAATATCCTGATAATGACGTCAGGATTCCTACTTTAGAAGGAATTCTGCGGTCGTCACGACGAACAGGATGTTCATGTCCATTAAATAATTTTTCCATTGATTGACTGACTCCACCAGGCATACATCATCACACAGGATGCATTTAATGGAACATATTTTTCACCCTATCTGTAAACAATTACTGGTCATAAAGGTAATGATATAAAAAACTTGTTGTAGTTTTGCTTTATTAAATTGATCAATAGCTATTTTCAATACAAGTGAGCAAAGCAGTGCATTTAATCACGAAGTTGGCGTCTGAGCCGAAGGCGAGGACCCCAACCGTACGAGTAATATTCAGAAAGTATTTTAAAAACAGATTTAAAAAACATTCAGTACAACATATTTGGCGCCCTCTATCCACAAACTCTCAAAACATTCACTTTGCTCACTAGTGAGAAAATATTATTTCCTCACTAGTGATTCAATCGCCATCTTTGCTAACTATTTCCAGTGAGCAAAAACCACAAAAATCCAATGATCATGGAAAAACAAATATATGTATTACGTCAACAAGCGCATTTCTTTGTTGTTAAAAATATTGCAATAAAACTTACCTCAAAAACGTATGATCATGGAAAAAATTATTATTTTCATCGCCATTTGTTATTTGTCTGAGGCACTAAAAAATTGTAAATCAGTGTTAATTGTGGCAACATCTCAGTTGGACATGCAGATATTGAAACAATTGTTAACTGTGTCATTTTGGGCACTGGACTTAAAACAAACCAATCTCGGTAAAACCTGGACCCGGGACATAACAATAATATTTGAAGGCATCCCGAAACGCAGTAAATTGCCAAAGAAACCGTTCCGCTATTGTTTAATTTCGTCCCCAAATCTGGTCTTAAGCCCCCTTAAGCGGGTCACTCCTGCGGAGCCACGATACAGGGATAGGGCCGCGCTTATTAAGCTGTCGGGAGGGCCGAAGACAGGTTCGGCCCGACCGTTGGATTAAAAGTGCAAGAATAGTTCACTTCCGGGATTATTAATTTAAGAGGCGAACGGAACTCGTGGGAGTGCTGCGGTGGCAGGAACGTTGCATTAGTCCTGCAATGACAGGGACGGCGGGAAATGGGAGTCGACGGGCCTTAATCTCTGTCACGGCCCCCGCCGATCGCCGCTCAAAAATAGCGAGACGCGGGCGATCGGGGACGGCGACAGATCGGCGGCGAATCGAGAGGCGGCGGCCGCGCGCTAATTATTCGGAGAGGGCGAGGAGCTCACGTAACGCAGCGTCACTCAGGAATGCGTCACGTTGCGATGGCATTTTTCAGTGTGTCGCTTTTTTCAGCGACGTCCTGACAGCTTACAGCGTGTTTCTGTACGGGCCTCGTCAACTCCGGACACGAATTATGAATACCGGGGCTGGCATCTGAAAACGGTGCCGGTTCTGATGGTGATCTGATGTGGCGAGCTTGTTCCCGAAGTACGTGTCGGTAATAAATACTTCGCGATGACATCCGCAACCACATCAAAAGCTTTGTTCCACTATGTGGGCCACGGAGAAAAATCGCCGTCCTGAATGCGATAGCGATGGAGAAGACACTATGTGGACTTGGGGCTTAGACACATTTCCACACTTCAATAACGATGGGACATATTTCAGGGCGCCTTTCACGCTGGCAAATCACTTAGAAATGTTTCATTAGGCTTCAGATCTAGAATCCAATATTGTTTTTAGGCACCCTTAATGAAAACGGTAATTTTACGTACTCACAAGCGGACGAAAAGTAACTCTGTTTCGGGCGCTGACCATAAATAATCTAAATAAGTAGGTAAATACATCATTGTATTGCAAATTGTAAATTTCTAGTTTTGTTGGCAAGTTGATAACAGAAATTATAAAAAAAATTGTAAATATGCATTAATAAATTTATCTATTTGAAAAAGGTAGATACAAAATAAATTTGCAATTTTTCCAATGATGTCTTTTGCTTTGTAGTTCGTGCGGTCGCCTAAAAAATTTAATATGCACCTCTGCCAAATAGTGCCTTTTGTCCTCGCGGGTTGTCAAGCCTCGGCTGCGCGCTGCGCCTCGGCCAGAAATCTCGTATGTATCCAAATACAGTTTGCAACTTTTAAAAATAATTCTTTATTCATTTATGTAGCGCGGATATCTGATACATATAACAGTGTTCTAAATAGTATTTTCTTGAACAAAATTTAATCAATAATTATTGTGCAACAACAAATTGTAATTGAACGGATTAAAATGTAAATTAAGCGTGTAAATAGACCTCGTTAGCATTACACACCTAGACACCTACAAAGTGAAGCAAAATATGTACTAATAAAATAGATCAAATGCAATATACTTTATGTAGACATTAATAACTATTTACTATTTTCATTACATGTGATTTACATTTCAGAATTTGCATTGGGCTCTAATAGGTAAACATATTTTTTATTGTTGTTTGCGTTGCTGTTGGAACTCTCTATTATCTCACACATTTCAAATATTCGTTCAATGCCAAGTGTGAACAAATGAAGCAACTTTTCAACTGTTATCAGAAGTCATACAAGCCAACTATAACTTTTCTCCTAAGTTAAAATCCGTGAGGAAATTCCTGAAATAGTCGTTTAGTCAAATTCATTTCACGCCTATTATTGGCGCAATTTCAAAACTAACAGACAATACCCAAACAGACATTTGATTTGGTTTACCCAAATTTGTCCTGCTGCGACCCTGAAATCCATCACAATCGATGTTGTTATCCCGTCAAATTGACGTCGGATGATTTGTTAAAAAATTGCTTTCTGCTGTTACCATTATCAATAATTACGAGCGTATCTGGAAAAAACGATTTCAGCATTGTCATTTTGATAATGCAAACACAAAACGTTTCTAGCGCCATCCATAAATCGAGTAGTGATTGATAGATGGAGAGCGTCTGAATATTGCATCAAAAGCGTTACTAAATAGGCTGGATGCGGTGGTTTGCATAAAATTGCTCGATTGACAAGGAAGCAATAAAAATTGTCGCGGTCGCAAATGACGTTTTCCGCCGCACGATTGTACGGAGTGGAAGAGTCTTGTGCTCAAGATGGGTCCGAGTGATGGCCTGATCTGTATCGACTACGACGGCAGACGTGTTTGCTTTTTTTGGGGTTCAGAAATGTCGCAAGCTGATGGGCATCTTGTGCCGAGGCATTATGGGGCACTTGCGAAATTTACCAAAATGTTGCTCTGACAACTGAAAAAGGTTTTGAACTTTTGACCACACTCATTTTAAATTAAATAAAGTGCACTTGTTGTTACTGCTTTAGATCAATTTTCACAATTTTTTTGTCATTCACTAGAATCTACATCATTCAAACTTTAATCTTATTAAAAATTATTGTCTCACAATCGGTTTAACAAATAAAACATTACCTACGTAAAACATAATTATTATATTATCAACTTACAGAGAGAAAACAATGCCTGAGTAATTTTCTATTCACTCTAAATGCCAAAGAGCCTTGAATTTGATTATTGTTCCTTCCAATTTACATTGTTTGCTATTATTCTTGTATTTGTTTCTTTGTTTTTACTATTATTACATTTACATAATATTCATTGTTCTACCTCTCCGGAATTATCTACATTTTTTATTGTGTACTTTTTTGTACTTATTTTTTTTTTTTAATAAAACTTGAATTTTTTTGTTCTATTGTAAGTTTTTTTAATCAATTCTTTTACAAATTTTTTCTACAAAAATTGATTTAACCATTTCCTCTTAAATTACTGTTGATATCATTTTGCTTCTCAATTTTAACCACACCTCACAATGTACGATTTTTAATCTTCTCTCTTCTTAATTTGTTTGAAATTTCTGCTTCTACGAAATTTTCTTAATAAAAATGTCGTTTACTTTAGCTTAATTTAATTTACTATAAAACAATTTATTTTTTAAGTTACTACCTTTTGACTACTGCTTAGCTCACGTAAATTGAGAAATGATATAAACTAGGCAAAAATGAATAGGGAATTCCACAATTTTTCTTGGAAAGCGAAATAATTGCCCCAATCCTCCCACGTATTCTTAGACACAAGATAAATTTAAAATGTTACAAGTACTTGAAACATTACATTTAATGTGTATATTAATATATTTGTAACTCATTTCATTACCAATTTTAAACGGTATTTATAAAAAATTCAAAAAAGGAAAAATTCCTTATTCATTTTTGCCTAGTTTATTACATATTATTATCAATATCAAGTTTTATTACAAAATTGCTCCAAAGATTGCTGTAACTCTCTGCTTGTGCTGTCTACCAACCACATTGTGCAAGTAAAATAACTATGTAATAATTTTGACGTTTAGGATTGCAACTTGAATAAACATTGACGTGACGTCTAACGTGTCACAAAAGCCGCCGCTTAAAATCGACGAAACACGAGGCGAGCCCACTACACCTCTTTATACTCGGTACAGATACATCATTAATTATTCATTATTCATTACTGTGCATCTCGAAATGACAGACGGATATTCCAAATGTTGTTTATGTGTTGAGTTAAATATTATTTAATATTTGTCTTTTTATCTTAATTTCCATTTTCTCCAGTTTTTGTATTTTTATTCGTTTCTTATACATAATTTGAACAGGTGATACATTCAATCTCATTAATTTATTTGTAATCTTCATAAAATGATCTTTTTCTTATCTATCTTTTTTTTCTTATACACCTATTTATTGCGATTTACGTTCTAAGTCTTGTTATAATCAAAAGTTTTGGTGTCTTTATTGTCTTATTATCCTTGGATTCTCATCACAAAATTAGAGAAGAGAAATTATAAAATTTTATGTCTTCAGTTTTTTCTGAAACCATTTTTATATTTTGCAGTATCCCACCTCCACCCGGCGGCACGGCAATTTTGCCGGAGTACATACACTATTACGGATAATACTATCAAGTAATAGTGCAGTGCTTATCAACATAATTACCGGCGTCTCGCCTCCACATTTTGACTTTTTTGTGTTTTATGTTCTGTGTCAATGTTAAGGAATTTCCTCACGATGTGACATGAGTATAATAATATACCTTTTTGAATTTCAACCACCAATGTATTCTCTAAGTCCAAAATGTTTAAATTTTTAAAAAGAGATTGCGGTACTATTCCTGTTGCTGAAATTATAAATGGTAAAATCGAAATTTTTTCTAAACACCAAAGATTTCTCATAGCAACGGAGAGTTCTAAATATTTATTAATTTTTGTATTATATGTCTGTGTTATATTGTGTGAATTTGGAACAGCTATATCTAAAAGATATGCTTGCTTTTGTTGTTTATTTAAAATAATAATGTCTGGTCTGTTATGCTGAACGTGAATGTCAGTTAAAACTGTCCGATCAAAATATAATTTGTAATTGTCATTTTCTATTATTCTATTATTCCTTTATGTTCTTTTCTTTTATTTTTGTAGCTATTGTTTAGTCTTAATCTTTTTCATCTATTTTTGTCTCTGAGTTTAGTTTCCTTGATTTATAATTTTCACTCCTCTAATGACCTCTTATGACTTTTTTATTAAATTTTAAAATATAATTTATACTTTTCTTTAGCGTAGACTCTAGTTATAAATTATTTATTAATCAAAATATTTTTCCATCTCTCTCTAACGTGGCATCAAGTTCATTTTTCTCTCTTACGTAAAATATGTTTGTATTTTTTTCTCTCTTCTAATTTTTTTTAGAGCTTTCATTACTATTATGAGTATTATCTCTTGTTTCCATTTTGTTCTATATTTCTCAGTTATATGTTTTTGTTGTAGTCGATACATTCATTTCATTCCTGCTATAGTTTATTGACTTTTGTTTTTTTTCTTATTGCTTCCGTTATATTATAACGTTTGCCTGTCTAACTTAGGATTATTTCATACGGTATCCTGTATCCGGTGTCCTATTACGCTAAAATCAGGACATTCAGTGATTCTAAGTAATTACTGGTGATTGTACACATTCACCGATCAAACTAGTGAAAGTAAGACACGGTGTATAGTAAAGAATATTGAATACCTAAATTTCCTAGGAAATGTAAAGAATCACTAGATAGTTTAACTGCAGTATGTGTTTAACTGCAGGCGTAATTTTGACTAATAGCAGTTAGTCAAACCATTAGTATAAGCAGGGGTTAAGTGAATTTCACTATTGACTTTGACTATTCCTTTCAGTGAATGTGTAAAATTACTAGAAATTCTATACAATCACTAATTTTGTAGAAGATTCATTGATGCTTGTATTTGCAGTACATATCTTAAATGAAAATTTGTCAACGGAAGAATAAATCTTTTTGGTTTGACCACACGAAGTAATGGTTTGAAAAAAGGTCAAAAATCGGAATCAATGTTTCTCTGTGGAAATTCGAGTTTCTAGTTTGTCGATTTCGTTGCATTAATTACGATAAGGTCGGTAGACGAAGTCCCAATTAAAGTCAGCGCAGTCCGTTTGCGTTGGAGTTTTTTTCCCGAATTCGTAGTTTCCTGTAGAGCGCGCTCCGGCGAGACAATAACAATATCGGATCCAATAAGCGGCAAATCACCCTGTTCCCGACCAATTTAATATGGACGGGGTTGGAAAGTGAGACGGTAGCGTTCCTGAGCGCTCGACTACGATACGGCGATGCTGTCAAGGCCATAAATAACACTGTCTAAACGTTATTTTTGGGAAGCTAACGACATTCCTGGAGCGGAGTCGTTATCAGACACCCGGCCCTGCAATATCAGGAGCTGTCAACGCGGGATTCCAGCTCTGGAATGCGGATATTGCTAGCTCTCCGGCGTTCCGCCGCCGTGTACACCCCCCGAAAACCGCCCCCGTTCGCGAACGCACCCCTCGGATATTATAATTGCCCTCTGTAAATCAGGCGACGTCAAAAATAACACCGGCAGGATTTTTTCCGAAACAAAGCGACCCGGCCGGCTACACTTATATATATTTTAATTACTCGTCCTGTTCCAGGCAAGAGATAAAAGAAATAAGCAGGCAGGTTTGTGGCGAGTTGTTGTTGCATTTGCGGCTGTATCTTCGTCTGCGATCAGACCAGCGAGAGATGTATTCGAGTTATGCGAGATAATACGGACGCAGCAAATTGGCCAGACCTTGCACTCTCTCCTGCACCGCCGCCGTCCTGCCGCGGCGGGGCCCGCAGGACCAGCCAGCGACGTTACCGAAAAACAATGGACCCGAATAAATTAACGAAATATTAATGCGACTTTCCCCCAGCGCGTAAAACACCCCCGACGACTAATAACCAATAAAGAACGAACACGAAACCACAAAGCGCTGCGCTGCAGTCGTTGTCGCAGGAAACCATACGAAATTCCTGCGACGGCATCCACTATTATTGGAATCGGTAAAAGCTCGCCCCGCGTCGACAACAGTTAATAGCGGCGGACAATTAATCAAAACGGAAAAAAGACGGTGAGGTTTTTAGTGGCGCCTTCGGCCACCTCCTCGGCTCAAATTCGATTCTACCGGCGCTGTCGAAATTTCATCACCTGTTATCAATCAGCGTTACCCGATACGGGGACAGATAAAGACGAGGGTAATAAATTCCATTCACTGTCACAATATACCCTTGCCAGAAATTAAATTAGTCAAAAGCTTTCGGGGTGATGACCCAACACACCATTTCTAAATTTACGAAAGCGAGATGGATACGGCTCAAATATTTGGGTAATGGATACGGGGAAAAAACACATTCAATTAGATCGGGTATGGAGATTAAAGCAACAACGCACTTGACAAGCTTTTTGGATTTAGATGCATATCGATAATTAATTAGGTGGGCACCGAAAATATAGGCGAGTCATGATTTTGCCGACACTCGGAGACATCCAAACCCCTAATCTGTACAACAGCAAGTACATAATACATTTTTTGAAGTCACTACCTTCAAAATGATATTTCGCAACCGCAAACGTAGATTTTACGCACTAGTGCTTCAAAATCATCCAAAAAGCATTCGCCTTTTTGAGCATTCCCAAAATAATTTGACTTGATAATAATAAAATCTGGTTTACAAAACTCCATTTTTCCAATTTGGATGTTGAAAATTTCGAAAGAGTGAAAATAAATCGGTATTAATTTGATTGACACTTTGGCATGGACAAGCGTCAACGATTCACAAAAGGTACACGACAGATTAGACATAAATGTTCGTTTCAAAAAATATGTACAAACTTCGATGTGCGAAGACGGCACATTCGCGCTCATGTGCGAAAAATGTCTTCTCGCACTCGGTTTGTAAATAACTATGCATTATGCTCACAAGTTGTTTTTCAACAAAGTTTTTTTTTTCAATTTTTCTCTTTCTTGTTACATATATGTATTTTAAATTATTCCGTGATAATCTTGATTTTAGTCGGCAATTCTACGGAATTTGTTCCAAAAAGTTTTCATAATTTTGTTATACGTTCTGAAATATAAAAATCTATATAAAAAAAATACATATATAATCTTAAAAGTTGTCAATAAGTCTCCATGTTTGAGATATCTCTAGGTAATGGCCAAAAAGACGTTATTCCTACAACTTGACAGATGAGTGAAAAGTAGCTTTAGAACTTTAAATACGTAAACACTGTAAGTGCAAAATGCAGGGAAAGTTCAGTGGAAACGAATTTCCTTTCGGCGTTTTTTTAGTAAATAAATATTTTATTATTGTATTTATTTATTTAAATGGAAGACAAAATACATACAAGAAAATGTTGCTCGAAAGAAAAAAAAAATACCGACAAGAGACTAATGGACATGAAATTACAAACTAATGTAGTGAGCATTTAATGAAACAAGAACTGAAATAGAAAATTAGGTAGGTATAGGCAAATAAAAAAATAATTATTATAGAAAGGAAATGGAATATTAAAGACTGTAACATTATCCTCACAAGAGTAATAGAAAGAAATAATGTAGGTATAAAAGATGATAATAGTAACAATGGTAATAATTATTATCATTACTATTACTAATGAAAAATAAATACACCCTAGAAACCGTGTTCCTTTATACCGTGCGATCAACAATTATTTAGAATAAAAAAGACTTTGAGATTTTGGACGTAGGGCTAAATTTACTTCCGGTTCAGAGGTTCAGATTCTATGTATTTTTGGTTGCATACATATACCTACCTCTTTCAATTTAAATTTGGAAATTTTTGCTGAAACTCGGCCAAACAGGCAATAGCGTTGTATGTCTATTTTTCGTTATTAAAAACACCATTACTAAAGTAAGACTCAATGATGAATCTTTTACGTTCTTTCAAAATTACTGTAAGAAACGCTGTTTAGGATTCTCATGAGTATTGTTTTTGTTTATGTTAAGTTGTTTGCTTATTTTCTTATTGTTGTTTTTCTACTGTTAAATAGTGCTATATTTGCCGTTAATAAACCTATTAATGTTCTGAAATAAAAACCAATTTTGCGTTAAAATTTGATTGATAGTGTTTGACGTTTATTAGCAGAGATACGAAAAATCTGGCATTGTCAAAGACATCTAAGTAATTGTTGATCTCACTGTGACAGGAAGATAAATTAAGTGTGAATGTTAATCAGAAATGTTTAATGTAACAGGAACATTATAAAGAAGAAAGAAAAAAAAAGCAAGAACATTCAAAATAAAATGGAAAAATATGAAGGAATAAAATTTGTTAAATGTTGGCCAAGGGTTTATGACATTTTACAATTTCAACAATGCATCAAACATTAACGACGAGAGCCTTTTATGCAATAGAAAAAATACAAATACATAAATGAATGCCAATCTATAAAGAATGAAGAAAGAAGGAATGAGAATAAAAGGAGAAAAAGAAACACCAAAATCTTTAATAATAAAAAATAAAAATAAATAATTGACTAAGCAAGTAAATCACTGAACGGAATCAAGTCTGTACATGTTAATCATCATTCGAAATCTTGTAAAACAGGAAAATAAAATACATACCAATTAAAGAAACTTGTTACTTAAGATGCAAAACATAAATGTCAGAAAGAGAGGTTTAAATAAATTAATAATAAATGTAACAATCAAAAAGTAAAGAAGAAAACATTTTCAACAACACCAGACTTTTGTATACAAAGAGAATAATAACTAGAAGATATAAAAATTGCAAATATAAGTGGTACAAGAGAGAAGAAAGAATGAGATAAACGAATTTTATCTGCTCAAAAACATTCGCCTTTCGTCTTAAAATTCGTCTTCATTCAATTATACCATAAATAGCTTAGCTATTAAATAAACACTGTACAAGTAAAAAAAGTAGAAAAAGAACCAACAAGATAAAAGCTTGGAAATAATAAATAGTTTGTAAGAATCCAAATGCCGTTCAAGCTATAACATATAGCACATAAACATATGTTGAAATGTAATATAACAAATAATAATAATACGGAGGCCCAACTACATACTATGAAAGCACTATCATCATTCGATCAGTGAACTTAAGCAACATCGAGCGCGGTCAGCATTTGGATGCGTGGCCACCAATGAAACCGCGTTCTGTTGTGACTTCATAGCGGCATTATTTGATTTTAGTATTGTCTGTAATCCGTAATGTTGTATGAATAAATTCCGACCGGATGTTCTTTAAAAATTCAAAATATATCATAGTATAAGGAAGTATAAGAAAATTGTAATTACTTGACAAAAATATCTGTAACAAATAATAAATCCGGCCTCGATGCTGTGTCCCTTTTATAATTGTAATACTTTAATACTCTATTTATTGCATTTATTTTGACTCGCAAATACAGAGGAATAAATATGAATAGAAACAACGCAGAACCAAAATCAGATGAGCAATTCTATGTAGCAAAAAATATTTACGATTTCCTTCTTTTTAATGTAATTTAATGAGTAAACATGTGAGTCACAACTCTCAGAAAATCGGAAATTTAACTAAATTTTCGTCGATAAAGAAATAACGTAAACTATGACATAATAAAGAAAAAAACAATAATGAGAACAGTTTTGTTGATTTGGGGAAAAATTATATGCGGGAAAGATACTAAGGGAAATTTTTAAAAGTAAGAATCCAGTGTTATCTACCAAGTAAGGATTTAGTGTAAGTGAACTGTTCGTTAAACATCTGTTACGCTATTCATACATGTTAAATAAAATACTGTGGCATCTTTGAATGTTAAGGTTACCGATTCGATTAGAGATTTAGTTTTTTTTAAATGTCGGTTCAAAAATGGAAATTGCAGTTTGGATCTGGTCGGGAATTCCGGTCCGGATCGGGAGCCGCGTCCCTAATCCATTACAACCCATCCCTGGCTAATAGGCTCCGGTGTTGCTCTTAGACTATTAAAAATAGGCCGTTGATTAAGTGCGAAAGCCGCGTCGGCGGTGGCCGTTAGTAGCGGTGAAATGGAACCGCCGTCTTCGGAATAACGATAAGTGAAATAAATTTAAAAGTTTCCCTGCAGAAACGACTTGAAAGTTGCGATAACGGATTTAATGAACCCTATCGTCTACAGAGGCCTGAATGGGTCTTACGCCGACTCACAAAGGGCCCTAATTTATTGCGAGGCGATGTGATTGTTGCATGTTCGCAACGGCGAGGCCATATCTTCATTTCTTCGACTGTTGTATATCACGTGTGTGCGAGGGAATAACACGGGATAACTATGAAAACTTCAATTTATTTCTCCATCACCTCTAAAAAAAACTCGTTTCCGAAAATCTGGCCCTTGGGAGGAGTGACTCGAGGAAAGATCATACATCATATCCTGCGTGATAATGCATGCACGCGTCCTCGACTAGTTGGGCCCTATCTGGATCGAACTTCCCTCGTAAAAATACAAAGAATCAATCTTGGGAGAGTGTGTGGAAGAGAAAAATTCACGGATGAATGCGACCCAGTTGCGGGGACCGGCAATTATAACTCATTGTCTTCCTGTCACGTTTTGACGTTTTGGAATTCAAAGCGAGCATGCCTTCAATGGTCAAAGCGGCGGTCACAGAAGAGGGACCCGGAACGCTGACTGTTTTTAATAATTCCGTGATCCTTGCCAGGGGCGAACTAGGAGAATACAATAAGTCCTAACTCGGCTCGGCTCTATCTAGATTCGCTTCGGGTAAATGTACCAGACATTTCTAAAATTCTACCGTACAGAATGTGTGAACAAAATTTTTATTAGGAAACGCATTTCTCTATTTCATTTGCCTTTCAACTGAATCGTCAAGGATCTTTCACCTAATTTCAATTTTTTTAATTATCTAAATTATTCAGAAGTATATTGGAAATTAAAATATAAAATATTCTTGAAGTGTTGTGTAAAAAATGCAACAATGGAATGTTGCTCATTTATTCCTTCATTGTATTCGCTCATCAAATATAAACTCACGACGTGATTAATAATCGGTGATACGACTCGTGAAACCGGAGTAGCACATTCAGCTCATTTTACGGACTCGTTGAATCTGCAGCTGGGATTCACGTAGATATCATCGATGATAACTATATCATTCGTTATAATGTAGCTGATAATTTCATACTCCGAAGAAGCTTTTTTAGTTCTTTCTCTGCTATCTGGTTCAAGCCTGATTAAATAATATTTCATAAGACTACTTCAAGACATAAATTTTAATTCTCTAGTCCTACTGACTTTTTTCATTACAATCAATAAGGGATTTTTATGTTTACTACTAGGCTTGCGGCAACGTTAGCGTTAATACTATTACTGAAAACTATAAATTAGAGTCTACTTTGAGAAGGTAATTTTATTTAACTAAAGAATCATTTTAGAGTTGCTGCTGCCCTAAGCAATTAATATTTTATTTTAGACATAAAAATAACTTAAGGGGGTTTTAGATCTGCGTAAATCAACGTGTCCCATATTCTTCTGGAAATAAGGCTTTTCAAATTTGGAAAATGTGTTAAGAGGATGATAAAATAGGGAGATCCTATTTTGTCTAAAATGTATTTATAATTTGTTTCAAAATCAAAAATCCACCAACAGTGCATTCTACCTCGAAAATACAACCGACAACGTCGCCGAGTTTTGTTTTTAGTGTGTCTGCAAGTGTCAGAAAAAAGTGTGGTTATGAAAAAAAAATGTTGGACAGTCGTTTTGGTCGTAGTTCATCGTGTTTTTTATTCTCATTTTATTATTTCATATATAATACAATAAGTGGTCTAATTTTTTTCCGACAAAATTTGTCATTTAAGACATGAGTAGCTTTTGCAACGAAAATTACACGAGTCGACGAAGGAGACGAGTGTAATTTTCCAAAAGCAAAAGCTACGAATGCCTTAAATGACAAATTTTGCAGAAAAAATTAGACCACGAATTGTATTCGACTTAACAATCCACCGAGAAAATTTTTATCGAGTTGACCTAATAAATTTGACGTTTCATTTTGACATAAATTTTTTCGCTGAGAAACCACTAGTTGTTTTTTCACTCAGCTGGTTGTTTTTTCACTCTGCTCGGTTCACTATAAATCAATTTGATTGGTCCAAATTTGAAAAATGCTGCAATTCGATTGGTGAAAAATTTTCGAGTTGGATTGTCACTCAAAAAGTATGACATGGTAGCTAAAACCTTTTTGTACATAATAATTATTTTGTTTTTCCTAAATAAACTCAACAGTTCAATGTCAAATTTTGGCGGAAGGTTGAGCCAACCCAAAAAAATTAATTTTTTTCTGGAGATTTCTTTTTTTCTGCCAACATAATTCAACAGGTGGTGGATTTTTGATTTTGAAACAGATTATACGTATTACATTTATTCTGTAACAGAACAACAATTGACGGAATAGACATCTGCCTTTGTTCCAGAGCTTTTAGTAGCAAAAAGATCGTGGAAATGAGTGTTGGTGTTGTTTAAAAAAGGATTTCTCTTAGTGAAACCGTTTGGGAGAACAGATAATTCTCTTAAAGGTTCATTAGAAGAAAGAATTTCATCAACATGCCTGATAAGGATCCTCTACAGAATTTTTGGAGCTTTTTTGACAAATCTCCACTTCTTTTTTTTTGAAAATTTTTAAAGAACGTAAACATTGACAGGAAGGGTCAGTTACTTTTCTGTTTGAAGTGTCCTTGTTTAGGTCTAATGATTAGTTTTCCTTCTCTATCTTCTTCTTGTTCTTCTTCCTCTTATCATCATAAAATTTCTAAATAATACAGCCAACTGATGAGTCATCATTAACAATGACTCCAAAACTCAAAGGTTTCCTTTTTTACTGTTACTACAAATCATGGCAGCAAAAGATCATAACTCTCACAGGACTGTTTTTTACAAAAAAAAATTATCAAGAAATGAAGTGTTTTAATAAAGTTTTGACAACATTGAAAATAATTTTCTTAAGGAGTCAATATTCAACGTAACGAGTGTTCAGATAAATGTGTATTCAAGTAAGCCCTGGTGTTCTTTGTCTTCTCCAAACGTAGATCGCCTTTTTAGTTGACAAATCCTTCAGAAACATAACCTCATTTTGATCATCACAATTATTTGCTGCGATAAATGACAAATTGAAGTTTTACCTTCATTTTAATTTATTTCATTAACTCTTTCAAGGGTTTCTGAAATTCATATTAATAGTCGTCCACTTCTACTCTTCCGTTCTGCAATTCCTGTTTTTCAAAATATTTGACATTTGATGAAACTACGCCATACCTTAATCCAAACGAAAACATCACCAAGCTATTTGGCTGAAAAATTTTTGAACACCCTTTTCTGGAGCAATGGAACAATTCATTTTCTTAAAGGGAGATCGAAAGTCCTGACTGTAGATTACCAGGATTAAAAATTACGTCATGCTTGACAGAAGTGGCCTGTCCAATTTTTGCAACCTTCCTAGCTCCAATTCTTCTGTTTCTTCTGAAGAATCCTAACAACTGACAGATAGGAACTCTATCATTGCGTTCATTAAAATAGAATATAATTAAAAAAGCTTTGAATTACAAAGACGAGGGAAATTGTAAAAATTTTTGGTAGACATTTAGATTGAAAGTTTTTGGCACGCAAATAGATAATGATTAATGTTTTTGAATGTGTCAGATAACATATTAAATGCTACCTAACAAGCTGTAAATATCTACAAAATGATGATGATGATGATGTCTCGGAGAAAGTGAGAGGTAAGTATAGATTATTTAGGAATGAGTAATTAATTAAAATTTATATCTAGAATTATGAATTAATACAGCCGAGTATCTTTTGTAATAAACGAGCAAAAAATTGAAACGTTCACGATGCAGCATCTTAGAGGCGTCTTTGTAAGAAAATATTGATCAAACGTTCCTCTTAGCAAGACACATTTCCATTGTTCGGTGTCGGCTGGACCCGGCCCTGCTCCTCTCCTCCAGGTAGAACGCCGACTTTCCTCAGTAGATTTTTTCAAGACGCAGCTCGAGGGGTGACTTCTATTGTGGCCGATTTAGCGCTTCAATGAAAATATCTGTGACTTCTCCGATCCCATCGAAATAAATTCCGCAGCAAATGCGTCCCGCCCCTCGACGATCAAAAAAATTGCCATTATAAACAACACCTGACATAATTTGTGTCGATCACGTGATCCGTGCATATCGGTCCGCAATCAGTCGCATTAGTGTCACCTCTACATTACGATTGTCGTGGCGAATCCCCCCAAATTATTTATTTAGTGGATGGGGATCCTTCCGTGGAACCGGAAACGGAACACATAAAGATCGAAGACGTTCCGTTCGCAACCGCCATCAGCCACGATACTCTTCGACATTTCGCATTCCGATTTGGTCGGTGAGGCAGCTGCGATCTGCCGAATCAACAGAATTTGTTTTACGGTCATAACATTTTTAATTTGATGGCATCTAAATTGTCTCAACGATCGTATAATCTCGACCGAGTGTATAAAAGGCCAATTAAATGTGTCTCTAAATGTCTGCATATCTGGGAGAGTTTGTACTGTGCAAGTTTTAAATGCCGCTGCTATAATGCATTTTTATAATTCTGTGTTGCTTTTATGCTATGCTTAAACTACCTGTCCGAGATTCCTTCTTAATTGCCTCAATATCTATCTTAGATCTAAAATACATATTTATGTAATTAATTTTTTACGTATGTCTGCTATTTTTAATTTATGGGACGCGCTGTATAATTTTATTACGTTAAACCCATAGATACCTATAGTGCCTGCTTTAAGTACCTATATAAGGCCTGTCAATATTTTGTTTTATTCTCGCATCCATTACCTCAATTGAGTGCGAGCGTTATATGACCCTGGATGCGAGCCGCCTCTCCGACCATTAGATTTTATTTCTTCTTTCACTCTTGAACACAACTTCGATCAAAAACTGCAAAACTACAAACAAAATTATACTTAAAAAATTAGACAAAGTTTTTCACCGAATCTAAGAAATGCGATGATTGTAATTAATCATTTTAAAAAATAAATTTTGTTTGTTTTGTAAATTTTATATCTATTATTTATTACCATTACATGATTGTGTCATCTTCATTTTTTTTTTACTCTAAACAAATTCTTCCTTTGCAGGAAAAACATTTTCTTATCGAAAGCAAACTATGTTATACAGGGTGATTTATAATAGGTGTAAAAAATTTTGTGTTGGGAAAGCCATTTAAAAAAGTTATAGGTATAAATATAGGTCGTACTTTGTTTATTTACAGATCTACATCAGATTTAAACTTTATTGAAAAAATTATTAGAGTACAACTTTAAAAAGTAGACATCTTCATATCTAGAAAAATAAATGATTATGAAAAATAAATATTGCCTATAACAGTTGTTCAAAATGCAGTAAAACGTCCATCTGGAAATCTTCAGCGATACTATAGACGCCTGAATACCGTTACCATCACAATACCCATACAGATAAACAATATCTACATGCTCAGCTACATTAAACTCATTCATTTTGACACATATCAACTAGTTATATTGTTTTAACAGGTGATGTTGTTTATTTCCATTGCTACTAGATCTTAAATTTGTACTTTCATAATTATTTAAATAATATTTAAATATGATGTAGTTCTGTAAATAAACAAAATAGGACCTATATTGATATAACATTTTTTTCTTAAAATAACTTCCCGAACACGATGGTAAAGTTTTTTACACCTATTGTAAATCACCCTGTATAACAGATGCCAAGAATTCGAAGTGCTCTATAAGATCCTATTAGAAAACTTCTTTTTCATTCTTATTGTTACATTATGCGCAAATAATGATAATAAGAAACACCTAACAACGTCTCCCCAAGCAAGCCTCCCACTTTGTTCTTCGAAATGTTTAATTTTTGTAAACAATTCTTATAGACAACTGAGACGTATTGAGAGCAAACAAAAGTAACAGGACGCTAAGAAATCCAAGACCTATTGCTCCGCTCTGACACTAACAGAAACTTTCCCTCATAAAAAAATGTTTTGCTTCAATTATGTAACAGGCGCCTAGAAACTACCAATCTCTTCACGCCATTTAACCTTTGACACAAACTTTCTGGTCTTTTGTATCGATTTTATTATTTTTATGGACAGTAATTTTTTAGCAAAGTAAAATGTCAAAATACTTTACCAGCAAACAAAAGTAACAGGCGCTTAGAAATTGAAGTGTTATGAATCCCTAATACAAATGTTTCCTTTCGTTTTTAGTATTTACATTTTTCGCGAATAATTAAATTAATGAGGACCACCGATTTAACAGTCTCTTCGCTTTCATCACATCCTGTAATAACAGGCGCCACAAAACTAGGGACTTCTTCGTTTTTAAGCGACTTGAGTTCGTTTTTCGTCATTTTATGGAACGGGAACAAACTTAGATACCAGGCTCCAAGAAATTAAAAATCTCTCATTTTTGTATTATCTTAATAAAATGTTAATAAAAAAAATCTAATCCATTTCCTGAATTATGAAATTTTTAGTCAGCAATTAAAGTGACAGGTGTCAGTCAATACACTTATGATCTCTTTCTTTTTATGCAACCCTAGCACAAGCTTTCTTCGTATTTTTAAAACTGTACAATTTTAAAGTGAAAAGAAACTAAACCTCTTCGCCTTTCTAATAAAATTTTTTGTGTCCTTGAAAATTATTACATTTTTCACAAAGAATTAATAAACTGATAGGTGACAAGAAAATAATACACTTTCATAATCTTGAAATTTTTACATTTTTCGCAAATAATAGGTGAAAAAATCAGTAATCAGTTCATTAACAAACCTCCTGTTCGTTTTTCGACAACGAAGCAAACTAAGGACTCAAAGATCTCCTTGATTTTATGTGATCCTAATACAGACCTCCTATTGCTATTTTGAAATTATTACATTTTTCCTAAATAATTAAAACGACACACACTGAGCAGGTAACAAATCTTTCGCTTTCATACAACCCTGATAGGTTGGTTCATCTTAGAACTCTTTAAATTTGTGAAAGAAAAAAATTAGGAGCGAACTAAAGTGAAAATTCATTCTTGCCCATCTGACAGCAAAAAGTTAAAGTAAAAGGAGCCAAAAACTCAAACTCTTTCCTATTTATGTGATCCTAATACAAATTTTCTATTTCATTTTTATATTACGAGTAACTTTTTGGCAAATAATTACCATTGCCGAAAACCCAAAGACCTCTTCAGTTGTGGCCCTAACACAAATAATTAGTTATTAGTTTTGTCATGTTGGTATGAGGCGCTAGTTATTTAGATGATTATTATTAGGTTGCCAACGTAAAATGTCAATTGTATGTCAGTCATTTTGATGTAAAAAGGCGCTTGCGCTACTGAATTTATGTTCAGTTGCATTTTTCAGTGTCATTATCCGCTTTATTTGTTTCTTTTGGTATAAAATTTGCTTACACCTGACAGTTTCCTGACTTTTGAAAATTATTGACATAACCTCAAACCTGATCTAGGAAGATTTTACGATACAGATGTTCCGAAACGAAAGGTTTTAGGATAGTACAGTCTGGTCTTTAAGGGAATTTTGACATCGACAAAAAAAATGGACTGGATTTAGTCACTTTCATGCATTCCTGATACTACGAATTTGCGTTTCATTTTTCCGATTCTTTCCATAATAATTGTTATGCCAATATAAATTTCCTCTCTAATTTTTTAAAAGTCTTTCTTTCCCAAGAAACTAAAAAGCTTTTTCCATTTTTGCTTCCCTGGATTTTGTCTTTTTTTTCTGTTTTTTCTTTAGATTATTTTGCTTTTTCTTATCTTGTACTACTTCGTATAAATGTAATAATAATAATCCTTAATTAATTTCTTTCGTTTCTTCCTTCATCTACTATTATTTACTTCGTGTTTTTTTTTTCACTTACTTCCTAATTTAATTTTTCTTTTACGCTCTGCCACGTAAGAAACACTTCCAATAACTCTTCCTTGATTCCAACTCCGTTGCTTTATAATTTTTACATCAAAATGATGTTTACATCGAGAAGACTGAAAAGTCAGAAAATAAACCCGACACGGTTTTCCGTGGGTGCAGTTGGTAGGAAGTAAGATATTTTACTTTTTTCGCGTCGTATTTTTTCATTTTTATTTGTGTCTCGTCATACAGACAGATTGGGAGAAAACCAAGCTGAGGGTGTCTGTCGGGCTGGTCTAAAGTGGGCATTAATAAATAATCCCGCAGCACCCCAGGTCCTGGTGACCGTCCGGGCATCAAAATATGAAACAGCAAATTGAATTTGTTTCGGGAATGTAATTTCGCGAATGGCAATTTTCATTTGGGGGTCGTGTTCTTCGTCCCCGCCGAATATGACATTATTAAGATAATTGCGTTCGAAGGTGGCGTATTTGTTGAGCGTGGTGAAATGGCCGTGGAATGCCGCGCGGCGACCTCTGGGGATTAAAGAACTGCCACGGTCCTAACAAATGGGGCGGCAACGAAATCCCCGTGTGTAGATATACCTGGCGGATTAATTCAATATTATAATATCGGACCGCGCTCTCGGTCTCGGCTCATTGTGTTCTTTATCGCTACAAACTTTGATACGGCCGAAAGATGACATAAATCTGAAAGCCATCCATTCTTCTATTATGTTAAAATGATGTAGGGCCGCCTCGCAGCTACAGGCCGAGCAGATCTTTTTATTCATCCGCTGCCCATAAATATATCGCATAATGGTGGAACCGAACCGTCCTCCTCAAGAATTCCTCGTCGCGAACGATGACGACGATTCTTGATCTCGCTTTCCCCGCCGACGTTTCCTTTTATTAGGGATCGAGATGCGCTCGCTGCTTCATTTGATCGTCACAATGTGAAGGGTGAAATGGGATTTTTATTTCCAAACTTTGATACCATCTAACCGAAAGTCTGATGGGCGTTTATGCGCCACCTGTTCCGCCACGCAGATTATTACGACCGGAGTAATGCCTTTCCGACCAATCCACTCTTCACTCTAATCATCTCCACGAGCATCCCATCCAATTAGACGCCAAGCCGGTAAGCTCTCTTAGATCCAGAACTGACCCACTGGCCCCGATCGGACTCCTCCGCGGGACACCAGGACACAGCACCGCAACGACGATCCTCCGGAACCGGAAACATCCTCCCACCCGTAATCGTATTAATTACAAACATCATTTCCACTGTTTTTCAAGGAGTGTCAAATCCGGAGACCAAACTAGTCATTCTTCTTATACACTGTTATCTGAGCTCAAGAAGTCATGTTCTCCATCCAGTACGGTGGTTATTAGAAATGTTTCTTTCACTAATGGCCAAAGTACATACAGGGTGTAATCGAAATACACGGAATAATTTTAACCACGAACTACTGGCTTCATGTAGAACTCGGAAAAAATATTTAAAAAATTCTGTCAAAAAATAAATTGACATTTAATTTTTGAGCTACAATTTTTTTTTTATTGCTTTTAGTCTTCTACGTTGTTATATGCTCTAAAACAAGGAAACCGCATTGGCTTACATTTTATAAAACATGATATACAAAGATGTATTTTTAAAATGTGCCGACATTTTACCTTCGAGGTTGTGGAACAACGTAGAAGACTGAAAGCAATTAAAAAAAATTGTAGCTCAAAAAATAAATGTCATTTTATTTTTTGACATAGAATTTTTTAAATATTTTTTCCGAGTTCTACATGAAGCCAGTAGCTCGTGGGTAAAATTTCTGCACAACTTTCAAAAACACCCTGTATATTTTAATCGAAAAGACAAAATTTGTTGTGTTATGGATTGATTTGATTTTAATTATTTCTTGCAATTTTTTCTACTTCAGACTACATTATCCTAATGCCCCTTGTTTTAGGCAACCAACTAATCACAACGATTTTCCTTTAGTACAATACAGTTACGCTATGTATTGTAGGTGACAAATTTCACAGCCAACTAAGACCTAAGAAACATTATCTCCGTACTTCCCTTTAACATTTTCTTCACTTCTTCAATTCTTCGTAGATTTTATTTATTTACGTCGTTTTACCGGTTTATACTTTTCGGCCATCTTTAACTCTTCTTCCATTCCTCTTCTATCACTTGATCTTCTAATCCTTTACAGCTTCGTTATTATCATGTTTGATCAAACATCCCACCCAATTAGTTTCTGGTGAGCTCTATTGAATACGGTGGACTCCTAGAAAGGAGAACAGGACGAAGGGGTCGCGACTGAAGGATCCTCCGGAGCCGGAAGCGGCGGATGCGCACGTTAAGTGAAATGTAAACGCAATATTAATTGCGGCATAAAAATTATAACAAGCTTGCGTTACGACATGTAAGGCAAGAGGATTAAACTTCTCGTAATTCTGTTCGTAAACATTCGCATAAAATTAAACGAATGGAACTAATAAAATTCCTTATGCGCGAAGTCTGCTGCAGCTGCTTCGAAATGTGAGGAGTGCGATCCTGTCCACAAATCTTCGAGTTGTTCGGATTTTCTAATTAGAGAGGAGAGCGTTTCAGGTTACACGAGCGAAGTGTACAGATAGTTTGTTGTGTCGCCGTGTATATATCGAGTGGTTGTAATTTGTGAGGGGCGCAGGGCGCCGTCCCCGTGTGAGGACGAGCGTGATGTGAACGGTCCCGACGCCACGCCGGTGTTGTCGGCCTCCCGCGGCATAATATGTGGGAATTTGTCGCCGTAAATTACCGGAATCAGGCAGGGGCCCGTCGGACTCCCTCCAGGGCTTGAACGGGCTTTGCACGGCGACATCCACATATCAGGATGGGATTCCGATCTCGCTCCCTGGAATTAAGGTGTTCTTCCGGAGATTAGCCTCCCAGCTGTATATTTTTTATTTTATTCGGGCTATTTATCGCCGGAGGAGATCACGCTCAAGGAAATGGGATTTTACTTGCTTGCGCACACCACCGAATAAAATAAATCATAGCAGGACGGGGGCGAACAAACAGGATACGCGAACGAGGGACAAACAGGGACAAACAAGGTGGGAACTGCCAGCACACGTACGGACGTCCAACATGCAAAGTCCTCAAGATAAGCCCGGGACGGGGACGGGAATGGGAACGGGAATTTCCTCAACGTCGACCGTGAATCAGATTTATGGCCAATTTTTGACACGAACTCCAAAAATAATAAAGGGATAACATCACAAGCTTGAAACAGTTTTTTCCAAAAAAACGGTCATTTTACGTACTCGAAAGCGGACGAAAAGTAACTCTTTTTCGGACGCTGACCGTGTTGTCCTGTCACCATAAATTATATAAATAAGTAATTGTATTGCAAATATGTTGTAAACTTCTAGTTTTGTTGGCAAGCTGATTCGGAAAAGGTAGATACAAAATAAATTCGTAATTTTTCCAATGATGTCTTTTGGTTTGTAGTTCGTGCGGCCTAAAAAATTTAATGTGCACCTTTGCCAAAAAGTACATTTTGTCCTCGCCTGTTTTCAAGCCTCGGCAGCGCCTCGGCCAGAAAACTGAGACTCGGACGGAAAAGATACACTTTTTGTAACATAAATTTCTCGCTTGATTACCAAAATCTGTAACTCCCAAATAAAAATATTCAATTTCAAGTATCACGTTGTCTACGACCCTAACATCTCTTTTCCAAAAGCAGGTACCACCCTTGCGGTTTTGAAGCGGCAATTATCCATTCAGCGCTTCAGCTCGCGCTAGAAGCAGCATCGTCCGGTGTATTTTTTGTCGGCGTTATTTGTCTTCTCCGCAGATATGTCCATTGTCATTCGAAAGCGTCGTTCCTCGCATTCCGTCTCCGCGACTCCACCGTGTACCTCGTGACAGAGCATACAGGAATGCTCAAAAAAATGATGTATTAGGCGGCGCGCTGATCGGTTTGGTCATCGATTCTTCACGGATCGGAGGATGAATGGTTCAATTTGTGCGGAGCGATCTATGTGAAATTAACAAATTTGTAACTAAGATAATTTTGCGTGTAATTAAGTGTTGGAAAGTCGAAGCGTTTCTTTCGAACCGTGACGCCATAAATTAGAACCTCTACATTTTAGTTAAAGTGCATTGTGTGTGAGGCATTCGAAGTTTTCTCGTTGATTGAGTGGAAGAAGAACAGGTGGGTTGTAATGATTTGTGTTCGCCGAAATCGGTTCCACATAGTCATATTCCCATGGACAACGCCCAGGGACGGACCGGCCACAAAAACACGACGCACGAACCGTCTCTCAGGTGCTATAATAATTAAGAAGTACGTAATAGAAGGCAATTTGATGGGGGTTAATGTGGGCCGTCTCCAGCCAGCCAAATTACTTACCTACCTACACGATGATACCTATAAATTAATTAAGCTGTACTTAAACAAAGCGAGCACTAATTACACTTACTTTTATGACTGTATTAGAGCCGCCAGTAGGCAATTTCGCCAGCTGTTTCCCCGGCATGCAAATAGCCGCCCCCGGATTTTACTTTTATCCCGCGATCGCATCGCTGAAACAATAAAAACTAATCTAACACCTTTTAATGGCGGCGGATATTAGCCGATATTGCAGCGCCGATTTGCGACACAAAAATGCAGATTTTTACTACATCCGACGCCCTTTCGACCCGAGGGGTGTGTCGAGGCACCGAGATAAAAATTTTATCTCGATGCGGAATTGATAATAAAATAAATAGGGCAAGGAGGGTTACAGCCGCTCCTCTTTACTCAACGACTTCACGTCTTTTGATTTCTTGATGTAAAAGCATTCAAAAGAAAGTGTTTTATTACTTTTCACGTGATTTTGTTCTTCTAGGTTACTACCGAAGATAAAAAAACGAGAAAACCACAAGATTTATAGGATTAGTCTAAAGAAAACGAAGAAAAGATAAGAACAAGTATTTCATTAGAAGCGAAATAGAAGAGTAATTATGCAACATGGGTATAGTGAAGTTTGTAGCACGAGTGCTGTGAGTAATAGCCATGACACGAGAGTAGAATACGTCACTTCTTTTGTGATATACAAATTCCACCATGTTAACTACCAGAACCCATTTGTTATTTGTTAATATTTGTAAACAGAACTGCGAGATTGATAGATGTCGATAAATATTTCATAGAAAAGAAGATGTAGCATAGAATAAGACAAAAGCACCTAAAAGAAAAATGCTGAAAAGAATGATAGAAGAACAATCATCTGGAAAACAAATTTTAATCATGTATTAATTATGTAAATAAATATTTGGATGAGTTAATTTTGTCGATTTCTTCCTCGGCGATATTTTTGAGTCTGACACAATTCCGGTTGTCATTATCGATTCAGTTTTTCACTCTTCTGACCTGAATTTCGTAATTCTATATTCTAGTACTTGCAGCACTCTATTATCACGGTCCCATCTTCCAACTTTGAGGCAGATAAAAGCCGAAACTCCAGCTAACGTCTCCTAGTCACGTCAGGCCTTCATCAATAATGTCGCGAGATCAATCGGCTCTTGCATTTTTTATGGCATAGCAAAAATTACAATTTGTCTCTTTCCGCTTCGGGCGGGCCTCGCCTCCTCCCGAATCATTCCGTTGACTTCGTCGGCAAGTTTTTTTATTAAAGTTTTTCCCCCGCTTAATAGAAATAACGAACCCTTTCGACTTAACGGCCTCGGAGACGGCAATTAGCGTCCCGACTCCGGTCCCCGGGGACGTGGGGGATCGGTCTCGGGCTAATTATGAGTTTTGGTCGCGCGGTACGCATCCGAGTATGAAATCCTAAGCTGCTTGTCGTAAGTGTTGGATTACAGTCGCCAATTACGGGGTGCGTGTCGGGAATTAGTCCCGCACGACGCCCGGTACACTTGATTGACACCCGCCCCACGGAGGGCTCCTTTCCGAGGGCCCCGCAACAATGCACGAGGACGGCTCTCACGGACTTCACCACCGCTGGGGATAATTGCTTTGTTGGGTTGTGTGTGTGTACGCGCCTGTGTGCCGGCTTAATCCGCTCCCAATACCGACATTAGTCCTGTAATTATTGTTATTGTTTGGTTTTATTGTGTCCGGCTCGGTGTCGGGGGCCAAACGGCAAGAGTTATGGGATTAAACCACCTGCGCGATTTATTTTCGCACCGGAATCGGACTCTGCAAATTACTAATGACCAGCCACCAGGAATAACGAAGAGGTGGAGCGACACGCCGGATCCCTGAGCTCTGCCCCGCTTATTGAATATTGCGCTCCATTAAAAACATAAATAGTTGGCCTCTTGATGGAGGATTTGCGGACACAATTTAAGCAGGGAGAAAAGGAATTCTCCAATTTCGTAACGGTAATTTTGCGTACTCACAAGCGGACGAAAAGTAACTCTTTTTCGGACGCACTTTTTCGGACACTGACCGTCGCGCCATCTGTTGGTCTGTTTAGTAAGTTAGCAACGAAACCGACAAAACCGATAATTGTGCTGTCACCATAAATCATGTAAATAAGTAATTTAGGCAAGCTGATAACAAATACAATACAAAAATTGTTAATATGTATCTATTAATAAATGTATCTATTTGAAAAAGTGTCTTTTGTCCTCGCCTGTGTTAAGCCTCGGCTGCGCCTCGGCCAGAAAACTCAGACTCGGGCTATTGAAGTGTCTAGACTAGATTAATAAATTTAAAAAAACAGGATGATCATCTGCTCTTGATGAGTATTGAGTAGGTATGAGTAGTATAAGTAGTACGTGTAGGTGTAATTCGGGATACTCGCGGCGTTCGCGTCCGGAGCCCCGGATCGGTCGTCGCATCCGGGTGTGCGTGTATTTTTGATGAGGAGCGTCGGGGCGGCTATAAGCCGTGCTGGGGGTTATTAATTTTGACGCGGGCGTTACGTAACGTGCAGCTTCGAAGGGTGGAAATGTGGCTCAGTTATCTGGCGTGTTTTACGGAGACACCGGCGCTTTACCAAACAGAGAGAAAGACAGGACAGGTATATTGTTCGTAATCAGAGGTGACACGTTCAATAAAGTATGAAAATGTATTCTATGAAATATTCATATCTGACGGAGTTGCCATGGATATGAACGTGTCATGTACGATTTTCCGCGTCGCTGCAGCCACTTGCAATATTCCGCCGCCGACGACGCTGCTGCCGCCGCCACCGCCCGAGAAAACAACTGACAGTTATTGCATTTTCAGCGGTGCACGGACGCCGCCCTCGCTCCCCTCCGCCGCTGCCGCGATAATAGCAATCATCGTAATGGCACCCCGGCACAAACTGCCACCGGGACGACGATGCCGACGTCGACGTCTATTCGACACGTTATACCTGGCCCGCCGTTTCCGAAATCTGCACATGCAACCTCGCCCCCGGAACCGCCGGCCGCGAGCCGGGCACGGAAATTACCAAAGCAAAAAATAAATACCGACGTTCTCTTCCGTCTGCAGCGGCGGGCTCGTCAATTTACTGCCGCCGGAGGAAGACGGGGTCACGAGAGGCGGCCGATGAGGAATAACGAGGAATTTTCATCAAACGATTTTTTGGGCCATGTAGTCTGAGGGGAAAATTTTTGAGAATGTTTTCGCTGAGTTAATTCTCTTTCGATAAATGACGGAATCGTAACAGACTCCAAAGATTTACTTTTTTTGATGATTTTGTGAAAGTAAATTAGATTAAGATTCTTGGTTTCGTAATCACATTTCTCTAGTCAGACATATTTACAACTGATTCTTGGACCATAATTATTTAGGATTGAGTTTTCCTTGGCTATCAACATAACTAAAACAAATTTTGAAACAAAGGAAGACGTCTCAAAAAGAGTATTTTGAATCACCGGGTGTATTGTTCGGTAAAACACTGAGAAAATCTCTAAATGTGGTATACAGGGTGTCTAAAAATTTGCGAATTCCGAATTCAGAGCGTTGTAGAGGATCACTTCAGTAGTCCAAATATGGAAATAAAACAAAATCGGGACTCCCCCCACAAAGATACATTGGTCTGAAGGTGCACTCTTTGAACTGCGTTTTCTTCAAATACAGGCTGAAAAGTTTGGTGTTTATTGTTATTTATGGTGTAGATGATTGTGGAAAATAATAACGTAAAACAATTTTTTCATGAATAGCTTTACTTTGGAGTAAAAAAAATCTTAAATTTTTGTAATTTTTAAGAAGACTGCTATGAATTGAACAAAATTAAAGTGCCTTCTTCTTCTTCTTCTTTTTCTTCAGGAAGAGCGTTTTTTTTTTATTTAGGAGCTCCACTGGGTCCTTCCCTACCACGCTCTGAATTCGGAATTCGCCAATTTTGAAACACCCTGTATGTGTATCCGTCAATTTTTTGAGATACAACATCTTCAAAGCGTAACTGTAACTCTTCTGAGGAGTATTTCTCAAACTTACTAGAACTAAATCTTGAAAATGAAATGTCGAAGAGGGTCCGTCGATTTGATAGGACTTTTTGCCCTAAATTTTTTGACAGGTGTAAGATCGTTCTTTGCAACTTTTAGACCAACGTAATATAGCAACAATTTATGAATCTACATAAATGTAGTCTTGTTCCTTCTAAAAAGCATGTCCAATTTGTGACAATGCCGCAGCATTAGCTGTATTTCCAGCAAGCCATTACACTACCAGTCGCAAAACAAAGGTCCGCCATTTTAATTTGGCTGTGTGTTTAGTGTTTTTCACAAAGAATTATCTTCGTAGCCGCTCTCGTTCGCCATTGGTCGTCGTTTTGAAAAAACCCCCGGCCGCACGTCTGGATCTGGCTATCTGTCGGCGACGTTTCCGGCATGTTTTCTCTTGGCCGTCGAAGCCGGAAGGGCGTTCCGTTCTCTCTTCTATCGGCCTATTTATCGTCTCTCGTGTATTTCATTGTGTGGTAACGCGGAGTCGCGGATCAATGTGATTTAGTGTGTAGCGAGTCTCGCCAGCAAATAAATAATAATAAATCTGGGATGATCCGAGCAACGGCGTCACGTTGCGGTCATAATCCTCCACGGCGACTCTCCTCCACGACACGATCACTCCACAATGGCAGCCCTCGTTCACGACCTAACACCCCTCTGTGAACCACCGACCCCCTTTTTTGCTCTTTTCGATTTGAATTGCCAATTACTATTAGTGACGGGCCGTGTTATTATTATATTCATTACACCGGGACACCCCGGCTTTATCGCTTGTTTTCGTGAGCGGTTTCAACCCCATTGAAAAGAACCCCGTCGCTGATTGACCCGATGCCGCATAAGCACCCTTCACTCGTGTTAAATTAGACATTGTAACAACAAATAATGCAAATGCGGTCGGGACGCGGCGGCCCTCATGCTCACCGGATCAAGGTGAGGGTATTGATTTCACCCCGAACCGAAGACCACCACCTCTGGATGTTACAACAACAACAACACCCTTCTCGATTTTTATTTTTCCAAATATTTTTCTTTAAAATTTTCCAAACCCTTCGTCGCTCTAATTACCAATCACATTTGTGGTGGGAGATGTTTAAAGTGAAGGGTTGCACACCGAGGGGAACGCGTTTCTCTGCCAAAATTTCGTCCCGAGATAGATGAGGAGACCAGGTGTGCCATCTCAACCCCAAACCCAGAGAGCAAATTTAATTCAGTTTCCCCCACTCGCGCAGGGATTCGTTTCTGAAATCGTAAAACGTCTCACCATCGGTACTCCTGCCACCTTCGCTTAGTGCGCCATCAACTCCGCAAATCACGTGGGCTCTTAACATTTCGCGCAAAAATCCCCAACAACGCCATTCATGTTCCGTTTGTTTTAAGTACCACCAGACGGGCGTACACCACCTAACTAACGGCATAAATTCCTATTAATTTTGTCGTAAATTCGCATTTTTGCGCGAGCCCAGCCGTTTCCAGGAACGTCCGCCGCCGCCGCCGTAAAGCTTTCGCACCGGATTCCTGGAACGAATTTGTCGTCGTTCGCTAACGAGTCGGGAATTACACATCAAGTGCACATCGAAGCTGGTAATTAACGCCGGTGCATTGTAGCGGCGGTGTTGATGCGGCGCCGGTGCTCTCACACCGGGCGCGACTCCGGGGAATCCGGGAATATGAACCGGAGAGTCCCTCCGGAGGCGGCGTCGCGGCGCACTAATCTCCAGAGATCTGGCACGCGTTTGATGGATGGACCGCGTCGCGGGGGACTTGTAATCGTTTTCTAATTATTTTCGGCCGGCGGCGGTCGAGGGGCGGCAGCCACGTCCACGTCACAAAGCAAACACGAAAAATGCACCGACGATGGCTGACCCCTCGGAATATTGAAAATTGGATTTTTTATGCGGGGGCTTTCAGGATTTGGCTTATCCAATTCGCATTAAAAAAATAGTAGGTATAATAATCTGTCAACTCAGTCGAGCGACGCAGCGCCAGCGGACAAAAGATGAACCAATCGAACTGTCAAGTGTCTACCGTTTGTCTAGTCTTGAAAATGTCTTGTGAAGCTTTGAGGACAAATTAAAGGCTTCTTATTGTTGGTGATGTATTTTTGGCGGTCGTACGCGTAGTATACAGGGTGCGCTGGTAACCTCCAGCTGTCAGCGGTTGTCGCTGCCTTGTAATAACTGGATGACAGGATCACAAAGCAGCTGCATGTAGCAGAAATAACAAGTAGATTTAATAACGATGACGGCTGTGTATGGCACGTCTCAATCCCGGTACCTGTTATTATTATCATCCTCGTGCACACTCATTATTATTATTATCACCGTCGTTATAATAAACAGGTGGTGTGAATGGTAACGCCGCGGTGTATCTTTTTACCATTGTGACGGGCGATTTCTATGCCATTCAACCGGCACTTTATTAAATCTCTCGAGTCGAGACGAGAGAGCACCGCGAGAAAAAAGTGTAAACATGACCGTGGAAGTCAGGGGCGGGATGTAATTATCATAATTTAAATTTATACGGCGAGTTTGGACGGCTCTGATGGGGTCGTCCATTCCGCTCAGCTCTTCGATAATTACTTCGGCCATACTCCCAATTTTCAACGTGGAACGAGACCCATCAGAACGGGAATTACAATTATTACGACCTATCTATTTCTTTTTCCGACTCTAATCTTCATAAAGTTACGCGTCGGACCGCAAAAAATCTAGGCTTAGGCTAATGTGTGAAATTAAAAGAACAAATTACAGCAGACGAACGCTGCAAATCACGGGCCTGCTCTCCTGCACGAATGGAGGATAAACGTCTCGAACGAAACGTACATCCTGCCAAATTTCGAATAACATTTAATGAACAAATATAAAACAATATTATCGTAGTTTTCAGGTGCTAAAATTGATGAAATTCAAATTCCAAATGAATACGAATATCTTTTAATTAAAAATTCTCACGCAAATTGTCGTTTCGATATTTCAAAATATTTTAAAATGGTGACAATAAATACAAACACTACATCAATCTTAATATGTAGGTACTTATATAAAATAATAGTAGGCGCTGTTTAGCTGTGTGCTGCATACGTTTTCCACTAAATTATTGTGTGGTGTGAACGTGATGTGAAAATGTCAAAATTGTCAAAACTTGAGAATGGTGGTAAAACAATGAGCTCAATGTATTTATCAATATTAATAACGGAAATTAATATTTGTAACAGGAGAAACTAAAAACGTCTGTCTGATTCTGTGATCACGTCTGTTGAAAAGTGGGGTTATGTCCAGGTACAGATCATTTAATGTCAAAACCTCAAAATCACCTCATGCAGTTCTCGATAGAAATGAAGGAAATAGTCATTTGGCAGTAAGAGAAATGGGAAAAATACCTGGGGATTTCTGTTGGCTTCAATAACAATAACTTTGAGAAGACCACGTGGCATTTTCTTTTTGAATTCTGAAATTTCGTACCAAAACTCAATTTTATAGATAAGCGCACACAGTGTAGGTCGAAAAACGTTTGCGCAAGTTGTTCTGTCAGCGAGACGTTTCTGCCAAAATGGCGCCTCCGAGAGTTGCCAACTGCGGCGGGATTAAGTGTTATGTAAAATTCCCTATCAATAACCTACCAACTGAAAAGTTACTAGGGACTGGTCACAATCAAAATGAATAGATAATTAGTGCGATTCTGTTTCAAAATTTAGCAATATTGTTATTGAATAACATTGATTTTGCATAGATCCAACCAATCAACAGCTTCATATCATAGCAACTACAACCTTGTTATGTAGCAATATTGGTAAATTTTAAAACAGAATCGCACCAATTATTTAAAAAGATTTCTGTTAAAATGGAATTTTATTAAAATATGTATGACCAATAGAAAAATAACTAAAGAGGCAAAGTTACGTTCAGTTTTAAGTTTAAAAAATAATAGTTACAAAAATATAACGTAAAATAGCTAATAAAATGTCTCCATCCTGTCATAAGATTTGATTATTCACTCACAAATCATTGGCCTAGGCAACATGACACCATTGACACCACCTGTTGATTATAAATTGATCCAATTTGACGTGATCCAGCTAGTTTAATTTTTCTGCCGATTATTATTGAAAGTGATTCAGTAACATTCAATAATTCACCTAGACTGGGCCTAGTTTACAATCCAGCTCTTGTCACTATTACTTTTCGGCGTAGTCTTTGACCGAAAAATTTGTGTTAAATTATTATTTTTTTAAACGAGATTAATGCTACTTTGATAGAGTACTTCACGAGTGATAATAATGAGCCCGACGGACCTGAAAATGCAACCCACAATACATTTGCACAGTTAACGTGGATATTTGTTTTTTAATTTTAAAAACATAAAACATAATTAGCTGTGCAGTTTCGTAATTTTGACATAAATGTCATTCGCTTGGTCAAATGTAATTTTGAAAAAACGAAGAAGTTTTGGGAAAATATTTATTGTCTGCATAAACGTGCAACGGCAGGATGTCTGTTTTCTCATCGTTCGAATACATTTTAATCGTGGTATTTTAACTTTTTCTTAAATGTCAGCTGTGACAAATAACATTATTGGAAGCAAAGCCATCATGGATTCATAATTTCATTTTAAAACAATACGATATTTAAAATAGCCACGTTAACTTTGGAAATGTATTGTGGGTTGCATTTTGAATTCCGCCGGGCTCATTATCACTCTTTTAATACCCTGTATTAATTTTAACTAATATTTTTCTTCAACTAATTTGATGATTAACTCGTGTCTCCTAAAAAATTCTAAAAGTATTGGAAGAAGTGTTTAAATTATTCTCATGTCTTTTTGTTTTTCAATAGATTTAGTAAATGTTTAAACCGAAGTATTATGCTGTCATTATATAAAAAAAAAAACAAAGGATGAACAGATATTAGTTAAAAAGTTCCTAGATGTCCTCTATGGAAATTATGTATCTCTTAATTCCGTCCCAAAAGAACAATCAAAATATTTACCTTCATGACGAGACTCCATTAAAAGTAATTCCTGCAAGGAAATCTTAGGAAAGCCTTTGCCGAGAGAAACATCAGCGTTCTACGGGGTCATTATAAATTATTGTCTCATCGCAGTAGGCGTTGGTGACGTAGTTGAATGTGCCGCAAGCTTTATAACATGAGTGAGACTAGCAACGCCGATAGATAGCGCTGCTGGCGGTAGTGTAAATTTGTCTACTAGTTTGTCTAACGTTGCGAAGCTAGCGGCACATCCCAAATTTGTGTGGGTTTTCACCGCCAACTGCGATGGGACAATCATTTATAATGACCCTGTAGAAAACAAGTACTGGAAGAGAGGTACAAGGTTGATCTTGATTTTTCAAAAAGCACAGTATTATAATTACTATACTGCCCAAAAGACAGAGAGGGTGAATCTTAATAAATCATAACTAGAAATTATTGAATTTCTAAAGGAACTCCTCAATATTTCATTTGTTTTCAAGACGTCATTAAAGAAAGGGATCAATTTCAAAAGGAAAATAATCTAAAAGTGAAGTCTCCATGACACATTTTGAAAGAAAGAAGAAAGTAATTTGTAGTTTGAACTGTGGTAAAATAAGTCTTCAAAGAAAAAAGAAAAAGTCTGCTATATCTTCTTAGAAAGATTTTCTTCTGTTTGTGCTCCGAGCAACATTCTCAGGGACCTTCATATTCACTGTTTTATTCTCAGGAAAACTAATACCACAAAGAAACTCTTGTAATTTTGGAAATGAATGGTAATCATTAAGGCTAGAATGGTAAATAGGCGAGTTGCTCTAATATTTTGGATAACGATCATGAAAATGCAATGTTCCTCCGATGGAACAGCATAATTACTGTCAGAGTTCTCCTTATTTCTTCATTAGCAACATCTTGTACGAAAAGTAGGAAAAGTTATTCCTGCTGAGGTGACTGCAGGGAAATTTCAAGGATGCGATGAACTCGTGTGTCTAAAGCAAAGTGATAAAGTCAAATCCTTCAAGAAATCCATAAAAATTGTGCTTAATGATAGATCCTGTTTCAAAAGCTAGTTGTCGAAAGCTCTCATCGGGTTTTTAGGACAATTTGTTGTCCAAAATATTTTCTACGGTAGAGATGTTGGATTTTGTCATGGGCTATGAGTCTGCGCAAACTACAAATATCGGTCTCAAATAGGCGCTACAAACCGACCGGAAAACATCGTCATTCGTTACGTTAGTATCATCTCTCTCTCGTCGACATTTTCAGGTTTTTCACTGGTTTATCGCACCGCCTTCGCGCAGATATTTCCAAGGTCACAGGCCATGAGAGAATCCAACACCTCTACCAACAGAAAAGCTACAACTTTTTTTGTTGCAAATTTTCTGGGGTTCTGGAGTGTATATGCCTGATGGATGTTCACAAGCTTTAACTCAAATTTGCCACTTCATGTGAAGGTGTCGATTCACCAATACTTCATTACTCCTATCTTTATGGATTCTTTGTAGTTCAAATTGAAACCTTCCCTGTCTTTATCATTCTTGTATAATTGCTCTCGATTTTACACTTTACATATAAAAATATTGTGTAATTTTATTTCTAATACCAAAAAACTGTGAGTGTTCTCTGAATCTTGCATTATGACAAATTAAACGATTTAAAAAAGTTCCAACCGTCGTAATTTACATGGAGAATTTTAATGTCACCGTCCGGCTGCTCAGTAATTCCAAAAATGAAAGTAAAAATCTTCCCAAGAAATGATGAAAGCAAATGTTGAAGAGAAGAGACAAACACATGCAGCGAATGAATATACGATCTACAGCAGGACTCTACAAACTTGTTGTAGTTAACTACCTTTAACACGGATCTTCTGTGCGTGAGAGATGATACAAATCATAGAAACCAATTTTGAAACTGCAGCAGCAGATGAAAGCTTCCGATTCTTGCCGATTCATCATTCTGCCAAGGTAATAACGACTCCAGAATAAAATTAATTACCAGCGAGTTCTCAATTGAATAAATTTACATCGATGTTTTTTCTGATCGCTACATTTTTTTCAAACGAAAAGACACTCCGAGGCGTAATGCAAACCATCAACGAGCTGTCTGTAACGCAAATGGCGGAAATGCGGGTCATTTACCATTTTTAAAATTTGTAATTTACCGTTTAGTAGTAGTAGTTAATTGTGATAGTTGTTGAGTTCTTCGTGACGTGTGTTGCAAGAAGTGTTAACGTGCCGTTTTTATTAGCAACTATCGTTTTATGGACTTATTTGTACCGCAAGTGCGAAATTTGCGTTGCATTAATTCTTTATGAGGTCTGGGGATTAGCACGTATCGGATTTTCTAGAAGGAGGTAATAAAATTTTTATTTGACCTAGAATGCCACACCAGCTTTCTGCCGTTGCCGTTCTATATATGGACCACATGTATCAAGTATCGCTTATGCCCATTTCTACTTAAGCAATACTGCCATGATTTTTCACTCTGCTAACCTGAATTCTGCCGCCTGGTGGCCCAAATATTTCAATTCTTTTCGTTCAAAGAATTGGCAGGCCAGTATCTCAAAATGGGCCGTCAGAGCGATAAAAATAGCCGAGTAAATATTAGATTTGTGCCATTATTTCGCGAATATTTCTTCTAATTATAGCGATTCGTTAAAATAAACACTTCTGGTTGGGCAACATTTCCATCATTTGTGGAGTGGCGCCGCGCCAGGAGTTCTTGTTGTCAAAACCGATGTCGGTGTTTTTTACAAAAAGAAAAATTTACCACTCACACAAATCATCCTTAAGCCCTGATAAGAAATGATTGCAATAGTTTATACAGACCTAGGCACAAGTAACGTGTGCGCGGGGACCATCTCGAGTGACAAAAATACAAAATTGGTGTAATAAAAATTTTGTAATCGTCCTAGTCGTAACGTAAATTACCTCTAATGACGGCATTGTAAATAAAAAAGTCCCATAAAGTCGCCGTTGAATTAAAATAGAAATTAAAGCAAAGCAGTTGACATTTACAAGAAATCTTGCAGACACAATGAGAAAATAATTATGACGTCAGTTGCGCCAACAATAAGAGACACTGGCCATTTTATTGCCCCATTATAATATCCTAACCGTGGAAAATAATTTTGTATTAGGTAAGTAAATTATAATAAATAACAGCACTCTCACGCAGTCCAGACTCGAGTGTGAATACACCGACATGCCTCGGTACGGCATTAAAAATAGATTTGTTAGTGGTAACAGCTCTATTTCAAATGTGTTAAGTCAGAGCCAATCTATAGCGCAGACTTGGTTGCTTTAATTTGCAATTATTGAATGATTAAAAGTTACACTAAATTAGTACCGCGGTCACGTTGGCCTGATTGGCTACTTCATGGACGTATCTTACTACCTCACTTAAATATCTCTGCTCAGCGGTACTAATTGCTTTCCTTTCGATCTACTGAATGATTTGTTGCTTGTGGAAAAATTACAACCAACTAGACAAGTGTTTTAAAGCTTTTTCCAAAAAAAAATATGTTTCGTCCTTTATTTCGTGCAAAAATTAAAAATCTAAATACAAACAAATTATTACAATCGATTTGTCATTTTAGATTTTTCTAGTCCTTTATAGTTTTTGAGATCAGATAGTGATTTTCTTCTAGTTGAGTAGCGCCAATTATTACGATTATCATCTGCGATGTCGGCGGCGTATTAGACATTTATTAATGACTTTCGCTGTTGTATTAGACATTTCTTTATTACGACGCTGTTGCTATCCATTATATGAACGTTCATTTTCTTATTATGCACCAAATAAGCACTAGAAATAAACACTTTTTCGAACCAATAAAATACTTTGGTTAAATTTAACTGTGAAATATTCATTTGTTTTCAGTCGGTTTACTCGGTTTTGTCGGTTTCATTGTTAACTTACTAAACAGACCAACAGATGGCGCCACGGTCCGGGGTCAGAAAAGAAAAGAGTTACTTTTCGTCCGCATGGGAGTACGTAAAATTACCCTTTTCATTAAGCCTAAAAAACCTTTACATCATCTTGCAAAAACCAAAAATATTCTAATTTAATTTATTTAATTTTATGATGCTCCTATACATCTTAAATTGCTAAAACAATTAAATGAAAATGAATAATTGCAGTCTGGATAATTTCTCAATCCGTTTATTTCTTCTTTTTCTTCATTCTTGGGTATGAGTACGTTTATTGCCTCCTTTATAAACTTATTCTAGTCCTTTTTTATTTTGCTTTGAACTGGTGGTATTGCAACAGCTTGTATAGAAATATTGTCCAACTAAAACTAATTGAAATGTGTTTAGTCAGAACTAACCAACAACACAGTACATATTTTAATTTGTAATAATTGGGATTCATAAATGTTACACTGAAATAACACTACGGTTAAGTTCTCCTGATTGGCTACCTTATAGACGCATCTGCTTACTTGTACTAATTAATTGCCCAAATTTATTTCTACTAAATAATGATTTGCTGGTTCATTATGCAAAATTAATTAAGTAATTAATTCAAAATTTTTTATGTAAATTGTCTAAAAAATTGTAGAAAAAGCTCCATGAAGAAATTAAGGCTTTTAGAAAAAAAAATTGCAAACGTTTAAAATTAGACATGATTTTTCGAGGATTTGGTTTACACCATAAAAAAAATAATCCAAATGAATAATAATAATTTGTTTACTCATTACACACATTTATTTGTAGTTCTTGATTTTCTTTTGTTCTGTACTTGTTTATTTATTTATTATTTATTCTTATTTTATTATTCCACTCTTTCTTTCATTTAAATGAAGCGAACATTTTTATACCAGCTTACAAATCTTGCCGAACAACAATTACTTATTTAAACATTTATTTAACGTATACCTACCTAATATTATAAAAGACAAAATTTGTATGCATCTCTTGTACGCTTATAACTAAAGAAATTCTGAACAGATGTTGATGGGGCTTTTATTAATAATTGAAATGTTTTTTAACGTAAGTTTTAATACACAAACCATTACTTTGAGAGAGCACCTCATAGGGAACTGATATTATAGATATTATACTCGTTTAATAAGACTTATTATCACACACTCTTGTGATAATAAAACGCCTTATTAAACTTGTATAATAATATACTATTCTTTATTTATGCAGCGAATATAAAAAAACTAATTATCTCAATAGGTAATATGAGCACCTTATGTAGGTACTAGTAATGGAAATGTTGCAAAACCACAAGTATTATTCTAATGTGTTAAAACAGAACTTACACTAAATTAGCTGCGGTTGTATTGTCTTAATTGGCCACTTCATGAACATTTCTTATAATTACCTTATTTACATATCTGCTTAGTTGTACTAATTGCTCTGCCTTGGTTCTGCTAAATGATTTACTGCTTCTTAAGGTAAAATTAATTAAGTAAATAAAATATTTATGTAAATTGTTTGTAAAACTGATTCTACAAATAACATTTTACTACTTTTAACTTTATAAATAATGATGCACAACCAAAAGCATTAACATTTTATCTACTTCTGAGAAAATAATTTGCTTTAATGTTTATCACAAGAAATTAGTGTAATAAACAAAAGTATTAGATTCCTTTGACTGCATATTTGATGTGCTTGTGTTTCAAATCTTTTTTTTATTTTTATGTTTATCTTTCTCCGTTTTGTTCCATTTCCTAGCTAGATTATGTCTGTTTGTTGACCGTTTCTTAAAAACTTCACGAATAAAGGGCGAAGAAAATGTTTAAATCTAATCAGAAATATTTAATTAATTAATTTAATTTCTCTTAGAAATATTGTTGTAGATATAAAACTGAATTAACTAAAAATACAAAGTCTTTCGATTAAACATGAAAACGACGAATATATTAGTTGGAAAGGGTTTGTATTGACCTATGAAAAACACTGATGACACTGATGATGCTCCGGTGGCTAGCGAAACGTCTCGGTGGTGACAGCAATTTTTCGCAGTACACAAGACATTCCATTATTTTTCCAGCCCACACACGAAAATAATGTATTTGTACGAAGGGCGCACCTGTCAGCCGGATCGATCCGTGAAATTTTTTGCGTCATAAAGCACGAATTCGGTCGTACCGCCGCCGTCGCCGCCGCCAATTTAGCGCTCATTTAATTAATATGTAAGTGTGTAAAAAGAAATTTCATCGTAATTCCGTGTTGGTGTTAATTTTTGTTGGTAAAACATTTCTAGGCCATTAATCAGAGCCGTATCTCGCCCGTTCCGGGGGTGTTCGACTGGGCCTTCCGTGACAAGCCTAAATTAGAATTTTTTTTTCACTTACGTACGAAATAAACCCGACGTAGGTATGAGCTGTTGACAAATTCCGGCCCGACTAATTATCGTCATAATTTAGAAGTGGAGGAGATCGGCGGACGAGGTGAGGGTATAAATAGAGTCAATTACGGCGGAATGCATCCGGAATTTATCGAGATGCAGATGAGTCGAAAACAAACCGAAACAGGAGAGCAAGTGGCCGTATAAATTAGCTCACCGGGTATACGTTATCAGGGCCGGCATCGCAATAAATATTAAAATATCAATTATGAATATCTAAGTGCGCCGTTGAAGTCGAGTACGCCCCTAAGTCAGCGCCCGGTACGTGGGCCCCAATTCCGTATTAATCCCGGAGCGCTAATCCCGGACCATTGATTTACAGCGCCTTTTTAATTGGCGAAATAAAAATAAGATAAACATCGCCGGATATTTGTCAAAGTGTAAACTTAACGATCCCGACGCACTCTCCAACCACATAAATAATTAATTGGTCTAAAAAATTAACAGTGTCGTCCTTTAACATAATTGAAATGGTACAGGCCGGCTCCTGACCGGTTTAATTAATTAATTTAACGTCCCGAGATTATAAATTATCATAATTCAATTCCATAATTAAAGGAATTGTTTGGGACCCCGCGTCCGGAGCAATTACCGGAGGAGGCTCGTGTTTACAATAATAAACCCTCATTGCGTCTCATTAACATTTATACCCGGAGAACACGCCAGATCGCCGTAAACATCTTGCGTCGATGTCTCCGGCGAAGATGCTGATTTTTATGATAATTCCGGTGCGGCGGGGACACCTGCTGGCCCCTACCCCCATCCGACCGGCGTAATTCAATTATATTTATACAACACGAGGAATTTCCGGTGTCGGTTCGGAAGACAAATTACCTTTTATTATTTATCGCGGAATATTTTGAATAGTTTCATTTATAACAGATATATGGGCACCGGTGCGCTGTCATCGAAGTGGGCCACGAACGCGCGGCCCATATGGTGCCGTTGTGGAACATCTGACCACGGCATAACACAAGACTTGACGTTCAAAAAAATATGCTAATGGAAGGAGCCGAGCACAATTTTAAATTCAACGTTAAATTAAATAAATGAGGTGCTAATGATTGCACTTTAAGTAATTAAGAAGATAAAGTGTACGCGATATGAGTACATGCACTTGCCCAGACGGAACTGGGGGAGGGCACACCTATGGGGAGGAAATAGAACATAGAATGATTCGTCTTGTGTTTTACGTTCCATTCTTCGTTGGAGAATGTCGTTCGAGTGAGTATTAAGAGTCTGCTTCTTAATTTAATGCAAGCGAAGTGAGTACTTTGGCGGTTACAAAGTCGACAAGATGCAATAAATTATATTTTAATAAAATCGATTATGATCACCAGTTTTATCTTCTTGCTCGTATTATGCATGTACGCAAACATCTGCAATTTGCACCAGTGAAAAAAAGTAGACGCCGCAATATTTACTTATTTTTAATTACTTATTCTGAAGTATTTTTTTTACATGGGAGCAGTTACAATATAAAAACTAGAATACACAAATAAAATTTCCAGCGCTCCAACTAATATGACACTCGGCTTCGCCTCGCGCTGGAAAATACACCTACCGTACTCTAATGTAAATAACTATTTTTTAATTTTTTAGACATTTTCCCCCCACTATATCGACAGAAAAGTAACTCTCTACTATTTTTACTTTGTACTTCAGTAGCTAGTACAAAGCTGCAAAGTCTAATGCTTCAAACATATCCTTTTTTACTTTTCTTATTATCTATTACGGTTAATGAGAAAATATGTCCACTAAATATCGCTCAAATGAAATCCTGGGCTGAGTAGGCGGTGGAAAAATTAAACCGTTTAGAACAGTTTGACACGAATGACATTTGTTTATTTGTTTAAATCCGGACATAATTGAAGATGTTTGTTTTCAGGAAAGGGTGCTCTTAGATATTTGCTTCGAGAATAGGAATCGTTAAGTTATTCTAATTTTAATGTGAAAGAAAAAAAGAAAGATTTTTCTGGCTCTAAATTTTAGGTGAGCTGTCAACATGCTCCAATTAATCTACGCTTTAAAAAAGCACAACACAAAAGAAGAAAGGGAAACACAAAAGAAGTTAAGAGAGTTGGCCAGAGAGGAGAGAGATAGAGGAAAAAGGGTGAAAATAGGATACCTACAGGAAAATACAGATAAACGGAAACTGGTTTAGATGGGATGAGAGACAGGAGAAACTGAAGAAAATTTGCTAGAAGAAGGACAGAATAAGAAGACGACCCGGCGAGAAAATGTACAAGGAGAAGGTGAATAAAAAGGTAGAGGGACAAAAACACAGATAAGTAAGAGAGAAGAGAGAGAATAAGAGAATCGAAGTACAATAGAGAGGGAAGAGAGTGTGTGTGAGAGAGGAAAATGATAGCGGGTTGCAGAGGTTGGGACGAGGAGAGAGAGAGAGAGAACAGGAATGGGAAAGAAGGAGAAGAGAGAGAGAAGGTGCAGGAGGTGACGCGAGGACAGTGAGAAGATAGAACACATGCGGCGAAATGAGAAAGAGAAAGAGAAGGGAATGGGGAGAAATATGGAGAAAAGAAGGCTGGGAGATGGATGAAAGAATGAGGAAGAGGAGAGAAAGAATAAAGAACGAGAGGAGGGAGGGAGAACAATAAATTGTTATTTTTATGTTTATATTTGTAATTAGGAATCCGAAAGCCCGTAGGGCAAAATAAAGCATTTTGGATTTTGGAAAAAAGCACAACAATTGAGGGTTTCCAACGCCTTCCCAGCCCAGGATTTCATGTGAAAGCGCTATAGATAAGTAACGAATAATTTATGTTTGAAAATAGCCATGTTAGGGATGTCGACTGAAAAAATTACATTCCTAATACCTAGTTAATTGACAAATAAGGAAGAATTTCTGAAATGACCGGCAATAATTAATATTGCATATTTTCACTTAACTGTAATTAAGTTCAGTCATTTATTGAACTTTTTTCCTTAAATTGCCTTTCCTCCTTGATTACATTATTTGCCATGAATTTCTGAACCTTCTCAGTCGCCGATCCTGGGTGAGGCCGGATCATTAATTAATAATTACGAAGCAGCGCCGAACAATTTTCAAATCGAAGGAGCCGCCATAAATTACAAATTTTAATTGGGTGCAATCATACTTTCCACAAAGACAAATAATTACCACACGTCCAGTTTGGCACAACATTTTTATTAGTCGCCATTTCCACAAACCTCGTCTTGGATGTGTCAGATCTCATCATTATGAACAATAGCCCAAAGAGTGGACAAAAAAACAATATTCCATAAGCGAATGCGCGAGCACCGAATTTCTTCCACCAACCCGACAATTAAAAAATGGTTTGATTGACAATTATCCAATTATAGCTTGTGGCTAAGGTAGTCCCTGCCGTAATAGACGTTCCGTTGACAGTAATTATACATTTATGTGATAGCCGAAAATAATAGGTCGTATCGATAAAAAATGACGTCGCACTTATTGGTTCTTCGTCTAAGGAAACCAGTCCTCGTCCATACAGAATATAAAATGGATTCTTGGATAATTACACGGAGCTTTTGTGCCGCGTCCATTGTGGCCGGGCCTGGATTTGGTCTAAAAACGGCATCATGGTCGAGCCGCCATGGTCGTGGCTGTATTTAAATTTTTTCTTATCCCAGCATCGGAGAGTTACTAACCAGTTATTATGCTGTTGGTAAAAATTATACAGCCTGGGCAGGGTCCAGCTGTAACCACTGTTTTGTAACAATCTCATACGTTATTAACGATTACACCTTGATTACAGTGGATAAATAATAACCGCCTATTGTGGTATGCCGTCCGCACAATACCCCGACCCCGACAATTAAATAAAACACCGAGTTTCGGTAGTTCTAGTGGAGTAACCCGGACGCCCGGACCGTTTTTAATTACACCCACGACCCCGCTCCGGTGGATCATTTTTCTCCGGAGATTTATCGACCGAATCGCGGAATTCTTATCCGGCTGGGTCGTTCGAAACATTCTATATTTATAGACGATCTGCCGGATTGTTTGCATTACTTCGAAATTGCGAAATTCGACGAGATATTCTTGACCTCCCGACGGGGCGTCCCAACTAAAAAACACCAATTCTCGCCGTCATAAATTGAGATTTTTTTTTGGATTTTTTTTTGCAGGTTTCATTCGGACACGCTGGGATGCCAATCATTGAATTTTTAATTTTTTAACACGAGCAATAAGGTAGCGCGCTGAAAGAGGATGCCAGAGTTTTTGTCCCGGCCGGAGCTGCTCTTGTTACGCTTTTTGGAATTTTTTAATATGTAGGTGGGACGATTCTGCACATGGAGACGTTCCCAACGAGTCTTTATCCGAAAATTTATTTTAACAATGCAAACTCGCAAAGAGATATTTCCGATAAGAATTTTATCCGGAATTTCACTTAACTATCACTAGATTATTGATATCATTTACGAAATTTTGTAATTCTTCTTGTTTATCGTGAGTTAGTTAGCAAAATTTATTGGGTTTTGTACTAAAAGTATCAGGTGTTCATTTAAATTTCCTGTCAAAGTTGGCGTTGAACGCAAAAAGTGAGGTTAGATTTGAACAGTTGATGCGTGATCTGTAATGGTGTGTTCACAATTAACTTTTCAATGCCTACTTTGAGGATATATTTAAATGAACACCCGATATATAACTCCACGTGTGTTCTTAATTAAACAAAAAAAAAATGAATAAAATATTTCTGTTGCAAAAATTAAATTTGTGTTATTTGTTTTACCAAGAAAATTTCCAGTTCCCTATTTACTTCTTTAATTTATTTTGTATATTTCTTTTTTATTATGCTTTTTCGTAGAATCAGTGCAAAAAACATTAAGTGTTAGTATTTGCATCGCCAGTCACGAGTGTCAGAAATAAAATTTCGGACTGAATTTAATGAAAACGAAATTTTTATCGTAAATCTGAAACCTGAAACCAGTTGAAAATCAGAATTAATTAAAGCCGACGCATTAATTTCAAAATTAAAAAATTTGCAAATTCGCGGAAAAAAAACTTACAGTTTCATGAGTGTAACACTAACATATATTTGAGTTTTTTCTGAAACCTGTCCACCTGACTAATTTTTATTGCAGCCAGAAACGAAAATGCGTAAAACATTTAATTTAAATCAGGCCAAATTTACTTTATGTTCGTTGCGACCTGTGAATTATGTATTATTCAGGATATTTAACTTGACGTAATTAAGAATGTTAGCACTAGATTAAAAAATACAAATCTGGCAAATAAATATTATGTGGGAATAATTCGGGCAACATTCTAGGAATCAGGCGACGCCATAAAAAACAAGTTTTTAACAAAAAGTTGTAAAATGCGAAATTTGTGTCCACAAAATGAAAGATAAGCAAACACACCGGAATAAATCAGGCGACGTCTTGGCCCGATTCTGTAACGTAAGTCGATTTCTTCCAGCAGCAGTACATTCGACAGTCTGAAAAACGGAAGTCCGGGAGCGAACCCCTGCGTAACCCCATACGTTATCCCTGACACTGTTTACATTATCCGGCCATTAGGACAAGTTAATTACCTTTTTACGATGGACACGATACCGATCTCGGCCGAAAATTAAAAAACATATCAGATATGACATAATTTTATTTCTAATTAGAAATTCTGCCCGGACGAAATCGGGGGCCTTGGTCTCATCGTAAAAGCACGGCCCCGATGCGTATCGCTCGCGTGGTGCTGTCGTTACGTTGTGAGTAATGGCTACTCGCCGGGCTCACGCCGCTCTTTCAGTTTTTCACCTCTGTCAAAATGGTCGTCCGTTGCGGCGAACCGAGTGGAAACACATCATCGGTGTCGATTGTGTGTTCGATGCATGTTAATCGCGATATTGGCCCGGAGCACGCACGTTGGGCCAATAAAGCCGGGGAAAATGGGGGTCGACACGCGATTACGGGGGACGTTTCGTGGGGGTCGGAGGCGGTGTGGCCGACACGGCAAAGAAACTACGCCAACGAGGTCCGCGGAGACGGCGTAGGCCGGTGGCTTGTAGCTGTCTGGAGCCCGGAGACGATTAAGACAACAATAACTGCTCGCAGACTGCATACATGCACTTATTCATAACCTACACGCACGCAACCACGCAGTGGCCTTTTATACAGGGTGGAGAACGGAACATTACTCCAAAAGTCCTGAGGGTTTTGCGCAAAAAATTCTGGAATGGCAACTTGCTCAAGATGCTTCCAAATGATTCCCAACACATTTTTATTATTGAAAGAGGTTTGCGGAACGAAAGATATGTTGGGAACCGCTGAACTACACAAATGGAAACTAACTAAAAGATAATCTAAAAATAGAAAATGAAAACGAAGAAAACTAGGAAGAAACAAAGTGCACAAACAAATTGTGACGTAACTGAAAATGTAAAAAGGATACGAGTACCTATGTATCTAGGTAAGAATTCAAAAATAAAATATAAAAGAAAACTAACAAAGACGAAAGTAATACAGAATAAATGAAGAAAGGTTCTTTAGAAATTGTACGTAGATATAAAAACAAAAACAATAAAGTGACCAAAAAAAGATCGATAGGATACCTAGTAGAAGGATAAAGAAAGACAAAATAATAAGAACTACCTTGAGAAGTAGAAGAAAAGACGCAATTTCAAACAAAGCAGAAAATGTAAAATATCAAGAATATAAGAGAAATGCCAACAATTATGACATCTAATAAAATAAATACCACAGAAGAAAAATAGGAACGCAAAATAATATCAGAGTGAAAAGATAAGAGAAGATATGGAATGAAATTAAATGTGGAGGGTTTAAAAACGAACATCAAAATAATTCATTGATGAAAACAATCCGGCTCGAAGGACCAACATTCGACCTACAGGTCAAACACTTCTCAAAAAGTGCACGAATAGAAAATAACGATGAAGTTGTCTCGGAGGTGTTCATTTAAATTTATTCTCAAAGTAGGCGTTGAAGAGTCGATTGTGAACGCACCACGGGCTACAGATCACGAATCAGCTGTTTAATTCTAACCTCACTTTTGCGTTGTTTGTGTTTTTATTCTGCAGTCTGACGAGAAGAATAGAAATCGAAAAGAGAAATAAAATTAATAATAAAAAAAACAGCAGAAAACTTAGTAAGAAGTAAAACTGTGCGAAAAGGTGTGGTACTTTACGTTTACATTTAATATACAGGTATTAAGTAGATACGGGTTTATGACCGTACATTTACCCACATTTACATTGAAAGATGTAATAAAAAGTGAATACAGACGATTTTAAGTACCATCACGAAGCAGACATAATTATGGTGAAAAACAGAAAAATTATAATTATTGCTAAAAATTAGCATTTTTGAAGAAATCGTTATTTCCCGTCTCCACCCTGTACGTTCGCCCGGCACACCATAAATACATATTTTTTTTCCAGGAGGGAAAATCCGGGTTCGGATCCGGCAGTCTTCACCCCCGCAAGCTCGCGACCGACCAACCGACCAACGGCGGTGATTAATGACTGCTGGAAGATTGGAAGTAATTAAAGCGCGGGAATAAATGGCAACGTTCCGTTCCGTTCCGTTCCTGCGGTTCCGGCCTAACAATGCACCCATTCATTTCATCCGCACACACACATCCACGGACAAAGACACACATAAACACACACATACGTGAGCTTTACGAGGATAAGTGGTGAGACGTGGCCGGAAAATGGGCTTGCTGCACCGAACGGCTCTCTGGGGCACCAGGATCGACCGATTTCATTCATCGTCGAACAACCGATCCGTCAGACGACTGCGCTCCCCGCCGATAATAAAGACACCTAAAGCGGTACTTGATTCAGACATGTCGGTCGGAAGAAAAATTTACTTTGCCGCAATGAAACGAAATTCCTATTTAAAAAATTCAAAAAGAAACGAAATCTGTCCAGGTACTTAAAAAGCAACAGTTCATTTTGCTGCGGACGTGTGTCGCTGATACATGCATCTAGCGACTGGCAGATGGCTACTGACAATTTGTTTTCGGAAATAAAGTTAGGTTATTAGTCTTATCAAGTCAAGCGAAGTAATAAATTTTAAATAAAAGTCAAGTTTTATTAAACTTTAGCGTTTTATGTTCCAATTTACATTCATTCCATTAACGACTGATTAAGAATTATTTAACTAACTCTGGAACATTTTTCGTCTTTTTACTAGTTTGGGTTTTCTCTTTTCTAGATTTTGCTTTAGGTATTTCTGAATTTATTTTAAGTGTTCTACTTCACGATAGAAGAAGAAATAAAAAATGCCTAGTATTTAAATGTGATTTAAAAGTGTTTTGCCTCAAGGAAGAATAAGAAAGGAAAAATTAACTTGCCCAAGTATGTACATACTTCAATAAGAAGGGTTAGAAACTCAATTAAATAGACGCTTGAATTCTAACTATTGGTTACTATTTGAACGCTTGTTACTTAAAATGTTTTCTCAAAGTTGGCGTTGAAGAGCCGATTGTGAACGCACCACGGATTATAGATGACGGATCAGCTGTTAAAAGCTAACCTCACTTTTTGCGTTGTTTGTGTTTTTACTGTGCAGACTGACGGGTGATGCGTTCACAATCGACTCGTCAACTCCAACTTTGAGGTGACATTTAAAAAAAACACCAGATTTTCTTTGAAACTATGTTTGTGCTTTTTATGACCTAGAACTTCACAAGTTCAAACTACTAAATTTAAATCGACCACAACCGCACGTTAAAGTTTATTTTATTTGACCACACTGTCTCTTTAGATAGTTTAATAAAATAATATGGTACTGGTTGATGCGTTATCAATTTTTTACAATTTACATATTTTCAAAACAATTGACTTCTTTTTTTTTAAGAGATATCTATCCACTCAAGTACCTTTTAGTTCTCTTCCGATAAACCTAATTTAGTTTTCTTTTTATAAAATCGTAATAATCTGGTGCCAGTTGTGTACCTATGTGCAGTTCCAGTGAGTGCTTTACCAAACTCGACCCTCTATTGATATTTCATTTTTCGATAATTTTTGGCCATATTTACCAAATCCCGATTGTCCCAACGCACTCTACTCGACATTTATGCCACTCATTTTAGAGCTTTTTTCTGCAAGCTTTTTGACCAATGGGCTCGTTAAGAGCTCGTTATTATTTTGTCTCACATTTTGGGCATCATCAATCAATTCGGAAGTAAAACATTTATTTCCCCCTTTTCAATTTTACCAATAGGCCCCGGACTGGTCAATTGGCAATTGACACATATCGCTGTCAACATATTCTATTCATTTTCATTTTGTACGTGTGTACAATATTCAAGGTCAACGAGTCTGTAATTATATTTTCAATAGATGATGTACGAGTCGGGGATCATCGAGGAATTATTTAAATATCTTCCAACACTAATTAATTATTCGGAATTTCTAAGCCGAGACCAGGCCTAATCATAATCGGAAAAAAACGAGAGTAGGGACAGGAGTCGAGGCACTATCATTTATACATATTACGTATTTATGAATGCTTATCATTTTTAATTTGGAAGTGAGGCGATGAAGGTACAGCTGTTTGGTAGAGCCAGAAGAAAAAATACCAACGACTCGACACTACATTAATCGCAGTGTTCGGAGTAATTATTTAATTTTTGGAGCAGCGGTTTTGACAAGTTGGTGAATGTTTAATGTCACAGAGTGACATTTCGCGTCCGATTTTAAATAAAATTGATAGCAGTGCAATTTGGCGGGTTCGACATTAATGCCGAATTCGTGTCAGACTGTTTGGCAATTTTTACCAACAAAAACTGCACCGTATCCGATTCCGTGCCGGCATCGAGTCGTTGTTTTGACAGCGACTGTCAAGTTCCGTGTACAACTTCACCCGACAATGCAGCCAATCTGATAGACACATTATCCACTAAATTTAATATCAGAAGGTGTAACTAATTGTTTAATTCGTGTCAAACAGTCGTCAATATCTAAATGTATCAAATTTAATTGTTTCCAGTCACTCTTGACGTCCATTGATAGGCGAGCCGCTCCCCACCCTTGATCCGAATCACGTCGATCGATTCGTGTGTCGATTGTTTTGATTTTTGTCGCACGTGCGAATCAAGTCATCTGCGGCGTCCTGTCATCGTCCGCGATCGGTGCACTCGGCTTATCACCGACGCACCCCGCAGATTTATCGACCCCCGGTGCTCCATTCATCTTTTTCGCCACCTGCCCCGACAGATCGTAAACAGAGAGAAACCGGAGCCGTCACGTTCGCTTTATCTATCGGTGCGATGCGTGATTTTCGATGTTTATCATACATTTATCACGTGACGTCACGGTGACGCGGTGTCCACCACGCAGCACGTGAGTCGGCGGCGTCACGTGACCGCTGATCACGTGGTGTCACCGGCGAATCCAGCAAGTGGTGGATTTTTAACGGCGATGGGGGCGGGGCGTGCCATCAATCTGTCACGCGAGGAACGGCAGGTAGGCGTCAAGGCCGCGCCGTCGCTCAACCAATCACGCCGTACGCCATATTGCTGTAGGGGCGTGGTTGGACGATCGGCACGGTCGCCTCTCGACGCGAGGCACCACAACAGGTACCGAGGCTGCGGCGATGGGGCACGTGGTCGCGGCCGCCCGGACCACCGCGATTTTTATTTACCGACAGAAATTGCCTGCAGAGGTGACACTCGCGCGATTATTTCGCGGACCGTGGGGGCTTCTTTTGTGGGAGAGTTATGCGCCGGTTACCAAATTAAATTAAATGCCGGCGAGCCGGCTGCCTCGTAAATTAACTTACGTACCTAGACTTCTACTAGATAATTGTTGCCAGCGCCCGGGCCCACCGCAACTCTAACAAACGACTCCTTCACCATTTTTCCCAAACTGACATTATTTCAAATTTTATACGATCCCAACCGACAGTTATCGTTATTAAATCAAATTTGTCAAAATATAATTATAATAACTGGACTAATTTCGCCTTTGGTGTTGTCACCGTTTTTCGATTAACGTCATCGTAAATTCACAAAGAAAAAACTATCACTTCAAACACGAAATTTTATGACAGAGAAAATACTTATGAAAAAACCATAAACTAAACATTTGAATATATAAGATCTACTAACTCACCTGCATAATTATAATACCGAATTTTTTATGACAAACATACAAAAGGAAAACACCATATTTTTAAATTAACAACAAATTGGATTCTTCCACTTATGTAACGTCACCCACTCGAATCCAATAAAATTATCTAATTGTCCAAGAAGGAAAAGAGATTTGTGCCAGACCGAAGTCGTGACATACCGGATCATTAACGATCCCGTAAGCGTTTTAATTATTTACAAAATGCCACAGCTGTAAAAAATTGATTATCATTAACGCACGATACTGCAATATCTATAGCTAATGGATATCGTTTACAAGGAATAATATTAATGAGGTACTAGTATAAAAATGAATGCGTCTCCCATATATAGAAGCCACAACACATCACCAGCGAAGAAAAACGAAGAGATATCTTGGAATTTTTAATTGGCTACAAAGTGGAAATTAAGCATTTAAAGTGAGTCCCGATTCGACGAATCGATCACGCCGGTGCTAATAAATGATTGAAATGCAGACCGTCCTCGTGATCTCTCTGCACTTTTGTGGTACCATTAAAAAGTCATAAAATAATTTCTAATATGAAGAATGTGTGTCGTGGTTTTCTAACACAAGAGGCGCCGGCACCACGCAGAGTGGCCAATTATATTTATTGCTCTCCTCCGAGGCTCCATAATTGCATAAACGTTCCCACATTAAAAATTAAAAATCAATTTCTCCGTTCGGAATTCACAAAATACACACACTTTTGATTTATGCGGTGTCAAGTATGGGTCTAGCTGCACGGCCATATGGTCCCTCTTATGCAAAATGAAGCGGACGCGGAAAGAAAGTTTCATTTTTGCAAAAAAATTAATTTTCGAGTTTCACGTTTTAATGTCGTAAATTACGAAAATAAAAACGAATATGTCATGACGGGCATGGAACATATGTAGGGGTATCACAGTTAAGGATCAGAAGTAAAAGTGTGTCATATCGTATTTCGTGTATAAATCAAATTCTGGAAGTGTTTAATTTGTGGCTTTTTTCATAACGGTTCGCCTAATTGGTTTCATTTTCGACTAGTCGGTATCATTTGCGGCTAATTTTTCAAAACACTTGCAAACAGAAAAAGGAGAAACCGCTTCGCATGATGATGCTCGTGGAAAGGTCGGGGCAGATGGTACGAATGGATGGCGAGTCGGGAGAAAAATTAAAATTGCATGTGGAAAGGCTGTAAGAAATGTGGGTACGATGCGATATTTTGCCTGGATAATAGTTGCATAAAAATCACGCGAAATTATTGACGACAGTTTAAATTAGCTCTGGCCGGGAAACGTATAATTAAATTTTCCACCGGGCTTAGATCAGGAAATCTTTATGGCAGTAAGCATGAGATATTTTATGTAAAATGCTCGCCGCTTCTGGGAGGTCTACATACCTCATATCCACGACGAGTGGCCATTAGACAACAACCCATTTAAAAATATTTTATAAAGTGTCAGAAATGGTCAGAAATTATAAATGCAATTAATAATAAATAGTAATTTTTAGATTTAGTGGTCAAGATTCGTCTTGTAAAGTTGTCTTGAATCCTGCAGGTACTATTTTAATATGATCCAAAATTTTTACACGTCTTGAAAATTGAAAAAAAAAATAGTAACTGCCAAAGTAATAAATCAAATTAATAAAGCGTAGTTCCGGTGTTTGCATTGACCATGTTTCGAATTTGTTTTGGGCTGGAAGTTAGATTCCATTGAATTCAAATCTGGAAATCTTGATGGTAAATATCGGGGCATCCCGGGGTGTAGCATAAAAACTTTTGTACCACTGACTCCTGGGAGGTCTAGTCTACGTTTCGGCTGGAAATGAACCTGCCGAAAGTGTAAAAATAAAATGTCATTTATTTTTATCATATTTTAGTAACAATTTAGCCTTGGATAAGATTTTAATTGTGGCACTCATTATGGGACGGTTTGTGTCCACTTTGCGTTACGATATGACTTCCACCTTGGTCAAAATTGCTCATTCCCTCCTGTGCCTTTGGAACTTTAACAAGATAACAGTGGTGTCGGAATGTTTGCAATTTTAGGAAGATCTTTGGGAGGGATTGCTACGAGAACGATCCGATATTGTCTGGAAGAGTCGCTCTCCTCATTAGCAAAAACGATAATAAAAGCGATAATTAAATTTTATAAAGTTGTTTTGAAAAGGAGCGTTTAGTGGTTTTAATGTGGAAAATTATACAACGACGTTTCGAAACCTACACTTAATTATGTATAATTTTTTTCAAACGTTTAAATCTAAGAATATTTTATTATTTGTCATAAAACGTACACGAGAATTCAAATACAAAATTCCACAAATAGCTGGATTTTATGGAAGATTGGTTGGTTAAAAATGTATAAACGCTTTCGTTGTGGAAGCAGTTGTGTCATATTTTCCCGAATTCCAGGCGATAAACATTAGGGGAACAAATTATTTATTTAAAATAGATTGTAGAAAATGCAGTCAATTAAGCCTGGCAACGTTTCAGATTCGTTAGTCGACAATAACGAAATAAATAAAAATTCTTGAAACTGTCAAATATTTCGACGAGAAAGCGGCGCAGATGTTTGGTTCGTTGTCCATCTTTACCAGTCATAAAAGCAGCAGCTTTGAACCGCAGCCACGTCTCTGATGTTGAAAAATTTTTACCGCCGATAGAAGTATTAACAAATGAGAGAATCATTTAATTTTTTCAACCGTTTCGAGTGAAGAGCACCTACTGTTTGGCTGTCAACTCCCGAATTACCCGACACTTAAACGCTAAACCCCCATAAATCGAATAATTCGAACTTAATGCATCACCATCAGCTACTACTGGCTACTTGATTGTCGAGTGCTTGTTTATTTAGTATCTAAGCAAACATAAACTTCTAACTCGACAAATGTGGGCTGGAGACATTTAATACAAGGAACAATACTTTATCATTCTAAATGTGCCGGTGACTAACTGGGATCCATCTAGGGAAGGATCGGGGTTAAAAGAATCGTACTCTCGAAGCCTTCACTCCGTACACATTAATTTTTTTTTTCAAATTCCAATCGACATTAATTTATGTATTCAAATTTGAATAACAGTTGTTGGTGAAAATTTATCGAGGGCTTTTTTATTTACAGCGATTTGAAAGTTGCCGCTATTCTACCGACAGGACAACAAAATATAAGTGACCGTGTCACAAAATTTGGTAGCTAAGAGAAACATTTTTGCGATTTTTGTTTTAACATGTAACAATTTTAAAACTAAGGGAAATATGAATTTTACAGTGACAAAAACTTAATTCGATACAATCTAAGACAACGACATTTTGACAAAATGAATCACTTGCATTTGTTATTGTTTTTATTGTAGACGACCTTAATTAGGTTCAGTTAGAAGTATGTAGTAAAATATTTTTTCTACCACTCTACTATACAGCCTGTCCCAGAACTGCCTCCCCATAGAAAACAGGCTGTGCCAACAGCAAGAGACTCCAAGATGACTAAAATAAATTTTCCTGGAGCTCACATAAAGTTTTCAATTTCACCAATCCCAGACGCTCGAAATTCGAAATCCCGGCAACGCAATTTTGCGGTCAGCCTAGCTTGATGGTGCCCAGCTCTGATTGGTCAAATTTAGGATGTCTTTTCTCGATTATCGCTTGGGATAGGAAGATAGGACTTTTTTTCTTTAACATTCAAAGTATCACATTTACACCCTTTTTTCTCTGGGGAGGAGGCAGTTCTGGGACACTGTATATCGCTATTTTTAATGCGGAAAACATCTGTTTATGGTAGGTAATAGTGGAAAAAGTCAAAAGCGTTGAAAAAGTGTGTAGTGTAGTGTACGGTGGCTATTGTTTCAATCTAGAATTATGCAAATGCACCGAAATAGCCGAATCATTATAGTGCATTGAAAACAATTGAAGTTCTCTGCTGATCATGGTTTCACAAACGTGAAATTTTAGATTCTTGTAACTGTAGACAGTCATAGAAAAAATATTTTACTGGAACTTGTGCATAAAATGTCTTTTTCACTCATGAGATTGCCCCACTCGCCTACGCCCCGTGCGGTTAAACTTCCAATTCGTGAAAAAAGTACTACATGCACTTGTTGCATAAATTATGTACCTACAATTAAAAATATTTTACCATAGACAGTTTTGTTATAGGTACTTTTAAAACAAAAAATGAATACATTTTATTTTATTATTGCTGTAATAACGAATTATTATGTGTATGTCTGCGACAAAATTTATATAACTGCAACACATTTTTAAAAAAACTCCTTAAAAATCCTTTCAAACAAATAGAACTAGATGGGAGACTATAGTCCTTCTTACATAACAAGTGCCAAAAAATAATGTGACATTAAGACTAGGTACTAATAAGGAGACTTTTACTTTATTTAAATAACTGATAGCCTTTAAGCCCGTTCAGATATCATTTAAACATTTCTTGTTTCTTTATGAAATTACCGTGCGATCAACAATTATTTAGATCAAAGAAGCATTTGGGATTTTGGACGTAAGTATGTTTACAGATGCTACGGAATGCATGGAAGTATTTTTGGTTGCATATGTCCATTCTCCGTTATTGAAAACACCATTACGAAAGTAAGATTCTATGATAAGTAATTTATGTCCTGAAGCAGAAACCAGTTTTGCGTTAAAATTTGGGTCATAGTGACAGTTGTTTGACGTTTATTATCTGAGTTAACAAACATACGAAAAATACGACACTGTCAAAGTCATAGCTGCCCCTCATGTATGTACATAATTGTGGATCACACCGTATAAATATATTCAATTTGTGGAAATATGAATCTTTAATAGTAGAAAATGAAATTGTACATATTTCATTCTACAACATGAGTGCAGCGATTAAATCACATGTGTTAAAAATTGTATTTAAAAAATTTTGTAAAAATTATTTCAATTTTTCAATTTCTAGAAGCATGTTTTTGAAATTCATGGTGAAATTATTATTTATTTTGTTCAATTTATAGAACAGAGTAAGATTGTCATCTACATATTTTTTATCATACCTATAGGTAACATGTGTTCAATTGAAAAGTTCATCGAATTGGCTTTGATCTTTGCCGCTATCTTTGTCTAACAACTTAATTTACGATGTTGTCTCTTAAAAAATAAGTCAAAGCCAATTCGATGAACTTTTCAATTGAACACCTGTTATAATATCATAAGTGGTGAAATTTTGTCGGAAAAAGTTTGAGATTGATTGTATAAGAGTTTGTTGCATAGCAATTTATCTAGTGACAATGTTAAAAAAAATCACGAGTCGCAGACGAATGATCTTTGACCAATAAATTGGCACAAACTCGAGTAAATCAATTGTAAAATTTTGCCAGACAAAATTTTACCACCTATTCGAAGGACTGTTTCATGAATAAAACAAAACATTTTAGACAAATTTTTGACTGTTTATTTGGTTGGCTTATTAAACCTGTTGCTATGACAAAAATTTTGCCATTTTAAAAACCCTCTAGCTTCGCGATTTCATTGGACCATACGGTCCGGCAAACTTTTGATTAGATTAATTTGAAATTTAGTATTCATTGTTGAGTGATTGGTTGAAACAACTATATAATAAAATAGTCAATTTAATAAATTACAGAAACAAGCCTGAGTATTTTATCTATTTTCCCTGGTAGTAAAATTTTCCATAATTCTCTTAGTTTCTTTACTCCCTCGAGTCTCAGCAAGTGTCAGCAAAAAAATTATGTGATAAAAAGATAAAAGGGGATCACACGCAGCAAAAAATCTCTAATTTTGACAGTTGTTGTTGCTTCTGTTTATATTTGAAATTATAAATTTTAAAATTAAAGAAAACATGAATATTAAACAATTATAAAAATAAAAATGCTTATTATGACGATAGACAGTAAATGTCATATTTTAATGAACGGAAAAATATTTTGAAACCTTTGGTATTTCAGAAATAACCAAGACTAATTTGGTATTTTCTAACAGAATACTTAAATAGCTGATGGAAAATTTCTCGAGAACGTATATTAAATTAAAATTTATCTTTTATGTAACGTACAATATATTTTAATTACGTAGAAAACAGTGATATTTACTAGTTATTCTAGAACTACTGTTAATTTGAATGAAACAGGTGGTAAACTTCGTCCAGCGGGAGATTGGAAGATTTTAAATTTTATTAAATTAACCCAACACTACAAAATACAAATGAGAGGATTTCGATTTCCTTTGCTATTCAACGTGGAAACGCTGCAAGCATTCGGAGCACTTTCCCAGATTCCGCATTATTATCGGAAATTTTTGTATTGTAAACCAAAAATGTTATGTAACAATTTAAATAAATTGAAATTTTCTATAAAAACAATGCACTAGAATACATTAATTAGAGCATAATTTCAGGGCAAAAATGTTAATGCTTGAAGCTTGAAGCATATATTTCAAATTTTACGTGCTTTCTCTACGTAGAATTGAGTGATTTTTGTGTTAACCAATCCTCTCGCTGGACAAACTATAACAAAGAAGCTTTTATCCAAGATTACTCGTAAAAAAATCATTCAGTGTGTTTTTTTTTTCAAATAAAAGAAAACATTTAAGGTAACAACTCTATTTTCTGTGCAAACATATTTTTTCCGACCCCACACAACGGTCCCCTTAAATATAACTTTCATGATAATAAATTACATATTTTTCCCCGATCATCTATAGAAAGGATTTTTTTTTTAACAAAACAGTTAGTTATTTGAGAAGTTATTGTAATAAATATCTTGAAAAGAAATGTATCTGTAGATATAGATATCTCATTTCATTCTAAAATCAAAGTCATCTATACCTAATATACTTAAGTTTTTCGAAAATTTCGAAAACAACAAACACCAATAAACAACATCTTTGCAAAGCTAATTTCTCTGTACTTCCGAATGCATAAAAATGTTTTCCAACCTAAGAATGTTCGATTTTTCATTTCAACCCCTCCGAATTTTTCTGTTTCATTTTGATTAATATCCTTTTGAGATTTTCTTGTGCAAAAATATCAGTACAGTACGAGTTTCCCATTGTTCGTTTGAATTCAAATCGACTGTAACGTCTGTAAGGCGAACGGGCATAAATTCGAGGAATGAGGCTTGGAGTACGAACTGTGGAGAAAGGAAGAAATAGTTGAGCATGACATATTGAGATAGTTCACCAAATACGGCAATCGACACTCCCGGTGTGTATTTTTGTAGCGATCTATTTTTACAGCCGAAACGGGATTAAGCATGCTCCGGAGTGCCTACGTTTTATAATGAATGGGGATTTTATGTGGCAACGTGAAGCATTTTGTTCGATCGCCATAAAAACCCCATCTAATTAAATTTACAACGTGCATGAACGATCGCTGTAATTATAAGCGATTAAATATAATTATGTGTACCTACTGGGATGTTAATTTAAATAGCAATAAATAAATTTGAGGAGTCGATTTATTTACGCGGAGGGGTCCCGGCCGCGCCGACCCCATCTCGGCGTAAAGTACACGCGGTTTTATTAAGGTTTTAACCTCACTATTACCTCTATCGACGCATAGGCTTTCGAACACGAACCCCTTCGCAAGTCTATTATTCCTCCACTCGCCATTATACAAACAGACAATAAAAGCTAAAAATAGCCGCCCGTAAAATAATATTCCACTATAAACATTACGAAACGAATATCTTGATCTATGCAAATACCGCAGTAACAGGGAAATATGCATCCGATTTGTTCGTCCCCCGTTTCGGACCGTCCGCGTCATCTTCGGGAGTTGCATAAGACGTCGCTGGATGGAGAGTGCACTCCGGTGCGTGGTGTTATAATTCTCTCGATTTTATTAAGACCAACCGTAATCTCGTCTAATATTATAAATTTCGATAACTACAGGTTTTATGCGCGAGGTTCGAGACACGAGAAGTGCTAATAATACGTATGTTTCCCGGATTATAAAATACAGCCTTACGGAGACCATAAATCCGGGCATTAAATTATTTATGCGCATTTATACTTTGCATTTATGGGCTTTATTAGTTTTTAAATTAGGAATTTGGGTGATTTATTCGGGCGATGGGTCGGAGAGATCGATTAATTTGTCGGAGGATAATTAGCGCCATCCAGTTCGCGAGACGGTCGCCATTGTTGCGATCTGTTTTAAATTTTTAATGAAACATTATCAAAATCTCCTTACAAATTACGAAAACAACGAGAATACAGCCCACTTAGTCCGAGCCGTGTATAAACATGGGAAAACAACTTACTTAAGCTCATGTCTGTGTATAAAATATAAAAATACCTGTTCGAAATAAATTAGATGTCAGAAAGATACGAGCCGGGATCATGAATTATTTATGTCATCAATGGGACGTATTTCTCCCGTTTATACGTGCGCGATAATTATGCGTTAATTTTTTATGGTAATTCGGACGAATCCTGGTGGAAAAAATTTCGCCCGTCCGAAATGCACCGAATTATAATTGGAGAGAGATAAATCCTGGTCGCACAAATTGTTAATGATCGTTGATTTAAGATTATTTTGAGCGGTTTGATAAATAACCAAAGCTTCTCGTTAGTTTCTGTGACATTATCGCGTTCGGTATCTTCGGCAAAGATAAATCCGCTGAATTTGTTTAGAAAGTTTTTCGTTCGAGCGCTAACGGAAATGAAAAGCTATGTCACGCGCTTACGTAATGTTTCATTTTTTTGATCTTTGTCTTTATCGCGGAGCTATTGATCACGAAAAAAACACAACCGATGCAGGCTGCGAAAGACGTGCGACCAGGCTCCGGGGCTCCCCAGGCTCCCCCAGACCACCCTCATTTGCCGTCTTCCTAATAAATTTAGGGTGTCTTCTCTTATTGTAATCTATGACTTCTCTATAAACACGGTTATGTACTCGCAGGGGGTAAAATGCGTTTAATATAAGATGCGATTTTTTTCGGTTTTTACCTGGCTCCATTGTGCAGCTGGTGTTAAGCGAGGACGGGATTCCGTTACAATAAAAGCGCCAACCCCGATGCAATTTCTGTTTTCGGATCGGTGAACCGTCAACTGAAAAAAAAAGAATTTGTCTTATTCCCAATGTAAAGTTTGTTTTTTTCTGTTTCTTTGATATTTTTCAGCCGTCGTAAAAGTCTAAATATTAGATTTGTATGTGATTTTTTGAGTGGCTTATCAAAAAAGCAGGTCGCTTCTTAAAACAAAATGCATTTTATTGTGATATATGATTTTCAAAATTTTAAAAATTCTTGCGTTACAATGAGGAATGTGCTAACAAACTACAAAAAAAAATCTAGGAACAGCACTAACCAACAACACTAAACCTAGCAACACAAAGACTAATATGTTTCTATTTGTTTAATACAGGGTGTCCCCAAAAAAGAAGACGAGTCCATAACTCTGTTATTTATCGGAATATTTTAATTATCTGTACACCAAATTAAATGGTTGTTAATAGGCTACAAAATGGCCTAATAAATTTAAGTATAGCCCCATGGGTTTCAAGGGTAAACTGTCAAAATATTTTTTTTCAAACGGGATTACATATTTTTTTTTAGTAATTCTGATAGAGATTTTTATTCTGAAAACAACAGTGTATCACAAGTATACACTTAAATACCAAAAATTCACAAAAAAAAATGTAAAAAAAACACTAATATCGTCTACGTTCCATTTTGCGTTAAACATTGGCGGCATATCTGCGCAATCCCACATGTTATTATTTGTCATTTGTTTTTCCAGCTACCTTAATTTGGTTATTACATTGTAACGCAATGCATTTTGATAGCTTTTCGCTTGGTGCTCGTCATTTGTTTCAAAAGTTAGTATTATTTTTTTTTATGTGAAGTTATACTTGTGATACATTGTTGTTTTCAGAATTAAAATCTCTATCAGAATTTCTAAAAAAAAGTATGTGATCCCATTTAAAAAAAAATATTTTGACAGTTTAGTCTTGAAGCCCTTGGAGCTATACGTGAATTTATTAAGCCGTTTTGTAGCCTATTAACAACCATTTAATTTGGTGTATAGATAATTAAAATCCTCCGATAAATAAGGGAGCTATGGACTCGTCTTTTTTTTTGGGGACACCCTGTATATTTTTAAAACAATCAGAGATGAATTCTTTTGTTGGCTCAGCAAATATGTAGTCCTTCATCCAGTTAACACAGAAATTTTTAAAGATTTTTGAAAGATTCAAAACTGCATGTATAGCTATTGTTTAATTTAAGAACATTAAGAGAATAGTTTATCAATTTTTTTTCTTTCAAGGCCGATGATGGAATTTCCAACAAAAACATTTTAGTTACGTCCCTGGCTTTCTAGAACAATTAATTAAAAAAAAAAGACTATTAGAGACAATTATTATTCAAATGTATATCTTGGTACACCATACGATAATTACTGTAGGTAACAAAATAAATTTAAAAAATGGAACACCGGAAATTGTTCTGTTGCTTAAATTAATTGTTTTTTAAATATGATGAACAGTTAAAACTTATATAGAAGGGTCTAAGATTTTAAACTTAATCATCTTTAAACATTAGGTAGGTAACTACCTGCTTTAGCCATTTTAAGTTTACCTACATAAGAAAAATAATTTCAAGTAAAAACGGAAAAAAATCAACAAAAATCGGGGAAAACCTGTTGATCCTCAAGAACACCTAGATGTTCCATGTTCCTAATGAGAAATGTTTTGGTTCAAGACCGAAGTTCGAAGATTTTCTTTACACATTCAAAAGCGTTTGAAAATATAGAATTTGAACTATTCTTAGTGTTTTTCTTTTGGTTTTCCTCTTTTGTCAATTGTATTTCACTATTTCTCAAAACTATTTCCTATTTCTATTAAATGTCGAAGTGACGTAAATATGAAATAGTTTTGAAAAATAGTGAAATACAATTGACAAGAGAGGAAAACCAAAAGAAAAACAGTGTAATAAAGGAATGCGTTCGGTAAAGCCACTTTTCTAACGCGTTACGAATACTACGAGTATTTTTTCGCATTTCACATGAAAATGGAATTCGAATTTAATACCGAAGAAATCTAGATGCTTACGAAAAATAAATTCGTCTGTTTGGTTTAGGTTTTCGGATCACTAGTGACTTATATGGTTTTTAAATCACTAGTGACTTATAAGCCACTTTATTTGTTTAAAATCACCAAAGTTAGTGTCCTATTATATACAAGGTTTGGTTTGGATTTGGAGAAGCAGAAAGAAGAAAGAAACCCAGGAAAGTAAGGAAAAAGCACTATTTCTTTTGGAGAACATATTTTAAACATATTTTTAAGATATTTCAAATTAAAGCAATTGTGTTTTTAGTATTTAAAATTGTTTTTCGGATTTTATACAGTAGTGAACTATATTACTGTACTTAAAATCGTACAGTAATAGGGCACTTTACAGCATATCAATCATTACTGTACGATTTTGAGTAATATTCAACTTTTTTACGAACAAATTTTAATATTTTTAAAATGCGAAAAAAATAGTATCCGCTCGTCGTCAGAAAAGTGATTTTACTGGACTTTTATGGCATTTAAGTACTCGCTAATGCTCGTACTATCGCGGCCAAAATACTTTGGTCGTCAATGTGACATAAATGACATTCAATTGTAAAGCAAACTTTAGGATGTTTAACCTTATTTTTTACTACTGTCAAAATTATTTTAATCTATCAGTGTCATACGGGTGGGGTAAATCCCAGCTGCGGAGGCAGGGTTCAAAAGCAAAAGATCAACGTGGTCGCGGTTTAGACAACCTTCAGAAGCAAGTAAGACGATTCTATATTTATCAAAAACTGAAGGTGCCATATTTTTGACAAGAATAATTTGAAATTGTCATGTATATTGACATTAATACTTGATTTACATTTGAAGTGTCAAAAAGTGACGACCAAAGTATTTTGGCCGCGATAGTACTTAAACTTACCATACTCGTCTAGTAAACTGCTACTTTTCTGAACTCGTAACGTAATCTACTATTTTATGGAAAATTCGTTGCTATGCTGTGAAATATCACTTTACTGAATTATTTTGAATTTAGCAATAGGCGAACAAATATTTTTTTCAACTTGTCATTTTTGGTTATTCATTCAAATATTTCTCGTTTATCTGAAGTAAATACGTATTTTTAAATTTCCTTGTTTATTTTAACTTCATCTTCACTTTTGTCTTTCATTTAGCATTTAATTTCTTTTGCATTTAAACTACCTACTAATTAAAAAGTAACTCATTTTGTTACTTTGCGTTAGCTTTTAAATTTATTTTGTATCACTCGTTACACTTTTATTTCTCGTGGCACTTGCCTTTCACATTTATTTAATTTAGCACAAAATCGATACCAAATCTTTTTTTTTTTAATTTATAAATGCCATCATCAAATATCTTATTTTTATTTTATAGTTTCTTAACCAGCGAGCACTTATAATTTAATTTTCTCTCCTGCTAACGGTGACATTTTAATTAACTTTTCTTCTAGCTTTAATCTAAATTTCGCTTAAAATAAAAAAAAAATGTTTCTAACCTCGAAGATACTCTTAAAACTTTTTTATCTTGATTTCTGATATTAAAACCACAATTATCTCTAATTGTCTTAGTAGTTTTGTACTCACTGATTTCTTGCCACTTCTCGAAAGCAAATTTACCAAGAAAATAGTCGGCCAATTAAGCAACATTTTGTCTGTTTAAAAAATAAGTTGGTAACATCTTTTGACAATTTATTTTGGAGGCCCCCTAGTGCAAAACATAGTCGTTAATTAGATCCAGAACATAAATATTATTAGGATTCTTGATTATCTATACTTTGGTGCATATCCAACTGTGACGTAACGTAAACTAAAACAAAATGGCTGACGGTAGAACATAAAGGAGAATGGAGTCGAGACGCTTACAATAACGAATAAAAAATCTAAATTATATTTATTATTTGGAAAATTGTGATTAAAATTTTTAGTAAGTAAGTAAGTAAGTAAGTAAGTAAGTAAGTAAGTAAGTAAGTAAGTAAGTAAGTAAGTAAGTAACTTCGATTGTCCAGGAATGATAAACTCCGTTGTGAATTTCCCTAGAGTAGAGAAACGGTGAATTTCTCATTTTATTGAGCAAACGATGCAGCGACAACGCGGGGAAAAATAGAAAACCCGTAATGGAAACTGTATATTGAAGGAAAAACGATTGGAGAACTGCGGGAGAAGCACGGGCCGAGTAAATAAAATCGAGAAAAACCCGGTCGCGCTTTTAGGCGTGCAAAGTTTCCAAAGTTTTTCCTTCCTGCCAAAACATCGGCATCGTCTGCGGGAAAACGTAATCGATCGCGGCTCTTCGGCTCGCATTCACACTCGTCGTTCGACGTTAATCCTCAATTATTATCGGTCATGCCCGTCGTGATGCATGTCTGCGATCGTGCCTTTTTTCCGGACATCAGAGGTTTCGTAATCCGCTGATGGGAGAGAACAAGAGAGTTCGTGAACCGTGGGCCGAAAATACTCGGAAAAGTTAATTATGGTAATAATCCTGGCCTGTGTGTGCACTTAGAATTGCGTGTTTTCGTGGATGTCCGATGTCAGGTGCGGAGGTCGGAGGGTCGACCAGTTAATTACCTCCAGTCTCAGAGAGCGTAATGCCATCTCCGAGATATTATACTTATAATTAAAGCTGAGAGCATAAGGAAGTCACAAAAATACGGGGAGAACGACCCGGCCAAGCTCTTATCTCTCGCTCGTATTTGAATAAACAACGGCGCCGGAATTACCGAGAATGCACCGAAAGCTCAAGACGTTTCGGCTCGACCGGCGGGATCACCAGGTCCGTCACGTCACAGCTCGGAATAGAAATTGCGGCGCGCCCGCACGCACCTTCGATGTCTCAATCGCTGCCAAATTGGCCGACTGTCATCTCGACCATTGTTACATCGCTTAGATAACGACGCAAACGCCATAAATCTTGGCGCAACCATCAACTGGATCAACTTTCTCTTCAATGTCAATGGGCATGGGCAGCGATCAATCACCGTGGCGTACTCGTTACGGCCGCGCTGCTTGATCAACCAAAAACAAAAAATCTAACACGATTAACTCCCTTCTCCCTTCTTCAACAACCCCTGCTCCTGCACGTGAAACGCGGCGAGCACTCGGCACGAGCAGATTCGCTAATTACGTTGGAGCAATTAGGCCCCGGTTAATACAAAATTATAGTAACACTAGGTACCGATAATAGTGATGATGATTATTGCATTTTTTGAACAGGACGAATTTACTAATTAAATAATGTATATTTTATAGCATCACTGTTAAAACTCTGCCACCGAAAAATAATAAATTCATGTAAATTCATTCTACAAACCATTTTTATTTTTTGCAAATAATACGCACAATTAATTGTTAATTAGATAAAATTTTATTTAAATACATACAACAGTAACACCGAGTGTTCAAAATATCCAGCACACTAGATCTCCTCAAATAAGAAACAAATGAAAAAGAATTCACTTAGGTTAATATGATAATCAAAGTACCAATTAAGTGAGGTGTGTAATCAAGGCGATGTGATATATTATTTAAAAGGTCTTTCAATTCCGTATCTAACAGTGCCTTAAGTTATCAATTCCACGAATTCCTTTTGAAGTTACTTTCGTCTGAATGTGGTTACAGAGGCGTGCTGAAGAAGTTGTTTCGCTGTCGTATTTACTAGTTATTTGTGTATCAAGGCTAAAAAGTGCATCTTTTCCGTGTGAATTTGAGATTTTTGGCCGAGGCGCAGCCGAGGCTTGAACACAGGACCAAAGGCATTTTTTGGCAGAGGTGCACATACATTTTTTTAGGCAACCGCATGAACTACTAAGCAAAAGACATAATTGGAAAAATTACAAATTTATCTATGATTCTAAATATTCCATGAGAAGTAATCGAGAAGAGTTAAATCGGGTCGATAAGCTGGTCATTCGTTTACAAATTTACCTATGTTCGGTCTAGGTAAGCTGGTTGAGGCTTGACAGTGTAGAAGGCTCCATCTTGTTGTAAACTAATGTTCATCTCAAACACGTTCCTGGTTGGCATTTTGCTTTAATAATTGTTTAGATACAAAGGTGAAACAATTAACACAGCATGCTTGTGAAATCTGATTTAAACGATCGTAACTCCAAAACGAATTGATGGATGTGAAAAATCGAGGCACTGATGGAGAGATAATTGAAAGACCTTTGAAATGATGTATCACTTGACCTCCCTTGCTAAGCTAAATTTCAAAGTTGACGGTGTCTCAACCGCCATCTTTGCAAAGTCATGCTTCAGTTTGATATCAAAAAGAACTACACCCGATATCATTTAATTATTTGTGCGATATCTCTATCAAAATTCTGATTCAAAATTTAAGAGTGGGAGGAGTAATATTTACCTCAATACTGTAAATATGGATGATATAATTCTGGTTTTATTTTCACGGTGTCATTTTGACTATTTCACAATTAATTTCTTTGCTTCAACATCAACCTATATAGATATCCCTTCTTTTGGAATCAGTTACAAAAAATTAGTTAAAATTTGAAACCAACGACAATAAGCAATTTATTAGAATACCCTTGATTGACAATGTCGTTCATTGAGGAAATGAAGAAGGTTCAATTCAACAGGCAAAAACAGTTTTCTTATTATAAGACCAAAATGAAGAATTCAAGATTGCAAACCTTCTTGGACAGCTTTCGCAAAATTCAGATTCCTGATTGCAGTTTTATCTAAAATAAAGATAACAATTCAAAAAAATATATACATTTTTCTTTATATCCCCCACTCTTTTCTTTTTCCATCCTGTCCCTTCTGTTCTCTTTCATCCCTTTTCCTGTTCCTTTCTCTCCCTCTCTCTCATTTCGCTACATACATTCCTCAATTGTCCCTCTCTCCTCATAGCACATTCTGCACCTTCCTTCCTCTCCTTCCTGTTTTCTTTCTCCTCGTTCCCACATCGAAATCTAAATCTCGTCATCATTTTTCTCTCTTTTGCACTCTTTCTTCCCAGGTACTCCGGAATTTCCGCTGTCATACACCTCTCATACTCTCTTCTTTCTTGCTTGTCTTAAAAATAATACATATTTTGGGGTTTAGTAAAGAACGTTAATCACGTAAGGACTATGAAGCTCTGACTTTTTGAGATATTCTATTTTTTCCCATTATACAATTTATAATCAATTCACTTTTGTAATGACGAACTAGAGTTACTAAATTTAGTAACTTTTGTCTTGTGAACACATCTTTTTACCGCGAATTTGGGCTTTTAAAAAGTTAGGTTATGGGTCACGTCATTTGTTCTGTCAAAACTGGTCCAATTCAAAGTATAGTCAAACTAAATGTGTTTAATTATTTTGAAGAAAAAAGCAAAGTTGCATTACACAAATACGAAAAGACAGTTGAACGTAACAATGAAATAATTTTGCATTTTGCTACTCATCCTCGTCATCGTCGCTGTTTTCCAAGTCCGAATCCGAATCTTCAACCAAATTAACAATATTTGTGGATATGTCATGGGTGCTAAAGTTTCCCATAAGCCTTGTTGTTGTCCTTCATTTAAAATTCTATACGTACTTCTAGGACTGAAGCCTGTGCAGCACTTAGGAAGAGTTTTATTTTAGATTAGGATTTACCGAAAAAACATTCGCCACTGCTTCTACAATTTTATACTTTACGTATTTACGTTTCCATTGTCTCCATGAGTAATTTCTTTCTTAATTTTGTTGAAAGCCTTTAAAATGTGCTGCTTCCTCTGCTTGTTTATTGATGCTTTACTCCGTTTTGGAAATTCATTCATTTTGGCAGTGACAATAACATGACATTTTAAATCATTGCCAACTGTCGAATTTTCATATATTTTGTAAAAAAATTTAACAAAAAAAAAAGTTCCAGTTAGTTCGTCATTACAAAAATGAATGCATTATATTTAAAACTATAGAGATCACAGATAATGTTTGACTAGTAGAAGGTATTGAAAGTTTTTCAGAATTCCCAAAATGTTTAGTACTCGTAAATATCCGTATCTCGTTGATGGGATAATTATTCCATGGAAAAAATTGTTCAATGAGATTCTTCCTTTACCTCTTCCTCTAATATGATGAATATCTCCTGACAATGACATTCTAGGAATGTTCAACTGACAAATAAAATTCGGAAGCAGAAACTTGAAAATGATGTATTTATCATTCCATTATTGACTTTCTCTAAGAGTTATCGTAACTGGAGAAGAAGTTGTCCAATAGCCATCTCATTATACAGGGTCATTATAAATTATTGTCCCATCGCAGTAGGCGTTGGTGACACAGTTGAATGTGCCGCAAGCTTCATAACATGAGTGAGTGAGACTAGTACCACCGATACGTGGCGCTATCAGCAGTAATGGAAACCTCTCTATTAGTTTGTCTAACGTTGTGAGGCTGGCGGCACATCCAAAATTTGTGTGGGTTTTCAACGCCAATTGCGATGGAACAATCATTTATAATGACCTGTATCATCATGTTCTTGTGACTTTAATTACAGATTTGATTGCTTGTTATTTTTCTTTTTCTGTAGTTCCGTATGGTGACATCTTGATTCTTGATAACTTCAAGGTCCAAAACAAATAATATACATACATACGTTCGTTTGCAAAACATGCAAAATATTTACAATTAGTCAGGCAAGACTAACAACATCTTCGATGTTGATTTCCAAACATCAGGTTTTTATTTATCAATATCTAAACCCAGAAATCATTCAGATGACTTCTACTTCTACTCCTGAAGAAAATCGTGATGTGAATGTTCTCGATAACACTAACTGCAGTAAACCACCAACTTCAAATTCACCTTGCATTCGTAAAAAATTATGACAGTTGAGTTATGTTTATTACACTGTTTCTGTAGACAAGATCTACAGTAATTTATTATTGTACTTCTTGTTTTCACGCCTTTGGACGTGTTTTTAGAGAATCATTAATACATATAGTAATTATTTTACAGCTACTTCGACCATAGCGTTTTACATATTTTACTAAGTAAATAAATAATAAAAAATTAATAAGACGTCTAAAGCAGTCCAAGATATTATGAAAATATTTAAAAAATATTCTTAAATTAAAATATTTAGTATCGTCGAGTGTGTCGCAGAGCTCCAAACTGGTACCTATATTGTCTACTTATATCAAAAGATTGCCAATACTTTAAAGCTTTTTGTGGTTTGGTGATAATCACATCCTTGACCTAGACCATTCTTCTGTTAACTCTTAATTCCGACTGGCGCAGGAAGGAAGAGCAGAAAAGTTGTTGACGAAAGCTCGTAATGAGTGTTTCAGGAATGGCAACGGTGGAAAGCGATTGGAAGAAGTCGGAGAGCTTAAAAGAGCGACTTGTCCATGAGATTTTTCGACGGCGTTGGCTTAGGTCGTGCAGCATCGCAACACCAGGTGTTTCCCCTTCGTTCCGTCGCTCATCCGCGGCCATAAATCCCGGCGTGGCCATCTTCAGCGGCAGCAGCACCCCCGGCTCGTCCATCCCAGACATGGTTTCGGTTCGCGAGTGGCGTTTCGTCCGAGACAAGATTGGCCGTCGGTCAATAAGGCGAACAGCGTGAGTTTCGCAGAGGCACCCCCTGCCAGTGTTTCGTCTTGTTTTTCGTGTGGTTTCCATACCGCGACCGAGCCGGCTGTATATTTTATTCGGTTTTAAAGTTGATTAGAGTGAACGGAGCGATGCCAGCGGGAGGTCACCCCCCGTCGCTATGTAAGTGCTTATCTTGGCCATATCAAACCGTTATAACATGGAGTCGGTCGTAATTTATAGGCAAGGTGAGCCCGCTTCATTAGGACGATCCCCGCCAACCCCCCCGGAGCCGCGTTGTCGTCCGGGCGAGAAATTTTCTCGTAAGCGAGAAATCGGACCCGAGACGACACACGGTGCGAGAAAATCTCGGCTGACAGAGGCGGCTCTCTTGCCCATTTGTCCCGATCGGTTCATATATCATCTTTATTACAATCTGAATTTCGGATTGCTGCGACCATACCAAATAAATTAAAAAATACTAGCACCGGCATTCGGGGATCGCCGACCGGACGATGCCACATTTTTCAAAAATTTCGATGCTTGTGTACCTGTCAGATTCCTAATTTTAGGAAATCGATCGCAGCGCACGCTCCCACAGCTGGTTTGCAAAATACATATTGCCAAAGGCGCACAACGTAGGACCCAAACGAGAACCTTGCGGTACTGCCACATAAATACATATGTTTCTGTATTCTGTCGAATGAAAACACTTCTATTTTTCTAAAACTGTGTTTCAACAAATCATCTACATATTTCATTTGTTCCGTATTTTTATTGATATATTTTATAAATATTGAATTCAACAGAACTAGTACAAACTGACATTACATCGTTTTAAAAAAAAGTTTAAATTAACTGCATTTAATGTGGAAATAAAATTGTATTTCACTCAAATTTTTACTCGCGTTGGACATTTTCATGGGACACCCCATATGTAAAAGTAAATTAAAAATATTTTTCTGCTTCTAATTATTCTTAATGTCATGATTTAAATACTTGAAAAATATTTTATGTAAACACAGCGAGTTGGTGTTGTTTTCCTTGGAATTTGTGTAAAAATAAGTCAAAAATGTTTTCGAATTTTTTATTTTTTGAAAACTTCAAACTGCCTGACTTTTTTGTTTAGCGCATAAAGTAATTTGCAAAAAATGTCAGTCATCTGGTAAAAAATAGAAAAGTTTCGGTGGCCTCAAACATGAGGAAGATCAACACAATTTTTATTCTCACTGCGTATCGCTATAAAATTATGTCAGTGTTTAGTTGCATGAGATAACGACCATAATGTTGTTATATTAAGAAAATTAATCACGAATAAAAATCATCTAAATGGATCTTTTTACGGCTAATTTCTGAACCTATTTAGCCACTTAATGTAAGCAAGACTATAAAAATTAATATACTGCGTGTAACTTGTAGCCTTTCACACAAATACTGTTTAAAATTCTAAACATTTACTGGACTAGTTCTGATTAGGAATCCAATCGTTTTCCTCAGAATAAATTAAATTGAGCATAATCTGATTCAATTAATTTCATGGTCTCTGGAACGTTTACAACTTGAATAAATCGTTATAATTTTTTCAAAATAAAGTCAAAAATTGTTCTGTCGTTTCTATTTTTTGTGGGACAAATCTTTTTAATGAGATCTATGACACGATCTTACCACCTTATTTATATTTAGCTCCTATTTACCTAATCTGAAAGAGCCAATTAATCTTGAACGTTTGTTTCACCTGAAATTTTTCAATTTTTGAAAATGTCTGAAATCTGAAAAAAACACAAAACTTCTACAAATAATTTTAAGCATTTTAAGGGGAAATCTTAAAAATTCTCATTTGGTTAGCTGATTTAAAAGCAACCAAAAGTCAACAAAACAAGGAAGAAATTGAGAAGTAAAGGATGAGATTCCTATGTACATGCCAAGGATGTGTTGAAGAATTTAAAATTACGATCATTTCTGCAGAAACTGAAAGGAGATAACAAAAACTTGATCATAGGTAGAGGTGTTGGATTTTCTCATGGGCTATGAGTCATAACTGCGCAAACAACGAATATTGGTCTCGAGTAGGCGCTGCAAACTGACCGGAAAACATCGTCATTCGTTACGTTAATTTCGTCTCCCTCTTGTCTCTCTCTTGCTTTCAGTTTTTATTTACACATTTTTCACTGATTTATCGCTCCGCCTTCGCGCAGATATTTCCAAGGTCACAGCCCATGAGAGAATCCAACACCTCTAAAGAAGTACATAGTTGGTGAGCGGTATAATTAATATTTTGGCTGTGATAAAGAAGGGATAAAAGGTTTTTGCTTGAAATGTTAAAATGTTGTTTTATGAGATGGCAGCAAGAAAGCGAATCGTAATCCAGCAGAAAGATTAAGATTAGTTGTTGGGGTAGGAAATGGCAAAACTGACAATCTATTAATACGAAGTGGATAGCAGGATTGCAGGAACTTAGTGAAACGTTTCTATCAGCTCCAAACATGGTCGTCCGGAGCTGAAAAAGCGTCCGAGCGAAGGATCGAGTCCGGGATTCCTGGAATGAGCGAAAGAAGGTGTGACCCGGCGAAGAGGAGGTTATCCAGTCCGGTCCTGCGTGAGTTATCTGCATGTTATTGGATGGAAATAAGAGAGCCGTGCGAGTTCCATGAAAGGTAGTCGAATTCGTTTCAGTATTCGTGGTCCTTTTATGGTGATTTTCCTTTTCGTTTTGGGGTAATTATGCGGCGTCAACGTTGCAGCACCGCGGAGAGGACTGACCGGTCAGCACATGCGATGGTCTTCGTGTACCCACAACATTTTCTTGGGGCAGCCAGCCCTCATTAGCATATAATATGCGCGGATTTTATAGCCGCTGCACGGGACCATTATAAGAGTTCTTGTCATGGTCGGTGCGTGACGGCTGTCGTATAAGTCACATCAGGGATGGATATCTCGGCCCCAACAACAAACCGTTTGTAGCCGCGATATCACTCGCCCGTCAACTAAATCGCGATTGTATCGAATTAATTGCCGTTTATTTCTCTAACACGGAAAAATTTGTGACTTTGAACGAATCAGCGACACGTCACTGCCAATTATCGCGCTCTTCGATCCGTCTTGCGCTTCCTCCGCACCTCCGAAGAAATAAGACATTTTGGCAGATTGGGAGACGAGACAAATCGATAACGCGATGCAGGAAGTAACATTCCCAGCAGGAAAAATAAAATTTGGAAAAACACAACACCAGACCAGAGTAAAACCGCAGGACTGAGTTATGTCCTGTTAAGTCAAGAAAGAGAACTGAAAAACTAGTTCTTGAACCAATATAATGCTTGCGTTAAAGCGTATGTATCTATGGCAGTAGAACATTTTCAAAGAAGAGTTATTACATCCGACAAACACATTCTTCACTGGTCCATAAAAAGGCACTAAAATTTTTGAAATATATACTGACAGTGAGTTATGTGACTTTTTAGTAGCAGTGCTTCATAAAATGATTTCGTTACCAAAGCTTTGACATTCTCATGTTAGAAAATATCATCGTAAAGGTTTTCGGCGAATGATATTCAAGAAAAAATGCATTTTTGTAAAAGCAACAAGGGAAGAGAGTACGGTAGGTGTACTTTCCAGCGCGAAAACTAGGTTTTAGGCTCGAGGCGAAGCCGAGAACAGAGATATGAGATTTCGTATTAACGTCCAAGAACGAGTAAGTTTTTGTGGCAATAGAGCTCAGAAATGTGTTATTTGTTTTAGGAATTCAAGTGCAAAACGAAAATAAATAACAAATAGCATCTCCCATAACAATATTTCCTGGTTATGTATTCAAGGTATTTCGTTCATCGTATGTGGCATACTGATGATTTGATACCTACTGACCTAAACTTTACAACAGATGTTTTGACAGTTTGCAGATTGACCTAAAATTTCACAAGGTAGACTGACCTTTGGGTCTTGCCTGCGAAAGTGGCTTTATCGTTCAACATATGTGGTTGGCAAGGATGTAAAATCACCAGTACCAGAGAAGAATTGTGCCGACAGGATTCAAAGGTTATTGAAAAGCAATAAACATTTTCATAAGTGTAGAATAGCAGTTCAAAGTGTTTAAAAAATCTACTGCAATGTGTTTACTAAGGCCGCAAATTGAGAAGTTTCTCAGTGAGTCAGAGGTAACATACAGGGTGTTTCTGAAATAGGTGCATTAATTTTAACTGGTAATAGAACTCATCAAAAGGAACAACTTTTCTCTCTGCCATTTTGGCGAAAAACGTTGCGTAATGGCTTAAAAAAATAGGAAAGATTTTCCTAAAACCGTTCATATCTCCAAAACCAAGCTACCTAAAAACGTGAAACAACCAGATTCTTATGAAGTGGATTTTTTGCTATACGGGTAGATTTATTTGAATTTCGATTTCTGCGTTAAAACACGTTTTCTGGATGAAAATTGATGTTTTTTTCATATTAGCGCTGATCTCAATTAGCCATTGCAGTATTCAGTTAAAATTAATGTACCTATTTCAGAAACACCCTGTATAAAAAATCTCTAAAGAGACAGTAAATGAGCTAATTAAACAATATCAGTGTATCTGTTGAATGGGGTAATAACAAGTTGGTCCAATAGGAAGGAAAAAAATTGTAATTGTCAACGCTTTGGAATTCTTCTCAGTTGAATAAGAGTGACAATAGAATCCCTGTTGAAGAAAGAATGAAGAAGGAAAAAATTAAACCGTAAAATAAAATACAAATGACTTAATGCTTTGGAAGAGAATTGTTTATTTTTTGGAAAGTGTAAAAATAGGTACAATAAATGTTACATTGTCAATGCGGTAGAAGTGGAACCAGAGAGCATGACAAGAAAGCGGGTACCAGTTTCAGAATTTATTTGAAAAATATTGACTTCTAATTAACAAGAAGAGTTGAGGTCAACAGTGTAGAGACTTTAATGTCCAAAGAGAAGCCGTAAAACGCCGGTAGACAATGAGCAAGAGTGGAAACAAATGTGAAGAGTCACCGCTTGCATCGCTCTGCATTCCCGTCTCGGATCCCGTATCTTATTAAAACGCGTTGCAAAATTTTCGCCACATTTCATCCACATATTTACAAATACCTCTAAACTGAAGCTTATCATTGTTATTGTCAGGGCGTCGGTGTTGAGGATTCCGGCGTCGCATAAACGCGTTCGTCGCCGCCGCCGTTCTGCCACGTCTGATTTGCTCAATTTGCGCACGTCACTCTACGTCAGGCCGAATGAGATGTAAAGTGTCTTAAAAATCAAACTCAATCTTTCTTCAAACCTGCCTGCCAGATACCGCCACTTTACATACAGATGCGGTTCGATTTTTTAACCGGAGAAACACACACACACATACAAACGCTTCTTCTCTTCGTTCGCCGTTTGCAAGGTGAAGCGGTCCCCATAAATCTTTCACGCAGTTTCCATTTCCGGGTGAATTATATACGCAGACACATACACGACCATTTGCTCCGGGAGATATCCGTCTTGTACGCGAGATATCGCCTGCACGATGTGTCGTTCGCAAACTTACCCGCGCCGCCCCCAGCCAAATTCAATTAGTTTCGTCTTAATTAGTTTTGATCCTGCATATCGTTCGGCCGACTTCAAGAAAGCGAACGCGCCATTTTGTCATTACGAAAGTGTTTTCTTCGTTTTTTATTTTTTAAGACGTGACGGACGACTGGGAGTCAAGCTGATTAAAAAATAATCGGACAATTTGCTTCAAAATTTTTTCAATCCGAAATAAATTGCGCCACCCAGAAGAGACGCAACACCACTCAAAGCTGCGACAGTGTGTCTCAAAGTGATATCTGATAAAGACGATTCATTTTCTCCGTAACGTGGTTTACTTATACTCTCTTTGCAACACTTTCTACAAGAACGAAAATAAAACGTAATGAACTACTCGACATTAAAATTCAATAAAGCAACCGTGTTCGGTTAATATTCTTATTAGCTAAATTGAAAACACTCCTTGCAGATAAAATTATATATCTAAGTTACAAAGTGTTAAGACTTATCTAGAAAGTAGCAATTTATGAGTGAACATGTACAAATTATCAAATGGTATACGTGATACACTGTCGAATACCATTTATTCTGAACGAATAAATTTGGAACCTGAGGAACAAAACTCGACTCGTAAATTGATTCATACAAGTATCATTGTCAAAGTTCTCAAATAAAAATTTTACTCAATGGAGCAACAACATTGTTGTTTTATTGTATTTTATTTAAATTTCGAAAACGATGCCAAATTATGACATCAATGTGACTTAGATTGCTCAATAAATAAAAAAGCAACAAAAGTGCACAGTTCATATATTTTCATTCGGCAAGTCCAACATCTTGCTTACCTAATAATTCACTTCAAGTGAATTTATAACCTGCAATTTATTTTCTTCAGTTCTACGATTTTGAAAGGAATATTTATCTACGATAACTTTTGTTACAACAGTTATTTAGTAATTTCAGAACATGAATCCTTTGAAAACTTGAATTTGGTGCTGACCAAAAAATAAAATGAACAGTGAAACATCATAATATCTATTTATTAACGAAGAACAATGTACAACAAGTTTCCGGATTTCCTTAAGACAATGCATTCGTTAAACAAGATAATTAAATCAATTACTACAATAAAGTAAGGTTAGATTTCACTTTGACAGCGCCATGGCCATATGTCGTATCAAATAACCTTAAAAGGTAAAGAGAAGAAAAATGAGATTTCAGTAGGAATTTATTATAATTAAATATCAATCACGATTGTTGTTAACTCATCTGATTCAATTTTAATTTACAACGATCTAATTAAAATTGGTTGAACCAATCTACGAAGTGGCTTTTATCGTTCATGACTAAACTTGACTAGGGATACTGTACTACAGGGTTATTATAAATGATTGTAGTCCAAGTACGCGTAAAAACTGAATGTAAAATTTATGGTTGCCGCTCCATGTAAAAAACATCAAAATGATGTGAATAAGTGAGTACACACAGGAGTAAAATTGGGTGCAAAATAACTCAAAATTTTTAGAATTGGTTGCAAAACAACTCAATAGTTTTGGATACAATCGTTAATTTAAAAAAATAAATAAAATTCTCATCACCGCACTTTTCACCTAAAAAATGACAGTGACAGCGACAAAAATTGACAATTCACATGAAAGCGGCAATAATTTCATAACATGGACAGGGCCTGCTTCGACTACAATCATTTATAATAACCCTGTATAATTTTGGAGGAATTGTAAGTACTCGTGACAGAATGATTTTCTAAACTAGTAAGTAACAGCCGAATATTTAGAAGAAGAAGAAGAATATCTTGGGATTAAACAGTTTTTAAATTTAAGTCAGAATTAATATAGAAGTCAATTAATATTCTATATTAATATGATATTAATATAGAAGTCAACAATGTTTCATTTTGTTATGTGTGGATACTTGGATAGCTTCGGATAATAATCTGGTTAACAATACTAATTTTTTGAACGAATGTTTCATAAATATCATGTTTTTAGTTTTTATTTAGCTCAGAGACAAACCATTAAGTTACTGTCAAAAGGGTCTTGTTCAGTTGAATAAGCCAAATATTAAATATCAGTTAGTTTTGAAAAAAAAAACTGTTTTTTAATAAAAGAACAACAAAATGAAAAACAACATAATCATAAATTGGAGGTTAATTTGACAACGATGACAGTTCATAAGCTACAAGCTACAACATACGGAAAATTAACACAATTTGTGACAAAGCCCTCTATAGATCATATTTTTTTAAACGCCTGTTATATTTGAATATTGTTAAAAAAAAATAAAACCAAGGGGAAGCGTGGAAAGATTAGGACAGTAAGACATCGCTGCTGCCAACCAAAAATTTAAAGTTATAATTTCATGCACCTTAAGTTTTCTGAATTATGGTTTTGTCACTTCTATCATGCTTAGTACAAAACCAAAAAAGAATTTGATGAAAAAAAAGTAAAAAAAACCTTAAAATGCAAATTAAAAGAAATAAGAGAAATTATTTTAATAATCTTTAGTCATTTTCGCATGTTTTTACATTCACAGAAATCAGATCAAATGCATTCACGTTGTTTTAGCATAATGGTAGGCCATGGAAATTTTGCATTTATGCATCAATTTGATACTAAAGTTGTCTGTTGAATTAGGTTATGTTTTTCTAAGTTTGAGGTTATAAATACTTAGTGTCAATGTCTAGTGCATTGTTGCCAGTTTTACTAGTTTGCAATAGGAGAATACTCAGAGAGGCGCGGGAAATTCAACAACACGCTATGTTCATTTTGATAGGTCCACATGTCAGGCACTTTATTAACGGAAATCAAACAGTGTATCCAACGTTAAAAAAATAAATAATTATGCCAAAACAACGTAAACGGTATTTACTTTGTACTTTTCGTATGTTTGCATTTTCGGTTGTAATTTTGATCTAACAATTTAGTGTGACTAACGGGTGTTCAAAAAATGTGTGATCCAGTGCCGTGCCTGTAGCTTCATTAGCTCTCAAATATCTCGTCAAACATAAAGTGTAGAACGAAAAGAGCCGAAGTGGACGACCATCAATACGCATTTCAGGAACCATTGAAAGAGTTAGAGAAATATGTAATATAAAATCAACCGAAAACGAAATGAAGGTACGATCAAAATGAGGTTTAGAAAAGACAGAGAAGACTACACCGTGCCTTACCACAAATTTATTTAAGTAACAGTCATTACTTGAGGCACTAATATATCTATTTATATTCCTAGATGTAAGCAAATCTGCAATACCTTCTAGGTAGAATCTTTTGTAAATTATTACCGGATATATTACACACTCTGCAATGTAACGCTTTGGTAAACTATGAAACATGTGGCTCCAACTTATCCCCTTTTGTTGTGGCTACATTGCTGTGCTGCAACAAGTTATACAATTCTTCTTTTGTGATTTAGTAAAATCATCAAGAATAACTAATTGTACTAGCTAGTGAAATAATGGAATAAATTCAAATCTTCAAAGCAGTAGATCATCTTAATCCGCTATGCAACCACTAACGCGTCCGGTTAGAGTCACGTCGCACCTCGCGGTTCTCATTATCGTATCGTATCTTTCCTCGGATGTACTTTAGCGACCATTTGGTTGCAAATAAGACACGGTGATTTGGTGTAGTTTCCCGGATTTAGAGGCAAGCCAGGTTTGACCATTTGTTCAGAAACGAAGAGCGCGGATGGCCCGTTCGCCCTAACCCCATTCTCGAATAATTTCCCATCTCATTTGTTGCGGGTTTCTTGGTCGCTTATCGAGTGTCCGTTTTGAAAAAGCGCGTGAGTATATCGCGATCGGGCCCTTTCATTAATTCCGTGAGATGTATCTGCGATTAGACGGGCGAGGCGTGTCGGACACATCGCACTAAATTCAACCGGCAACTTATCGGTCGGTAATCTGAGAGCCCCACCGACTCCACAATGGAACACACCACAAACAGACAAACGTAATACGTCCACTCGACATGACACATGTCAGAATTAGATTAAAACCGCGCGGCTACAATTAAAAATAACCGGGAGGACTCCTGGTATGCGACTTGTGCCCCCGCGTATCCGGGAACGCGTCACGGACCGCGTGACGAGGGTTGGGGATGCGGGGCACAATGGGGCACCTGACGCGGTGCCGCAGGTACCCGGGGAACCATCTGCGAGGGTATCGACGTACACGCTCTTTACGCCATCTCGCAAGGTGGGAAGCATCATAATTTAGACGCCCAGCACTCCCGTAATGTGTAATTTGCGATGTCCGAGCCAACGTATGCAAATGCACTACCATTCAGAACTGCATCTTCAATCACACGGCAAGAAAGAAGCACCCTATAATACCCATTCGATGCAAACAACCAAATGTATAATTTCGAAAAACGCAGATAATAATGATTAACGAGCGAGAGATCCTCCGAGAGAAAGTGCACACAGAGTCGCTCCTTCGGGCTGCAGAAGCGCAATAATACGTATTGCACACGGCGGATTCTTGCACTTGATATGCACTTTTATGAACAGATGACGAGAACGAGCAAAACAAAAGTCTTGTACAGTTTTGCAATTGTTTACTATCGCTACACAGTAACGGCGTTATCATCCAGTAATGTGAACTATAAATTTAGACTCAACACGTGTGTAATATTAGTAAAAGTAAAAGTAAAAACAAAATAAAAATACTTAAAAATTGTAATAGTATATTATTTAACGAGCGGGTAATGATGGCTATACTCTCGCAGTGAGTAATAGCCATTACCCGCGAGTAGCATACAATACTTTTTCTACGACTATGAAGAAAAATTGATAAATACATTTCAGTATTAGACAAGCTGAAGCAAAAAATGTGTGTTATTTCACTGAAAATAAATTTCCTCCAGAGTTGAACAAAACGATAAATAAACGTTTATGCATTCATTTAATCCTTCATAACAATTTTAAAATTATCCTGAGGGCACTGTGCCTGACCTCGTACAAAGTTCATTGAAAAAGGATCATTTACCTCGATTATTCTTAGTCCCAACTCTCACAACGACCAACAATTGTAGTTAAATGGCCGTGAAAAGACACAGCGAGATGCGAAACCACAACATTTAGCTCATAAATGCAGCATCTTTGGGAAAAAAGCTGTGACCCGTCGAAACCACATCTTCAGATTTCTAGGTGGTTGTTCGTGGTGTTTTTCCATCGTTGCTGTTATAGATTGAATTCTCAAGCTGTTATTTGCCCCCTGCGGTTAAACCGCCGGTGGCGCCCATGTCGTCGCCCGACTTTTCGACCGCAAAATAGTTCGTCGATCGATTAAGTTGAATAAAAAATTGAAACGAGAAAAAAGCCCAATTTAAATAAAACCACCAAAGAACAGCTGTGTCATTGCTACTTTAATTCTGAAAACGAATCCGAACCCATGAAGTATTTAGCCTGGCCACATAATTCAAAAGTCTTGTTATCGTTGAGAACCGTAAAAATCCAATATCACAGGTTTAACCAAATTAAAATTTTTTCACTTAATTATTTTCCAGTGTACTGCTGCCGGTGGAAATTTCGAAGTGGCTTCGTTCAACTTTTTCAACCATTACATTGCGATTTATCAATTAATTTTTTTCACGGTCGAAACGAGTCTCCGGTAACGAAATCCGTTATTTATAAAATTATAACGTGCCGTGGTGTGATGCAGTAAAATAAACTTAATAACGCTTATCCTTCCGTGTTCGAATTACCACAAATTTTCGACCTCACAATGACATAAGAAGCCCTAATGATACCTTTTGTAAAAGACATGTAATTTGAAGAGGAAACGTATATAATTAAATGAGTTATGAACGGTAATCTTTCCTGCTTGATGACGATAATTGATAATTGATCACGAATAGGCCACGAAGCCACGGGGAAATTGTTTTTCGCCGTATTTTACAGTACCCTCATTATCGACGCTAGCATTAATTACAACAACAGCCACTGGACATCCGAACCTCAAATTACCGTCTGCATCTTGCAGTGGCGGAGACACGAGGCCCCTGTCACACAGGGGGCCCCTTCAAAACTGCCTTATTCAGAATATTCGCCCATTAAAAAGCTATTCAGAGTGACGTCTTCGCTTCAGGAGTGGCTATTGAACTTACCCCCGGTCATTACGTGAGCCTCGGCCAGATGTGTCTACACAAATAAAAATTTCCTGTTTCCTGATAATGAGAGACCTCACACTTCGCAAATAGTGACGGAGTATTTTAATGAGCTGGCAAGACGTGCAGACATGAAACCGCTAGAGCGTGTATGGGACATGATATCTAATCGCGACTCCTTCAACCTACAACTTGACAACCTTCAGTAAGTTAGTGTCACTTCGAGAAATCTGGTCGAGGGTTGCGAAATGATCCAATTTTCACTGTTTATCAGAAAAGCGGAGGCCATGAACATCTCGGCCAACGATTTCAGTTAATAATTTTCAGACGTAAATGATAATCTGTTCTATTTTCATCTCAAATTGTTTCAAATGATGAAATTTTGTCACAAGTTAAGTTCTAGCTTAATTTAGATTCTCAACGTTATTTTCCTTAACGAAAAAAATCCAATTATTATTAATTAATTACAATTATGTATTTCTTTTTATTTTAAATGGAAATTATTTCATAGAAATCGTAACAAAAGATACCTAATACATTTTATCAAGAGTTATTATTTAGCCAATGACCAGTAACGTAAAAGATCAAAATTTATATTTCTTTAAACCTGTCCAACTCTTAATAGCTGAATAGCTATTTCCAGCGACATAACACAATTATTGTTCCTTTGCCTTTTAATAGTTATTTATGCAACATCTGTATAAAGCGCTATGCATAAAGTGGGAAGTTTACACGCACGACCGTAGCGATTGTTGTAATCCCACTGTCGATTACGATTATGTCCACCACCTGTCCAATTTGAATTTTTAAGGAATCACCAATTAAAAACCTTGAAACTAGCCAATCAACACATTATTATATCGATAAATGCACTCTTCCTGCGATAAATGCCCTCTTCCTGTATTCTTATTTAACAAGGACGCGAAAACTAACTGTATTAATTAGTTGCAAACGTTTCTTATATCTTGCGTTCTTTTTTAAATTTGGGCCAGGAAATAATCTATTGAAATATCCCGACACAGAGCTTTTGTGTAAAATTAAATTTATGAAAAAGAAATTTATCTACAAACATTCCGAAACATTGCTTTAAATGTAGTTAGTAATGACATACCTTAGCCCACTAGTGTGGTAAAGTAAAGTTCAACGTAAAAATGGTTTGCAGTAATTTTGTTTGAAAAAGTAGTGGTATATGCTGTAATGTCGATGCCCAAGAGTGGTCTACATATACCGTACATATTTTCGCTATGATTACAAAAATTTAAAATATCTCCAGTCTGCTACTTTGGTTTGTATAATATTATATTTGTTATGATAATAATTGATAGGATAAAAATTTGTACGATACTGACATTATATGTAACTTCATATTACGATACTCAACCTCGTATCGTAATATGACACGTTACGATACTCGTATCGTAAATAGCTATTAGGTACAACATTTTGGTTATTATACAAAAGAACTCCTACGAAAAAAAAACACTTTAATGCGACAGTTCTTTAAGATTCTGAAGCAAAGAATTATGTAAATTACCAAATTGAATAACAAATTTGTTTAGAAAATCTGTATAGTTTCCACTTTTGGTTAAGTTTTGCTCGTGCAGCTTTTCGCAGCTCTCAATTATCTTTTTGACAAATCGCGAAGCCCGTTGTGCCCGTAAACAAATAAATAACGGTCGGGCCTATGATCTTCTTTAATTAACATCCGAACTCCGCCGCTGCTCTCAACTTCCCCGGAGTTAATCATGAACATTGAAGTATTTATCACGCCTAGACATTAGAGTCGAAATTTTACGACTCGGCATCCGTTCCGGCTGCTCTATGCAATTTTGGACCGTTCTGAAGACGTTAATCGTTCAATAAAACAGAAAATTTGGTGGCGGCTACCGTGGCCGCCGACGTCCGTGCTAATTGCCCGCAATGCCTCCCCGTCCATTCATTGTTTATGATACACGAACGTACGTCATAAATCTGTTTTATGCCGCATTGTGAACATGCCGCAATTACCACCGCCTTTCGTACGGGCGCGTTTTTGCCGCCGGGGGTGGCCGACCAAATCTCAAAAAATCCACCGAAATCGAACGTCAAGTTTTTTCACGAGTTGGCTGGAAACTGTCAAAAATGGCTGGCAGTCAGTCGGTAATGAATGACAGTTGAGTGATTGACTGGAGACGTCACGTTTTTAACAGTCTTTTTGAGATTGCGGACCGCTATCCGCCACCCCCGGAATTATTCAGGGCTTAGTGCGATCATCCGCGTGGACTATTATTTACCCCCGGCAAATAGTATTTGTCTATGCCGTTGACGGGTGCATATGTGCCGGTGTTTGCGATGCCATTACGTGGCCAAACAGGGCCAGAGGGCGCCACAGCAGCGCTACTCGGCGCTGTCAATCAATCCCGTCAATCACGCTGCGTGTGAGAGTTGATTGCTTATTTACTTTCCTCAATAATGAGTGTGTATTGCTGGACGGGGGGCCCTGTTTACAAGCGTAATGTGGCTGCGACACCTCTCCTGATAAACTAATAACGCGGGATTTGGACGAATTAACAGGATATGACTCTTATGCACCCCCACTCGAACAGATCCATTAGACGTGTTATTGCCGTGTAAAACTAGGTGATAAGTGATAACATCGAGGACCGGGATGACACCGACCAATATCTGACAGGTTTGGCTAAAATGTTATCGACGATGGAAAAACAAACACTGATGAAATTTTTTCTAATTTGGATAAATGAGGTTAAGTATTACAGAATCGATGGAAAGAATCGGTAAAAATGAAAATACTACATAAAAAAGACTAAAAAAGATTCTAAAATCTTTCGTTTCGGAACACCTGTACCGTAAAGTTTCCCTAGATCAGGTTTGAGGTTATGTCAATAATTTTCAAAAGTCAGAAAAGTGTCAGGTGTAAGCAAATTTTATACCAAAAGACAAAAAATAAAGACGATAATGACACTGAGAAATACAATTGAACATATTCAGTGGTAGCGCAAGCGCCTTTACATCAAAATGGCTGACATACAATTGACATTTTACGTTACCAACCTAATAACCATCAAATAACTAGTGGCTCATACCAACATGACAACAATTGGATTTCGCGGCCTGTTTTAGCTACGCGAAGTGTTTGTTTCGCGTACGGTTGCACAAAAAAGATATACTTATTGGGTCCATAATTTGGCAAATAATTTTCGTAAATCTTTCTGACTGAATTTGTATGATTGAGACACAATTATAGTTGATGAAATATATGCCCGCGTAAATGTGTATTTGTTATGTAAAACAAAGTTTAAATGTAATGTTTAATTTATTAATTTGCATAACCACTTATTATACCATAACAATTACTGTTTTAATTATAAGTTTGCAATATAAATGCTAATAATAAACATACATACAGTACAGGTGGTTGATTTTGTTAGCTCGCTTTTCGTTAAAATTGCACTTCCAAGATAATAAATCATCAAAGTAATACAAAATTCTGGGTTCAATGACAATGCTCGTTTTTAAACATCTAATTAGGTTGCAATTTTTTTGCAAATAAATTATTTATAAGACCATGTTATAATTTTTATTTAAATTAAATCTGTTCCTCTTCGAGACGTCGTACGTGCGACCAACCTGTTTTCAAAATTTTTTCGGGTTAATAACAATAGTTTGAAGTCTTTGTAAACTACTCACGTGATCAAATCACCATTAAATGTAATAATTTCTGTGCAAACTGAATCACAATCAGATTCAGCGGACCAATAAAATTCGCAATGTTCATCGGGCGCCTATCTAGGCACGCAGTGATAAAACAGCCATAAACAACTTGAGCAAAAAATTTTTCCACTACTAAAACAATCATAACAAATTGTATTGTTGTGATATATGTATTGTTTTAAACTCCGACACGCACAATAATTCTACAATTAATGAAAACTCCGTTTGACTTATTTCAAAAAAATTGCAGTGGTATTATTCAACTGCGCCATCCCACTCCCAGAGGAACATTGCAATTGTGACTTGAGTCATTCTGTTTGAATTTAGGAAAGTTTGTCGAGTTTTTGGTATCTGAGGGGTAAAGGAATAGTCAGAGTGGACATGGTGATTATCTTGAAGAGCACAATTCTAATATTTCAAGCGTTTTCGTTTTCTGGGAAAAGTTGATGAAGCTGCGCCTCTGTTAAATATGCGATTAGCCAACAACTTAATTCAGTTTTAGAAGGATACGATCTTTTTTTATTTTCCTTGACTTTCGCTCTAATTTATGGCGACTTCTCCAGAATTTATAGTTTTAATATATTCACGTCATTCCACACCTTTCATTATTCGAAGCGACCGTCGAAGTGCCGCAATAAGCAACCATTTTGAACGTTCGACGAAACTGGTAATCAGAAGGTCAATAGTGCAAATTTTCGTCTGTCGTCTGTCAACCGGACCGACGTCCGGCAGCCAGAAAAAAGCTCCTCACACCCATCCGCAACGAATGTCATTTCGCGCTTGATTTGCGTAAATATTTAACAAGGCCATTAAAATAATCTATTAGCTCGTAATTAGAAACATCGAAGTTTCATGCATTTTTAATTCCTTAAAAGCGGAACATCCAGTGAATTGTTAATGGACGCTTATTTTTAACTGGAGAGCGCCGGGACGCCGCCGCCGACGATCCAGGGCTTGTTTATTTGGAATGTGCCCGTGCGCTCGGCGTCGCGATTAGGACGGCCTGACTGGAGCATTTGCATTTTGGCGCATTACGTGCCTGCATAATTCAGGCGCTTATGGAATCGCAGGGGCGGCGGGGGCTTCAGGAGTTAAAGTTCGGGACGGAGGTCGCGGGGCACGCCGTCTCCGCACCCGGGGCCGACGGAATTTAAGTTAAATTTATCCTCAAAGTAGGCGGTGAAGAGCCGATTGTGAACGCACCACGGATTACGGATCACGGATCAGCTGTTTAAATCTAACCTCACTTTTTGCGTTGTTTGTGTTTTTACTCTGCAGACTGTTTGACAAAAGTATTGTATGTACCAAAGTTGCATACGTTTGATTCTTAATTAGCTAATTAAAATTTAATTTATCCAAGTACTTATTTACAAATTAACCAACCAAAAGCAAGTTGTGGAAAATTAAAAATGTGCCAGGTTTGGCAACAAATGGGATTGTTCATGTGAAAAGTTCTTCGCTTTCCACCATTGTTTACAACTGATTGACTTGCTATCACTACATCAGAAATAAACAATGAGGGTATATTAGTGGTCATTAAGAACCACTTAACACCTAAATGATTCTCGGAACAGGTGAATCAGCGAAATATCGGAGTGGTTATTTCCAAGAATTTTTTTTCAAAACTTTCTGAACCCTCCAACACTTTCGTATAGGATTTTCGAATTAACAAAACGCCGCTAGGTTGTCTTTTCTAATGACCGGTGACAAGTACCTGCTTCTATAATCCTCTTACTGGGAGGAAGTTGTAAACCAACAGGACACATATTTGCTTAGAAGTGATAAAATTTAGCCGTGACAGTATCTACGGAGTGTCAAAAAATTAATTCGTAGTGATCTAACATTTTGACCGTTAAATTAATAACATATTAAATTTAATGAAGAGATGGATCTTTCATTGTGCAGCTGGAGAATTTTAAAACGTTGTATATTTAAATATCGGGTGTTTATTTAAATTTCTCCTCAAAGTAGGCGTTGAAGAATCGATTATGAATCTAACCTCACTTTTTGCGTTGTTTGTGTTTTACTCTGAAGGTTGCCGAGTGGTGCGTTCACAATCAACTCTTCAACACCTACTTTGAGGATAAATTATAAAATTTGGGAAATAAAATGAAAAATTAGATAAAAAAATTAATAAGATTGAAACAAAAAATGTCTGTCATGACAAATAAGGAACTAAAAATACGAAAGCAATTAAATTCAAAATTATTTTAGAAGTAATAAATTTACATTTCACGTTTAATAAGACTCGTTTTACACTCAGTGATTGAAAATTTTTCTGAAGCTATAAAATATGTATAAAAATATGAGTTTAGACCTTCAAAGGCTAACATTTAGAGCCTCATTAACAAATAATCTTGCACTTTGCATCTTCACCCCACGGACCTGAAAGTAGGACCCCTGGACACCCGAACAATTGAAAACACCATTACCTGATTACCTCTCATACCCCAGCCACAAATTCTCACTTTTGACTAAAGTCAACAACTCCGAAAAGTCCCCTCGTCTCAAAATTCACTTTTCCACCTCCTTCGCCCCGTTATCTAATCTTTAGTGTATTCTTGCGGTGCGCAGATAAAGTGAATAAAATTCCGCTATCGTCCGATTCGAAATTGGAGCGTACTCTTCTGTGGCGACTTCCCCAGCTGGGGGAAGGGAGTCACGGCTAAATAATTCGATCTCCGTGTTAACAATGACTCAGGTAATTTGTAGTTTTCGTTGCGGGCCCCGATAAGACCACGAAAAGGCCTTATCTCGCTCGGGCTTCGGTCGGAACACATGTTCCCGCACCGGTGGCGGGGGCCGGAGCGAGGGGGCCCCGGTGACGGTGCGGCATCGCCATGGGATAATGGATAAGCAAGTGGACTCCCTGCCGGGCCGCATCTACATATGACATTCCACCGAAGATCGAGCCGTGTGAGAAAACGAAACAATCGCTGCGAGGATTAGGACCAGGGCCGGACTGGGGCCCCCAACCAAAAACACTGCCAGAGCTTTGGTGTAGTTTTTTTGGGTCCGAGGAGGAGAAAGAAGAGCATTCGCGATAAATTATCCTTAATAAATATGATCAATTAAGGCCGCCCCCGGAGCTTCCGTGGCGCTCCGGCTTATTCATGGCGGTCCGATGTATCATAATGAAAGTCTTGTGTGTATCTCCTCTAACTGTTTCGTAAACCCGTAAAGTACCTCGTGACAGAGATGATGTACTACAGCTGGCGGGCCGCTCTTCGGACACTGCCATCATCGTTTAAAAAAATATATTATACCGAGCTCGCACCTGTTGCCTTCCGGAGAAAACTGTCATTTTTAATAGTGGTGCGACGGGGCGATGTCGCCCTCATGTTTGTTTATTGTTTACCTAATCGAGACCGGCTGCAAAATTACCCGCCATAAATATTTGAGAATGGTTGCCATGTCACATAGCTCGATGGGTAGCTCGCCTCTGAATTTCACACCGGCTAGATTCCATTTCCTGGATCCGCTCACCTGTAATGCCCCAAAAACTCCCCCTCAGATAATTGGCCCATAAAAATCAACAACTAGCTCGCCGGCAACGACAACTATTTGCCAATTCCATACGGCGCTAATTGCGGCGACAATGTTTCCTGAATAATTGGTACTTCGATGTGGGGAAGCCATAAATCATCGTTTTACTGTCGCTCATAAATTTTTTCAAAGTATCTTGACGGTCTAATTATCTTCTATTTATTATAATTAAGCGACCCGACGTGTACCTATAATTATTCCGTCGACGACAACCTCAAGAAAAATGTTTCATTTCGTGTATTTTTTGATACTCTGGCGGCCGCAAAAACGCAAAACTTCCATCGAACTGTACCCGATAGTACTAATTGCTAAACATTACCACAAATATTGCAACAAATTGAAGTAGCGTGGTTCTTATCAGTCGCAAATTAGTGCGGTACTTACGTTCTTTCACTAGAACCATAAATAACGGGCAATTTATAAAAAACTTATCTTCGTTATCAAAATTGCATTGTGGAGTACGTTTTTCACGTTGTTCAGACTAATTGAGTTTAGCAACGCAGCAAAATGTAACAGTTTCGTTTATGACTTATTCATTAGTACCGAGAGTGAAGATGATTTACTGGTGAAGTTTGCGTTGAGCATATTGTTGAAAGTAACAATGAGACTGCACCCTAATCAGCGACGTTTGTGGGCTTTTGTTGGTCAATTTAATAAGAAAAATTCAAGTTTTTAATCATTCAAGCACACCCAGTCTGTGACAATTTTCTCAAATGGCGACACGTCCAAATTTTGTCTCTAAAGAAGTGCAGTCTCTTGTGATGAAATGATGAAATAACTCTTGTAAAGGTAGAAAAAAAAGTGTAGGAAATTTTTGAAACACAGTCATTTTAAGGCCAGAAGTATTTTAAAAATCTAATAATTCGTAAGACTCGTTTCTCTTTTGACACTTGATAATAGACAGAAAACTTCGAAATCCCTGCAACGCAAAATTGCGCTAATCCTACCTTGATGGTGCTCAACTCTCTGATTGGCCACGTTTTCGCAGGAAGCGGGACCAGACAATCATTTATAGATATCGTGCATTATGATAATTTGTTCATTTTGCGCTTCACGTTTTGTTACACAAATTTTTCCAGTGGATGAATTATTAAAGCCATATAATTGAGAATTGAGAATACTAAATCCTACATCCATCTGTGAACTTACAATAGTTACAATATTTGTCGTGTCATTTTTATACAGGGTGTTTCTGAAATACGTGTGTTAATTTTAACCAGTGAAAGAACTCGCCAATTTATGAAACTTTTCTCTATAACATTTTGTAAAATTCGTAAAATTATTCCAAGATTTTTTGCCCCACAATTTTTACCAAACAAGTCGTTTTGTGTGATTAACTAGTTTCTATTTTTTGTAACGATGAGAATCTAAATTTTGATTATTTATTTTTTTCTATAACAATGGAACTTTGTAACAAAGCTCTGTTTCTATCACAACAGAAAATTTTCGCCCTTACCCATAGGCGGGTACACACTTTGATGCTTGATTTATTCCAAATTTTAAATCAATTTGTATTGCTTTTTCGTAAAATGTTATAGTGAAAAGTTCCATGATTTGGCGCGTTCTTCCACTGGTTAAAATGAACACACGTATTTCAGAAACATCCTGTATATAGCTACTCCTGCAGCTCTGCAGTGAGGTCACTTAAATTTAGCAATGCAATGAAAACACAATGAACAATGCAATTTGGAAGTGATAAGTGATGCACAGTTGATTGTTTCTTGCTCGCTCCCGAGATTTTAGCTTGCTGCGAACGATTTTAGCGTGATGCGAACGCAAACGATTTTAGCGTGACGCATGAAACTAATTCGCAGCCATGGAATAAAATTTTCACTTGAAAAAATACTGAAAGATTTTCATTGTGTAATACGTAGAATGATTAGTAATGAATTGTTTTATTGTAAAAGTGCTGAAAGTACATCTTTTACATTTGCGCATTTCAAAATAATCTTAGATTTATCCGTCTGACGTCAAAGAAACTGAAATTGTGGTCGTTAATAAAATGTTTTTTTTTTTATCAGAACAAATCAGAAATCTTAAAATCTTTCTGCTGACCTAGTGAAAGTGCGTTTCCTCGGCCCGAATTCGCGTTCCGGCCGCTCTCCAACCCTTCCAATCGGGTCCTCGGCAGGACCTCTAGGGCCCTGAAAGAGACGTGATCTACGAGGTGACGCAGGACTTCCGTATAATGGGTGTCTGTTAGATCGGATGACGAACAGCGGACCTACTTGCGGTCTGACAGTCAAGTGACGAAATTTCACTCGGTGAGACGTATGAGGGTCATTTAGTCCGGAGATGCTGATCTCGTTGGGACGATGACGGTCAGGGGTCACTCTCTATTGTCGCCGTGATGGCCTCTTCGTGACTTATGGTGTCCGACATAAACCTACTCCTTATTACAGCATGCCCGCTGGGAATCTCGTCGATAACGCGAACGGAAACGTCACCGTGACGGCCGACATCGTGACGGTTTAATTACCAATCCCAATAAAAAAATGACACTTTAATATGCACAGCTAAACGGGGAATGTTCGACTTAATCAGTCTTGACGTGTTTTCGTATGATGAATGGCGGCCGAAATTCTAGACAACAAATCGACGAAATCAGATACGAACAATTTTTACTTCTTTGTGAAGAGGAAATGGTGCGCCGAGGCTGACACTCGCGCATTATATTCTTAAGTCGGGTCGGAATGACTTAACGGAGCTCAGTCAAGCGAAATTGATAACTTCTCGGACGGATCTTATTAATAATAAAGATATTAAAATAAATGTCACTCGCCGAAATAAAATCCTTTGCCTCTGTGTGGCGACCAAAAAAAAAACAAACGTAAATTTCATCGAAAAATGCAAAATAGACAAATATTTGATATTTCGTGTATAAAGCATTGGATTATTGGCAATAATTTTTCTTAGAGAAAACACCGCGTGGCATTTAATACATCAATGATTTGTTGCCAACGTGCCACATTTAAGGACACCATTTTCATAAAACATCGCTTCCGTGAAGCACCTGACGCTAATTTTCACATAAAATTCGATTTTATTAAATGTGAACAATCTTTAGCTATACCGCGTGCAGATTTACGGCAGAAATTGACTTCGACCTTGACAAAAATATTCAAACTTTATCGTCCGGTAAATCTGCCCGACGCAATATTTCTTTAGTTTTTAACGTTTTCTAATAACAATAAAACAATTAAACATAAATTTCCAACCGATAAGTAAAAGTTAATTAGTTGATAAGAATGATTTACGTTGTGAGTGTTTCTTTAAAAAGGAGCCCACCTCGTAACACATTTCTCGGGTTTATATTATTCAGGAGATTAATTGTGTGTTCTAATAAGTGCGAGGATGCAATTTTTCCTCTTCTAATTAAATTCGAGAGAAATACCCTCGAAAAATAGACGTCGGAGGCAGCTCTATGGGCTGGTGCACACGCAACCCATAACTCATGGGATTACGGCAATGGAAACTAAAAATTCTCCTGGATAGTCGAGGACGTGTTTTAATCCACTCTGTTATACGGAAGAAGTCGATGGTAATCCGCTACAGTGGCGCGCACATGTGTTTCTAAGACTGTATTTAGACAATTATTTATATTTCTAATTAGCATATATTTAAATTTATCTCCGGATTAAACTCATTATTTATCATTTAAATGCATGCTTAAGTAGGTTGTATTTGCGAAATTCTCCACATGACTACATCTAATTATCTATCCACTAGCGGTGACATTTATGAAATCGAATAGATTTGTTGGATTTTTTCGGTAATGAAGTATTTCAGGCATCCGCGAGCGGCTTGCGATAGCCCAGCATGGACATGTTCTAAATTCTAAAATGTTTACTTAATCTATTAAATCTCGAGAGGAATCTGGGAACCAACAGAAAATATTCTTTCGAATTGAGTGGAAGCCTTCACGGAACCACACTCGTAAAAAATAAACGAAAACATATTTCTAGACGGAGAAATCTGATTTTGGGTGCACTTATGGTCATGCGAAAGCTAATTTATGTCAATAGCCAACTGTAAATTGTCCAGCGGGGTGTACAGATAATATATTTGAACCGAGTGCTGCCAACGTGACCTTATAAATCTGCAATTTTTTCATGGCAAAAATTTTTTCTCTGAACCTACTCTATACTTAGATACCGTTACCACTTTACAGTTTTCACAAGAACCATATGGTCCGGACTCCAAAAACCCATTTTTCTAAATCGATGCCGCCATAAATCACGAATATTAGGCCATGCACTCCTAATCGAAAACTCATATTTCTGAAACACTCTCAGGTAGGAGGTCCATGAACTTTACCAAGTATCATATTTCAATTAGTTTTGATTTATTTTTTGATGTCTCTTCAGCGGCCAGTTTTAAGGCCACTGCTGCCGAATAACGACGTAACAGTACTTTCGCGTCTTCTCCCATTTCTGCATAATTAAAAATTTACTTTTTGGTATCTCAATTCCTCGAAAGCTAATGCACTAGCCTTTCATCTGATAAGGACATTTTTGAGTGCGTGCTGGTCCTGATTCCCGCCGAATTTATCGTTTAACACGACTACGAATAATGTTACTGAAATGTGATCAACATGCAAATTTTCTAAATACATGCGAATCATTTAAATAAGTCGGACTTTAATAAATTAATTAATGTATAAATCATTTGTATGTTTACAGGGTGTGCGGACCAACATATATGTACGTTCGGCACGATTGTGATTTATACCCGGTTGCCACGTAAACGCGTCCAGCTGCGCCGAATCGCCACAAAAATGAGATCAAGCACAAAGAAAATTCTTCAACTGTGCAATGCTCTTTTCTCCAATCTGGATGATGAAAATTTCGAAAGAGTAAATTAAATCGCTATTAATTCGATTGACACTTTGGCGCATAGACAAGCGCCATTCTATTCACAAAGGGTATACGACAAATCAGACATAAATTCACATAATATTCGTTACAAAAAATATTGTACGAATTTCAATGCGAGAAGACGTATTCGACGCATTTGTGCAAATGAAGCACTCGCTCCTTCGTCGCTCGTGTCTCAAATGATGCGCTCATGCGTGAAAAATATCTTCTCGCACTCGTTTCGTAAATAACATTTTTTTTTAAATTTACATTTACGATTTACAAATAAATAAAAATCTGATAAAATTTACCTGCAAGAAATCAGTAAGTCTTCTGATCTTTGACTAACAAACTTCTCTTGATCGTAACGAAGCTAGAACGAGAACCTTTTCCAGTCTCAGTTCCGTCCCTTGTGTAAAAAATCTAGATAAACCGAGGGGGAATGTAAAAGGCTGATCGCTCTCGATGTGCCCCACAAAAAGTCAAGCGGGCCCGTATCTGGCGATCTAGGAAGACGCTCGAGTGATCCATTAGCCAGGCCTATCGCTCGCGATAATTACCGAACGTGACTCAGCCGCAATTTTGGCGGTTATCTCGTTTTTAATTTTCGAAAAGCGAGCGTCCCGTTTCGCGTTGGATTTTCGCATAATCGGTGTCCGTTGACAAATGAACTCTTCACGTGGGGCGACGTCGATAGACGGATGACATCATCAATTTCTCGAGGCGGAGGTGGCGGCGTTCTTCGGACAACGGCCACCACGTGGGGCTCGGAGACCCTATGGGTGCGAGTCCGAACTGCCACTTGTCGACGATTAATGATTGTTGTTCGGGAGCACGCGACCTACCTCAACCTCAAGATAAATGCGTATTTGATAGCAGCACCGTCATGACTTGGACTTCTAGAGTTATGAAGTCGTTCCTAGGCAGGAACTCGTGACAGACGCCGGCGCCCATTAATATCATATAAATTACGCCTCGAACACCCTCTTCGGAGTCGCTGGCGATTTGACAACATATCCGAGGAGAGGAGAGAGATCGATGCGAGACGGCGTAGGGCGTTTATCACTTTTACCCGTTGATTTATCGCTTTTGTTGCTAATTGCTTTTTGATTTATAAACAATTGGCGCATGGCCGGCTATAAATCGACCGGAAAACACTCGTGATTATTATTTTTTTTATCTGCGTGTTTACTGACAGTAACAATCCAGGAGGAGAGCTCCGGCTGGATGTTACAGCTTCTGGATGATCCATCAATCAGGACTAATGGGATTCTATCATTGTCACATCGCTAAAAACGCACGCCGTCCGGCTTTTTATCCCCGGATTCGGAAATGCATCCGTTAATTTGTTGCTCGGCAAAAAACTGCAATTTATTAAATTTGAAAACTTGTTAACGAGAAGGCAAAAGACGAAACAAAATCAGATTAAGTTAATTTTAGCAAATCGTGCATCCGAAGCGTCATCCAGTCTGGTGCTTCCCCAGACAGGACAGCACGAAGAAAATGTTTACGAGAAATAAAATTTAAAACGTACGACGTTGGTGCCACTGTGTTATTGTGATGATGGCGCTTTTTATCGAGGTGATATTGGCGGTTTTATTGCTTTATGGCCCCCGTAATACGACTTTCATTTAGGAAATATGACGGAATTATAATGTAGATTGCGTTGTAAAACATCAAAAACCACACACTGACAATATGGCAATTTCCCATAATCACGACGGCCTCGTCGAATTTATGGAAGTGCCGTAAAACGAAATCCGCGAAAAATTTCCGAATAATACCTTCCAAGCAGGTTCTGGTGAGTTACTTAAAATAATCACGAGAGGATTCCTTCGACGGAAATCCTCCAGGTGGCTGTCGAAATTGCCTCTTTTTATCATCGCTCATCGCATATGCCCATGCTGCATAAATATTCAGACAAGGAAGTGTGTTAAATTCGATCTGATAGCCCCCGGACACCCGGAAATCAGCCTCCAGTCGGCGGTTTTATGTCATTCCGCTTCATTAGAAAAGATGTGTTCGCTCGGACAGAAGTTTTACATATAAAACGGTGTGTTGTAATTTTGTACTAATTAGTCGATACTCGACTGACTCCCTAATTAACATAAATCAAATAGAAAGTGTGAGAAAAAATTTTAAAAAGAAAAAAAAATTACGCTGCGAACAGGATTCGAACCTGTGCGGGCAGAGCCCATTTGATTTCGAGTCAAACTCCTTAACCACTCGGACATCGCAGCTTGCCTACTATGCTGCGTCATAGTATAGATATCGTACATTTGCAATTGATCACACATAATATAATGTTTGATTTGCAATATTTATACAAACATTAACACATTCCGTTACTCCGTTTTGCTTTATTTATCACATTATGTCATCGACTATGCCCTTTCCGCAGTGTATAATAACCACTAATATGTATTGTTTAAAAATTAAATATGTAACTTAAAAAGGTATTGGGCCGTATCACGACACCGTTATTAAAGTTGCCGATAACTAAAGTTGTGATTAAAATAAATATAAAACGATATAGATTTATGCAATTATAACGTGCCAGAAAGAGATGAATGCGTCGCCATCGTAATTAGAGTCATGAATAAATTTAAAGAGTGTCGTGATACGGCCCATTGTACTTAATTATTTGTTGTAATTTTAGGTATTTATTCTAAACAAAATATGACAAATATCTCATCAAATTCAACTAAGAATGTGATTTAAAAAGTTCAAAAGACCATAACAAAATATATAGGTACATTCCTCAAAAATTATAAAGATTAATTATTAAATTGAATTATTAATTTTTAAAACTTTTTTAGAATTTGCGTCTCTAATAGGTCTATTAAATTACTTCCAATATGTATGTATTAATGTTCAAACTCTACTTTTTAACATCTGTTGCAGATGTAGTTGCATCCGTTACCTTGAATTACCAAATACATAATACAAAATTCTCTAGAATTTAAAAATTAAATTTTTTTATTTAAAAATTAAAAAAAGGTGCTAAATTCGAAAAAAATTACATAAAAAACTGGTTTTATAAGGGCATTGGCGCACTCGTCCCATAGAAAACTCCCCTACGGCTCGTTTTCTACACTTGGGACTGAACCCTTATAAAACTCGTTCTTTAATAGGTATACTATTAAGTAATTAGTAACATTAATGACGTAGTAGCGTTAATATAAAAAATGTATACCTACATATTTGAGTAAAAATGATATGAAAGGAGAACAGTGTCCAATTAAAATTAAATTTTCCAAAAACCTTTACATCCTAATTCGCACTTGTTTCTTGTTTTTTAGAGCAAATGAACTAAAAAATATATATCTTAATATTTTTGTATTCCCATTTTACTGTTTTTATTCATAACTTCAGAAACTGAAGTATTCTAGTAGCGAACAAGTGAGAGTAAGAGAGGAATGAAAGAAATGATGAGGAGCCTGGGAAAGCATGTAAAGAAGAAAAAGTAAGAGCAGGTAGAGAGAGTGTGCAAGAAAAATATGGGTGTTAGGAGTGGGCATTTGCACAGAGAAACGCCAGGTTAAGAGTGCAAGATGAATAGGCTGAGAGTGAAAGCGGGAAAAAGAGCGGCAAAGCTTGAGGATAAAATGGATGGAAGGGAAGAGTGTCGGATATTAACGGAGTGCTGGAGAGAAAAGAAAAAACACGGAGAAGAAGGAGAGAGAGAGAAATACTCGCAGACGACCGGGTATGCAAGTGAAGAATTGGAAAGGGACAAACAGACAGACAAGCAAGAAAGAAGGGAGAGAATCAGAGAATTCAGATACAACAGGGAGTATGAAAGAAAAAGAAAAATAATGGCGAAATTTAGATGTGGGAACGAGGCAGAGGTATTAGCCGGAAGGAGAGGAAAAAGGGTGTAGAATGTGCTATGAAGGGAGAGAGACAATCGAGCACATGGAACAGGATTAGCGAAATGAGAGAGAGAGGGTGAGAAATACTTAATGAAGACAGAAGGGAGATAGGATGGATGAAAAAGATATGGAAGAGGAGGGACAGAATGGAAAAAGAAAGTGGTGGGGTTGAAAGAAAACATTTTTTTTTATTGTTACCTTTATTTTTAGATAAAACTCTAAGCAGGATTCGGAAAAACCCATAGGGAAAACAAAGCATTCTTATAGTAGTGAAGAAGTTAAAAAAATCTAATCCTTCAATTTGAAAAGATAAATAACTAAAAGATTTGCAACAACAACATTGTCTAAAAGTATACATTCTAGTGCTCTGGTATATTGGCGTTGCAAACTTATTTGTTTATTTACCTGATAAGAAATTATAACAAAATGAAACTGGAGCATAACGGGTGTTCAAAAATTGGCGTCTTAAACACGAAGTACCTACGTTCAGGAATGCACAGACTACTCCAAACGGGTTAATTTCTGAACACTGGTTATTATATCCTATAGTGCCCCGATAAGAAAGATTTTAAATATAAAGAAAAAATATTTACAAAACAACAACGGACACATTATTTATGTAAATATTGACTCTAGAAATTCAAATATTGCTGACATCTAAAAAATGAACTAAAAAAAATCATTTGTAATGTTGTTCTTTCATATAAGAAATCATATTTTCTTATGAATAACGAATTTAATTTTTAATAAATTCTTTGAAATCATTTGACAAATACGTTCGACAATTTACCCATTGAATAGTTATTGTGTTTGTTGTCCCGGATGTAGAATTTTAGTTGACTCACTGTGTAGACCTCCTGAAATTACAAAAAGCTTATCTTTTTCTCGGAACATGATTGTCTAGTTATACTCGAAAGCGTACATAACAAATGTTTGTCGAAACTACCGTGTTGAGCAAACAGTCCACCCAGAAATATTGAAAGTCACTTCGGAATCAGCTTTCATTGTGTCGAGCAGCAACTGATATTCGAACAACAATACATAATCAAGCTCCTCGTAAATATTAAAAATCCGCCATGTCCAAATTAGCGATTAACCATCTTTCTTGTTTAATTTATTCCGACCTCCGTTGGTCTTTTCTTTTTTCCAGAACGACGTTACAACAAGTTTGTTATTCTATACCACCAGGTGAGTGTGTCTTTTTTCCTCATTCCCCAGATATTCATCATAACATTCGGAATACTGATTGTTGTACACCATACATCATGTCATATAATGGACGCACTGGCAACGTCCCGACCGTGGGTCAGAGAGACTGAAGTTTATGGATGATGGACGACGTAACAAATGTGGGAGTGACGTGTCAGAAAGGCTGGTCCGGTCATCACTTCCTCCGGAGGTCACCGCTGACGATGACTAGACACCCCACACGGCAGTCACGCTACCAGCCCCGTCGTCCTCCGACTGAAAAGTCAACCCTGGGGCGCGCGAATTCGCGGAATGTGACACTTTCCTGTCCCATAAGTCATCCGGGATGATGGTGACGACAAGGGATTATTCGAATATTTATCGACTGGCGTTCCACTTATGGACGCGAAAGGTATTTATCACCCAGGTGGACGCGGAATGCACCGTCGAGGCCTGGCGGGGTGCTAAAGGCGACCGTTCATCACGACCGAGCCAAAAAAGAAACAGCGAACGCCGCATGCATCTAAATTTCTCCACGAGGAAATTAGACCGAGCCATGCTCGACCGGGGATGTTGCGGGGATCAAAAGGGTAACCCTCTAATTAAATGTTATACAAAAAGGCGGACTCTATGCTAATAAAACTTACGTTGAACACGATAAACAAAAACGGTACTTGTAATGTGTGAGAAGCCAAAGATATGAAGTTCGTGCGGTGAAAAACGTGTCTAAGAAAAGTACCAAAAAATAAGAAGTAAGAAGAAGACTAAAATTAATAACGGAGGAACTACAGAAACAACGATACGTTCAAAAGAAAAGAGAAGAGAGAAGAATGCAGAGAGAGGGGTGCTTGTCCAGTCAGATCAGGTCTGCTTAGAAGAAACGAAGAGAACGACACTACGTTGTTGATGGGAATAGGGATGTGTAGAAAGAATAGAAGAATAGAATATAATCTAAACAAAAGAATTAAAATACAATAGATATACAGAGAGTACCTGCCTATCAAGAATGCTAACCCAATGGAGATTTTGAGAAGATGAGGAAGTGGAAACAAGTTCAAAATGAGAAGGTTATAAAGAGAGGTCATAAAAAGACCGAAAACAAAAAAAAATATAAAAAATGAATCTAAGATATATAACTTGGAGTAAATCAGAGAGAAGTAAAAAGAAAGCTTTACATTTAGAAGAGAAACGAAAAATATGTAGAATGAGAAATCTTCCTTACCTATAAAAGATCAAATGAAGGAAGAATGGAGAAAACAGTACCGAGCAACAAAGGGTCTTAAGAAAAAAACTGAACAAATTCAATGTATTGATAACTGAATAAAAAAAAAACAATGCGAATAAATCTTCTAATTGTAAAACTACGACACTGCCTCCATTCTTCCACTTCTTTACGAAACATGGAAATAAAATTGAAAAACTTTTGGAATCCTTGCGTTACGTTTACAGAACCAAAAAACTACAGGAACAAATAGATAATAAAAACAACAGATATTTACAGTAAGAGTGAAGAAGGCAAAGCTTTCGTTCACGCGAATTGCGTGTTCATCCACGAAGCAGAGCTGAGTGAACGATGCAATTCAAGTGAACGAAAGCAGGCTTACAGGGAGTGCTGTATTTGGTTCGATACCTCCTTAGAAAGTGAGTCTGTAACTTTGTATTCAAAATTTTAAATAAATCACATTTTTGGACGGATCTGTCGCTATGGAAAAAAATTAAATACAAAATAAACAAAGTTCTGCAATGTGAATAAAGTGGTTGTGTGCACATTGTGGAATTTGTGGAAATGGATAATGAAGAGTTAAATGTTCCTGATGATGTCCTGGAAAAGGCAAGTGTCCAAATGTTGGCTAAAAAATCAAAATTACGTTTTCAGAAAAAATTGGAAAAATTTACGTGTGAATGAAAACCATTGAGCGAAAGACAGTGAGCGGAAAACGATGAGCGAAAGTGAAGTGAACGAAAGAGAAATCTTCACCCACTGGTTACCATGGGTAGAGACTCAATTTCTAGGGAGGTATCGAACAGATATATTAAAAAAGTCGTAATATAGGAGTACCTACCTACCTAGCGGAAGTGGAAATTCATATTGTGGATCTTTACTAGAAGAAAATAATGATTTGGGGTTTGGGAAAAACACTGAAAAAGACAAAAACTAAGTGTGTAGGATTTGTCGAAAGTTGAAGAACCAAAGGAAAAAATAATCGAAGAGATAATCGGTACTGCAAAAAAGAAAGAAGAAAATAATGACAACGAAGTTTCATAGATTGAGAATTGTTACTTGATGTTTGTAATAATAGAAGATGTAGTATAATATAAGTAGCCAATAAAGTGGAAGATCCTAAGAAGAAGCAGAATCGATGATCTGTACTATTTAAGGAGAGCTTCGAGACCTCCTCGTGTAAGACTAGAGTGACTAGACGATTGGGGTACGTGCTCCTCCGCCCCCACCTAATAATCGTAAAAGCGGAATAAAAAGCAAATCAAGTGGGTATTTATTATTTAGCGGCATGTTGCAGGCAGCACGTCGTCCTCTTCTCGGTTGGGTTTTCATGGGTCATAATGCAGTTGTTGTTGGTATTTTTATCGGTCGTATTACGCAGATAGGTGGATATCGGATGGCCCATAAACGTGTGGGAGTTTATGGTCTCCAAGTTAAAAAAACTGAAAAAACCCTTTCTTGTTGCACCCAGTGCATCCTTACTTTGCGAGAGTTTCATCGGTACTGTGTTCACTCTTCACAATCTCGGATATGGTGCCATAAAAGTTTACGACTCGCCTTTATAGACCACTCCAGTAATATCGAACAGATATCATTTATTGGCCCTTGTAAATCTCTACTTAATGAAGTATCAAATGTCACACACACCTGTCAAATATTTATTAATCATATCTTTCTGCAAACATCATATACTTTGCGTTACAAGCTTTTATTACACCCTAAAACAAGAGTAATTTATCACCGTTTTGCTAACGCCATACCACTTGGTAAATGGAATTTAATGGTGCGCTTTATCAATAACAGCAAGAGATAAATTTGACGGGCCATCATCACCCATTAACACCTCACCACGACGCCCACACCATCACTACGCCTGTCATGTGATCCACCAAGAGAAATTTTAGAACCAGCAAACAGAAGAAAACAAGCGCTACCAAAATGGCACACATAAAATAGTACATAATTGGAAAACTGATAGCCAAGACTAATAGAATTAGCACTCGAGACTACCAAGTCTACAACCGAACCAAAAATAAATGTATTTTTGTAAATATTTGTATGGCTCTAGTTTTAGAAAGTGGTTCGAAAATGATGTCAAAATTCACTCAGAATCTGCCCAATAAATATAAATTACTCCAATGTGATTTATTGCTTCCGCTATTAGAGACTCAGCAATGGCTAATTATTGTCAGACGACATGTGTATAGTTCAGAACTATGCAAATTGCTTAATTGTTTCCAAGGCAATTGATCACCATATTATTTTCATTTTTATTCATGTGTTTATCTTGAGGGCGTTCCCGAACTGACAGTAATTTATATCAGAGACTAAACTTTTTAATATTTATTTCTTCTGTTCGAATAATTTAGACCGATCACAACGGCATAATAAAATTGTCACCGTGTGAAGCATTAAATAGGAGAGAGCCCGAAGCGCACCTCTGCGGTACGCCCGAGAGAAATGGTAAAAAGTGCACCCGAGTAATTGATGGCAAACATTGGTGATAAAATGTAATTCTAAAATTGTCCTTGTTTGACAATTAATATTTTTACGAGTGTTTTAAAAAATGAATCATTTGTTGTTTCTTGCGGAAATAATTGTGTATTGTGAAGTATTTATCGGGAAATGATCTGATGAAAACTTGTGTGTTATAATGAGACCACCAAGAGTGTATTGAAGGTAAAAATGATCAAAAACTGTTTTAAAACGACACTGAATTATCTGATCTGGCCGTAATTTATGGGCTACTGTGTAAAATCGGTGTTAAATGCGGACAAGAACTCATTTTTGCAATTTATGGCCGGCTTTCACAATAGACAATTAATGCAATGCAAAAAAGGCGAAATATGTATTATCGTGGAAACCGGAGGGAACAGAAAGAAGTGCAGTCGTAGAGTGGAACGTACGAGATCAATTGATATAAAAAATTGATTCGATCTCTTTAAATTGAATAGGAATTGAGGGAAACTGAAAGAAGAAGGATCGTGTGCAAATTTTAATTTCTTCGGACTTTTATGTGAAGTTTCCTGGTTCGTGTTCGGGGTAGATATTTGTGGCGGCGTCCCCCAGCCAGAGGGTTGACGTTTGGCTTTACTCAACATTATGCATTACAGTATCCGCATTGATTCGATATTAATTTGGCAAATATTTTATGAAAACATTGACAATTTATTCGTGCTCATGGCTCGGATACGCTCATAAATATTAATGAAATCGAAGTTCCCTGCCTGTTTACGAAATGTGTTCGCACACTATATTAAACAAATTATTAATCCGCAACGTACACACACATCATGCAATAATCATTCTGCACGAACCAATAAAATCTCAACTGCACACGATGCAAAAAAGACGCGATTCGGTTTTGATTCGTCCCAATTTTTCCGTCAACCCCGGCTATCCTGGGTGGTAAGAAAGCCAACTAATTAAATCGTTGTATTACAAGGTTTGTAAATGAAATGTGATACAGCTCAAAATCTTTCAAGCTTCAAGGCCAATTAAATCTGAATTTATGGCCATATTGTATTTCATTAAATACCCATAAATCAAGCCGGTGGAGTATATAAAGTATCCCAGACGCCGGAATTTCTCTAAAAATCAAATAAAAGTCCCGGATGGTGCTGGGTCTCTTCCTCTTCTAATTAATCCATCACGCCTTCGCGCTCCGTAATTCTGATCGCCGAAAAAATTTACACCAATGTTTCAGATGGCAGAATGGAGAAAGAAAAAAGGAAGGACTTGAACAGCGACTGATGCAAAATTCTTTTGCTTTCTAAATGGTAACGATCCAAAAGCAAAAAAAATTCTTCACTTTTTGAAAAAACTACTTTAAAACGATTGACCAGAGATGCTGCAGATTTTGTCATAAGTAATATTGGAACTGAAAAGTATCTAAAAGAAATTGTTACTTAATTCATTTTTTCGCATTTTACGAGTATGCAGTAATGAACTATATTACTGTACTCAAAATCGTACAATAATAGGTCACTTTACAGCATACCAACCAACTATTTTGTGTTTTTCGTATCTTTCTTGCAGCAGACTTGACGAAGCTTTTCGGGCAGCATTTAAAATATCTGTTGAGTTATTTTCCGTGCTATTTATGAATAAATGTTAATATTCTTAAAATGCGAAAAAATAGTACTTAGGTATACGCTCTTCGTCAGAAAAGTGATTTTACTGGACTCGTATGGCATTTTAACTTAAAAAAATAATCATAATAAGATTACTAGGTGCAAAAAAATCACTGAACTAAGGAAATTATTTCCAGTTAGCTGAATTTTGGTACAATATTGTTTCATTTAATATTTATAAATTAATCTATCAAGAGTACCCTTCAATTCGTTGTATGGAAAAAATTGCATCACCTAAGAAGTATCAAAAATGGGTTTTTGCTAAATATCTTCAAAAATAAAAATAGAAAAATAATTCTGAAAGAAACTACAAATACTATTTATATTTATTCCTAAAACATATAGTGAAATAGGACAAAAAAAAGAATGATATAGAAGTACGACTCGAAACAGCTACGAGAGTTAATTTGGCTTCTTTACAAATCATTGAACAATTAAAAAAACTCTTTGGATCTTCACCATATTAAAGATCTAAGATTTTTCAGTTTCATCATGTAGAACCATACTTAGGTACGGTAACCAGTTATCTGTTGCAACCATAAAATATAAGTAATAAAATAATATTCATCGAAGCATTGACATTAAGTGGTATGTCAGTATAGTTTATAGTATCATATTTTCTAAAAGTCTGTTGCCATAAAAATAAAATGTTAATGTAGCTTGTTCCTGTAAAGTTTTAAAAATATTTGAAAGTAGGTATATTGTACCTACTTGAAAACGCAAGTTTAAATGGTTATCCATAATTTTTAAGCCCCAAAAGATACATTAGTAGGTATCTTGCTAAATATTTTGAATTATTTAGGAAAATCTATGATTTATTATTCTACGCAACAGGACTACCTGTCTGATTACGGAATGAAATAATTTAAAAAAAATAGTCAAAGTTGACTGTGGACCTGAGTTCACATGTCTTTTGTTAAATTTAATTTTGTTGCCTATTATGAAGAATTTCACAAATATTTTCTCGCTGAAGCAGACGATCATACTTATGACAACGTTTACCAAGTTGTAAAGAAGACTGTTCAATTATTGAAAACTGAAAAACTCAAGGAATAGCCGAGGTAGTACATAATACAAGGGAAATTATGGAAGCAACTCCATCGACGCCCATTCAAAGGCTTAGCATCATTAGGCAAATAGAGAAATAAGTTAAGACATAGTTTTTTTATTCACACCCTACATTGACAAATTTTCCATAAGTATTTTTTTTAACGTCAGCATGGCCTGTGTTTTTTAACAAGCCATTTTCTGATAGACGACAGAAACCAGATGGTTTAGATTTTTTTTTGACCGAATCCTTCTCTAATTGAACATCCGTTGCAAGTCATCTGTTTTTATTGTTGTCACTTTTACAGGGTTTTTAATCCATGGGCAAGAAACAATCAAAATAACAATAATAAGAATAAAATATTCTTGTTTAATAAAATAGAAATCATCTAAGAAAGGTAATTTTCCTGATACGACTAGAAATCTTGAGGAATAAAATTCTTATAATCATTTCCAAAAAAGTGTCTTTTCATTGGACTATTTCCTTTAATTTAAAAACAAGAAACAAGAAACAAGAAACACAGTACCAGAACATTATATTTTAATGAAGGTATATCATGCGTTCAAATCAAAACCTGGGCTGAGTAGGCGTTGAAAAAAGTAAACCATTTGGAATAGAGTAAAGTTTGAATTTCCCGCCGTTTGACACAAAAGACATTTATTTATATTTAATCGGCACATGATTGAACATCTTTGTTTTCAGCAAAGCGTGCCCTTAAATATTTGTTTCGAGAAGAGAAATACATAGTTAGTTATTCTATTTTTAACAAACACCATCGCAAAAAAAGAAAAAAACAGAAAGATTTTTTGTTTATAAATTTTAGGTTAGCTGTCAACATGCTCTGATTCCAACTGTCAAATTACACTTTAAAAAAGTAAAACAGTTGACGGTTTCCAACACAGTCCCAGCCCCGGATTTCATTTGAACGCCCGCTATCGAAAAAACACCGATTCGATAACGTCAAAGTAGCGTTTATTTTTTGGAACCTATCTTACTAATCGCCTTCGCCGAAGCGCTGAAAAGTAAAAAATCGTCTCATGGTTGCGGATGTCTCGGCTACATGCCCCGTATAGGGAATTCTCGGAATTCCAGCAGACGAGACACCCTCTGGTGATTGTGGTAAATGAGCTGGGGTGCAAGGTGTTGATTGATGGCGCTCTATAGCGATCTTGCTCTTTTCTCATCCGAGCCTCGAGGAAAGCTACGAGACGGCCATCTGCATAAACATTTGCACGGCTGTCAGCGGACAAGAAGAATGGCAGCCGTCTGCATATCGCGGCGGAACAGAACAAGCCCGGACCCCAACGGCAACACCACCACCTTTCTTCCTTCGATTTCTGGTTTGTTTCGAAGATATCGACTCGCCGAACGCAAACTCAATCACCGTCCGACATTTTTTTCCAGAAAGGACGACGAACAGGTGTCCCCTTGATATGCAAATTCGGTAATTAGTCGATCCATATGGTACAAACGGCCGCCCGGAGAATGATGAGCGGGAACACGTCATTTCGAAAAATATGAATATGTAATGCGCATTTCGGAATAATTTAGCGTGGCCGATAATTTAATGATCGCTCGAAAATTTAAATGATGAATAATAAAGCAGAAAAATTCATTAACTGCAATACAATCAATAACTGACATGAATAACAATTACGGATCTCATTTAAATTTCAAACGTATTCTTTTAATGTGGAACGGGCCATTTCGCTTTAAATTCAAACGTAGAAACGCGATCGCACTAAAAATAATCACGGAAAAAGTACATTTCCAAATACGATCTGCATGCTGAAATATAATAATTTACGTTTTCCCAAATGTAAATCATTCTATTTTTACGACCGTTTTAATGGTAGGTGTCAATCAATGGGTGGATGTCCAAACCGAGACCCTTTCCTTATTTGATTGCGTTTAAATCTAAATAGTTTAAATGGTCCAAGAAAATCATTATATCGACCTATCACCGGTTTTTATGGCCAGTAACACCTAAAATGATGCTTAAAACTCCAAATCACACACTGATTTTTCTGTGATTCATTTACAAAATTGGACGTCCATTACTTTTTTATTGGCTGATGAAAACGATCACTGACCATTAACATGACAACATGTCCATACAGGCTGACACACATAAACATCACTCATTCAAAAATATTAAATTGTAATACTTTCTATTGGATTTGTCAAATTAATTGCACCATCGACATTTCTAGAAGAAATCTTCTTCATCCATCTTTGGGCTCTTCTAAAGTTCGTCCGTTCACTTTACTATAACACCATATTTTTACCTATTACCCAACTATGTATAGTCATGTTTACGCAATATGAACTATAGTCGGCGCGACGACTCAATAGAGTAACAAACTGGCGTGATCTTCACGTGATATTCGGGAGATGGTTTCCTATTGGTTAAAGGGCGCGCGTTAAGTATGGTACAGCTCAATGCACGCAGCCGAAATTTCCATCCATCTTAAAGTAGTAAGATTTAAAGTTCCAGCAAAACAATCACATCAGGCTTTTCGTGACGTCGCTACGAAGTATCACGTGAACACTTCGTGACTACTCCACTGATTCGCCGCGCCAACTATAGCAAAAGTACAAATTTCCAAATTTCTTGTGATGAAAGAGGCAAAGCATTTGTTATACTTTTTGAACTTTTATTTTTAAATAAGCTACGACTCGAAAAATATTTCTTCTTGACCATTGTCAAAATATTTGCCCAAAAAAATTAACAATATAAATCTTCTTACACCAAAATATTTATCTAAATTGTCACTTCGCAAAAGAACTCCAAAAGAAAAATTTGAAACGTTCTGTCATAAAAATTCCACCCTCTACGTTTCTACTTCACGTGGCAAATTGTCTTCAAAAAATTTAAATCCGTGATTTCTGTTCAAATTAGATTTTCATTAACCTGATTTAAGAGATGTTAACACCAAGTGCTCGACAAGAACAACAGTTGCCGACAATCAGATTTGCAAAATTGCGATGACGTAACCCGTTGGTTCGTTATTGATGCCAATTCAGCCCATTTAAATTTCGGAATTTGACTTAATCAAAACTCAATTTAAGACATCAGCCAAATGTAATAACTTGGCCGATGATTTTTTAAATATTTTGATTTGGGATGAGCTCATCGGGAAACATTTACATTTTATTCGAATTAAAATAAATAAAGTATAATAACAATTAATTAAAAATTCACTCCGAAAACTCGACCGTTAACAATACATCAAGTGTGGTGATGTATTTCGAAAAGTCGGAGTAAAAACGAGCGAATCGAAGATTTCTAAAATAACTTATTAATAATCTAAATGGGTATTATGTTTACAAGGCAGTTACATTTTAATAATAACTAATTAATTTCGGCTAATTTATCGAGCGTAGGTTTTTATGGTCGTCATTATTCGTCTTGGCTGTTGCCAGACTATAACAGCGTAATCATCTCGAAATTACTTAAATATTTTTACCCACTGGGTCCGCATAAGTAATTTCCAATTCTTGAGGAGTCGGTGCCGGCGACTCAAATATTAATCGACTTGAAAATTTAAATCCATTAAAAATTAATCCAATTGGATCCGACTGGATTTAAGATCAATACTCCGCCGGCTAATTAATTTCGCTGCACCAGAAGTTCGTTAAAAGATTGAAAAATCCCCAGATAAAATCTCGGATTAAATTGAAAATCACGGTTTTCCAACGCCTACTTAAGTCAATTCACTCCGGATGGCGCGGCCGTAACGTGTGCATTTTTATGCCTAATTCTTGTCTGGAGCCGCGCCAATTTTCATAACTCGTGGAGTCAGAAGGCCGCCGATTTTTCGAAATGGGAGTCCGAGGAATCGCTAAATCATCATTATTCCGGCGGCCTTTGGGTCATGATCCCGCGACCGGGCCCTGTCTTGTTACAGGTGCCTTCTTTGTATCTGCCAACATTGAAAGGGTACACGAGTGCATCGGGAAGGGGGGCCTCCGGGGCCCCGTATCAGCGTATCGTTGCTGCATCTCATGTTCAAGCTCGCTTATAATGGTAATTGTATCCTTACGGTTTTATTTTTACGCTTTGGCTTACAGACATCGGCGCAGCTTTGTTAAATTGATCCCGAGCACTATTCTAAAAAGGACACTTTTTTTTTAATTAAACGCCTGATTTATGAACGGCTGACAACTTAAGCATGAAGAAATCGAGAGACGTGGAGAGCATTTTTCAGGTCCGCATGGAAAAAGTCCGGGCGCTAAACATCGATTGTACTACGCAACAACTACCAACCCTCCTATTTCAGATTCGTTACACGTCATGTAATACACATTCCCCCTCTTCAAAATTCATTTTGTCCTGTGTGACAAATCGTTCTGGAGACATTGCAGTCAATATTATTATGTTGGGGCCTTGTGCACTGGAAATTTTCTTCAGGTTCACTGAGCCATTTGGAAATCTGCTAATGGCCCTCGCTCACGGAGAAATCGTCCAACTGTCTTCCTCGACCGTGAGTCATTACTTCACAGCAGTTCGTACTTCATGAAGTCCTCACGGTGAAATGATAAATTCGAAACATGACCAAAGAGAAAATTCAAATGAGCTCTCGCTTCAACTCGTTTTTCAAACATTTCTCCTCATTTTTTTGTGCACTTGTGCAATGCACTTTTTTTGTTCATGATAAAGAAAAAATAACAAATTCTAAACTGCCATAAAGAAGTCATTGATCACACAACGCCGACAACTCGAACTGGTTATATTATTTTACGACTCATGTACTTCTCTCAATTGTGTAAAAATATCTATGAGTGCACGAACAAACATTCTGGTTTTTCAAACATTTCTCCTCATTTTTTTACACTTGTCCAATGCCTTGTTTTTTAATGAAAAAATAAGAAATTCTAAACTGCCATAAATAAGTCATTGATCACTCAACGCCGACAATTTGAACTGGTTATATTATTTTACGACTCTGAAGCGTTCACACTTCTCTCAATTGTCTAAGAATCTGTAGTAAGTAAATTTTATCAATGCACCAACAAACATTTACTATTTCCCTTTCCCTGTAGGGTTATAAACATAAAAATCTTTTACTTTACGATCACCCCTAATTTCTTTCTAAAAATTTTAAACGTTTATTACGTTTGGCTCATTTATTACTCCATAAATTTTACCCCCGCTATATTTGTTTAAAAAGAAAACAGTTAACTTAAGTTAAAATAAATAGATATTTATAACGCATCATTTCAATGTTTGGAATCCAATAATGTCTATGATTTGATAATAAATGTATCGGGTGTTCATTTAAATTTCTCCTCAAAGTTGGCGTTGAAGAGTCGATTGTGAACGCACCACTCGTCGGTCTGATATGATCTGCAGGGTAAAAACACAAACAAGGCAAAAAGTGAGGCTAAATTTAAACAGCTGATCCTTGATCTTGTAATCCGTGGTGCATTCACAATCGACTCTTCAACGCCAGCTTTGAGGATAAATTTAAATGAACACCCGATATAATAAAACTTAATGTTCTCGCGACTTCTTGTTAAACAAACTTAATCAAATTTGGTACACGTCACTGATTCATTATTGAGCACACAGTTTACTTTTTTGTATTTTTGATTAATTTAAGATCAAATGTGCGAAATTAGCGGAAAAATATAAATTACATTTTGAATACGACCTACATTTTCATTGTAAAATGAAAAATGGTTTTTATTTATGATCTGCGTAATTGAACGGTAAATATGATAATGGGATTTGTTGGGAAAAAGTCTAGTACCTACCATGGAATCGCTGTTCGGTTAACAATTATAACGAAGCTGTAAATAAAAGGCTTCAAAAAAGTTAAGTAAGTGTAAATAAGAGGCTTCAAAAAAGTAAGTGGTTACTAATGAAATTATGTAATGTCTAAAAATGTTTTATCCACAATCACCTTAAAATTGAAGTTTTATCCACACTTATGAACCGTCTAAAGTACCACTTTAACCACTAGTAGAATAATGAAATTACTTTATTCCACTAGTTGGATAATGAAAAATACAATCTTAAATCAATCACTTCCTCATTTATTGTCATTACCCCCCGTTTTTCTTTGCATTCATTAAATTCAAAAAATACTTTTTCATAATGTTCCCTGGACTTTGCAGGCAATAATTGGAGAGTTGCTTCTTCAGCTTCCTCAATGATTATGTCAGGAACAGAATAACTTTCTTGCATTTTTCACCAACTTCACAAATTTTTACAAATGGAGTCTTTGAAAATAAATAGCAACTATTCAACACCTCCCGATATTTTTTAAATTAATTTCAATGATTTTTGAGGTGACAGGCGCTGCCAGAGCGAAATGTCAAATCATTTTTTGATAAAATCAGATGCAATTCCAGCGATTCTGATTCTAAATGAGTGACTCACGAAAATTAAACGCTCGACTATCGTCTCGCATTTAAATATTCTTGCGTGATAAAACGCTATCTAAAATACTTGTACAATAGATAACTATTATTTTAAATTTCTCTGACAATTAAGAATGAATTAGCAAAACACGTTGTCTGACAAATTTCAATGCAAGTTTCTTCTTTTGAGAGAAAATGTAAAAGATGTTGAGCCGTACATTCTCTTAAACCTTTTAAATGTTGTGGTCTTCAATGTTTTCTTTATTTTTATTGACAAGAAGATCTTACTGGCCAGTCTGGATTTATCTACCAAATCTCTACCTAAGCTCTATAATATAAATGGCAACATAATGAGGCATTGCACCATCCTGTTGAACAACGGACAAGAAAAACGGAAGTACAAAATAAGCAGTTTATGAAAGTTATTTTCCAGATGGTTCACTCCCTGTAGAGTATTACATTACAAATAGGTATTTGGTATTATAGTTATTTATTTAACGAGTTCGTGTCTAAATTGGGCTTTTTTTGGTACGAGTGGGCCAGATTAAAACGCGAGTGAAACGAGCGTTTTAAAGGCTCACGAGTGCCAAAAAAGTCCAATTTACACAAGAACGAGTTGAATAAAACGTTTTTTTGTTCGACGACCCCCGTAAAGGCTCCAAATCGCTTAAAATCTTTAAAATTAACTTGACGTTTCGTTTTGGCAAGTTGTCACATTTATCAAAATCCGTTCACATAGGAGAAAATTCTCAAATTCTGACAGTGTCAAACAAAAAATTAATTAAACACTTAGGTATTATGAAATTAAACTGTAAGCATAAGTTTGCTACATTTTTGAGAAAAATTAAACTAGAGTGTGAAAAATACTAAAAATTGAAATGTTTTCGATATCTCTTTTGATTTTGGATGTGTAAATGGTAAACCAACATCTTCAAGGGGTGATTTCACCCTCTGAATATGCATCTCAGCATCAAATGTTTCGCATAGATTTACACGTCTTTAGTGTAAAACTCATCAATGTAATGTAATTTCTATAATTCCGAGCTTTTATTCAACCGTCAATCATGCCACATGCAGTTCTTTTATCAACATCTTTACGTTTTTCATAAAATCCGAGTTATTTAGAAGAACGATGACGAAATAGTTCGCTCTCTCCAAATGTTCTGTTTCTTATTCTGGAATTTATCCTAGCAACGCAAACTCCTCCAATAATCTTAGCTGATGCTAAACACAAATCCTTAATTTTTCTTTTTGATATTCAGAATAAAATATAACTTCTAAATTTATACTGAAAATTTATTTTCATTGTCGTCATCATCATCACAAGCTGAAGTACCGTGCGATCGAAAATAAAAAAATCGAGAAGGCCGTGATTAATACGCTTCAGTTAGCAACACGTAAAAATTTAGTTGAAATATCATCAGATGTCATTACAATAGTAACTGTCATTATTAATTATTGGCTATTAAATTTAGAGCAAATAATGTTCATTATGCAGTGTTACTTCACAAATGGAGAAAGACTTGAGAACGGCGAATGGTCCTATTCGACACCTGGAGTTTTTGAGGAAGTTCAACAAAAGTTTCCGGACTTTCAAGGCACTTGCCTTGATCATTTCGTTTTTTCATACCTGAAAAACAACGTATTCAAAAAGAGGCCTGGCACAATTCCCGAATTAATGCAAGTAATTACTGATACCTGCAATTTAATGGATGTCCCGACTTTGTGAAAGTCATTTCAAACATGAGGCGAAGAGTAACATTATGTTTAAAATGTCATTGTTTCATTGCACTAGGTGAGGAAACTCTTTTTCTCCCTACCGGTTAGAAATGTAGGCTGTGGATACCTCATTTGAGGTGAGAAAATTCAACTTTCTCGCTAAGGTAAGAAAGTGAATCATGAAATGTTTATGGTAAAACTGTACCAAAATACAAATGTCAAAAGTGTCAAAAGTGAAATAAGTTATTGATAAATGAAAGCCAATTCAATGAAGTAAGTTGGTAGGTCAATCATATAATCTGGAAAATAAACAGATAACCTAGGTAGGTAGATTACTTTACCCTGTTTATATCAAATTTTCGAACAAACCTCAAATCTTCAAATGCGATGACAAGTTAATTAAACAAATAACACAGCCTACTATTCAATTCTCAAAATTTTCATTTTAATCACGAATATAACCATCTTTTTTTACTTTTTCCAACAAAGTTGTGCCGATAGGGAAAAAAATTGTATTCAAACCTTGTTAAGAAAGTGTCCTTGCAGACCTTAGGCACTTACAAACCTCGTCTACGACTCGGTTTATAATCTTTGCCTGCGGTCTGCAAGAAACCACTTTCTTACCTTGGTTTGAAATATACTATTACAACCGACAGGTCACACATAATTCACACCTTAAGTATGTACTACGTTTTCAACCCAATTAGTGCGAATTTAAAATTGTCAAATGTACAGGTACAAATTAATATCGGTCCTAAATCATCCCTTTCCTAGTTTTGGGCCTTCGAACCGGATCCACCATCTGCACGAGTGCGTGAGGTGTGTCCCAAAGCACCGATTTCTGGTGACAACCATCGGATTTGCCCCATTCAAATATGGAAGTGTTGAAAAGTCGACGAGCGACTCGGAAATATTCATTTATGCCTTAATACATTTGTAGTTGTGACAGTGACAAAAGGGATTAGGACTAGTCTAGGAGAAGGCACCAATAAGCCTTTCTACCCCACGTCCGTGACGTGAAATGAATTTCAGACACCCCACGAGCTGCACATCAAAACTTTTATCCCATCAGGAAATATGCATTCAACAAAACAAATTAATACCTCGTAAATGTACATGCATGGTGCATCAAGTGGAGCAATTCGCCTCAAACTACCACCATACTCTAATAAATTTAATTTTATGGAAATAATCGCCACTTTTAATTAATTAGCGTTGAATCCACTTTTTTTTTCGTCGTGTATAATTTAAAACAGGATGTCTTATTACGAAAAGCCATGCGATGATACATATTAACTTCAGATTAAGTCGACTAACGACCAAGCATTTGCATCCAATTTTCATAACGTAATCTCGATACAACACATAAAGACGATCACTTCTTAACATACATGTGAACCATCAGTGTTATGATCGAGGAATTTATTAATATTTATGGGGGCCTCGATGCCCACGTCCATCCCTTCGAGCCACCACCGCTCTTTTGGTACCTCGGAATTTAAATTAAACCAATTGTAATCAGACTGTTTATTTGCTATTTAACTAATCAGATTCGATTTAATTTGACTATCGTTCAATCTATGGCTAACTAAACCCATTAAGTTAAGCCATACAAGTTGGCTTTTCTTGTAATGTTGGCCATTAATGTAAATCGAAAAACAGAACTTCTCAAGAAACTTTAATTAATTGATACAGAAGTTAATCGCCGCCTTTAAACTACACACTGCATTTATCAATTAACAACAAATACATTTTTCATTACACATAAAATTTGCATTTTATCAAATTGTACTTAATTATTTATATATTTAATTACATTTTATCTATCCTAACGGTGTATTGATTAGATTTGATCCTGAAAAAAATATCTTCACCACATGAACGTTTAATTTTTAATTTACTTGAATAATGTAATATATTCAATTTACAGAAATTTATGTCACAAAATAAATCAATAATTTAGTTTTATGTTAAAAACCATCGAATGCTAGATAAATCTTTAAAATAGGTGAACTAGTTTCCACTATTAATTTTAGTATCTCGTTTGTCCGGAATTCTGTTTATGTTATCGGTTAATTAAATTAATTTGTAAATTCGGGATTGGTGCTTTAACAAAAAGATAAATGATAATTAACAGGACACGAATTATTAAGACATCACATAACTCGTAAACGTACTTTAAATTTACATCAGATTAACCTATCAGTAGTGTTAATTTGATCTAACTTCGGTGTTAAAAATTTTGAACAGCTCCAACCGATTTCTCGTACGAACGATAATTTTTGCGATAAATTAAATTAATTTCTATATCGGAATTAACCTGAGAAAATGTCGTTTTCTACTAAATCATTCCAATTAACATAACGTAATTCAGTATTTTTTTAACTAATAAAAATATTGAAATTTACGACGCTGTTCAAATTTACCGGAATTTATGAGTACCCCGGACTTGAGCAAATTACAGCTAATTTAAATTCAAATAGTTTATTTAAAAATCAATAATTCATCAAATTAGACGGAAATTAATTAAAGTTTTAGTGGGTTCATTCATTTAATTCACTCACATCGAGATGGTGTGTTGGTTTACCTTATTCAAATGTGGTACTTTTTAATTATTAAATTAGTTGAGTTAATTCAGACAAACTCTGACCAATCCCTCGAAAAATGCTAATTAAAGAATTCAACTTGGCTAATTTATTTACCAGGCCAGAACAATGAGTTTGTAGTTTCTGGTGTTTAAAATTTGTTTTGGTCTAATTTGGGGGTGCAAAAAAAAATATTTTTTTGTCCGGTGGTTAATTTATGTTAAAAGTGAAGGTTCTGGTTGACAGTGGACGGGTTCCCCTAGACCCTGTCGCCTGCAAGAAGTGTGGGAAATTGTGTCCCGGCAGTGTTTAAGCCATAAATTTGTGGAACGGTGGTTTTAAGAAATTCGTGTTTACTTTTCACAAGTGGCTGCGTTGATAAGGGAGGGTTCACATCGTTCATGTCCCGATGCGTCGCCGTTCGTAAAATTAGAAAAGCTGTCGTTACTGCACGTAATACGGGAAATTCCTCCGGTCGGCGATGTTTTAATTCGACCCCATCGCAAGGGTTGGTCGAATTTTCCACCCCTATTCTGTCCATCAATATATAACAGTGGCATTGTAATGCGCATCGTGACTGATACGCGCCTCACTCTTATTCAGCTTTGCCTTTGTTTGCATGTGAAACGGAAAAACGCTATGAAATCGAACAGACAAAAAAACATCCCCCGAAAAAAATGAGAGAGAATCCTGGAGCGGAGCCCCAACTTTTTGCGCGCTGTGTTCGCCGTAATAAAGCAAATGCCTTATCGAGCCGGTTTATCGCATTCTGAAATTTTCCGACGCTTACAGTGCGAATGAAATTTGATACTGACACGTTCTTTCCAAATCGTTTTAAATGTCTCTTGTTCGATGGCGAATGCTGACATTTATTGGCGAATTATTCGCACAGGTGGAGCTATGAGCTTCGGTGTTTTTTACAAAATTTGGGTCAACGAGCAACTGGGGCCGCGAGGGCAGTACACCAGAATTTATCAAAATCTCGAACAAACGACGCGACTAATTAGATCATCTCGTGTGAGTAAACCTTAAACGTACACAACGAAATTAATTTTTAGCTCGTGCAACTTCTCGCAATATTCAGATACATTGTCCGTGAGGTGTCTGTCAAGATCATTTGTAAAATAAACGGTTATCAAAAATGAATTAAGCTCCGGATACAACGAAAGAACGCACGATTTGAGCGATGGAAGACACAAGATTCTGGTTAACACTCTTATACGAGTGAAATTTTTTGCGCCCAGTGCTTTTTTTTTTTAAATGTCATTTATGATAATGCTGTAACATCACTAACAGAAACTTACTGTTCACCGTTACTAAGCGCTGCTCATTGTTCTTAGGGTGGGCGTTCACTATTCTACTTCTACGCTTCTCAAGAATCCAGAGAAATGATCATTGTAAAAAATTCAGTAAAATAGTTCAAAAAGTAAATTAAATATTGTCATTTCTTGGTATTTCACGATTGATGATAATAATAGTGATGAAGTGAGTCTTTTTGTGCCAAGCCCAGAGATTGAAAACCGAGACGCAGTCGAGGTCGTAACTTGGCAAAATGTCTAAAAAAATCTAAAATATTGGAGCAACGTTAACACATAAGTAAAAACTTCTTTTTAAAAATTGGGGCTCAATGAAAGCTTACCAGAGTTAGCAGAAGATTCAGCAGATCTGCATTTTACAAAAATTTAAATTAAATCTACTGTGAAATATTTATCAAAATTCTGTTTTATTAATCTTTGCATAAAATGAAGAGATAAAAATTAGAGACGAAGTTCGTTTTGTTCTACTTATTGTAAAAACGTTTTAGATGTGAACTGTCAAACTCAAGGTCGGTTAAAACTTATGACTGAACTGTACGTTAGTGAGAAATCTGTCATAAATTCCAAATACCTTACAAGCGGGTCTAGTTACTTTTTATGATAGTGCCAACTTAACAAGAAGTCCCCAATGCACATCTATAACGTTCTGACTATAGTTTCTATAGACAATTTATTTTTTTTATGAATATCAAATAATTTTAACAGTCAAACTTTAACGCATCGACACCTCTTGCTCTTGCTCCAAACCACCCTAATAATACTCAAGTATGCAGCTGACAACCCTTCCACATATTTCTTTGAATCGTGTTCAATTGTCCAACATATTTGTCCTTACCTCGAATGACAAGGTCTTACTCTTGCTAAAGCTATAAAGATTACTTCTTTCTAATTTCCTACCATTAGGGACCACCTCTAGTGGTTGCTTTCCTTCTAAGAATTGCAAACGCAACGGAAGACTCTCTTTGTGAAAACCTCTTCCAAAGAGTTGTAAAATATTTATTGCTCTTTAGAAAAAATAAAACTCAATCCTTTACAAGAATTTGCAAGTAACTGTACATAAGAAGAGAGAAGAATTTTCGGAAAATTACTTTAAACCCTATTGTGGAGAAATTTCAAATATTTCTCACTAATTAAACAAAAGCAAAAATATCAAAAGATGAGCTAAGAAAACAGTCGATGTGAATAAAAGTTGAAACAACAATTATCGTTTGAAATGTTGTTTTGATCACTTTGTGAATTTTTTAAAGAAATCTAATTTGGTTACTTCCTTATTTTTTCATCGACCCACATGCCAAGTAAATTATACGAATGCAATTATTTTCAACTGCTTAACGTTTTCCATCGTTCAATTCCTGCAATTATAAAAAAGAAAACGACTTCCTTTATTTAATTTATATCCGGTAACTTTTTAAAAGCTCTAACAACCTGTAGCCAATAATAGTTTCGGCTAGTATCGTCTTCATGATCATCGGTGTTGGTATAGGCCGTTTGAAAAAACTACTGCGGAGCGTTCAAAAATGTCTGCTCCTTTCAGTTGGTATATTGACATTTCTCTCAGATATAACCTCATTTTCATTGGGTATAAAGTACATTAGTAATTTACAGTAAAATCATGTATCAGGAAACCTATTGGCGGTTAGATCTCAAAAGCACTCGGTTTTGCAAAAGAGACAATTTACACCACTTCAAATAAATTTGACAATTGATGAAGCTCTGCCATAAGTTTACGGAAACAAAAGCGAGCACCACTTGACCGCAATTCTTTTACGCCCTTTACATTGTAATGTTTCATTTCGAAATTTGAATTTAACACGCATATCTGTCCGGTAGGTATTTTTTAAATTGCTTTTTCAAATTTCAAGCTTCCACGTTTACATTGTGTTCTTATCATTTGAAGAGAATGATCATATACCATCAATCACCGTGATTTCTTGGTTATCCAGAAACTTTGTAGGTTTGAAGATTATGAAAATCCTACACTTGATAAGATAAATTTAATTTTTTGTTAATTTCCGTTACATGAGTTAATTATCTTCTTTGGAATTTTCAGTGAGCATGTGATTTAGCACGGGCGTTCTTAATAATTGCAATCGCCAACTCTCATTTTGAGTGTGTGGCCCCGGGAACCCTGAAGAGTGGCCTCGCGTCGGCGGCCCAAGAATAACGCGATAAATTGATTTCGGTTGTCTTTGGCTCCGATACGGCTGCGGCCTCGTCCGTCCGTCCAATAAATCGGGAACTGGAGGGCCTCCGTTGCACTTTCGGTTCAATTAACGTTTTGTTTCCCCCGAAAGTATTCGCCGGGAGCACGTCTGAATGCCGGCAATAAATCTAGCCGTGTTACAAAACAAACCAAAGCAACAATGGACCGTATGAGTGACACAAATAACCTCGCCGGAGAGCCCGACCAGAGCGAGAGAAAGAGATCCCATGCACCGGCTAAGTGATTTATGCCATATGCTCCTTAAGAAAAGCTCAAGCATCTATTTTTTGTCCGTATTCGAAAGTGTCAAACCATAAATCGTCCGGACAAAAGCTCGGGCCTATCGAATGTGGCGGTGCGGGGACGGCTTCGTCGCGCGACCGATAGATGGCGCGACGTACCCAGCCGTTTTTCATTTTAACAGAATTTTAATTGCGCACCCGGATCGCGTAATGGCGACAAATAAAAATCCACTATTTTATTCCGGAGCAGGAATGGGGTCCGAGCCGGACGGACCGGTCCGGCGGAGCTTGGAAAATTTTGGCGGGAAATGGAACGTCCCCCTTAATACGTGTAAATGCACGGTTTTCAGGCCGGATTATTAAATAAATTCCACAGTTATTAACATGAGAAATGAAAGACAGCTGGGAAAAACATGTAAATGTAATGTAAATTTTATCGTAATATCATTAACTAAGTATAATCTTATTAAATCCAGTGCTTGCTATAATCATAGTAGGACGTACATATAAAAAATTAAACACTGAAAAAAAATATGTTTATCATATTATAAATGCATTATAAAAACTGTTTGAAAGCTAAAATCTGGAACCTGATGGGTTTTTTAGATTATTTAATTATTGTTATTATTTACAATTAGATTCTTAGCAAAATTATGTTGAAGAACAGAGAACAGCTGTTACAAATGTTATGTAATATTAGTAACAACATTTTAATTAGACAAAATTAATAAATTTTGGATCTTCTTCTGTTTAATTTAGTTTACTAAAGCTACGATTTCAACCTCAGTACAGTGAAACTTCCCTATAACGGACACAGTGGCGTCCGCTTTTCACAGAAATGTAAAAAGTATTTGGAATCAGGGGTGGACCATAAAAAACATTACGAAAAAACGAAAATGTGTTGTATATTACACACCCTCTATACACAACATACATATAGATCTGGCAATTCGAGAATTGGATAGCGGAAACATTCGGCTTCTCTCAGAAAGCGTTCATTTTCGCGGGGCTGTCGTCCGCTTTGGAGAGATTTTTGTAAAGAGAAATTGCAGAAATTGGACGAAAAGCCTGTCCGCGCCCGGTATTGGGAGTGTCCGCTTTATAGAAAAATTTAGTTCGAAGAAACAAATGGGACGACGCCGAGGAATTAGAATTTCTCCACTCAAGGGAATTGTCTGCTTTTCGGAAGTGTCCGTTAAGGGAAGTTTCACTGTATTTAAAAGATAATTAAAAAACTGTACCAGTCATCCATCTGAAACGTGTTTAAAAATGCTTTCATAAATGCATTTCGTTATTATTTTATAACATCAATATACTTTTATGAGTTTGTTTTTTGGTGTTTGCATTTCGTAATGATCTATAGGTTTTTCCTTTCCTCTCTTCAGCTTATACAATTTCGCTCAGCTTTATTTGTATTTATATTGTATAGTTTGGGCATTATTTACATATAATTAGAGTTATTGTTAGCATTAAATCAGGCGTTAGCTATTTATGTAGCGGAGAGCCCGGTCGGGAATTTTGGGAAAACAATTCGATAAAATACTATCTGCGGACGATTAAATTTTACAACACATTAAAAATAGAACTGTTTTTTAAATACACGTGACGTGAATAAACAATTGTAAAACGTCCAAACAGTGTTTTTGAAGAAAATTGTATTCAATGCGCTCTGCCGGATCATTAAATTGCGTTCTAAATTAATTAAATATTTAAATTGCTGACGATACACTGATTAAAACTAATTATATTGTGTTGGCGGGCTTAATTTATTCGGGCCATTGTACATAAATAGAACAAGCAACAATTAAAACCGCGGCTCGCATTCCACCCCTCTTCCGACCGATTTTTCCGTTGTTCACACACGGAAAAAATGCAAATAATTCTCCGAACCTGACAGACGACGTCCAAACAAACATGTTCTTGCCTAATTCAGAAGTCGCCGGCCGGGCCCCATTCTTCCAACCAAATTAAATTAATTTCAACGTATGTTAACGACGCCGTCTCCGATAGGCGACACCGCAGGATCCGTTTTAACGAGACGGATTCGGCAGGAAAAATTTTTAACGTGTGCGAAATAGCGCGGCGGCACGTGACGCTTCCGACGACGCCATTGCGAAGGTTTTACAAAACAATCCGAATGGGCGAAATTTTTCCGCGGGATTTTATTATTTAGTTATTTAAGTGCGGATCTAATTATAATAAACGTTTTGTAAAAAACATTGCGACTGCTACTGCTAATCATAAATTCCTGCTGCATTATGTAGCAGCGAAAGCAGAAAGCTCCAACTCCATAATGAAATGAAATTTCTGTTATTTCCTTCGTTACGATTAACATTTTAAATAATATACGGCCGAGTGGAGAGCGTAATGTTGCAAGGATTTGCATAGGCGAACGACAGGATTTTTGCAGAATGTACCGACCAACTCTATAAAGCACCTGTCAAGAGAGAGAGTATTTTATGGAGATACTTAATAGTCATTGATAATTGTATAATGAAAGGAGTTGTTTTACGCTTGAAAACGTTTACATTGTATACGACGCTCAAAAATTTTGTTCTCAGCCCTGATACATTTTATGTTTTCCAATTAGGTTAACAATTATTTGACAACCAGAAATTTAAACATTAATTTTTTCATTTGCTTTTAACCAATTTTTCCCTTCATTTATGTATTGTGTGACGTTATTTAGAGCAACAACAAACTTAGTTTCTAATTTAATAATTAACATTATTTTTGAGGCATTTTCCTTTATATTTGAAATTTCTCTTCTTTCTCTTCTTGTTCCTAAAAAATTGACCTGTTTCTTAACTTCATTTTTTTTTCCTTGTTACATCCAGTTTCTGTTTTCTTCTTTAAAACTATACCCATGTACCTATAAGTTTTTGTATCTTGGCATTTTTTTTTGTACAAATACACTTGTTGCTAAACATCTTTGATTCTTTTTTCCTTATATCTCATTTCTAATATCTTTTTTAAACAATATATGTAAGTATTTTCTTTTTTTTTCTATTACAATACACAAATATTTTGTGTATTGTTCCTTTTAAAAAAATATATGGATACAAAAATATGGATTACTTCTTAACTTTTCGCATTTGCTTTTCATTCCCTTCCATTTTTTAATTTTAATCTCTATTGTCACTTCTTAACATTACTCTATTTTTTCCTTGTTTTCTATCACTATCGTCATTTTCAATTATACATTTTAAATGATTGTCCATTTTGCTAGCAAAAAACAGAGGTCTTCTTAATTTCAGTTTTTCTTCACTTCTTCTAAAAGTCAAGTTGCAATTTCTTCTTCGCAGAAGATCATTTCCTTTTTCTTTGCAGTAGATCTTCCAATTACACATAATAGGTACATTTTTATTCTGTTTCCATACCTAGGTATTAAAAAATTTACTTGCCGTTTAATTTTGTTTTCTTTTCGTCATTTTTCCAACTTACACTGTTTTTCTTTTGGTTTTCCTCTTTTGTCAATTGTATTTCACTATTTCTCAAAACTATTTCATATTTACCCCACTTTGACATTTAATAGAGAGAGGAAATAGTTTTGAGAAATAGTGAAATACAATTGACAAAAGAGTAAAACCAAAAGAAAAACACTGTAGGTATGTATATCGGGTGTTCATTTAAATTCCTCCCCAAAGTTGGCGACGAAGAGTCGATTGTGAACGCACCACTCGTCAGTCTGCAGAGTAAAAACACAAACAACGTAAAAAGTGCGGTTAGATTTGATTCGTAATCCGCCAACTTTGACGAGAAATTTAAATGAACACCCGATATAATTTTTTGTACCTACAGTACCATTTTTTCCTTACTGTCATTTTTCCTAATTACAACTAAATTATCTGTCTAAATATATAACTGTCCCTCTTGTCAAACAATTTGTCATTGGAGCAAAATCATCACCATATGAGTGACTAATATTTTATGAAACGTTTGCTAATTAAGAATAATAAATATATGACGAATAACGTTTTACAAGCAGGTAAAATGCAAACAGTTTTAAGAGAAATATTAGAAAAAAATATAATTAACCGTGAGTTACCAGAGAGATCCATTACACAACTAGTAAGTTAAGTAGATAATTTAGTAATCAGCGTTAAGGTCTCATTTATTGCAATCGTGAACAATTTCGCATTTAACAACAAATTCCTCGGCTCAATCAAGTGAAAATACCAAACTCTGTCATGGTAATGGTTGGTGGGCGGCGGCGTCGTGCGATGCAACTACTTTCCGAGCACCGTCCGCACGCAAGAAAACTTTCTCGTCGTTCGGATTCGAGTATCCGACCTCGATCCGGCCCTCTCCCGTTTCCTTCTCGTTTCGGTGTTTGCTTTTTTGATCAACGACCGCCATATTTTTCTAAATAATCACCGTAATTTTCCGGGGGCATTATTTTGAGAAATCGCCGCTGCCTGCACTTTATAGTATGTTTACAATTATTAACCACACGAACGACATTAAAACACAATAAAAACCTCGTCGGTTGATAAGTATTTGACAAACAGCGTGTTTAGACGACACGGTCAATTAGTACATGCGTTTTGCGTTTAGAGAACGACATTGCTGTTGAATTGTGTGTACACATAAACAAACACACCGCGTATAACACACGAGCAGGCCACTTTACATTGTTTATCATAACAACAACAGCAACAACAATCAAGAAACGTCGGCAATAACGCCATAATAGGGTGTAATTTTCTGTAATTTCATAAATATTTAACAATCAACCTGTCATTTTTAATTCCACCGGCAATCAAGGGCACAACCGCATGTAACCGACGACTGCTTAATAATTCACATCGAGGTGAAATTTCAATTTTCTCGTATCGCGAGGGCCGAGAAAAAATCCAACGGGGTGGTTCTGGGGGGCGAACGGCCCCAAAGGGTGGTAATCTAGTAGTCATTGTTAGTTTGTTATCGGACACGGAGTAATAGCGGATCGATCAGACCCCATCCCTGCTCCCGAAAGCGTTACTTCATTACGGCTCATTTTTGTCATCGGAGGAGATCGATAGTGCGGCCCCTTTCAGGAAAATCCTGAAAATTTTTTGCGCTCAGGTCACGTCGATCCACGAACCAAGGTTAAGTGGTCGTAAATCTGGTAAATGAATGGACGTTGATATCAAGGTCTATTGCGAATAAATCAAATATTACGATGCACCGCTTTGTGCGATTTACGAGGCCTTTGTCGACGAATTCCGCAAAAAAGGCCGAAACGGGGGCAGCGGCGACCGCGAAATGAAATCGATCGCTTCCTTGTAAACATGGGGGCATCGTTACCAGACACGTTAAGCCGAGTTTAAGTTTAACGATAATAATTTATAACCGCCTCCTGTTAGTGTTTTCTGATCGCTAATTTGCGCTGTTCCTTGGTGGAGTGACGTTTTTATGGGCACGGTCTTAATTAGAATTTATTCATTAATTCTGACAAAGTTCGGTCCATTCGGCTTGATATATGGGGAAGGGGGAAGAAAAATTCGCCGAACAAATCAGGCCCGAGTCCAATTATGGCGGAATTTTTCCCGACCTGATTATAAAATGATCTCATTGTGCCGTAAAATATTTAAATTATTAATTCGTATCGGAGCGCAATCGGAATAATTCCGCTGAAAGACGGCCGGGATAACAAGTTCTACTTCAAACGGGTCGTTATTCGGCGATCAATGCGCCAATGGAAATCGATATGATTCACGTTTTTATGGTCAGTAGTTGGAAAATTAATGGCCCGAGGAAAATATGCATTGATGCGAAATTTCGCATGGTCGTTGCCGAGATGGGTATCAATTTAAATAATTACACAAGGATCTGGTTACGGATATGAAAATAAACATCTCGCTCCTAACGATATATCAAAGTCCCTCTCCTGGACTTATCAGTTATCACGCGCCGGGCCTCGTCCTCCTTCGATCTGATCGACGAATAAAAAACCTAATTTGACTTTTAACGATTGCAAATTGATATCACTTCACACCTTTCCTCTTTCACAGACCCGCTCCAAAATAAAACAGCTTTTGCCTTCGCGCCGCTGCTATTTCTACACACATCTGGCTCCCCATAACACTTTTTTCGGATGGTAACCCTAAGCCGATGTCTGATTGAAATAAATTTCACGTTCATAAATAGAAACATTCAAATGCATGCATTTCAAGACGCCATGCTCTTCTAATGACTGCTCCATCATGCATTACCCGAATCACTGAAAATTTTCAACGAGATACTGCGCGCTCCCACACGGCGCGAACTCTACATGAGTTGTTTGGACAAGATGAACCTACTTCCACGGTCTGCCCAGTCACCCCATTTATCACCTATTTAACGTGCATGAGACAGGATTTCGAACACGGCTAAATAATTTATCACACCCTTCGGACAATGTAAATGCCTGTTGACTGCAGTCAGAAAAAGCTCCAGATCATACGAACGCATAAGACAGTGCAATTTTTGAATCAACCACGACAATAGTTATTTTCATATGAGTAGCGCTGTCAGGTATGAGGCCGAAATTTGAAGCACGAGGCGTCAGCCAAGTGCTGCAAAACAGGCCGAATACCTGAAAACTGACAGCGCACGAATATTGAATAACATTTTTCGTGTTCGTTTAGGCAAAGTCTTAAAAAACATTAATTTATTCTAAATTTTGAGGTTATCTTTGACAGATGTCATGTTAGGTATAGGTATGTATAACCGGGAAAATTTATACAGGGTGTTTCTGAAATAGGTGCATTAATTTTAACTGGTAATAGAACTCATCAAAAGGAACAACTTTTCTCTTTGCCATTTTGGCGAAAAACGTTGCGTAGTGGCTTAAAAAATTAGGAAAAATTTTCCTAAAACCGTTCATATTTCCAAAACTAAGCAACCTAAAAACGTGAAACAACCAGATTCTTACGTGGATTTTTTGCTATACGGGTAGATTTATTTGAATTTCGATTTCGGCGTTAAAACACGTTTTCTGGATGAAAATGAATGTTTTTTTCATATTAGCGCTGATCTTAATTAGCCATTGCAGTATTTAGTGACGTAGGGCTATTTTAGTGAAAAATCTCTCCAATTTTTTTTTGGAATTAAACATTGTTTTTCGGCAAAATGGTAGATACAAAAGTTGTTCCTTTTGACGAGTTCTATTACCGGTTAAAATTAATGCACCTATTTCAGAAACACCCTGTATATTCAGTTATATACCATTTTCCCGGTTATATACCTATCCCAGGAAACGAACACGAACATATTTTTTCTAAAAATAGGCATAAGTTGGCCATCCCTGAAAAACGGCCAGTTTTGAAGTTCTCAAAATTGATTACATATACCGAAAACCTCGTACTAATGACCCTCCTAATAGCGGACACCCCATAAAACTGCCACGGCCACTCCGACAAAGGTTTTATTGGAAAATTACCAACAATTTTACCTCTCAATACCGGTCATAAATTGTTTTGACAAAAGATACCTAAAAACCTTTAATTCTTCTTTTCTGGATTTAAATTTAAACCTGTTGTGTGTCCTTGTGATTCAGGTGATGATTCAAATTGTGAAAGTGATGTGGAAGAATCTGAAATTTACACGTCAAATATCAAAGATATGAGTGAAGTGTGTGAAAAACTAAGAGACGTATACAAAGTTGTCTATTCTGTCATGATAAAAGTGAACGCGCTGTAGCAAATGGTGAATCTCGGGGCATTACAAACAAAAATTAAGATCTTAAAACAAACCTCTATTGAAAAATATTCCAAAAAAATTTAATTACATAACAGGTGTTCAGTTGAAAAATTCGGTGCACACGAGTTCCCGTCAGCATAATATTTTATACCTGGCCTTGGACATAGGCCCTTTAATCCTGCACACGAATTCCCGTGGACGTAGACGAGTTCCTCCCAGCGGTCAGTTTACACCACAGGTGGTCGCTACTTAGCTGTTATCTGTAGACGAGTTGCTCCCGCTTATTGTCGAAGGATTAAGGAAGGCGGCAGGTATATTTTTACATTTTTGAGTGCAAGATCAAGGAATATTATAATAAAATGTTTTTTGTTCGACACTGTCAGAATTTGAGAATTTCCTCCTGTGTGAACAGATTTTGATAAATGTCACAACTTGTCAAAACGAAACGTCAAGCTAATTTTAAAGATTTTAAACGATTTGGAGCCTTTGAGGGGCTCGTCGAACAAAAAAACGTATTCAACTCGTTCGTATGTAAATTGGGCCTTTTTTCGCGCTTGTAATATTATTACAACATAGGTTTATTATGATAAGAAATTATTTGTACAAAATTTATTCTAGGGAGTATTCCATTTTCATAATTTTCTATTAATTTTTGTAATATCTCCTATTTGTTTCTTACCTCGTTTCTCAACTTTTTCATTCTTCTGTTTGCAAATTGAATTTTGCTATACGTATATGTTTGAAAACAAATAAGTACATCTAAATAAGTAAAAATGGAAAGATGACTAGAATAAAAATTATTTTTTAAATGTGCAGATAATAATTACCACCTCTGCAATGCAGTCTAATCCCCAACCCTTCGCTACCTGCATCCAAGATTAGGATATTTTGGGTACCGGGAGGAACTCGTCTCCGCCGATTCCCGTCAAGGCAAAAATGCACCACAAATTCTAGACTCGAATTCCCGTCAGAAAAAAATCTTGGTTATTGAAAGCACTGTTACGAAAGTAAGATTCAATGATGAATCTTCTATGTTCTGAAGTAAAAACCATTTTTGCGTTAAAATTTGGTTAATAGTGACAGTTGTTTGACGTTTATTAGCTGACTTAGCACAGATACGAAAAATCTGACACTGTCAAAATCACAGCCGCCCCTTATCTATGTACATATATAATTGTTGATCACAGGGTATTTGTAACTTTTTAAAATTTTAAACATTTTTTTTTTGGTCCACGTAATGGTAAACAACAATGGTACCTGGCAACGGCTAGAGGGGTAGGTAAGTAAGGGATTGAAGCGCTCTTTTACCCTTGACGGGAACTCGAGTTATGGATTATATCAGTTGATAATTACCTGACGGGAATTCTTGCATTACTTTATGACAAGAAATAAATCAGACGGGAATTCGAGTGCGCCCGAAAAATTCATCGAGTTGGCTTTGACTTTATTTTTTAAAAGACAACAACATCGTAAATTAAGTTGGTTAGACAAAGATAGCGACAAAGATCAAAGCCAATTCGACTTTTCAATTGAACACCTGTTATATGATGTACTTAATACGGCAGGTAATGTTTAAAATATTTAGTCTTAATAAAGTAAGCATAAAAATAATCGATGTGTTTTTTTTAACGGCCACCTCCCTATAGCCGTTACTTTTACAATAAATTTTTGTGGCCGTTATTGAGAGGTTTTACTGTATGTATTTGTAAAAGTTTCAAAGTCATAAATAATTGTACCGTTTCGCTAATAAAATCGATCTTGATGCAGCGCCCAATAAATTTTTCCACGGTGACGTGCGCCATAAAAAATAAAAACAGTAAAATGTTTTTGCAAAATTTGCATTAAACAAAAAAGAAATTTAGTAGTATGTACTTGCGCTTGTTCCACATTTTGTTTTTGTTTTTTATTATCTTAGACATTGTATTTTATTTTCGTTGCTTTGCATACTGTAGTGTTTTTTTCGTGCACAAATGATAAGGCTCAAAAGTGTACAATTTTAGTTCGTACTAAAAATAAACGAGATACGCTTTATCGTCAAACTAGTTTGGCAATAATAAAACATTTAACATATTAATGAGCAGCCAAAGATCTTTTCAACTTTAGACCTGTAGCACTCATCTGAAGTGAAATTGCCCAAATTTTAGCCTTTGGCGACGTTCTCTGCTCGTCGGACTCTTTATGGCATTTTAGAAATTTCTACTCTCAAGAATCCGAAGATTTTATTAATGATTTTCTTTCATAAGAGAAATGACGCGCGTGAAATTCAGTCAGTTCCTCGACCAATTTAATTACTCGTGTTGAAGATTTCAAGTTTCGATGAAACGTCCGAGATGAAAGAATTTTTTTATATGAAATATCTCTGGCGAATACCGCAGTTTATTGATTTTGCGGCTGTAATTTCACAAATTATCGTTATTTATGACTTCATTAAGGTTCGTCGTGACTTAGTTTGATCGAATCATAAAAAGAAAAATTTTCCGCGTCCGGCTCTTGACCCACTCGGTACATTTTTCGAATTGATCCAGATCGAAGTTCGCAAATGAAAAAGTGTCTCGTGAAGTACCGCGATAACCAGGTTGCGGTGCAAATGGAGGCGGCGTGTGCGGTTTAATTGTGCCGATTTTTTCGCAAAAATCTTGTTGATTTAGTGTTTGTTAAAGTCGCAATCGAGCAACGGCGGCAACGAAAACATCAATTAAAACGTACAAAGTACTGAACTAATAACTATAAAATGAATTTACTCAATAAATCAGTTGTTGTTTTGACAAGTTGCAATCACTCATAAAATCATAAATAACGAAACGTCACATATTTGAAATGTTCAGAGCTGAGCATTAACACAAACGTTATCCCTGTCCCGGCAAAAAAGGAGATATTACCATAATTATACGTTGGCTGGTAATTATGATTATTACACTAAATTACTTGACTTTGAAGATTAGGTGAATTTATGGCCGTTGAAGTTGATAAATATGGTTGGGGGCCCTATTATAATCTCATACTTAAAGTTAGAGTCACAGAATCTTGAGCGGGGCTGGTTCGCCCTCTTCATTTCGAAAAATTTTACCTGCCTTGGGTAAATAATGTGAACTATGCAGAGATTTACCAGAAAGTGAAACTTAAGTAGGAGCGTTTCGAATATTTCTCCGGGCTTATCTTAAATGCACATTCAATTTACATATTAATGATTTGTCTTCCAGATAATAACAAATTCCGGGGAGGTTCTCCGGAGGATTTTTTCTTGGTCGGGTCACCACCGCTCAGCCATTTTTTTATCTACAGTAGGTGCGTAATAAATTGGGTAATCTCGTGAGCAATAAAACGATAAATTCGTCAAGAATAACGCAAACAGATTTTACGTTGGAAATTTTTTCCGTGGCGCGCCTCCACTCCGAGTGGGGTTTCTGAATTGTTAACGCGCCCCCTTAAGGCTAAATGCACATGTCAGGAAATCGTTAAAGCATTGTAGGCCGTTAATAATAGAAATCTCGTTTGGTGTTCGATTGTGCAGTCAATTCGGGTCTAGTTTTTAGTTTAAATGTTTAACGAGGATGCGTGTAATGTCGAATTGACATTAAACCGCAGCGAGTGTTGATATTTGCGGCTGAATAGTTTATAAATCCCATCGATTTCGAGTGGGCTGGGGCTACACACACACACAAGCACAACACAACACTGATCGATCTGATCGGAACCTGTTTCAAGCGGCGTCATCATCAGGGACGAAAACTGAAACCGGCCAAATTGAATTTTTGCAAGTTTTATTAATAAGACGGACCTGGACATCAATCTAAAATTTGACAGAACGGGCGAAGGGACGGACTCACTTGAAATTTCGGAAGCAGCAGGTGCAACGCCAAAAAAAGTGTTCAAATTGGTTTTTTGACATTTCTGGCAATCACCTTCTAGTAAATTAGACAGAAATGTCAAATTCTTAACTTATTAGAATATCGTGTCTTGACATATCTTGTAAAATCTCCTTTTCAAGAGTAATGCGAAAAATTAATATTCCAAGTTACGAAAAAGTGACAACCGAAAAAGAGTCGCTTTGTAAATACAATTAAAAATTAAAATTGAGTTATTTTTAAGAATTGTTTGCTTTCTTTCTGCAACTTTAGATAATAATCTGTTGGCCTACGCGAGAATAATTAATTAAATTCTAGTTAATTCTGTAAAATAATTGTTTTAGCAAAATCTGGTCTCAAATTTTGGAATTTCAAGTTACAAATTATAAATAGGTACAGTTGCGGAATTAAAATTTCGGGCACCATTTTTCTGTCACTTCAACAAAATCTCTGTAAAGCACCTTCTACATTCAAAAATTAAACTTTTCTATGTCAGTCACCCAATCAATTTTGAATTTTGAGATGTACTTAAATCATCGCTTTAATATGTTGCCTACCCGTTATTATGCCACAAATGACAACCTTTGAATGCCAAAAAGACAAAAACATGACAAGAGTAAAAAATAAGGTTATTAACGTAAAGGTTGTTTTAGAGTTTATATCACGACATTGACAATAGTGCCCGAAATTTTAATTCCGCTACTGTCAGTTATTTAAACAAACAACTATTGAAATATCTGAAGAAGTTATGAAAAATTGCTTTCTAGGCAATTGAAATACATTTCTAATTTTTCAAGGATAAATTAAATCCACCGTCCCCCTCGTTGCGTAATATCTTTTAAATATTTTCTTTCAGAAATTTACCATTCAAGGATAAAAAATGTGAAACTGCATAATTCATAAATAAAAAACCGATTAAAATTCTATAGAAGTATTTTAAAAATTATTAGCAAAGCAAATGTGAAGGATATTCCTTTTGACATGTAACAGTTCATTTATAACGAATGTTGGAAAACTAAAAATGAAAATAAAAAATTAACCTAATTTTTTTCTTCTTTACAAATTTATTTAACTTCTACAGCAGATTAATAAAAATCTCGCCGGGATCAATTAATCAATTCATGTTTTTATATATAATTCTCCAAACTAACGACGTCAACATGATTAAAATCTGTTCACATCATTTTCACTTTACGTAACAACATTCAAGAATTGTTATAATAATAATGATTATTAAATTGCTTATTATGTGGAACGCCTCGGGCCTATTAATATCGTGTTCATTTAAATTTATCTCCAATGTTGACGTCGAAGAGTCGATTGTGAACGCGCACTCGTCCGACTGCAGAGTAAAAACACAAACAACGTAAAAAGTGAGGTTAGATTTAAACAGCTGATCAGTGATCTGTCATCCGTGGTGCGTTCACAATCAACTCTTCAACGCCAACTTTGAGGATACATTTAAATGAACGCGCGATATGTGTTTGCTACTAAATTTTTTAACAATATTTTAATCTTTTCTTTTAGGTAACAAGAATACCCCATTTCATATTTTATTCATTTTTTTACTCAAACAAAAATAGTGTGAATCAGTTCATTTTTAAATTAGTTTAACAGAGAACCAAAACATATTTGAAAATTATTTACAGTAGGTAAAAAAAGTCTGTTCATCAATACGTCTTATAAAATATACTCATCAGTTTGTAAACTAGGTATTTTACCTCCTCGACGCCTTCTTTTGTTGTGGTCACGCCTCGTATTTTTACTTTTACAATGTTAATTAACTTTATTCAAAAATATTTTATTTTTTCACTGATCCTATTATGGGCGCTTCAGGCAGTTCAATTATTTGACGATAAGAAAAAATTCTGCTAAAAATAATAACTATAATTTGATTTATAAACTATTTTGGCTTTAGGAGATATTTTTCGTTGCAGTTTAAATCCTAAGTAAAGCAAAATATTTTACTTTTCGAAAAATGTATCTTGAATGATCATTTTTGTTGTCGAGTTATGTTAAAAAATGTTTCCTTAAATAATTTTAATTTCTAAATATGTATAAGAAACAGGCAGGTATTAAAATTATTTAACATAACAAATAGTGACAACCACAGTCAGAAAAAATTACAGACAAGCAACAAGCCAACCCTCTTTTGTGATCCTTCCCCCAACAAGTACGTAGGGGTAAGCAGATTTCGCTGTGTAGTGTGTACCAATGCGATATCTTCAGTAGTGGCTTTGACAGTTTGATTATTTTTCTAGCAAATTTCAAAGCCCAGCAATGTCATTACGACCGTGGGAGTTATCATGATTGCCAACCGCGTGGGCGAGATCACCGTTTTTGCTAAAGGGTGTAATTTGGGGAAGTGGAGTTGCAGAGCGTCGCCGTGAGGCCTTCCGTGGATCGGGAGTCAGTCATCGTCAACGTCAATCATGGGCGTCTCCTGCAGGACGCTCGCGACGCTCTTCGTCGTCGCTCATGAAAAATGATTGAGCGCCCTGAATAAATCTTTCAAACACTCAGTCTTGACGTAAACAAGTGATACCGAGTAGAGAGCACGGCGAGCCTTCACCGCCGCTGTCAGACAAATCTGACGTGTTCAAAGTGACGTCTGACGTCTTCCACGCCGCCACCGCCGCCGCCGCCAACCCACTACGTACACTACTGTTGGCAAGTTTGTCGACGCGCCGGCCTCGAACGAAAATTTTAATTACGAATCTTTTTCGGCGCACAACGACTCGACAAATTCGAGGACGGGTGGCAAAAGAAAGCGGCTTAGGGGTTGGTCCGACCCCGGTTCCCAGAATTCCGTTTTGTGCCTCAAAGCCGGAATGGACTTCGACGAAAGAGGCTTTGTAACGAGCTAAATGCGGACGTTCCTTATTCGGTTTTAAAAATATCTCCGACTCGTTGGTGTACCTACTCTTGGTAAAATAAAAAATTACCATTTCGCCAGTTAGCGTCCATGGTGCTAGATTCAGATTGAGTATTGCGAGGCTGACTCAGAGGCAGTCCCATAACTCACAACTTTTGCACCTAATTTATTAATGGCGCTCGTACACAACACACAAATCGCTCTCCTTGTTAAAATTCTAATTGCGGTGGGAACGCAATCGAGGTGATAAAATTCGTGCCAATTTTGCCATTCAACTCGCGAACGTTTCAATCAATCCGCGACGTACCGTTCCCGTGCCGCGTCCGTCCTCTTAATTACAAAGAAATGCGGATGGCTCGTCTCAAATTGGACTCCACTCTTCCTGACGTGCTCACAAAACTCGCCAAGGTCTGGAGATTTGTATCAATTAATTACTCAAATTTTATTACTTCATATTATTACATTTTTAATAAATATTCATCCACTTCCAGATTAATTATTGTGCTGAGAATATTATGGCACTTGCAGTTATCAAAGCCCCGCCTATTGTAATAAAAGATAACATAACAATTCAGCAAACAATCGGCCCACGATAATGGAAGCCTGTTCGTTAGCCTATTCAAGATTATTTGCTCTGGCTATAATTGGTTTAATTTCAGGATGTTTCTAAAATGAACCATAAAATTGTAAAAAAGCCAACCCACACAAAGCCATTTACTTTAGACGGGAATTCTCCATCCTAATCTCGACTATTACATTAGTGCAAATTTAAAGAATCGAATACGTACTATTAAGTAATCACATTAAATGAGCAGCCATTGTTGAGTAACCCCGCCCCCCTAATTAAAAAAACGACGAGCTGCTATTTACAAAAAATCCCATAATCACACGTTTTTGAAAATTGTTAAGTAATTCGAGACCGCATCCATGACTTTTAAAATATGGGTCCTCACAACTCGGCCATATTTCATTTTTCCATTTTGATTTATCGACGACCATTTACCAAAATCATGCTCTTGTTGACGCTATTTGCCACAGATACAATAATTCAATTTTATAAATGTCACCCCCCCGTTTGCAAAGACTGTTGACCGTTTGAAGAATGTTACTCGATTGGGAAACTTTTAAATAACATTATTTGAGACTCGCAGACTGTCACCGGCGCTATTTATGCAGCTTTTGGTTTCAAACTTTCAACAAAAGACAACAGAATTTTGTATATTTAAACAGTTTCCTCGATCCTGGCCAATAATCTTAATTAATTTTTTCTGGAATTTCTAATGGGTTGTTATCCATAATAAATCAAGCGGCTTTACAACCGTGAACGACGCAACCGGCAATTTTTTACAATTAGTTTTTCATCAACACTTAACCACCATCCATCGACGTTTTATTTTTCACGTGCACAATCCATAATTAAATATTTCTGCTGTACACAAGCTGTCCTAGAAATTACGCCGCCATAAACCAAAAAACTACAATTTCGTCATGTTTATTTCTCTTGTGATGGTGTGTGAAAATGTACACATGTTTGGAATGTTTCCGTGATGCATTTCATAATAATACAACTTGTTTACTCTTTGTCTCATTTACTCTACTAATTAATATTTATTTATTATCAAGTCGGCCGTGCACAATTTGTGCATGCAAAAAAATGTCGCACCTGTATAAATCACTCCGCAAATATTATTGTTTAAAGCCGTCCATCAACGTCTCCACTTGGGAAAACACACGGCAAAAGTGCAAAAACAAAAAACAAACAACCAAAATTTACTGGTTTTTGACCGAAACAAGTCCACAAAGTACTTGAACTTTTTCAATTAATTTGTTGTTAACATTAACAATTAAAACAAATGATGTCAACGAGCCTTAACCAATTATTATTATACGCTACGAGCGCAGCAGCGTGAGTAAGCAAAAAATATACAGCGTGGTTACATTTGGAAAACAGGTGAATCAAGTGTGTTGTGAAAAGATCATGTGCATAAATTAAAACGCTAAATATTGTCATTTCGTGGTAACACTTGATATGCAGAGACCTCAAGAAAAAGAAGGAAATGTCAAAAAATGTGCAAGTTTTTGTTGTGTTGATTTGAAGTTTCTAGTTCAGCAAATTTGACAATTAAACAGAACAAATGAAATTAATGATTTGATACGCGTTAGTGTAATGTTGTTATGTAATTATTTTAAGAAAACTATTAGATACTGCACTTGGCCCTATTAGTTAGAGAAGGAACAAAGTATACAGTGTGATTGTAAAAATTATAAACGTGAAAAAACAACGGTTTAATCAAATTATTATTGTTCGGTTTGGTACATTCTGTGGAAAGTAAATTTTGTAAACCTTTAAAATATGGAGAAAATTGAAATGGGGAAAAAGTTTGAAAGATGATAAAATGTCGACTGTAGCAAAATGGCAGTGTGTCTGGGTACGTCCACGTGGTGATGGTTTCTCGAGGAAGGAAGCCTTCGAAAAATGGTAGGACGGAAGAGGTGTCTGGAGGCACTAATGACGTAATGATTAGAGTCGGTGTAATCACGTTGGCTGGATTACTTATGATAATTGATGAGGTACGAACGATCCGGGTGCGCATTCGCTGGTATAATTGGTGTTTTAATAATGTAGTCGTCGATTCGGTTAGTCGTCCAGTTTTTGAATTTTTTAGGTTATGTTTGTAATTCGGGTGCAGCGCTCCGGTATTGAGTTTTGTCGGGCGGGGGGTGTGAGGGGCGTGTTGGCAACGGCGGCTCGTTTCGGGGTCGCGTCCGTCCGCTAGTGCCGAAGTCGTCCGTGAGACGGCGCGCGCGCGCTTGGTACCGTCCGCCATTGGGCGAGAGGCGTGTCCCAGCCCTGACAGATCATTCATCTGAGCCCCACTCTGCCCCCTTCGTTCGGCGTGATTGACAGTTGGCAGACGACTGCGGACCGCGCAGGATCTCCGCACGCGCTTCGGACACGGCAGCTCGGCGCACCATCACCACCGAGAGATCTGAGACCCCATCCACCGACCCCATGCCCGAGGGGGCCGCCAGCAGCACCCACTCGCACCGGCCCAGTGTACACCACAGTGCAGTGAACCGCAGTGAGTGTGATTATAGTGCGCGCCTCAAGTGACTCTGACGGTGCCAAGGTGCGACCACCCGGTGCAGTTCATGGCTCAGCCACGGGTACGGTGCCCCCGACGGAGAAGGCGACCACGCGGACCACACGCACGCAGCCCGACACGCCACTGACGCGCGCGGTACCACGACACGCGTTCCGACGGCCGCCGGTACCACCCCATCACGTGACGCGACGCGGACACCGCTGCCGACGGGTACCGCCAAGCCTACGCGATCACGAACGCACCACCCGACGCTAAGCCCGCTTTGCTCTGCGGAAAAACACTTCCAAATTGAAAAACCGGGAACTACAACGTTCCCCTACGTTGTCATCTCGCTTTTCCACCGCTAGGTTCTCTCTGTTTGCGGTAATTCAGATGTTGGACTTTATGGCTTTTTCCATATTTAAATCGGACCGTAATTAAACCGTCCATAAAAAGTCGACAACGTTTCAATCCTAAAAGTAGCAAATATAAAATTTCTGTTGTGGAGTTTTATTGGAAAACACGGGACAAAAAAATGTTAGGAAATTAGTAGCCAATAAAATACTAATCAAAAAATTTACATTCTTTATGGCCATAAGTTATACACATGATTAATTACCCTTGTAAAATTCTGCTAAAGCACATATTTTTTTCATGGGAAAAAGCCCATAAAAATTTACTAACGTTTTATTGCAAAGTGATTTTTTTGACACTTTCTACGTACTCCATCACTCCGCAAATGATGATATTTTGCATTTTATTTCGTCAAAAGTGGGCCACATAAATTAACATCCAAAACAAAATTATTTTCGAACATAAATATTGCAACATTCTCCATTTATACTTTTCGTTCATAATTCTCCTGGAACGGCCTATAAAAAATTAATAAGATATTCCAAAGCCATTGAGAATTATGTAGTTTTAAAGCTTTTTAATTTATGCAATTTTCCGAAAGTTTATGGCTCATTCAGACTAGTACTGAGAGAAGTTGGGAGTTTTTTCAAGTGGACAAATGGGACAAGATGTTAACGTTAGACTTTGCACAAAATCCTGTCGTTGAAATAGAAACAGTTTTTGTTTTTGGTGGCGGCAATTCGGGATAGATCTGAGGAAGCAGAATCGAGTTTCGGGAACGGGAAAGTGTGATCGGTTTATCGTTTGTGGCTTGTCGGCGTTCCGGAGAAAAGCAGCGAAAAGCGGGAAAATAGAAAAACACAAGAGAAGCGGGATTTGAGGCGCCCTTCTGTTGCGGCCCCGCCGCTCGCCTAAATTATTCCGAGTCCCCTTTTATTTAATTTGTGGAAAATTCGTTTTGCGGGAGGCGTTCGTTCGTGTGTTGCGATTCGGACCGTTTTGTGTGGTCTAATTTGAATCGTTTTATAGAAAAGAGCGTTATAAATTAGATCGAGAGCTTAATTTAATAACCTCCTTAACAGTGGAGCTTCATGTTTTTCGCAGCCAATAAAAATTTTCATGGCTAAATAAAACGAAAAATGTTATTGGCACATAAAAATCATTTATTTTGTTATGATACCGCGTAATAAACTGTATAAAATATCGGCATAACTATTTAAAAAACAAATCATTGTTAAATATTATGCATTCACAATAATTAAAATTCAAATGGAATTAATTTATGCGTCCGATCCCGATGAGCGTGTTTGTTGGTAGAAAAATCGGACACCGACTTGTTTTTTATCTGAATGGGTGATTTTGAATTAATCCGAGGACCGGGCCTAATGGTACGGCCGTCATAATGGAGGTTTGATTAGTCAATGGTCGCAATTAAAGATCGGGAGTGATGCGTTTCTTGTAATTACGGTTTAGCAGTGGCCTTTCAACGAATACTTTTAATTTCTCTTAAAACCGATGAATAGGCACTTTGGCCCGGCCCCGGACAGATACCTTACCTGATTACACACCGTAAATGCCACTCACAAAAACCCACTTTTGGATTATCATCGTGGAATGCAGCGAAGAATGCAACGCGACGCGACCTCCCCCGGCCCCGCCGTCGAATTCGCCCCCATCCGATAATTAATCGGCGAGCACCGACCAGAATTTTAATTGCCCCCGGAGCTTTTTACCATTTCTTCGCGGAGCGCCGGACCCGGAGCGAGAGGGCCCGTCGGCCGCCGCGAGGCCTCCTCAATCCCGGCCAACTCCCGACGATAAAACTTTACTGCCGCGAAGAGAATCATCGCGACGGCGGGGCAAAAACTCCATAACACACGGTCCTCTTTACTACTCCATGAAACTTTACGACGACAACCATTCCAACAAGTTCCTACTTTAGAGCCACTAAAATCCGGACCGAAAAACTCAAATTATCAGCATCCGGCGATATTCGATCAATCGCGAACGCCCCAACCCCGATTTTACGGCGTTTTAATAAAAATGTCGCGCCCCTCGCCGAGAAGCCGGAGCCGTCGGCGGCTCACCCTCCTCCTCCAGTGGCGTCGCTCGGTGCGGGAGTGTGTCGTGCGCCACCCATCGAATTAAATTCGATAAAAGTGTGTTATTACAGACTTAGAGAGTCGTAATTATGTGAGTTTATAGCAGTTGTAAAAAGATCAGGAGTGTTCCTCAGTGTTCTGTGCTGTGTCTCCGAGTCGTCGCCTTCTTCGTCGTCGGATTCTACTACTGTTTAATCTTAATGGCTTTTTTACTCATTGCGTCTGAATTCTTTTTTAGGTGTAAAAAATTGTTAGACCGATTTTAAAGAATAGTGCGAAACGATTCGACATGGATGTGCTTCAGAAAAATGTAAATATGCCCTTATTATTTTTACCTAAAAATAGTTTGTGGTTTTGGTCGTTTAGTTGGTGGTTTTTGTCTGTGGCCGAACGAAAAATGTTAAATTATTAGTTGGGACCTGCGGGCCATCACTCTTCCAGATGATGGTCCACAGGTGGAAGGACTGTTCCGAATTATTAACACACGTGACCACAACTCCACGTCGTGACCCTCAAAAATTACATTTTTCAAAAAAGTGACATTCTACTCGCGAAAGTGCTCCGACTAATCAAGAAAACTGTCGTTCGATCCGGGAAAATGGCGCTTTTTCAAAATTCACGCTTTCCGAAGTTTGATAAATATCCGGAATTTGTCGGGAACAAACAAAGTGGCGATATTTCAAAACACGTTAGTTTTTTTGGCGAAAACTTGACGCGTCTCTAAATCACCTCGAAGCGATGATCCGGAATTAAAATTTAGGTTACAGTTTAAAAATACGCGAGATTTTTTCCAAAAAGTTCCGAATCGACGAGATGGATTTTTCGAGATGTAAATTTCCCCAATAATTATTAATGTTCGTTTTTTAAACCGTTACAAATCACCCGAGGCGTATTGACGAATGAAACGGCTATTTTAAAAATACTCAAGTACATACACCGAGCGTAGACAATATTTTTGATTTACGACCACTTGGTAGATATCTTTATTACCATTACTAGAGATATTAATAAAAATCAAAAATTATTCATATCGGGTCGGCCCGACCAATCGGACGTTGCCAATAACGATTGGCGTTTTTTTTTTGGAAAATAGGCGAGGCCCGGTGGGAAAAATAGATCCGATAAAAGTGCTCCGAACAAAACTACAACAATCCGCCGCCGCAAATCATTAAATTAAATTAATTTCGGCTTTGAATATGATAATTACCTTGCCAATTACAGTTTCCTTTTAGAACCAGTTTGCGAAAGATTTTAATAAAATGATTTTTATTCGGTCCGCGGCCGAAATCGGTGTCGATCTTGTAAAACAAAATTTTAACGGCTCTAGTTTCCTGTTTGAAAAAATCGCGAGACAATTTTATCGACAATCCAACGCCATTAAACGGAACGCGATCGTCGCCGTCGATGGTTCTCGGAATTATTTTGAAATTCCCGCCGGTGGTGACGTGCGGAAATCTCTTACGTTTAAAAAATTGTTTATTGTGTGTGTTATTGTTGTCTAAATAAAAATCAGTAAGATCTCCCGGTGTTACAATTATATAGTGAGATTAGCAATCGAAATCCGTTAATCTCGGTTTATTGTACGGTCTAAACTAACTAAAAAATTATTTTAATCTTATCGCTAGATTAGATATTTTAGGGTACCGTGCGGCTGTATATTTTTCTGGGTAAGATTTAAGATAGAACGTTGTTAAAAAAAAACGGATTCCCTGAAAATTTAAACCGTAGACGAATGACATATTTATGCAAATTAACCGTCGACGGAAAACTGATATTTTTAATCCGGTTTTGTTAAAAATAGCGTAGTCGAGGAGACCATTGATGAATGTCTGAAACATTTTTCGTTGTGCCCTTACAAACACAATTCACACTCGATAGGACTTTTATTATTATTCGATCCGATTCGAATAAACATTTTATTAACAGATTTAATAGTCTACATTGAGTAGTAGCGCGAATTTATTGCGTTATAAAGATAATATTCTAACCAGTTTAAAATTAGTCTCGTAGGTATTTTCAATCACCTTTATCGTGGCATAATTAAAATTTTTCAAAAAGTAATAATTAAACCATTACTTGCACCGTGTAAGTGGGTTTTATATTGCCTCTGCCATTAAATTAAAACCCTCAGCCCATGGTGGTACCGGAAGTCTGTCACTAATTTAATTTTAACCCCCGTATCTGTTACACACTAAGAATTAAACGTGCTCGCTCGTCCAGTAAAAACATCAATTTGTTGCAAATTTATTAATTTAAATTCAATTTGGATACGATAGTTGTATATTATTTAAAAATAGCCTCGCCGCCTCTGATCGTTATTCAGCTAACGTTTCCAGCGTTTATTTTGTGTATTTAATAGAGGCATCGCTCGCCGGAATAAAATCTTCACATTTCATATTACCGTAAATGCTGACCGGGGTACCAACGAGGACTCACTTCGACTGTCAAATTTAAAAAAAAAGAAAATAATTTGATTAGTACATGAGCGCACGAAGAGAAAAAATCCGAGATATTTAGTGAGTCACTCTACTCCATTAGTTGTAGAATATTAACATTTTACGTTTAATAAATTTAAAATTTTAATCAATTCCGTCCGAGTCGTTTGTAATATCCAGAAATGTTTATGAGAGGACAACTTTTTAATATGACATTCTATAAATATTTATGTCTGGTCAAAAATGTTGCTGTATTAGAAGCAACTGTCCCAGCGCTTAATTGCCCACCGTAGCTGTTAAGTCCGGTTCAGAGTAGCGCTTCGCGTGCCTCATGTGTGATCTTCTTTGTTGTTGCAGTATGACGACGGCATCCACCCTGGTTACATGGACGGCGGCGCTGGGGCGGGTCTATACGAACCCCACGTGGCTCACAGACCGGGGTTGCAAGGACTTCATCATTCACCCCACTTGAACCATGCCATGCATCCGTACCATGCGAACCATGTCAACCCGGCGGCCAACCACGTCATGGGGGGAGCGGTGCCGGACGTCGGCAAGAGAGACAAGGACGCCATCTACGGGTAAGTCGAGCGAGCGGTCGGTGTGCACCGGCCTTTAGAGATAAGCGCGGCAAAGGCGACCTGGAGATCGCAGGAAATTGCCCAAAACCGCTAACGTGACGACGTTCTTTGTTGCGTTTATTAATTATTGTCGGAATTGGCGCCACCTGACGATCGACTCTAACTAACCTCTTCGCCGACCTTCTTCTAACCTCCACGGATCGATCCGATTCGGGTTTGTAGCCAGAAACAGAGCCGGGTTTGAGATTTTTTGTTTGTTTTGCTGTCAACATACCCACAAGCACCGATCTTGTATTTATTTGATTAGCTCTGAGCACGCCAGCAGTCGAAGACATCCCCGAACTAGAGAATTATTCAAAATTCCACCTCCGAGACCTCGGTTTCTCTCTATTTGTCAATATGTCAAAATAAATGTCCGAATCGACTGGTAGAACAGAACAGTGTGATGTAATGAAAGAACAATGACTGCGAAAAAATGATCAGATTAATTTGGAAGCAAAGTGTGCTGAACCTGTTTTTGCTCGTCAGTACTTTTTTTTGCCATCAGGACAACACATCAACACTGACAGCTTTGCGAGAAATAAAGACACGAAAAAATATTGATAACATGGAGTGAGTTACCTGGATTGGGCACAGACAGGATGTGGTGCTAGCACAGGTTGAAAACTTCATCCAAAAATAGATCAAGTTACCAAATTAATTAGATTAGACAGTATACACAAATATGTACTACAATTTTGCCCATTTCATTGACTCTCTTTGTACTAGCAAAATTTGATGGAAATGTTAACGCTGATTATTTTTCGGTTTTGTGTATTCCGTGAGCATTAAGCAGTTTTATTATTAAAATAATAAACGTGAGTGTTCTGGAATTACAGCAAAACACAATTAGGTAGATGGATTCAACAGCTATTAAGACGACACGCCTAACTGCCTAGAATTACTTAAAATTGCCGAGTGCTATACGTGAAATGAATGTCTGCTAGAAAAAGTGACACGAAAAAAATGTATTCGTCAATCGTGTTTCCTACGCACCGCGATGGTACCAATATGGTAGTTTTGCCATTTAAAAAACTATTACTGTTATCTTACCACCATTAAGATTGTGCTATCACACTAGTAATAAAAGTACGCTTCTTTTTCTTTGTCGCCTTTCAACAACTTCAAGTTGTAGACTTTTTCGTTGGAAAATATTTTTTAAAAGTCATGCCCGGAAGCTGCATCAAAAACAAAAAACTTTACGATTGCTGCACCAAAACTGACTTCAAATTTAAATGTAAATTATCTGTATCTTTTACGTCCCTTCCGGACAGTCCATATATTTTTTACAATTACAAATAAATCATTGACAGTCGATACAATACAAACACTTTTGTTACGAAAGTAGTTCACGAAGTAAAAATGTTTCAAGGTTCAGTCGTCACACTTCCACGACGCACCTCGTACGTCCTTTCGCTCCTCATCGTAAACAATACAGTCGCGGTTCTCTTTTAATTCCGCATTTCCTCCGGTGTCTGAAATCTAAACCGCATCGAGTGTTTTTTTCTTATTGAATTTGTTGTTTGTGTTTTCATTAAATTTCATTTGAGCCGACTCGTTTTGGCATATTCGATGTACCAAGTTGGTGGTCGATAACTGTCTGGGATTGTCTTGTCGTATTTAAAATATTGCCATTGCATTATGCATTTCAAATGTTGACTAGAATCGTAAATACGGCTATTGACGTTTTTATATCGTACAAGCACCAATTGATGCAGTGTTTTCCGCCTTCCCCTACGCAATCGATTCGGGAGAGTGTCGGTTTCTTATTATTGGAAAGGGGTTAATTATATGAACACGAATTTGTTACCCGAGTGCCATTAGATGTTATTACAGCGGTTTATTGTCAAATTTAATTACAAATGGAGCTTGGAGCAAAAACACTCTTTTGTGGATTTCTCTTCGGTGTTCGATTGATCCGACTGGACTGCTTCATTTCAAAATGATTGATTTTTTACTTTTATACCTGAACTAATGACATGCAGGGCCCAAGCTCGGGGCCCATTTTAGTTGCTTCCACGTTTATAATGGCCTTTGATGCTTAAACATGACTCGAGATTTTCATTTAAAATATAACTCTAGGCTAAATTTTCTATTTAAGGGTCACTTTGACTGAGCATTTTAATCCAAGAGAAACTCCATTAGAGATCGTCGTCTCGTTATTAAAATAACAACAGTTGCTGCAGTTGCCACAAGGAGGAGCGTTGTTTGCACTTCTTTTCTCGGTTAAATAAATATTTTAAGAAAACATTTTTGATTTCACTCGCCAACGTCGACTCGTGTAAAGCAGCCGTGGCCAACTGCTATCACTTTCAAAAATAAATAACGCCATCCATTGTTTTCAATTTTCCAACGTATTTTTTTCTCCGGTTGGTGATCGGTTCCTTGTAGCGTGACGCCATTTCGATCGTCATTTTGTATGTGTATCATTAACCAAAATCTGTATCCTCCGGTAAAGCGACTATCGGAATATGTAAAATAGTTTTCGTGACGCCCACCCACTCCGTAACAGAGATAATAAAAAATAGTGGCCACGAGAAAAAGATAGTTGACTGACATATCATTGTACTCCAGTTTTTTTAATCGATTCGATAGTGTAAAAAAACAATATGGCACCCACAACGTGAAACCTTCACCGTTTCCATTATGGAACAAGTAGGCGTCGAAAAATTCTATTAACATATTTGGATTCCTCAGGTCATTTTACATAATAATACCGAATTTCATTATGATACCGTCCGTAATAAAAGTGTTATTAATGATTATAAAATTCATGAAATATCGTTGCATTTTTCTATTTTTCGTCAACGATAATTTGAGCCCTGACGACAGTCTTGTTGGTGGTCTGCCACTTGCACACAAAACTGTTCTTCACATTTAATTATTGTTTTCGTGTCGTGGTAGTCATGAAATCTAAATGAAGTCTAAATAATTAATTCACAAATTACAGTAACACCACAGATAATTCATGTACTGGTTGTCATCACTAATTTTGTGCGTTTAATTTTTTCTAAGTGACAAAAACGAAATCATCTTTCTGGATGTCTCAATTACTCACTAAAAATATGTCTTTTGACGTGAACAAACAGTATGTGGGGTTTCAATTTTCTGGAGTCCAGCGAGGGGCCACAGGAGGTTTGACTCCTTCGAGACTGTTTCCACGCTTAATATCCTTGGAGGTCCAGCCCTAGTAAAATTTCAGTTCATATTATCTGCACGGAAAAATCGTTAGAATTTAAATGATCATTTCCTTCTCGTCTAGGGTGTTTGCAGAATCGAGTGATTTAAATTGACAAGTCAGTGTTAAGGCCTGTTCTCATTAAAGCGAACATTCCGTAACAAAATGTTTGCTTGGAAGGTCTTTGATGCATGTAATTGTATCATTTGCTGTTGCAAATTGAATTCTGAGTGAAACAGTTCGACTCGAGTAAAAACAAATTTTTGCTTTGTTGTAAGAAAATACGTCTGTGACTGTTGGGATTTTTTTTGGAAAATTGGAGAGGGTTTTTAGTGTATTTTGGTGCGGGTTATTAATTGTGGGTGGAGAAAGGGAAGTGTGGATAGTAAAATGGGAATCGGTTTCGGTTGCCGGATTTACATACGTGTCGTTTTTGGTCGGTGCTTAAATACTGCAGAAAAAGACAAAATGAATAATTTTCAGCTTTCACCCGGTACATGTTGCAGGTCGTAAATATGTAACGAATTTGGCGGTTATAAAATTTTATATCCGTTATACAGCGTGTCCAAATGGAAAACGACCCATTTAAATTTATCTCGATGCGTATAATAATAAAAGATAAAAATATATTCTGGCCGCAGTTTTGTATTAATTAAGCGACCATCCCCCCCGTGATTTTTTTGTTGCAGTAAAGTCGAACGTTGTGGGGGATTTACGGTGGAAATAAAACAGACTCCCTCAATTCATCCAAATCTCTAGAATAACAAGAGATAGCAATGATGAGCAAATTAAAATTCCCCACTTGTACATGTGTAGCCTGAGATAAATGACGGTAGAAGTTAAAAATTTGTTTGTAAATGTTTGGTTAGACGTGTTTGGTTTTGATTTAGTCGCGATAAAAATAAATAGACCGCGGTCGGGCCTCCCCTGTGCGTCCGGTCCGGCCCTGGAGCCTTTTTCGAGCAATGCGTCTCGTAAACGTACAGCAGTCGTAAAACTTCTTCACATAATGAAAGTTTTCGTCAAAATGAAGAAATAAATTGGTTGTAAAAATACCTAAACAACAATAACTATAAAATTACGTCATTATCTTATATTTAACGACCGAATTGATGTAAACATTTTGAGCAACAGTATTGCAGAAAAAGCCGTCCGGGCGTTAGACGATCGTCGAGGGCCGGGATCGGCCCATCGATCGGAGACAGGGCCGGCTCGGGGGCCACCTGTGGCCCGGCATCGATTCGGCGATAGATAATGAAGGCGTCATTACGCATACGTGATAAGCGTGCGTAAAAGTTTATGGTTGCGTTTGCCGTCGGATCACGGTCGGGTCTTGTTGGGTCGTATATTAAAACGGCTGGGCTTCCGCAACCAGCGAACAGACCCAATATTTGCCCAGCGCTTGGACGACACTGTTTATTTAAAGGTGTCGGTAATTACTTGGCGCGTACATGTTTATCTCTGTACACACACTGTATACTGCGTTTACCCACTTAAATACCACCTAAACGAGCCATAAAAATAAACGGCTCGTCAGCTGCCACAAGATTAGGTCCCCGACCGAATTACCCAAACAAAACCTCCTCGTCGGACTTGTTACGGCGGCCTCCCGGTGCAACACCCGCGCCGAGCCGAGGACATTTTCGAAAAGTCGACGATAACCTGCCATGTGTCCCTCCTGTTTGCACAGAAACGCCGTTATCAGCGGTGATGTCACGTATCAATAGTTCTGCTACCGAATTTCGATTTTATCTCGCCACCATAATTCTCCGTGACAATGGAATTTTTCATATAAGCTCTACGCATATTTTGATAATAAAACTGGTTATTTAAACGTAAATTACATCAAAGTAAATAATCTTACAAGAGATTAAATATTTACCCGATATATTAGGTCAGTTATCGGCGTACACTTTGCAGATGTTTATTGTATCGCCTCGGATATACAAAACATTTTTTAAACCGTGTTTGAAATCGTTTTGTTTTGCACATTTCGGTTATTTGTTATTCGTCCGGTCGAAAATAACGATCTAAATCGGGATCACCTTTCGCGACAGTTAAATAATAATAAATACCGCGCCCGAAATCCACCCCTGTCGGGAGCGCCCCCCACGCGCGCCCACACTGATTAAAAAACAAAGTAAATACAAAGTTACGTTATTATTATTGTGTTGATTAAATGATGTTTTCGCGCGCATTATCTCGCCCGAATTCAATCAAATCATTCAATTTTAAAAGAGATTACTTGTAAGCAATATGTATCGTATATAATATTTAATGACAGAGACTAATAATAATCAATCACAATAATGACTGATACGTCCATATCGCTATTATAATAATTGTTGCAAAATAAATCTTGTGGGTGTTTGGAGAAAAGAAACTACACTATTGTATTGGCGTGATTTTCAATTTTGACGGATTTAACGCAGATTAACCTGAACCGAGATTAATTCAGATTGCACGTGTTGTGTCACAACAATATTGAACGCGATTTCAACAATGTTAACACCACGAACTCGTAAAACACAAACTCTGACTGCCACAGAAAAAGCTGCGGATCGTGCACATACAGCCGGTCACGAAAAGTATCGTCACCTCGACTGACCGTTACCAACAGCTCTCGGAAAAAAGCAATTTTGCAAAAAACTGACGTCGGACGTGTTGCTTCCACTCGATCATTTTTGAAATGTGCGAAGGCGAAGAAATATCAACAACAATAATAAGAGTATTGTTTATTTCCAACGGACAATAGAATATCTTTAAAGGATACAACAACACAAAATAAATAGGAAAAATACAATTCATCTAGAAGGTTATGAGTACAGGGCGGCTATTTATGGTTTGACGGTCACTGCAAAAAAAAAAAGAAAAGAAGATAAAAACTTGGAACTACCAAAATGACCTAGCTATTGTAGGCAACGGAGAAATCTGTTTTGGTTTATTCAGGACATGTCGATGTTGTCTTGTAATATTTATACATTATATCGGTGTTCATTTAAATTTATCCTCAAAGTTGGCGTTGAAGAGTCGATTGTGAACGCACCACTCGCCCGTCTGCAGAGTAAAAACACTAACGACGCAAAAAGTGACGTTAAATTCAAACAGCGCCAGCTGTGGGGATAAACTTAAATGAACACCCGATACATTCCCTGGAGACCATTTATATGAGAGTTGTATAATAGATTTTGCACTATAGAACAGTACTCCAATCTAGAACGAACGTACACAACGCACAGATTGGTCAGACAACGTACAGAGTTGTCAAATTGTTTGATTTAAAAATAAAACCTAACCTCTTAAATTGTGTGAGCCACAAGAAGTAAAAATATTTTTTGAGAGGAAGTAACAGTACCGATGAAATCTTTGAATCTGAATGGAAGCCTTGAAGTGTTCCGAGGCCTAGACGTCCAGTAGTGCCTTCAGTGGGTTTGAACACCCCCACTGTCTTTTTCATTTCATATAAAATTAATGAAATTGCCGAATTTGTCACGATACAAAATTATTAAATAAAAAATTAATTAATTACGTCGAGCTGTTGATTCCAGATTTTGTATTGACACGATCATAGTACAATCAATTTCTAGGTTATACTTAAGTTAATAACTAAAATAACGTTGCAACGAGCCGTGTGATTTGTCGTTGATTAAGTCATTCATTATTGCAAATTTTACGTAGAAAATGTGAAAATTTACAATAAGGCGTATAATCTAAAGAAATAATTAATTTTAAGTGTTTACTTCGCTCAATCGCAAGAATCTACACTGTTCCACAACATTATTTTATAACAGAGGAGAATCTAATTTCAGGAGTGGAAAAAAAACTGATATTATTTATAATTATGGTCTGCTAAATGCAAAGCGATATATATTTAATTGAAAGAAAGTAATTACAATAATCACAGACTTTTAGCTACTAATTAGAGACTAATTTCAGCTTTATTAATTAAAAAATGTTAATCCACGTCTGGTTCTCAGAGTTGTACTAAATTGTCCACATAAATTTGTCCCGACAAGTTTGCAAAAATGGATGTCAAATACTTGTTGTAGTTGTGTTACGTGTTACAACAAATTCCTTTGTAAAAAGTGAAACTGTAAGTAATAAATTTAATATTAGGTCATGGATTCACCTTTGAATCATGCTCATTTGACGTGTTTCTCAACACATTTTACAACAAATCATGTAAGGAAATGATGCGTTTGGGGATTGTGCCCGACTCTTTCTCGACATGTGATCTTTTGAGACAAAGCCTCTTGCACAACACCAATAAAATATCGTGTCTTTGTTAAAAATTTTGCGAGCATAAAATTGAAGCGTGTGCTTCACCTTGAGATTATGACTTAAATTTGATATCGTTTTAGTGACGTCAGAGATGTGCCTGCACACGCTGTATGTATATGGAAGTATTACTTCTCAATTACCCAATCCAAACGATAATAATAATAATAATAATAATAAAGTTGGAGTGACGGTGACTCGGATTTGTCCCAATTACTGGGATTAAATAGAAATAAAATTTATATGGAAATTATCATAATAACGAGAAAATGTGGAAACTTTATTAAAAACCACTACACCTTTCGATAAGTTATCTTCAATTATCTATATCCAGTCCGAGAGCAATTATTGTGTAATGCACAGAACCGGTGAATTTATTAAATATAGTCATAAAATGCGGTACAGCCGAGAGGCCGCGACGAATTCCTCGGATGACGTTCGTCGATAATTAATAAAAATATGTCGCAGCTCGCAGATTGAGCGAATAGTTCAGATCAGATTGTCGACTCCATTAATTCAAACATTTAACCAAAAGATGTGGTTAGAGCGTAATAACAGGATATACCGTAAACTCACACTACCGCTTTTAAAGGACACTCCCATGTTATTAAATCAATTTCTGTCGAAATTGCAGGTTGTGTCCGCCTAATCTATTTTTAAAAAGGACCACTACCAACCACACCAGAACTCGATTAATAGTTTTCGACTTGTTTCGGACATTCTTCGGAATTGTCGCGGATTTATTGAAGTTAACTTTCTGTTTTGTTAAAAATTGAAAGGAGAATCACGGTGGGACGTTAAAGTTTTATTAGCCAAGTTCTGACGTGGCGCCCCCTTTGACGCACAATTTAGATGCGTTTTCTTTGTGTCGAGTACCCAGAATCGGACTTTGATAACCATTACTACCGCCACTCATGAGAAAGTGTCAATAACGGTCGACACTGCGCACCTTGTAATTAAATTAATCGCGCTTAAGTGTCCTTTGGTTTTTGTGTAGTCGGCCATTGTGCCTTAACCGCAGTTAACATCGATTGGCAAAAAACGGGGATTGTTAGGAGACGCGAATTGGACACTTCTGGGGAAATTTTTAAAAAGATCTGTAATATTGTGCAATGGTTAGAAAATCCGGTCGAACCGGGTCTTGCACCGTGGATTTGCGTCAGTGTTTTGGGATCGGTCTGTTTTGTTGCAGCTTTGTCAGCATCACAATATTGGGGGATTAGACGATCATGGCGTTCCTTGTCGCGTCAAATTCGCCAAAATAAACACTCCTGATCCTTCTCTATTGTGACGTTTTCTTTTATCAGCAGCGCGAGTTCTGTGCAAGCGACTGCACAACATCTTGGCAAAATTTGACTGTTTGTTCGACTAATCCTGGATTGTCCGTGATTCACTGTGTATTTTAACTAGGTGGGGATTGTATCAAGATCCTGGATCTTAGTTTGGGGCATTCGGTCTCATTAGCAGCGAACGATTTATCTGCAGTCAAAACGTTTCCTTGGCATTCTTCTCGGCGGAAGATTAATCGTCCGTACCATTCGACTGTTTTGATCTTTTTCTAGTGTTTTTTTACGCGGCCCAACTTGTATTATTTCTTTCTGAAAAGCTGCGTATAAATCACGCCGAAACTCTTTTATTATTAGTAAAAGTATTATAAACAGTGATATAAAAGGGACATTATCGAGACTTGTCTCGGATAACCCGCGCGACAGCTCTTGAATGGTGTCTATCAAACAGCACTGCACAAGACGCATTCATAAATGTAGCGATTTATTTATGGCGTGCCATCCTCGGATAATTTACGGGTCAAAAGATCGAGATAACTGTGGCCACACTTGCTCTCGCTTGTTGTTGTTGTTTTCGTGACCACTTCTGTACGATGATCTCTTCTAACCGCGCCGGTCGCAGATGTTGCAAAATTACCACAAGCGAAATCCCGAGTTTGCAACAGAACCGGACTCGGAAGTGGCAACCTTTGTCAAAAAGGGATCAACTCACTCCGCTCTCCTCCAGATTCTTTTTCCTCGAAGGCCGAACCGGGAGTTTTTTCCACCCGCTAATTAAGATATTTGCCTCTGTGATCAAGATAACATTTGACTACCAACTTGATTGACAGACAAAAAATTTAAATGTCATAATTTTATCGCACCCACGTTGTGTTGCATCACCGGAGGAATTCGTTCTTCGGTAAATTGATAGCTGAATGGTTAATCTGGGACTTTTGTGGCACTTAACCTCAAATTAGTCGTTACGAAATGGAGCGACGCTTAATCGCGATCAAAAACTTTGAATGTCGATGTGCTGCGAGCGGTGTAAGTCACGTCGGAGCTTGATTCGGTCGCGACAGGTAAAAGTCTGTAAAAGTGGATTAGTTTTGACAATTTGTACTTGTTTATTGGCCGAACATGTTTTTTGCCGTTTTTTATGTGTCATTTGTGGCCAACTGCTAGATTAAGCTGCGTTTAACGAGAACTAACAAATTGATCTCATTAATTAAGTGTCCAAGATTTGGTCATAAACGGTGAAAGTTTAGAGTGATCGGCAAAAAAATTGATGCATAATTCGTCAGGTCCACACCGTCGTACTCAACGAACCTATAGATGTTTTGTAATTCTGATAATGTGATCATCATTCCGGTGGGAGCTTTGGCGATAAAAAGCTGAAAAGTTCTTGAGATTCGTGTCGAAAGCGCTTATCAAACGTCAAAATGTAATTTCCAAATCAAATTAAAAATCTGATGGAATAGTTTCCAATCAGCATCGCCTTAATCAACGCTTTATTTTGATTTTCCATGAGCCATGCGACTTGAAATCGACCGAAATATTTTCATCGACATGTCATCGATTGCAATACAACTTTGCATAAATCTTCGTTTCGTAAGAAACAATGCTCAATTTTTGCGTTTTTCGCAATCACCGTTATGATTGATTGATGAATTATGTCAACAAACTAAACACTAACACATAAAAAAATTTATGGCTGAGAACCGTTTATCAACATGCTGGTCTCGGTCGTGCACACAATGTTTTCCGACACTATGCAAAATCCTCTGGCAATAATTGACGAGTGACAGTTTTGAGACGAAAAAACGGTTGCACCGGGAGCTTCGCAAAAGCTCCACCGGTGTGGTCGATCGAAGCGCCACGAACTGTCGACAACTACTCCAGGAGGAAGAGTGTTTATGGATTGACAAATAGCGGTACGATTTTCTGTGAGTGATCATTTGTCATTTGAGCGAAAAGTCCCTCAATCAGCGAGAGCTTAGAACGTTGATTGTTGTCGCTTATTAGACTTTGCAGCGGCCGTCCTTCTGTCTGTTAAAAAGAGGTTGCGCGATAACGGCGCAACAACAATACAACGCCATTTTTTAATCTGGTTTTTTATTAAAATTGTGCCAGAGCACTCTCACTTTCGACAACAAATTTCAGTTTGGAAACCTGAGATGTGAAAAAGCGTTCGATTTAAATACCACCACCCTTTTGTATATTTGTTTTCGTATATTTTTAAATCAAAATTACATTTACCAATTTAACGTCTAAAAATAAATCGGCAAATTGAGTGGTCACGCTAAAATGGTCAGCGCCGCGCTATCACATAATATTTGCCTTCTATTTTTAAATTTAAATTTGATGTGACATGAACGATCTGTTTATTTTGACATATTGGCAAAGCTCGTCCGCAAACAAACTCCTGGATGTTTGCCTGGCGTCGCTCTTCCAAATTTTTATGTTGACCATTAACGGTTAATCGTATTTGTTTTCTTGTTTACGGTGGAAGATTGGAAACGTGCGACGCCGGTTTCGGCGTTAACCGTGGAATTAACGGTTTTCGACGTGGAAAATCTCACGCGAAACCATCGATCACCCTGATGGTGGTTGTCGCCCGGTTTGAGTGACGCGTCGAAACGTCGATGTTTTTTGGCGTGCGGCCGGGCCCCGCACCAGACATGTTAATTATGAATGAATTGTGCTTAATAATGTGGATAATAAATCAAATCGTTAACAAATTGCCAAAACTAAATAAATAAATTAAATAAAATTAAATTTACGATGTCAAATTAAAGGTTTACAATTTAAAAATAAAAATAATAGGTCAGTATATTGCGTGTTTACAATGCAATTAACCAGAAAAAATTATCTTAATGGCTCCTTTTATTTATTAACAAACGGCCGATTGAATTTCTCTATTCATTGATAAGTCGCGAGAGGGATCTCGACGAATACGCACCAGTTTTACGACTGTGCATTATCGCCGATAGAAAAATAACACACAAAGGTCACAAACAAATTATTTTATATCGTGGCAATATGTAAATAGTATCGCTTTATTATGTTGTTCTTTGTTAATTTATGTGGCGAGCCGTACAAGGCGTCCAGAACACGTTTCTTTTTTTTAATCCTCTTTAATCAGTTAATTATCTCTGGGAGTCTGGTCTTCGGCTCTGGCCGATGGACCGAAAACCGCCATTTCATCACTTCGTATTAAACGTTACGTATTATCGATTAAAAATTCTCAAGACTTTGTTGATGTCACTCGTACTTTTAGAATACACCGATAACCTCCTGAACCGGCAGAGGCCCAAACTCCAATCCAAAATCACTCCGTACTGATACAAAGCATTGATAGATGAATTTTAGCCGCCAATTGAGCAGAGAATTATCAGCGGTTTTCCCACAACTGGACCTCGAAACCACACAAATCTGATAAAATTATAATTTCTGAACTTATCGCAAACAACAACGCTCCAAAACATAATTTACCTAAACTTTTGGTTTCAAACAATTTATCTTACCACCAGACGCATTACAATCACGATCGATTCCATTAATATAACAAGCTTGATTTAAAAATTTTTGTGTTAGGAAATTGTGTTTACTTTCTGCTCCAGAATTAATTTTATGCAAATTTTTTAGAGATACGATGCAGACGATTTTTTTCTGGAGTTGTGCGTAGAACCAGTATTATTTTAATGTTGCCAGAACTTAAAACAAAATTGAAACTAAAGGAAGTAATTAATCATTTTAGTTAGGAACCAAAATTAATATTCATTACGTTATTCGTTGCGTTCACTCAAAATAAATAAGTTTTAAAAATGTAGATTTTGTCCATAATGTTATTTTCGAAAGCACATACAAAAATGAAAAAGATCAATTGGGAATAGCACAAATCTCATATGGATTAAAACTCAAATATTTTGTGCTTATTTTATTCTTCATGGTGATGTTGTATAAATAAAAAGTGTTGTACGAATCCAATCATCACGTGCATTTAAATTCACATTTCCTGAAAACTTCAGGAAATCCCCAAATTTCAATAAACCGTGTTTTTACAAATAATAAACACTGAAATTCTCAAGATGAGAGTTGTCAGCAATAAGTTATAGAGATTTCTTCAAAAAATTTGAACGAAATGATAGATGACTCATTTTAATGATTTTCTGTCTGAAAATCATCTAAAGAAAGAAAATTGGTACATTTTAGTGCATTTCATAAACAGAAACTAATTATTTCAGTTTCAACTCTTTCAAGAACGATACAATAAACAAAACGACCACAAAGAAATCTATAAGTAATAAGACTAATAAGGCACATTCTCTTTAAAAATGTACCTAGAGGTGGATAGTTTTTTGTGATTATCTTCTTTCATTTCATCGTTTTATAACGGGTGACTATTAAAATTTTCACTTAGGGTAGGCTATGGATCATTCTTTGTTTTCCGTTGCACCTTAGACACTGACAAGTTTGACATTTCAAAGCTATGTTTCAATTGTACTGACTGACATTATTGTCGTTCGTTCTTGTGTGTGTCTAAAGTAACAGAAAAAATAAAAACTCGTTCAAAGCCAACTCCAAGTGAAAATTTTAATAGTCACCCGTTATATTAAAGGACAACAATTTCCAATATCTCTTTATGTATATCTATGCTTCTCTATTTTTAATGAAATATTTAGTTCCCATCGCTTCTAGCCCATGAGTCAGTTTTTCGATTTTCCGTTCAGTTGAATCACAAAAAAAAAATACTGAAAAAATGTATTTTGTTTGGGATTAGAAGTTGACAATGTTTTCGAACTACGAGTAGTTTCGAAAATTGATTTAGTTTTTCTTCATGTTAATGTTTACAAGAGGTCATTAATAATTTTACAACAACAATAATAATAATACAATAAATGGGGGTTCATACCTTTTAAATTATTTCGTCTAAATTTCACCACATTTAAAATACTTCACCGCATAATACTAAAGTTGCTATTAATTGTTGCAAATTGTAAATTAGTAACAATTACTTGTAGGTTAGGTGGCACCAAGTGGACAGTAGTTGACAAATATTGCAGATTTTCCGACTATTGTCATTAACGACTTTTTTGGTGCGTGCACTTATTCTTTTTTCTAATTTCCATTTTCTACTTATTTATTTATTTGATATATCACATAATATTTAAATTAGATTATTTGACTGATACGTGTTACATTTTGTGTCTCGATTTTTTTTAATATCAGCGAAATCATGAGTCCAAAATTGGGCAAGAAGTACGATGGACATAAAATCACACAACAACAAACCCTCCGGTTTCATAACCTATAAATGGCATGAATTTGAATTTTGAACAAAGAGGTTTTAGTCGTATTTTATGTGTGTACGTGAATAACAGTCCACTAGAAATTTGAAAAGTATGCAGGTATGTTCAATAAAGCAAGATGAATTGACAATTGATTGATAGAGTTCGGTTTGTAGTAAATCTTACTGTGCAGAGGCAAAGAAAGATTCCAGCCTTGTCGGTGACTTGAAAGGTCGATGAATTGTTGCGCGGTTAGTTTCTGATTAACAATTAAGAGATCAGAGGAAAATGTGTATTGTTGCCGAAAAGACAGTGGCGGTCTCCTGTCCGGGGTGCAGACGTGCGCCCCGCCACATCCCGTAATTTATGAATGGATGTTTGTATTGTAATTTCTGTTGCAGTCACCCGCTGTTCCCCCTGCTGGCTCTCATTTTCGAAAAGTGCGAGCTGGCGACGTGTACCCCCCGAGAACCAGGAGTGGCGGGAGGAGACGTGTGCTCCTCGGAGTCGTTCAACGAAGACATAGCCGTTTTCTCCAAACAGGTAAGCCTCCCATCTGCGGGTGTATGTTTTCATTATTTACATTTGATATCCAAACTTTGCCTTATCAGTTTGATTAGCTTATCGCGTTCGATAAACACAAAAACACATGTAAAACATCTCCAGAATTTATATTATACTCGAAATAGCGATAAGACTACACGCATTGAATCGTTTATGTGGTGGCCGAGACCACTACGCACATATTTATTTACCAACAAACCTGGCGATTGTGCTCCTCTTCTGCCAGACCAGAAACCGAATCACGTATGAAGAATGGAGAGTGACAATTTATTTTAATTATCGGTCACGTACACCGTTCCATGTTTACTATTCATAAAAGAATATGTAAATGAAAATAAAAACAAATAACGTACTTTTCATGATTTGTTGCTGTCATTAAATTTTATTCAAGCCGAGTGTGTGTATGAAAATGTCTTGAATTAGCCGCGTGTAGATAAATTATTTATTACAGCTGGCACTTAATTCCCATATTTATGACATATGATACCTATTATTAAAAATATTATTTAATCATCGCGATATTCCTTTGCCATTGTACCATTTCGGATTATTTATTACACATTATTAGCGCCGCATTATTTAAATATTGCCTCGTCCTCATCGATGACTCTTTCAATTGAATTCAAATTATAGGGCGACTTTTGAATTAATCAACCCAGCCCAGTACACGGCAAAAATCGACAGTGCACACCCAAAGCACAAATGTGTTGGAAACTACAAGAAACAACCTTCGATATTTCGCGTTTGGAGGCTGTCGCCTCTTAATTGCCACACACGTTTGAACCAGCATTTTACAAACCGTATCAGCATTTACCACTTACCCTACGACCACATTTTCTTCATTTTTAACACAACCAATGGCACCAGTGACGCAGAAACGTGACCGAGAATTCTCACAATTTTTCATCGACGAATTTGTTCTCGATAAAATATCGCCACACGTCCGCGAGATTAAAATGGCACTGTCGGCAAAAATGAATATTTTATAATCTCCACAGCGTTTGCGGTAAATTACTGCTTTTAAAATGTCACGATAATTATTACAAATGTAAGTTCGTAAAGCTCACGTGCATAACTATTGCCAGCCTGCTAAATGGCCAAGTTAGATGATGGTGCAACATTCGCTGTCTAAGATTTTACGCTTCATCCTGCTCCGATTGAAACACTGATACAGTTGATCCACTAACCAAATTCTCCACTCCCAGATGGGGTAACGAAACAGAAAATTTCCACGAAAGTTGTTCGGATTATTTATTCTATCGGCCACTTGTACGATTCAACGCAAGATCAAAAAAATGAATTTGTTTACAGCATGTGTGAATAAGAGATGGAGATAAAAATGTTCAAAGATTTCCGGAGAAAATTAAATTGCCCATGGAGGAAAGAGATATGGGTGCATCTGATTTTGTTGTTTTTCAGTGCGCGCGAAACTGGTGTAAAGAAGAAAAAGACGTTTTGTGCTGGAGTTCTTGAGCTTTATTTTTCCACGTGTTCCGGCCGCGACGGTGCAAAAATAAGTTTTCGAGTGTAAATATAGCAGAACGTATAAATGTTTGTCCACATTAAAACCATAAAATATTAACACCATACAAGGTTTAGCTGGAACACATTTTGTTTAAATTTATTTTTTCCATTTTCATTATCGGTACAAGGATCGTAAATAAACCGGCGCAACATAAACAGAATTTTTATACTTTGTAATTTATAAAAAATGCACGTTTAAAAATTAAAAGCTTCCGGTGGGCACGAATGAAAAAGTTGCTGAATGTTTTCTTTTCGTTTTCTAAAGCGGCGAGTGAAAAGTTGCGGTGGTCTCGTGTTGGAGTGAAGTTATGATACAGGTTTTTCTGATTTAATGCCCATCCAATAAAAATTTATTGAAATTTAATATGCATGCGAGTCCCCAATTATTAATGGGGTTTCGGTTACGTTTCGGGGCGTCGCGGTTTCAATCAGGACGGTGGGAAATTTGTTTGTGAAGAATCGGCAACGTGTCGGTGCGGTTGAATAATTTTGAGTAAAGTGCATTTTGACGTGGCAGTTTTGTTCGGCTAACATTTACAAACGTCGAAATATCGCTTTGGATCGTAATTTTGCGAAGACGTAGTGTGATGTTTTCGTGTTGTTGTATGTGTTTCGCCAGTTCGTCTGTGTTGAGATCGTGCCAGCGATATTCTTTTGGACACGGAAGCATTTCGCGCAGATAAATAATACCGTGGAGGCCTCGGCGTTTAATTCGGTTTGTTTAGTCTTTAAAACACTCACAAATGTGCTCTCGTATAATGTAAACACACTTAATGGCTTACAACTTTTTGTCTTTACCACACAACAACCATCGAATTGTTCGTCTGTTTATCTGTTAATTTCTAATTATTGGAGGAGAAAAGAGCGTAATTGGGGGGTAAGTCGGGAAGTGGCGAGTCGCTTCTCCCCCTCGCGTGTAACAGGAAACGGTCCCTTCTTTCCCCCCGGTTTAGCAGCTGAAAGTGTAAATTTGCCTAACTGTATTTATTTATTCCTCCATTATAATTCGTTAAAGCGTACGCATTCAAATTCATACCCTCCGATTTATCCGACGGGTGCGTACAAACAAAACCAGAGTCGTAGCTGGGGTGGCCCTAATTATAAAGTCAAAATCCCATCATTGCCGGATAGGGGTCGATTAAACTGGGAAAAAAATTAGCGCAAACGTAAAAGTAACATCAAACGGCGTTTCGTTACGTAAAATGTACGGTTGGCTCGTGAAAGCGGCGTAAAACGACCCCGTAATGGTTATGGGGGCCTCCCCGGCCTTCTTAAACGCACTTCGAAGGGTCTGCCTAAGTGATTCACGAGATAATGCGCTCCGGTGCTGCACCATTATTATTTATCATTGGTCGATTTGTTTATGGTACCACAGAAGGGTTCTCGTCGATCTCTCGCCAAAAGTTACAACAACAAAGGGCGCCCGGGGATATTACCACCAAGCGTAATACTTTAATGCGTAATAATGTACGTACGGAGACCGGTGATAAGTACAAGTGATAATAAAATGGCAGGTAGCTTCATTAGATAATAGCCGGAGTTGTTTAGATCCTTGGCTGGTGATAAGCAAACGAAAGCACTTCAACATGTTTCGTTAATGCATAACGCTCCTAATTTACTTTCCACGTCGGGCCTTTTATTACAATGGCGATATTAAGGCGCACCGAGAATACATAAATTCACATTCGTTCCAAAAACTCTTAATTGCAACAAAGATTGATGCGATAAAGGCCTCAACTCACCCCGTTCTTTCATTACCGGGCACAATTCGTTAATTAAAACCGACCGAATTAACATTACGAGACCGATCGACCTCGCGTCTTCTTCCCTCCCAAAACGAAAGGAAACGCCATTGTAAATTTTAAACCAAATAAACATCCAAATACACAATTCAACGAAAGCGACGCCGAGAAGAATGAAGACGTGAAGCAGATGTTAATTGCACGAGATGAAATTTGTTTGCCGATATCTCACCCACTTTGAACAATCCTGAAGTGTTGTACCATTATTCTAATGAACTGAGATGACTGAAGTGAGTAGAAGAACATGGAAGACCTGAACAACCTCCACTTTTCTTCATTCAAACTCGCGAGTACTGCGGTTAGTGCTGCGGTCTAGCCAACAACCTGGATGTTTTCGTCAAATTGGCAGTTAATTGAATGCGGGGAACGCTAAAGATCTGCGCCCCGAAGTCGTTACACCAATTTCCGCACCGCAATCAACAATTCTCGACGATATCGTTGTTAATATCGCGTGTTTTTTGGGCAACATTATGGTCATCAAGTGGTGACGTTTGGAATCGGGCGTGGGTCGGAATTCCGCGGTTTTTTTTACCTTCGATAAGAGAAATCGCGGCCGATGGGAAGTTTGTGCATGTCGGTGCGAGTTCTCTTTTTTAAAATTTCTCGTTTGGCTTAATGCATGCAGAAACCGAGATAAAGTACGGCCATCAAGGTGAAGAGAGTGCAGATACATAATACTGCACGATTTGTCTTGGACGAAATCATCGGCGTCCGTTAATTAAACGGTCTTTTATTTAATTAACAACAAATTGCTCTAATAAAAGCGAATGCATAACAAATTCACATTTAATTAGTACATTTAATGGGTCCGATTCGTCAGAGTTAGTTGCGACATAGATCCGTTGAAATGGACCCGATTTAACAGATTTTTATTGTCGCTTTGATTGTGTTTTTTTCTTAGGTAAAAGAAGGGGTCTCGCTAATCTCGTGTAGTTTTTAAAAATCTGTCTGTGTGTGTAGGTTTCGGTTCCGATATTTTTAAGTTGGGACAGATGTGTTTCTGAGAAAAGCCGGAGCCAGAGGAGGGTAGAGCGAGTGCAGTGAACCTTCAAAACGGCACATCCAACCCCCGGTTGAATAGTGAAAAGAGTCTTTCTCAGGCAACCTTGAAAGCTCGGGACACATGCCTCGAGAAACTCGAGATTCGAATTCCTCAGACTCCGAGCGTCGTCGTGGGCATGGTCCGTTTCGAGGTTCGACAAAAACGAGCTCAATGTGGTATTAATGTAAGAAATTAATATCGGTTTGGTGGAGGAAAAAATGCCGGAATTTGATACGCGGCTCCGGCTTAGGGACTTTTTTCGTCATCCCGACCCACTCGACCAATTCCAGAAACAACATCCATCGGAGGCACGGTTCTGTGGGGGCTTAAACGTGTCAATTAAAAAGAGTCTTGGAGACATCTCGCTAATCCTTCCTCGCCCCCTTTTCCATCCGGCAGAGGTATTTATATGTGATCCGATGGTTAACGATATCCTTTTTAAATGTAAATAGATGCAAAGCGTTTATTTGAAAGTAATTTAATCCTTCAACGGAGCATTCGTAAAACCGCTAATGGTTTCTATAAAGTTGTAATGGTGATTTTTATTGAGATGTTGGCGTTGACGAGAGCACTAAAAGACATTTCGAAACGCACAGCTCGGACGGGGACATAATCCCGAGACACACTATTTATAAACGACGCATCCGCCATCCACACGGGGGTATAAATATTGGAGTTAATCACATAAAATGAGGCTGCCAAGTGTGCGTCACAGCGAACAACGAAATTTTGCAAAACCGTCCTATAAATAAAGCGGTTTTTTGTTTTTCTGGCCGAGTCGCCGGCCACCCCAAGGGCGAGCACCAGGAACTGCCATAAATCACGGCAACAACCCTGCACGTGGTTATTACGTGAGAAACCGTCGGCCGCTAATTAAAAGTGCCATCAAAATGGCCGGCGTTGTTGTGGTGGCCCCCGGGGGCACACAATCGGAGAAAAGAATTTGTGCGTGTACCTGGACGGCCGATTAACTCCCAGATGACAGGCAAGGATTAGAAGGAGCAAAGTCATCGGGCAATTACCACAATGGGCACCACCTAGGTGGAGATTAACGGGCTCGGAGTTGCTCATTTCGACGGGGTCTCCGCGGGAGGCTGTGACGTCAGGATATTGAACGGCACTCGAGCACACCAAAAAATTACCAACAATAACAGCACGCCAGTTATCGGGTACGCATCTCCGACACAATGGGAGAACAGGGGGGCCCGACACAATGCCCCCCTTGCACGACGGAGAGCGTGTTCTCTGTGCAACAATAATGGATACCTGGCGTTTACGCTTCACCTAAAGGCCTAAACGATTAAACTAACTGACAATTTCGGACATCTGCATAACAATCGCAGTCACCTGAGAACCCACGACGCTGCGGGACGCCCGGCTGAACCGAACCGAACCGGTACCGCGGGTCTCGCGCCCGGTTCCGAACCCATCCATCGGTTCGAAGCGTTCCGAGTTTTACTGCCTAATAATTGAAAGATTATAACGCATTAATTATATATGTATCATTCCGGTAATGGTTAAAACGTCCTGGAACTAATCAGTTTTTATACGTGACTAATATTAATGGTTTTTGAGACACCACGACCGTGCGCTCGAGGACTGTAACAAAGTAATAAACTGGGGCATAAAGATATCTTTTATCGAAATATGTAAATAGTTGGGAGGGCTACAAATAACCATCGCAAGCCGTAAATTTCGAAATGACCGAAAGGTGACAGAACCAGAAAAGAAAGGGCTCCCTCTTTACCTGTGATTTACGACCCGGCCCCCTTGTAAATAAACACAAGTGATATTTATTATTAAACCGGGGATTTATAAAATCGAACGTTTTTACACGGCACATGCAGGACGACGATTAGTTGCATATTTCTGTACCGCATTCTTTGGCGAGGTCTCTCGGTGGGAAACTGGCAAGCTCGCAAAAAATAACAACACGTATATACGCATCATGTGTATGTACGTACACCTACATGTTCGCGATTGTGCAAAAATCTATACGACTGGTTGGGTGCAAAAGGTGCCCATTTATCGGCGCAGTCACTTTTCAGATGATGTCACTCCTTCACCACGACGTATCTCTCCGTACAAGGTAACGGTACCAAATCGTTTGCGGAATTTCTTCTAATCAGGTGTTAATCCAACTTATCCGATTTTCGCAATATCTTAATCCCGTTCACTTTATCGACTACCTTATCGCCTGTTCAAACAAATTAAAAACAAAAAAGGCTCTGATTTATCTATTGGTGCTTAAGGTCAAAAAGTGCTAATTCTGCGGCTATTGCAAAATCACGTGAACAACAACTAACCCAATTTTACCAGTCAAACCTCGAACCAAACTGAAAAGTACCTACGGCAATCGAAAAAAGAACACTGCTTTGCACCTGATGTCACAATATTTTCCTCCTCCAGACCAGTCCAGTAGACTTCGGTGGGTACCATGAGGGTACCATTTAATCGTTTCTGTTCAAGACTGCCCGCGTGAGGGTTATGTGAAATGACATCTGTAACGTGCAACTCCCGAGAAATTCCTAGGCGCACATTTTTTTATTTTGGTACTAGCGCGTACTGGTGTGTCGGAAACACCTGGACCTATTGGAAACGGTTTCATTAAAATTTAACGATGGACCGAGATAATTAAACATTTTCCAAAATGTTTGACGCGTGAATTAACTCCAACTTGGTGTGGAACTATCTGAACCTGCTTGTTTTATAAAATTATGACAACACATTTCCGCTTCCGCAAATTAATTGGGTACAGAATTTTGAATGAAATTAAAAGCTGGGGAACAAAAACGAAATTTCTACTTTTTCCTTTGGCGTTGCTGTCAATTAACGCGTCGATAACTCACACTCGTGAGACGTGTGTTTAGTTGCAAGGGCACCTATTGTCTTTTTTTCACATCAGTGTTAAAACTATCGGGTGTTCATTTGTTGAAGAGTCGATTGTGAACACACTACGGATGACGGATCACGAATCAGCTGTTTTTACACGAGTGGTGCGTTCACAATCGACTCTTCAACGCCAACTTTGACTGGAAATTTAAATGAACACCCGATACATAAAGTCAAAGCATGATGTCCTGAATTAAAATCTGAAACATCTTTGGGTTCTTATTGAGAGAGGACTTGCCAGGTAACCACAACGGAAAATATTCAATCTTGGCTATTTTCATCATAAATGTATTTAAAACGATGATCCGATGAGTCAAAACTTCTAGTAACTGTTAAAAACAAATAAGTATCTCAGCACTGATTATTGTTAATTATCGGATTTATTACTTAAACGAACGTAAATATTTTGTAACAAGTAAAATATGGTTTTAGCAAGAAGTCGGACTTGTAAAGATTTGATGTTGGCTGAAGTGGGCGAGTCCTTTTTGTTGAAAACTTGGATATTGAAAACTCGCGTTTTTGAGGAAGTAAGGACACGAAAATCAAATTAAAACGAACAATAAAAAATAGAGGTATGCATTTAGGAAAATATTTTGTAAGTTCAGACTCTTTTATTTTTGTTTGAATTATATTTGAGGAACCGCAATAGCGAAACGTGACTCGTGGGTCAATTTATTTTACAACAAGATAAGATTATTATATAACAGACGTGACGTTTGATCGAAAGCTTACTCCGCCTGTCTGTTTTTCGTTTTGGGTTGTATATGTTCTACCGTGTATCTGGAATGTACGAAAATAAATATATGCAAAAATGTGTTGTCATAGGTGTTAACGTAAAATGTTTTAATGGTTCGAATGGCAGCTGAACCATTATCCGGTTACACTTCGTATGTCGTACTGTACCGGGGTACCGTTCCACAAAAATAAAATATTCTAATTAGCAATAGTCCGGGAACATGTTTTTTTGATGAAACGTTCGTTCGGAATAAAAAAAATGTGACTTTCGCGCCGGTTACAATTGGAATGTTTTTGCTCGATTTGACCAACGCAAAAACGCTACCCCAGCGACCACATGTCCGGCCAAAACTACCCCGTTAACAATTCACACACAACTACTCCCGGATTTTTTTCCAGTCGTTCCAATTATCGACGTGTGACATTTGGTGCGTTCGGCTGTGCAGTTTCCGGTTTTTAACAAGCCAAACACCTAGTGGTCCTAATCAGCTGTACTACCTGGGCCACATTAATAATGCCGATGAACAATGCTTAATTGTCATTCAGCAAAGTTTTGCAGTGTACAAAGCACACGAGTTGGGTGGCAATTTGATACTGTTGGTCGCCTTTCAATGACCACAGAACAATATAAACTCGAATTACCTGCACCGGACACAATTAAAAAGTACAAATTAATTTGCCCCCGGTACGCACTCCGCGACGTACGCGTAGGAGGCGGCGCCGCCGCAAAAACGACTCGTTATCTCGAATTAAGTCGTTAATTATAATCGTATTGGTACATAAATAACGTGAGCGATGACGGATTCTGCTCCCCCATCGTCCGAGCTAAGTTTCTTCGGGAATCGGTCCCGGGGGGCGGCGTTTCGTCCACTCATCAGCCGAATCACTGTCTTAATGCGAATGCAAATAGGTGTCGTTATCAGCATGTCCACTTGGACGCGCGAACATTAAGGATTTGCATGTATTATTTTTTAATGTCACTTCCTTAAAAATTAACGTATACAACGCGGCCGCAGTTTATTTAACTTATTATCTAGGAAGAATATAAACCACCTTCGTTTTGTTTAATTCTTCCCAAGAAAAATAAACAGAGAACTTCAAAACATATCAGAAGGCGCGTCCTGATGGAAATCCTGAACGCCGAGAGGTAGACCAAAATGTAGACTAGACTATCAACACTCCTGTACCTTGTTTTTCCACAAATTGGAAAAAAGCACCGTAACAACATCACGGCTCTACTAATGGTTTGTTTACTTTCGATATTATTGTAATCGTAATTATTTCTCGGTATTGATAATGAGAGGGTCACGTTTTACGCTACCTCGGCGCTTTCCAGACTGGTCCTGGAACCGCGGTACCATCAACCGACACTCCTGGCATCTTGTAATTGCTACTGGCAATAAAACTAATTGACATTTCAATCTCTTCAAGAAATATTTCCGCTGATTGTATTACTTACGTGGGATACGCGTATTATCACTCTATTAGCGAAATTATCGCGGTAATATTTTTTGATTGATTCAAATGGCCACGTAATTATCGACGTAATTGTTTTTTTTTTGTGCGCGGATCACGAGCAACGTTTCCATTTTTGCGTGTCGCAAAATTTAACTTTCCTTTAAAAACATGGACCGCTACCAAGAATAACAAAGACAAAATGTTTTTATTTTAGTTTCGATAAAATACAAAGTGATTGCCAAAATATTTCAAGTATCTCGGGTATCCGAGACGACAGTTGTTACAGAAATGTATTCCGCGGGGATATGGGTCACCGGTGTAATTTTACGGTGAGCTAATTGTTAGAAAATTGTTGAGAAATTGAACACCTGCTGCCCAGATACTTGTGCAATGGGAGGAATTTATAAAGAGTTAACATCTTACGGGAGCAAAAAGTGGTTGGTATAGAGGCACAACGATACTTTTTCATTGGACGCGACTCGAGCACTTGTGGAGTTTTAATCAGAAACTAGAAGAAGTCTGTGCAGTTTTGGGCTGTTGGTGTTGGTAATTTATGCTGCGTCGAAGAGTAATTTTGTTTTGGGTGAAAATTCGATTTTTGTGCGGCGTGGAACGGTGCGTCCGTCTTTGTTTCTGTCGTTGGTACTAATTTACCGACCCGACTAATTAAAAGGTGACGATTAACGACAAGAAGAAGTGATCGGCACGCCAGTTTAGACGTGCGAGCTATTCGACCTCGCGCAGTAACGGCAGCATTTTACTTTTCTCTTCTCTCGTTTGGCCGAACAATGGTCTTGTTCCCATACATGGCGAAGACGGGATGCGTTCCTCGATAGCCATCGACCAGGCGTCAGAACGATTCTGTCGAAGACATCGAAGACGACGCTGCAATCATCCGGCATAATCGACGGGCAATGATGTTGGCAATATTTAAATTGATGTCGGTGGAAAAACGCGAGCGGCGCGGCAGTCGTTGTTTTTTCTTGTGGGACCGCTGGTCGTGGTGTTTTCACGCGCCATTAGGTGGTGGTATCTATTAATTAAGGGCCGTTTGTGCAGAGTCACCGGAGGTTTTTGCGCGAGTACTTGTTGGTTTTTGGTGGTCGGCGGAGAGAGCCAATAGGGCGTGCATCCGCCGCATGTCGGTAACGGATGTATTTCGAAAATCCCCCGTTTTCCGATAGTGCTCGCCCTGCCACCATTACATTTCCATAATGGCACGCGAAAGGGAAATCTTATGGATTTCGGAATCGCTCCCCGAACAAATTCCAGACGACCAAACACCGAATCAGATTTTTATCGTTATTTGTGTTTGAATGCACGGCGGATTTGGTTTCTCAAACATCCTCCAATTTCATGGTTGACAGTCGAGTTAAGGCATAATTGTGCATCAAGGAGTGATTAACTCCAAAAGTAAACAATATCGTCAGTGGCTTACGTGTTTTATTATCCGAGATTTTAACGACAATAGCGGATTATTCAGTTTACAACATGATGGCTCTTTATTTAAAATGGGATAAATTGAAAGTGTTATTGCCACCGTGCGTCGCACTTATCTGCATAAATACCGAAGCCGGAGCGTGGAATCGCGAATTTTTTAATTCTATTTGGTGCGATTACGGCGATCCCGACTCTGAATAACAACAAGATCGCCAAGTTTCCCCCGATTTATAATCCCGCCGAGTTCGAAGGCTCTCCTAACGACATTTCTTAATCTTCGTCGCGGCGCTCGCAGAATGATCGCCCGAAAATGTTGGCACGTTAACTGGATATAAATTAATGCCGGCGAGTATGCCGGAGCGACAGAAAGCTCGCACACATGTGGTTTTAATTTGCCGTCGAAAACACCCACTCTGCGCGATCCTCACCCCGAAAAAACAACTTTTATCGGAATCCGACTATAAATAATTGATTTAATTAGTCCCCGCCACCAGAACCGTACCGGGACGAATCGCACGAAATCTCCCTCGGACACAATGGCGTGGTTCTTCTCGTCGGGGCAAGGCAAACATGCGAGCCGATCCACAAAGACGATCCAGTTCGCTCTCCGGACTTTCAACAAAAGGAGTTTGCCTGCATTCTATTCATTCCGGCTCACCTGTGTACCTGCATCCACATCCTGTGTAGAATAGTAGGGCCCTGTTGCCGGCTCCGACGTTGCCCTTTCTTACGCGACCGATTAAAAAATAATTAACGACGCCGTGGAATATTCCGACAACGTCGCGCGTTTTCATCCTGACCCACATTTGACCCGGTTCGATCTCGCTTCTAATTGTGGGATATCACAACGATTGTATTCTTGCGCTTTTTGCACGGTTCCGGCGCCGCAAATTGCCTCCAGTTCGAATGGAAATAAGAAGCTGCGCAAGCCATAAATTTAATTGGTATATCATTTGATGCCGTCACTCTTAAATATACAGTTTACCGTAATGGGATAATTGCAGCTCTTGGTTACCGATCTCGGTTGTTGTCGTTGCCGTCGCGGCAGGAAATCCAGTACTGTTGGTTGGTGCTCCGCCGGTCAAAATTTTTCCCGTTCGTGGACCAAGCCAGTTTTTCGGCGCGTTCGCGGAAAAAAGGGTATCGTCGTAAGCTGGCGGAATTAATTCAATTTGGTAGTCCATTAAATTTGGCGTTTATTTTGTTCGATTAAAATTCAAGTCGGCTGTCGAGATGAGCGCTTGTTTGTGTATAAATAGCTTCTACACCAATTAGTTTTATCGAGTGACTTAATGACGAGAGCGCATTTATAATTCGTTGCAGATTCGTACCGAGAGCAATTTGCCATTTCGGGGCCATAAACTCGCGGCCCTAATTATAGTCCTATAATGACATCTGTCAGGCAAATTGTTGCCTTTTACAACTGAACTGTTAACAGCGTGTAGTGAGACGACCGTGTCGATAAGTAAACATTTTAAAAATAGCCGAACCTAACGGTGCATGTGTCTGCTTTTATAGGAATTCCATCAAAAATCGGCAGCGAGGTCTTAAAAGGCCATTAGTACGGTTTTAAATGAAAACAATTGACATGAGTTGCCGGTCGTAAAAATAGCGAGTTCGGCTCTTGTCGAGGAGGACGACTCTCCGAACCATAAATATATCTCGTGTAGTTATTTACAGACGGGGCATAAATTATTTTACAAGCCCACTATAAATTATTGCCGCATTGTAAACGGCAGGTGATTTTGACCGAAGGGCAGTCGACTTCGTAGTATTGCTCGGTTCGCCACGGGGAACCCGAGGAGAAACCTGAAAATTGCTCCGACACCACCCTTTCACCCGTCTCTCTTCTTTCTCTCTCATCTGACAACCTCACAAAAGGCACCTTTGTCACCAAAAATGCAAGGACACGTTTTTTGCCTGACGCTCGTTTCGCTCACAAATTCTGACCAGGGTTGTCTGACAGTGTCAAAAAGCCATTTCTCCACGTCCAAAACTCGTCAAAGACGGTTTAACGGCCTTCCATGAAACTCTACGGGTGTATTCTCTTCTAATTGGTGACACCACCAAAACTCCACTCAATTCCTATCTTGATGGCTTTGAGGCTAAATAAATTGACAGACGCTTCAGATCGAATTTCTAGATTAAAAGTCTTTTTGGTGCAAATAAATTGCGAAATGAAACAAAACAGAGTGATTTGTTTTCCACCTTGCAGCCGTCACCAGCATTTTTCACTAAATTAAGCTCGATTAAATCTGTTATATTAAGAGATTAGGAAATCCAAGATTTATTAATACAAAACAACTCCAACCTTGCTTTCTTACCCAAATAATCCACCATGATACTTTGTTACTCTGATTTTCACTACATTTTTAAGACCACAAATCGCAGTACATTGACAGATTATGATTGATGAAGGATTTATATTTTTTAATCTCGATATTCTAATCTCACTATTGGTTACTTCTCGATGTAAAATTTAATGGCGTATCGTGTAATCGTTTAAATATTGACATTTTTGTAAACTTGTATTAAGATTTGGTGTGTAGGTACGTTGCTAAAAATTGAAAACCATTCTCCAAATCTATCAACTTGACGTTAAATTGTTACTTATGTTGGACATAATTAAAGGCACGACGTTAAAATTGATTTAGATTATTTCAAACCTGTCAATTTATGTCAAATCACTTTCTAGATACCTGTACAAGCTGGATTTAGAATCTTATTTTTGCCATGATAAAAAAATATGTTTTAAGTAAGCATATCCCATTCGCATATCAAAGATCCACCAACACAACATTTTACGTAAAAACTAGACGTGACGAAGCTGTTGAATTTTGATCTAGAGGAAAATGAAGACAGGTTAACTTTCTGAAATTCTTCCGCACACCGTATAAAGACAATTATTTATTGTTAAGTATATTTGGTTCTCTTCGCGACGGTATAGGTATTAATGACATGTGTCAATTTGGTACATTGAGCTGTCGTTTCAGTTGTGCCAACCTGTCTTGTGTTCAGTCGCTGTATTACAAATTATGGGGATATTTATTGTTTGACCAACATAAATCAGCTGGTGGTAGATTTGAGTTATGACATTTGACACCTTTGAACAGGCTATACAGACTGATTCACATAACTTTCCGACCCTAACGAATTTCAAATGCAGCCAGTAATGTAACTTGATACTTATATTGACAATCACTTGCCAATTCTTTTTTATATAATTCTGAAATATTTTTTGTTAATTAAAATGTGCTCCAATAATGAAAGGATCGATATGATATTGATATTATGATCAGTCAGATTCTAAATAAAATTTTTATAATTGAGACTTTCGTGAGGGATGTCCAAATCATACAAAAGTTTAAAATTATTCATATTTTTGGATCAAGTTATGAATGGAAAATGTATTACTGGCTGCATTTAAATTTCGTCAGGGCCGGAAAGTTATGTGAATTGCTTCTACTCAAATTTAGTTGGTTCATGTCAAACCACTTTTCAAAATTGTTGTAGTGTTTTGATTTTGTGCAACGTTTGAATTGTGCCTCCAATTAAAATCGTTAAGTGTTCTCGTCGGCAGTATCTGTTGCCAGTTTCCAACAATTTCAAGAAGTATAATTGACGACGTCGCAGACACGATTTTCTGAGAGTTTGAATTTCTTGTACGACGGATCTCGCAACGTTTCGAAACACCCACGCCATCGTTAGCCGAGCGTAGAAAAAAATGCCGTCATTTCTGTTTTGATGGCATCGGTTTGTGTCGATTTTTCCAAGGGTCTGAACGATTCGTGGCCCTGACGAGTGGTCTTTGGAATTTTCGTTGCGGTATAGCCTGTCTGTCTGGCAGTCGTACCTTTATAATAGTTGTGCGGAGCCCCCCGGGACGAAGCTGGGAAGAGCGTGAGGGTCTTCTGGTGGCCCGAGGGCACGGCTGCGAAGTGAGCAGCAGCAGCCTTCACACAATGGGTCGCCGCCACGCACCACTGGGTTTCTAATGCAAAAATCACGAACTGTACCGTACCATATGTCGCAATGCATGTGACCCTCCATTCACTCTTTGAACAGATGAAAACGATGCTGTAAGGCCGACTAGAAACTGTCTCTCTAACGATGCTGTTTGTGTCGTTTAATTAAATTAATTGTTTCAGTGCGGGCTGCGGACCCGAACGGCCTCGTTATTCTAATTTAATCTCTGTTTTCGTAATTGCGGACTGATTTCGACGGACACGCGGAAAAATCCCGCCAGAAGAAGCCCTCGGAAGCGGTCGTCGAGGGCGGCGTCGGATCGTTCTATTCGGGCGGTGGAGGTGTCGGTCGAGGTGTCAGAAGCGAGGCACGGAAGAGGGAGTATTATTTGTTCTTGATGAGCGAGGTTGCTGACTTTTCGTGAGTTGCGGCGTAATGGCAGCCGGCCCGGGGTGGGTTCATCTGCCACAAGGGCGTAATTACGCACGCGAATGTTAACGGTGGCCGTCCGTCGGACGGTTAACATCCTCGTCTCGCCCTTCGGAAGGCATCTGCACCGCATGTGTAATCTAATCCTGTTCAGCTAGTAGAGCTAGTACTTATCGGACCCCTGAAAAACCACATGTCGACGTTCTGCTCGGCACACACGGCTTAATCCTCGCCTCAGCCTCACTCCACCAGGCCCATTTATATTCATCGCCAAATCGGTTTTGGGAAAGCAGACTTTCGTATCAGATAACGTTATTTATTTCTTCTCCATTTGTCAGCGGGCGCTAATAAGAGGCTATTAATGACGACAGCAAAACATCTAACCTGCATTCTGCCATATTTATCTCGTCGCTTCTATCGCTTTTTTCGTCGAGGGGCTATCAGTTCCTTCTTCCAAATCGCTCCGGTGGTACCGTTTCGGAGCATGGGCGTCGATATCGACTGGGTCTCGGGCTTTTATCGATTTGAGGTCTCAAGAGAAACTTGTAAGGCTCGTAATCGGAATATAAAAGACTTATTGACGACCTGTTTGTGTTTGCTCGTTTTACGGTACTCTCTGCTGCGTATCATCAAGGAAACGTTTGCCATTGAAATTTATATTCATTGCAATCCATTTAAATCGGCATTCGCTACAGCTCCGCTAATTGAAAATTGCATAAAAACCCAAAGGCATCCGTTATGTTTGCTCGTACGCTGCTGCTGCTTATAAAAGCTCGTTATTTATTAATGACCATTTTACATATTTAGCAACGCTTTTGCCTTCGACAATCGTCAGGACGAAAAAAATCACCGGCTACTGATGATTAACAGGCTATAAAATTGACTTTCGCCAATAATTCGGAGGCCGAAACTGGTCGAATCGTGGTAAAGTGAGGGAGCTTGATCGAAAAGCATCGATAAAGGTGGATCCGATGGTAAGATGTAATTAGACGGAGGTCGCACCGCCCCTCGTCCACGTGCCCTAACCGCTTTTTATCCAGTTTTTATTATAATTATAGCTATTTTCTTGGCGGGTTCGGAGCCGCTCGTTGTGCCTGGAAAAGGTGTTGCAGCTAGGTTATGCAGGCGGCCATGACGACAACTTAATAACCAAAAAGGACCCATGTAATTTCAGTTGTCATCCAGATTATACCCATTTGCGCCAGTCCAAAGGAACGCCCGCTAAACGACTCCCATTACTACCCCCAATCGCAAACTCACCCATTACCATTATCCCCATCGCCAGAAATTTCTTTTTTCCACACCGATCAAGTCAGTTTTAATTCTATCAGTACCGCCGGTGCTCACCATTGGCACACATTCCCGCCGCTGTAAAGTACCAAGTGCTGAACGGTATCTCGTGGATTTTTTTGTCTTTCAATCAGAAAGAAAATGCCAATATACAGCAAAGAGAAAGTTGTTCAGTACCTACATGAACGGTACAGTACCAATTGTAAAATGCCAAACGGGATAATAAAACAAACTTACGATTAAATTATAATTAGATTTTGTAAATTGCGGGAAAAAATGATGTAGCTGAGGTAACAAGAATCGTACTTTGTATCCGAGCAAAATGCAGTAAAAGCTCTTGGTCGCTCATCGAGTCTTAGTTGCTACTACTACTTTACAACTGGAAAAACATGTTTTCGGGAAACTTTACCGACGTGTTTGTGGTTTTATCGCTTTTTCTTTTTGTCTTTTGAGACTGGAGCAAGATCCAGGTGCCAAAAAGTGGCAAAAAAGTAGCAATAATGTGTTGGTGTTTTTTTTTGGCGTCGAGACTAATTGGATTTTCTTTTGCAGATCCGACAAGAAAAGCCCTATTACATAGCAGATCCCGAGGTAGATTCATTAGTAAGTATCCAATTGCTTTCGTGTGCTCAGTTGAGTTGTAACATGCATATCTAATCGAGGCTCCATTATTTGCTGATAAAAAAGTAGGCATGCAATGTACCCGATTTATGGTTTCGGTAATTCGAGCCAACTGTAAAATTAATTTACAACATATAACACAAGAGAATTTCGAGAGGTTTTAAAGTGGGCTTTAGTGTGTGTGTGTGTTTGTGTGTCGGTATGGTTGCATGCCCACCCCCGATATCCGAGTCGATGTTATTTATATTTACATCAGATATCGAGCAACATTTCCATCCGAGCTGGCCGTTTATGGTACAAGGACACGTGACGATCTGAACCAGTCGCTTTTTTACCTCTCTAGAACAGTGAGCCGAGCCGTTGTCGAAGAGGAAGAAGAAGAAAAAAACGACCAAGACGGACTATCCACGAAATATAAACGTTTCTTTGTTGAGACTTTGACGAATTCGTTTATTTAAGGTCTCTCCTGGTGGGAGCGGGGACGTGGATTTTTTGGGTGTCGGTAGCCGGCTGGCGAATCCCGTTTGCGATTTTAATTATCGGAAGGTGTCGGAGGCGAAGAAGAAGGGCCACGGGCCCCGTGATTTACGAGTGTTCCCGCGAGAACAACTGCGCACTTTGAATTATTTTTAATGCGGGAAGGGTTGCACCAGCGCGTCGTAATTAAATTCAGTTAGTAACGATATTAGTCGATGTAATGCGGGGTTGAATTACAACGTCATAAGATTACCAGCCGCCCCTTGTTTACACCCGAATATGAGCGATTACCGTCTGTAGTTAACGGTGAGTTATGTTGGTAGTAACGCGGGCGGCGCGCGGGAACTTTGAATTTATTGACTGTAAATCAACGTTATTGACGAATTAGCTCTCTCGCACGTATTTATTATAAAGGAAATAGCGCCGCCGACAGCACACCATTAAATTATCGAGAGCCGTGCGAAATATATGAGTTTGAAATGGATCAATTACGATTTTTGCCGTAATCGAGTCATAGTTTGTTACTTAAACAAAATAGGCTTGCAATTAGGTTTGCGGCCGGAGCGACGCTTGATTAGAGAAGAAAATGCCTCGTAGGCGATGAGAACGAATGCAATTTGCACCTTGATGTAGATTTCAACGCTATGGGAACGCGAAGTTTGTTTATGAAGAGTCCGACCACGTGATGTTTTTAACGAGTGTTTGGTGTTAATGTTCCGTTTAAGAGCGTATTGTTGTGCATCCAGTGGAGTGTGCGATAACGTTCCGTGGAGCCGAGTACCACACGCAACAAATCTAATTTTTAACAGGTCGAAACAGCCGTCAACTACGGGGTTATGGTGAACGTTTATTTGACCTATGGCCCGCCACGCCATCGCGCGGGTGGTCCGCGAAATCGCAACCGCCGTACCTGAAACCTTAACATCTGTGAAATTGTCACGGGGAGCCGGGCACTCCTCCCCTGCCAGATCCAGAAAGGATCCGCGATTCCGGCCATCGCTGGCTAATTTTCTGTTTCGTGAACCGTCCGACCATTGTGATCGCTCACCTACGCCCACCAGATAAAAAACGCTAATTCGTACCGGAAGGCACTGATTTACACAATGAAACTCCGACGTTCATTGTTACAAGTAGCCGTAATCGCACAGTCACTTTACTCACGCCGTTTTTTGTTCCAGATGGTCCAGGCCATACAAGTACTTCGGTTTCACCTTTTAGAACTGGAAAAGGTAAGTCCCCGTCCCGGCCGCAGATACCGATCTACGGACCGGCAGGTGCGGACACGCGAGGCCCAACACATTTTTTTTGTTTTCATAAAAATCACCAAACCGACTACACACAATTTATTAACTAACCATTTCGAAGGCGCTCTTTACCATTTATTATAATAAATACACTTCTGTTCTGCGTGCATGTTTCCCGAGATAGCTACATAAAGATCCAAGATAACCGACATGTATGAAATAGAAAAAGCGTGTGTTCGATGCATTTTAATTTAATTATAACAATCCAGCTATGGACATTTTAATTAGTACTTGGTCTTTTATATCCTCTGCTGCAGCAATTAGGCAGATCAGAAGAACAGATAAAGACGAGGTTTAGTAACGTCGAGCAAAATACCTTGCCACTAAACAAATAACTGAAACGCACACCTAGTTCCTTCGAGCGAGCTTTCCCAGATGGTTGCCTCTAATTTTCATCTGACTCGCATTAAAATTTTACAAAGTTGCCGTCTACAACAATGCACTTCACGGATCAGCATAGTTTGCATAGCACAAAGCAATATCCACATTGTAACAGAGAACTCGCCGAGAACAAAGAATGTTCACCGGTTTAAAAATATTCAAATCCAAACAATATTCATTGTTGGATATTTCCTAAAATTATTTCAGAAATGCGAGATTGACTCACTACATCGAACCAAGACGCTTTAAACTTTTTTTTTTAGATAGTTAGCACAGTGAGTTTCTTATTTCTATCAAGATTAATGGCCGATCTCCATGCCAAAATCCTGCTTTAGGCAACTCGTTGTAGTGAAAAAAATTACCTCCCATTTTACATTCCGCCATTATTCCCGCGGCATTTTACTTGATTTTACAAAAATAATTGAGCAACGGTTCTTGTTTGCGTTGTGCAACATTTTACCTTTTCATTTATTGCAAAAACAGAACCGCAACACTAAAATTAGCATTTTTACACTTTGAACGCATTTTGCTCTATTACCGTCAAGATTTATCTGTTGTGCTGCGTGTGTTAACTACACTCATCACGTTAGATAGTTTTCTTGAACAATTTAATTAACAAAATGTGCACGTTATCACGGACTCTTTCGTAGGAAGTTATTGCGGTGCGCAGTTTATGTTAATCAGTAGTGAATGCATCACAAACCAAGCGAGAGTATTTGTTGTGTTACCAGTGCAACCGCATTTTACTGCGAAAATGACAATTTTTGCCGTCTGCAAATTTATTCCTGATACGATAAAGAGTTCTTCCGCCTGGAAGATTTATTTTAAATTGATGTTTATAAACTCGCATGCGGTGTTTTCATAATATTTAACGATGGCATTTCATATTCCATTCAAGAGTCGTTATCCGTACCTATAAAATTAATATCATTCACAGAAGCTGATACTGTCTGACAGGTGCTTCTCTATTGATTAGTTTTAAATTATGAATTATAGACTGCAGGGTATTTATCGTTTACGACACGAAACAAGTGCGCTTTTAATTAGATGTAAGAAACGATGTTGCAAAATTGATTCAAGAGTCTCTAATTTTTTACTCGCAAAAGTTCAAAATGTTACACTCAAGCCTCGAAATAAGAATCGTTTTTAAACGAAGATTGTTAAAGGAATTTTTGTTTCTTTGAAAGAGGAACCAAAAGATAGTAACAAACAGAAAGAGTCATTGAAGAAATTGATGCCCGAATAGAGTGAGCGAAAGAGTACGAGACATTATTAATGATGGAGTTAAAAACGTGATGTAGTCATTAGACGAAATTTTCGGCTCATTAGAACAAGCTAAAATTGAGGTATGCAGAACAAATGTCTCATTGTAGATAAAGTTTGCCGATACTGATGTGTCCCATTGATTGAAGAACCATCAGCGATTGTTCTCTCTAAAGAAAAGAGGAGATTGTGGAATAGACTTTGAACATCTAAAAATAGAATCGTGAAGGTAACTGTGACGGATATCATAGAAGAACCTTTGATTATAAGCTCTGGTAGTTGTCACGCAACAAATACACTTTTAGTTAAGTGTAAGGAGATATTTTCGAAATTGATCAAATTCAAAATTTTCTAATTTTTTATTCTCAAACGTTCAAAATTTTACACTCAAGCTTCAAAGATGAAGGAAGAAGAAGAATCATTTTTAAGTTCGGTTTTGGTGAAGATTGTTTCATTAGAAGAGGAACCAAAAGAGAATAGACGAATAACAAACAGTCATTGCGGAAATTGAATCATCACTGATTATTGTTGATGCACGATTAGAGTAAGCTAAGGAGGAGAAGAGCTTGTGGGTAATGAACAAACAAAAATGTAGATTTCGTTGTAGATAAAGTTTCCCGATACTGATTTCCATCATTCATTGAAGAAGAATTATTAACGATTTTGACTTTGAACGTCTAAAAATAGAATCGTGAAGGTAACTGTGACGGATGTCATAGGAGAACCTTTTGATTTTGAGCTGTTCTAGTGTTGTCACGAAACAAATGCACTTTTAATTAGGTGTAAAGAATGAGATTTTTTTCAAATTCAGATGTTCTATTTTTTACTGTCACAAACATGTTTTGGTGAAACAAAGGAAAAGCGATTAATACTCTTGTGAGTAATAATATTTTGGTTCCAAAATTTTCTATCCAAACTCCAAACTGTTATCGTAGTACATGTATAGTCTTTTCTGTCTTCTTTGGTTCTTTTTTGACTGTGTCAGTCTTGGTCTACTTTTGTCCTTCTGTTGTTTGTTTTGTATTGGTGATTGTTCCTCTTCTTTCTGTTGGTGCAAGTGACCCGGCGTGTCCTGATAACTGTATTTTGCTCGCGGGGGTTCCGCTACTGCACGTTTTCAAGGAGTTGGGGTAATTCAGACTTGTTGGGTCCAATGATTGGGGGGAATGATGGTTTGTGGGCATGGGTAGTGGCAGTAACGGACGGAGGATGCGGTCTGGTGCGCGATTGGGTGGTTGCGGTGTGGGATTTAAAAAATGTGGGTGCCTTCTCCGACGGCGGTTCTAACGATCGTAACGACGTCGTCGCTAATTAGGCCGGTCGGGGCCGTCGCTAGATCGATAACACAGGCTGCGACATCGTCACAATGCACCGGTCGGGTTACACCGGGTCCGTCTCCCGGGGGCCCGTCTCAGATTCTCCGTATTAAAAGACCGACATGTAAAAATATGGAAATTGCGCCGGCAGAATGCGGTCCGATCAGGCGGATGGCCATCGCGCATCGCTTTGCATTCGCAGCCGCATTTAAATTGCTAAAAGGGGACACTATCGAGCGGTCCATCTCTCTCTGAGCGTTGCGATATTATAATCTTGTTGCAAGGTAAATGCACATAACCGGTTACCCCAGACAGACGACGTCTTTGCCGGCCATCTTGGAACACGGACGAATGCAAACGAGTGGATCGAGGTGGGTCCCCGAGGGGTCCTCCTGCGTACAGGCCGTATCTAATCTACGTACAGGGGATCCTAATTTACGGCCATATTCCATGTCATTAAGGCTGTACGGGACGGACACGTTTTTAGGAACTCGGACCCGACTTATCTCCGCGGACCGATAACGAAATGTGCCTCTGGACACCTAACCTCGCCGACCGACAAAACCATAACGTCCAACACGCCGCAACTTGCCCAATGGGCAACTCGGGAAAAAAACGAACCCATTGTAACGGCTGGGCGAAAGGTTAAAAAAAACCTGTAACTCGTAGTCGAAGAGATATCATCGAACCGAGCTTTGTAAAGAGGGGGTTTTTTTAAGTTCAAAGGAAAAAAACACAAGACTAAGTCGGTCGTAATTAATGGTAATAATTTTTTTCCAATGACAAATTCGAAATTAAAAAAAAAATGATTGGGCATCGGAACTTGTCAGCGGGGGTCTTCCTGAGGTAGAGTGTTGTATCAAAATTCTTCGTAAAGAGAGAGTTTAGTTTTTTTTTTAGTTTGAAGGGAAAAATACAGATCCAAGTCCGCCGTATTTAATGGTAATAATAATTTTCGAATGACAAGTTCAAACTAAAAAAAAATCTTGATTGGACCATCGCTTGGGAGAGAGCTTGCCTGCGGGGGGTCTTCCTCAGCTAGAATTGATCAAAATTCTTGTTAATTTTATTAGAAATGTTGTTTTCGTAACAGTTATGTCTATCTACTCTGGCTTCAACCTTACTAGCTTCCATTACACCAGAAATAATTACAATATGTACTTAGTTCAAAAACAAAAAGTTCACTTTCGTTTCTAATTGATTTTTTTAGTCCAAAAAATCCATCATTTGAAAATTTTTGGGCCACTTTATCAGGATTGCTGTTCTACCAAAGGGCGGCAAACACATTTACTAAAACAATTAAAGTTAGGGGAGAAAGAGCTAATAAGAAACACTTAGAGTAATAAGAAACAATTACAATTTAGATCCATATTGTTTTAAGTTACAACCATGTATACATTGATTTTTAATGGCCACCGCAAAGCCTATGTGACGAAACAAATTATACAGAAGCAATCCAGTGGGTGAGCTTTTCGAGAATATTTTTAAGGGAAAAGTTGATAATTGCATTTTTGGTTTGATTGAAATTTTTTGAACGTGTATAATTTTTCGCATCGCTTAATGAATGATTCCAGTAAGATTACATTAAACGTAATAGTATTACAAGGCTTCTACTTACTAAGAAAGTACGTCAATAAAAGTCTTGGAAAAACATGTTTGTTTAGTATGACTAAATACATTTACTATATTATATAATTACATTTTTTTATTTAATGTTTTCTTAAGAAAGTAGGTTGTAAAATTCTTTTCTGAAAATTCGTAGTTCTCTGAAATGAATACATTTTTTACTCAGTTTAAAAACACAATAGGAAGGGCTTTATAAACATTGACAAAATAATCTGCTACAACAATAATTTGTGTATCTAGTGTTTTACACCTTTTGGGAATTAAAGAGAAATCTTTTTAGTGTTGGTCTTTTGTGTACACTTTATTAATGTCTTAACATGGTATGTATACAATTTTTTCAATACATGAAATTACAATCAAATTTTGAATACATCCACGAGAAAAAGAAGTTCTGCTGACAAAACAAAAATAAGTTTTTTGTGCAACCGTACGCGAAATGAGCAGTTCGCGTACCTAAAACAGGCCGCGAAATCCAATTTCAGTGAAGTAAATTGTCCTCGAGATTGTCTTGCCTCGGCGGCAAGCGGTCTCAGAGACAATTTTTCTCTCGGTACGTTAAAGAATCATTTCGCGGCCTTGATATACAAATAACTATTTTAATCAGTATAAGTGTGAATATAACCGAAAGAAAATACATATACAGAAAACTGAGGGAATTTTTCGTTTTTTTTTTAATATTTCGGGCATTAAAAAATTTGACGACACTGAAAGTACTTATACATCAAAGTTGAAATCAATGTTTGGGATATTATTGCAGTTATTTTAAAAGAAGTAATTTTGAAAAAAACGCGTTTAAGAAGAAGTGTTTTGTACAAGGACAATAAGTGAAGACAAAACTATACAAAAATAGCTTTTTCTGATAAACTCGCACAAAAAGTCTTTCATTATTGATAAGCAAACTGTATGTTGCTGTCTTCTTTAAGAGTTAAAAGATGACGTGCCAGTAATTTTAATTTTTTCATAATTTATTCAATTAAATGTAATGCAATAATGTGGCACAATTTTTATGAACGCGTTATCAAAGACCTGGAGAACGTACGACTGGCGAAGGACTGTAGATGGCACTGGATATTGAAATCAGCGAGTTACGTTCGTTCCATTTGATTTAAGTGTTGTCCGAATATGCAAAAGCAAACATAATCCCATCATGTTATTGTGTTTGTGCATGTTGCACTGCCCTCCGAATGAAACCGGTCTGTGTGGGGAGAAAAGTGGTGCGCATTGTTCAGATTCGATGTTCGTTTTTGGTTAGTACATTTCAAAGTCGGAACGTGTGCATTTTTTGAGAATATTTCGCAGCAAACAGAGAGAATTTTTGAGGTTTCGGTGTAGGATAGTAGCGTTTCAGCTCATCAATCGCGCGTTATTAACAGAAGCATTCCCGTTTGTTTGTGTTGTGTTCGTTCTTTTGGAAGAGTTTTTGGAAAAGAGGCAAGCACGCTCGAAGGCCGCTCGTCTCGGCATGCAAATCAGTTTCATCTCGCTTTCATACGGTGTGCCCGGCCGTTATTCTTGACCGGCTTTTTTGCGATATGTAAATCCGCGTCCAGCCCTGACTCTCGACCATCCGAAACTGATTGTTCTTTGTGTGTTGCAGGTTCACGAGTTGTGTGATAATTTCTGCCATCGGTATATAAGTTGTCTGAAAGGCAAAATGCCCATCGACTTGGTGATAGACGAGAGGGACGGAGGCAAACCGCCCGAACTGACGGGCTCCACGAACGGGGACGGCGGCACCAGGAGTAACGCGGATTCGACGTCGCACACGGACGGCGCGAGCACGCCGGATGTTGTAAGTACCCACTTTCTGTCCCCGAATCGAGTGCGGCTCCTCCGTGGAGGTCTCAGATGCTCGTCCATTCGATCGGCGTCGGGCGGCGGCGTCGGCGAGGGAGACGCCCGCCACTGAGTGTATTAGCTCATTTTCGTGATGCTGTTTGCGAAAGCAGGGGGAGCTCAAAGCAGGGAGTTTTGCTGGTAATTGGTGTCAATTTAGACTGACGCATCGCCGATGCGAACGAGGGATCGAGTTACATGTCCCCCCCGCGTTGTGGTCTACAATCGGCTTCTTTTTCGACTTGAATAAATCGACGGTCTTGTTCGATTCCTTTTGGACTACCTGTGACCGGAGCTAACCGCGGGGAGCATCCAGACCGACAAAATAAAATCATCGTGAACAACACCGATGAGATATGTGGCGTCTCGGTGTCGCTCCACCAGATGGTTATCGACAGAATTTCGGAGTCGCCGAATTTCGTAGACGAGGGGAGGATGCCTCAAACTCGAACCGTGCACGCCGCACAACCTAACTGGGTCTCAGTAAAGGTCATCAATAGAATTTTTGTTTCATCAGAAGGAGAACCAAAAGAAGACGACAAATAGAAAACAATTCGCGAGAAAGAATCATTGAAGCAATTAGGAGTTACTTGTAGAAGACATTTTGATGGATTTTCATGACCAGGAAAAACTTGGCGATGTTAATTGGAGAAGAACCATCGGCACTTGTTCTTTGTTAAGAGAAGATTGTAGAACAGGTTTTGAATGAGTACCTAAAAATAGAATCGTGGAGGTAAATATGGCTGATACTGGAGAAGAAACTCCAATCGAAATCTTGTTTTTGATTCTTCCTTTGGCTCGGAATTGTTTTAGTAGTCACATTCGTGAAGTTTCCTCGTGATAGGTGAGTGACAGGGACTATTCGAATTGCGTCTCCATTCGGGCTATTCTGAGCTCGTTCAGAGGCGGAGCTCGAGGAACTCGAAGATTTTGGCGTTGGAGGTACTCGCGGTAGAGCGTCACGGGGAAGATGGAAGAGGTGGTCGCGGGTAGTGTGTAAGTGGCGGTCCGAAGGGGTCAGATTGATTCGGAGGTGTCGTGTTCGTCGTGTGAGGAGAGGCGAGAGTGTCGCGCCGCTGAGGGTGTAAAAATAGCGAACGCACGGTATGCGGCTGGTGAGTGAAAGCCAGGTTGTGGTTTGGAAGGCGCTCAAAATGAGAATACTTCGTGGCACGGATGGTACCGTCCTGCCAATAACGTCTCAGGAGCACGGTTGTCGTCTGAGCTGTGTATAATTAACGCGGTATTTATAGTGCAAGGGCAACGATCAAGCGTGTATCATCGGTCGAAGAGCACGGGAGTTTTGACGGCATCTGCAAATTCCCGCCGCATCCAGATAGGGAGTCTCGGTATCGCCGTTTCCTTTCCTTCCTGATACAATTTGCATCGTCTCGGAATCACTTAGACGGAGGAAGGCGTCCCCGTGCGATGCTCTACGCGCCGCTTTTATTGGGGCATTATCATTTTATTGACTTCAAATAGCTTGTAAAACGCAGAGCTGCGATTCGAGAGCGAGAGCGGGAAGCGATTCCCTCGAAACGGCCTAATTCAGGAGACACTGATGGCTTGTAATCGCCCGAAGAGTTTCCCTTTCGCAAACAGGTGGATTTGTTCAATTTATTATGCGGCCGAAACCTGATACAGCTGGTGTTCGCGTCTACCACACACACATCCAGCAGGAATTTTTCCCGGGCGATCGATGCCGAGTCCGGGGGGTGTTTTCGCGGCAAATGGGCACGACCCGTCTGAGTTATGTGTTGCCGAGCCAGCAGAAGGAAGAGGCCGAGACGGCGGCGGGTCCATCTATCAATCCCGGTCCTTGGCAGGATTGTTTCCTGCTGCATCAAACTAATGGTCCCAGTGGCAAAAGTAAACTTCGCACGAGAAACAGTTTAATGGAATCCAGGGCCGCGGGGACCATTAAAATGAAATAGTGCGCGCGGACCGAACGGACGCCGTTCTTCTCTTCCCACCCGCCGGAATCAATCTCTCCTAAGCAGAACGGATGGTTATTGTTTGCTCCATCGAGTAACGGCCCATTAGCCCGCCGACTTCGCCCTTAATGGACCGTGATGACGGACCATTGATATTGCGATCGGATATTATGCAGGTGTCACCAGATACCTGGCTCTAGGGAGGGATGCGCCAGGGATGCGGAGCGCCGCGACGCCGCCAGAACGCCGCCAATAAATCACCCCGACAAATTTAATTATCCTCCCGTCTGCGATAAGACCGGCCGAGCGGAGGAGCCGGCCTCCGACGTCCCACACAAAGAGGAAACAGTCGTAACCCTATACGTCCTATTGAAATCAAGGTATACACGAGTTCCACCAAGCCGGCGGCTCGACGGCTGCGTTACACCCTCCAGGATCCCTTCCTAGTGCGTGCGTGTGCGTGCGTTCCTGTCAAGAAGAGATGTCTTCAGCAGGCGAGCTTTGGCCGGCCACCGCACGCCGTTTTTGTTTGAACGTCACCGCCAGATGTTCGCAATTTGGTGGTGGTTATTATTTGTTTGTACTCCCCCATTGCATCGCGCACTCATTCAACTTACTTCTGCACGCTCCTCCAAAGCCGGCGTTAAATAACCGATGCCCGACGACAATCCCTTTATATCGACCAAAACAAAGTCAAAAATTTCACTTTGTATTCCACCCCAACAACAAACCACCATTTACGGGTTTATTTTTTTTGGTCTTCGTCCCTTCTCACCAAGAACAAAAATCCCTTGATGGCAGCATTGGCAGACACGTGTTCCCTTTAAAACACCAATTCCATTAACTTTTTCTCTTCCGAAGACGCCGAAAATTTCATCTAGCTTGGCAGCTCTGCGCAGCTTTCTTAATTCTTACCAATCCTTCTATTCTTCTCAAGTTTTGGTAGCAGAAATATTACGATTACGTCTTGGAGAATACATATCAACATGCTGACGTTTCTCAAGGTCCTTATGAATTCTCTTCCTCCTTCAAGAGTCAAAGTTTCTTGTGATCTCTTTTATTCTATGGTTTTCGAAAATTCTGATTGTTCTATTTTTTATCGGTTTGGAACTGGTGAAGCTCCTGCCATCTGGAATCTTGTAGTTTCGATTGGAATCTTCTAGTCGAAGCTGTCTACTTCTTGTGTGTTTGAAAACTTAACATGTGTTAGGGTTTGTGAAGATACCGGTTTTTGTGTGTGTTGAAGAATGAAAATTTCTTGTTTCATAGCCATACATTTGACGACGGCATTAACCACCGTCTTCTCGCTTTACAACGTTAGCGTTATCGTGTTTTTGTGTTTTGATGAATCTGGTTGTTCCAAGTCGTCTGTTGTGATTTTTTGTTGATTTGCATTCCGTTTCTATTAATAGCGTCGTCCGAATCGATTTCGAAGCGACAAAGAATAATACCTCGGAGGCCTGATAGCAGGAATTTCGCAATTTCGATCGGAATCTTCACAGCGGGTCGCCTTCTGCTGCTGACATTCGCCGCAGGAGTGGGACCTTTTTGCTCGGGGAATGTATCCGTCTTTGTGTAGGTTATATCCTCGTGGAGATGCACCCGATTCGTAGTTAACATGCGCCGTCTATCGTTCAGCTGATTCAATTACCATATGGAGTTGACGTCATCACTCATAGTTTGACAGGCAAGGTCGGCGTCCTCTCCTCCACAACCACCGATTCTTTCGCCATATTGTCGGATCGACGACACTATTGGTGCATTGCAACTGCAAACAATCGTAAATGTCCAGATGGCGTGTGTCGAATCGTTGCAATCGCGATTTTGCTTCTTCGAGTCGGCTGCTGGCGCGGTTCTTATGCTCGACACGGCCGAGCGCTGTTTGTAAACAGAATAATCGAGTCATGTCCGGAATAACCAATGGTCTTGGTTGCAAAAACGCATCCAGTCAGGTTAATGCGTCGCAGATGAATGTATTTTGTTTGGGCAAAGCGACCAAATCAGATTTGGGAGGACAATCGGAAGTTGGTAACGTTGTTAGAGACAGTTGTGGACGGCGGTGATTTCATTAGCCGTCCCACATGGCGAGGCCGAGAACAGATCACGGTCACAATTAACACCCGCACCGTTTTCGAACAGTCCCGGTTGTCGTTCATTACCATCCGGAAATTAAATAAATCTGTGCCGAGTCGGCGACCCTGGTGCAAGCCGGTTATTTTGCTGTCCAAATCGGATCAAGACGCCAAACGCTGTTGACGAGATGGGGTTGCGATTGAATCTGCATGTAGCGTCGCACATTAACCCGAAAGTGGCCAATTGGCATTTGCATGAGAGCGAGGGTTGCCGCCTAAATACGTATAGCTGCCGGCATCCCCCAGGGAACTGCTAATTCGTAATTCGGCTGATGCGTAGATTAGATTTGTTACTAGTCCCCCATACATGACTTATCCATTTTCTAGCATTTAGTTAAAAGTCAATTATCTGAATCGAGAGGGACGCTTTCAAACGGAGCACCATCAAATTAACTAGAGAGCATCACCGACGAAATTATTCGCATATAAAATTCACTCCACTCACCGCTCCCGGAAATGCCGTAATTGACAGGACGGGGATTCCACACCACCTGGCGAGGACACGCCAGCCAAGATCACAGCAAGTGTCCATAAATCAATCAACCGCATTCATTTTCACCATACTCACCTGTCGCTCTTTCTCTAAACCCTTCACATCTTCATCTATTACATCCTTTCCTTTCTTTGCTTCTTCCACAAAAACTACAATCGTCAAATTTTCCAAAAACGACGACATAGCAAATCTATCTCAATTTCTTCTTCTTGGTGTATTGACGAAATGTCTTCTGGTGTTTCTCCTTGGATTAAAATTCGTGAACTTGTTGGGCACCTGCCGAGGACACGACGACCAAGATCCAGGCAAGCGTCCATAAATCAATCAAGTGGGCCCCATCGACACTGACCCACATCCACGTCCAGCTCCAGCTCGGGTCCGCGACGTGAATTAACTATAATATGTTTTTAATTGACGACATAATAACAGGCCTGTTTACGTGTCAGCTGAATGCAAACATATTTATTAGGAGGGAGAGTACGCCGTGTGGGAGTGGTGTTGTAATTATCGGCACTCATTAAGCAAGCGGTAGCTCAAGCTCCCGATGACCACGGAACCGGAGTCGAAGCTCCAGACGTCGTCGTTTCGACACACCGCGCTTCATAAGAACCATAAAAATGTTACGATCGCACAATAACCGTAACTGTACACCAGACATACTCTGTAGCAGATTTCGCATTTATTTTACGAGTTAATTGTGTTGTCAAATTGACTAAAAACAAAACGCTGCTTTACGCCCATTATTACGCTTTTTACTTTAACGGTGGTCTCGACTTTTCTTTTGTGCACTGTTCCTTCCTCCGGACAACCGCCCCAAACGTTACTGCCGAATAAAATTAGATTCCCCACGTCCGACGCAATTCGCACTCGACCGCCAAAATTACAAATCCTTCCACGGTAATCTCGGCCTTCCATTGCCACTTGTGACAACGAAACATTTCCGCCCCACTTCCATGGAGTAGAAATTAGAATATGTATTCTGAAAAAGAGTACAAGTTTCATCTTCAATTAGTGGAGACGCTTGAAGAGTGAAATGGTGTCCAGGGCGTCCCATCACATTAGCCACCCCTGACGTGCACCCACGGGATGAAGTATGACGTGCATTTATCTTGGCAAAGTCGATTAGCGGACCTGGACGACAATTGGAGGACAAAGTGATCCGTTTTGGTGAGATTTTCCAAATCGCACGAGTTCCGAAAGAGTGTCTCTCTTTGATCTCGGCTGGAAGAGTTGTGGAAGTGCAGGTCTGAGTGTGGAACCGTGTTCTTTGAGACGAGGGCGCCGTCCCTCGACCTTGGTTGTTTTCGGGGCCTGCAGACGCGATGATCGGCTCGTCTCCCGGCTTCCCATCTCGTCAGAGGTGTCGTGTTTCCATATTTTTTGCATGGCGTGGTCCCCTCAGTCGAAAGTGAAGTGTCATGTTTGGTCTACCCGGGGGACCGAACCGCCGCATCCCGACCCGTGCTGTATCCCCGCATCTCTATATTATTTATCTGCTGGTTGCACGACAACCACGCATCAACTTATCGAATTTGATGGAGAAAGTGGCGGCATGCCGTCCCCAGTGACGGTGACGCCGCCACATTCGAATCCATCCGGCGACATCGTCGTAAAATTGAAATTATCCGTGTTGTTGTAACCGCGTCATTAAATTGTAAAGAGGGGAAGTTGTAAAAACTAGCGCCAATTTCGTACGGTTCATTAAGCGGACCAGTTGGGATATCAATTAGACGGTAACGCACCTTTATACGGTGTGTTTTATTAAATAAGGGGCCGAGGAAAAAACGCCGAACGCGACGACGAGTTAGCACCGTGCAGGTTTAAGTATACACCCCTGCCAAGTGGACCGGAACCAACGTTTCCTTCTTCCGGTTATCGACATATGCGCTACGTAAATAACGTGCGGTATGCGATACAACTAGAACGTTTATACCGAGCGAATGGACAAGCATCGACCGCCGACATCTAGTTTTAAGACGTTGTCGTTACCAATTTACATTTAGTACACCGCTATTGTTATTACAATGTGTTGACGGTGTAACCATAAATTGCCTAGATGTCAAACAAGTTTACGTTTCTATAAACCTAGGTTTAAATGGCCATGATTAGGGCAAAAGGCATGTATCGAACCATCGATACGCACTTACTATTTACATATCGATACTTATCAAGATCCGTGCATACAAACTGTAAACATTAAACAAACCGTGACAAACACCCCAGATGCCCATCGACTCCCAACACCACACGTCGAGACCGGTGGAGGTCTCTCCTCCTCTCTGATTTTTAATTTGTGACAGTATTAACAGTACTAAATATTTAAGACGAGATCAGTGCAGATAACTGAAATCAAACTCTCCGATCTTGAACTATTTACTCTACTTTCACTCCCATCTCACGATTTCGTTCCCTCTAGAAGCCAGATCCACAAACGGCGATAAGAATTTTTATCGCTCGCTCTCGATACCACTTTGTACTCGATATTTTAAAACAAGTTCGGCGCGAAACAAATTTAATTAAGAAAATCACAAGCGGGGAATGTTTTTGGCACCAAGACAGTAGTCTTTTGACGACGCTTGCGGACTTCGTCACGGGTGGCTTTACTTTTCGGATTTTTTTGGCACATAGCGTGTAGCTTTTTTGCGACTGAACGATAAGATGTCATCATTTATGCCTAAGTATTGTTTCTGATTGCAGAGGCCGCCGTCGTCGTCGTTATCGTACGGGGGGCCGGTGAATGACGACGTGAGGTCGCCCGGAACACCTGGACCTCTATCCCAAGCACCCGCATCCCAGCAAAGTCTCGACGCCTCGGATCCAGGTAAGCCCCACTCACTAGTCGATAGTTTTCCGTTTTTTGATCGATCGGGGCCCTAATGAAACGTTCGCCTAATAATAAAACTACTTACATAATTGAAAGCCGGACGACTAATGAAGAGTTTGCGCTTCTTCTCGTCGGCATTAGTGGCGATAACGCCGCGCTAATGACTAAATCAATAATTGTTCATTTGCCTTTACACGAAATTACAACTGGCCATTAATAGGCAGGCAGTGCGTCGTTAAATGGACATTACCGGTGGCCAGATCCACCGAAACGATAAAAAACCAGGCCCGAAAACATGTGCGATCATCAGCTGTACCAACCCTCCCATTAAACTTGCATATTACCAACGCCAAAGAGCTAAAACGATCAACCTGTCGGTCGGTGTTGAACGCCATCGGGATCGTTTAAGATGTCGGGTCCTCGAGTGTCGTTGCAGAGGTGGCGGCGTGTTTCTGGAAAAGGAGGAAACGCGATGGGTCGACGGCGTGGAGTGAGTTGTCAATTAGAGAGGCTCGGAGCGATTTGCCTGGCAGTTTTTTGAACGGCACGGAGAATAATACATGAATGGCAACAGTAAATCAAAAGGGTAAAAAACGGGAGCGTTTAACGAAAGTGTGCCGTTTAAACACATGATGCATGCATACATACATAACTTTTTCGCTAACTAACCGGCAGTAAACGTTGAACGGGTGAAGTGAACGCGCAATAAAACGACGACGTCGTCGTCGGCGTGCTCACGTGGCCAGCTCGTAAACTTTCATTAGTCGGCACTGAATTAAACTAATGTCACCACAACGTGTAATTGTGTTGAACACGGCACCTCTGCTATGCAGTAATGCAACGGCGATGCCCCCGACGTGCGTCCGACGCACAAATCTCTATTTATTGGGGCGGCGTCCCGTCGACGTGTCACCATGACTAATGTCGCGTCCGAATCGGAATGTAATCATTAAAAATGCTCCGGGGGATGGATGGAGGAGGATGATATTTCTATTTCGGGAGGACGCGCCGGGGTTTATCTCTCCGGGCCCGACCCTCCCCGTCTCCTTAATGGAAGTTGTTTAAATAGAACAGCGCATCTTTCTTCGCTCTGACTCCGCTAATAGCTTACGGAACGGAATGGAAAACAACTTTCGTCGTGCCACGAAAACATCCCCGACGCGCCCGATCGTCGTCCTCGCTCAATTAGAGCACCACCAGGATCTCGTCCCGAAAGCGTTGTCGCCGCCGACCGTTCAATTAGCATAATCCGTCACGGCGATGAGAAACGACCTGCCACCATCCGAATGCCTGTTGGGCTCCATCCGAACCGGCGATAAGAAGAGGACCAATTATCCAGATAACCCCTTCGCTCTCCTTATCCGACGGGATACGCTCTTATCGTCCGATTTTTCTGTCGCTCGCTCCTCCATCAACCTCGATCATAAATAATCATAAATTCAGAGATGTCTGACGCGTTCCCCTGTCGGAGTTTGATCCATTTTTCAGCATTCGGGAGGTCTCGAAAGCACTACAAGGCCACATGGGTCTATTAAGTGCACCAACACGCAACATCCACAACAGATGTGTGTCGCGAAGCAAGCGCGTTTCCCATCAAATTGAAAGAAAAGTGTGAATCTTTTATGAGTCGTTGTGGTAAGGGTGCCGGTGGTTAAAGAAACCACTTGCGGTCGACATAAATCAAACATTACACAGAAAACCTTCGACTATTAGGGCCTGTTTGTTTGTGTTTTTGTGGAATATTTATATTAGATGGTGCGGTCTGTACGCTTACGTACAGACTTGTCGAGGGCCTTATCGCCAAACACCCTGTGGATAAAAATAACCGCACGCAACGCCGCACACACATACTCAACCAGACGGGGGAGCTAGACGGATTGAATTACTTATCATTTTACAAACGATATTACTCACGAAACGCTCCCAAACGCCCCCGCTTTACAAGCACTAGCCTAGATAGCTTGTGGACGATTCTACCACTCTATAAATTACAAGGAAAAAAAAACAACTCCTAGTCTACAACATCCAGATGTCGAACATCAAAAACAACCAGCTTTTTCAAAACTCGAAACGTAACGAATCCGTCACGTGATTTAGTGTGGTCTTGCCCATGTAAAAATAACAACAATGTCGTTGGTGGATCGAGTTGTTGAAGAAAAAAAAAATCTTGGAAAATCCATATTCGATCGAGAGTTGTTTTCTCCTCCAGGGTCGTGTTTTTGCGACCGTGTGATAAAATGCGATGTGGATGATTAGCTAAAAGCAAGTCTGTGTGAGGTGTAGATCATCATAAGATGTGTTGTTTTGTGTTGTTTTCTTTTGGGAAAAATTTAAAAGCGTTCATTCTTCGGAGGAGATTGTAACAAGACGAAATGAATTTATAAGTTTGCGCTCTCCGGGAGCCCTTTCGCGACGTTGTATATGGAGTGGATCCCGTGATGGGGTTGGTAGTGTTTTATCATTAAAAGGTCCGCCCCGTTCGGTGTTGGCCGTCGTGAGAGTGTCATAAATTAGGTCGTCCGGAAAGAAAATTCGAGGATATTGGAAAAGTGCGGGGTCCGGAAGGGCGTCGAGTTAATTTCTTGTTTCTCCGGGTCTGGAGCGAGAGTTCGGGGGTCGAAACTTTTTCGAGTAATTATGCAAAGTGAATGGGAGCGAGCGGGCCCCATAATTATCTATTTGGAGGCATTGCGAGTTAAGAAGAGGGCTTTCTTGAGAGTGTTAAACAGTGGGTGAGGTAATACCATAACGCTATAATGGTTTCGACGCTTCTCCTCTTCCAAATTCAGCATGCACGGTTCGCCGCTCCTCCACAAGACTTCCATTCGGCTTTCGTTCTTTCCGCCTCGTCAACTTTTGTCTCGATATTTCCGCAAGTTCCGTTCCCAAATAATCCCTCCCGACACACAAAAGCGAACCGGAGATCCTATTCGAATTAAACAAACGACATGCCGTGCAACCGCGAAACATGCCCCCGCTATTATTTACGACTGCGCTTTTACAAATTTTAAATTGCCACCGCCGCCGACCGTTGCGGAATAGTTCCGTGCAATTTGTGTGGCGGCGCACTCGACAAACCGCACCGCATTCATTCGAATTATTTTCGCAACGATCGCATGCCCCGGCACAATTAATTATAATCAGGACAAATCGCGCGATTGACCATTTGCGCGGCGCAAAAAACACAACCCGTGGACGCCGCCACCGCCACAGACAGATAATCCTTGCACTCCTACACCTTTTTCATCTGGACCGGTCATCAAAGCAACAACAAAAATGACATGACTTGATTTGACACCTTAAATAAATCTACCTCCTCAAGTAATCTCTTGGGGTTGGCGTGAAATTTTCTTGTAAAATCTCCCACGTGTATGTGAATTAGTTTCCGTAAATTTTCAAGCACTGGAGAGATTATAATAACAAATTGTACGTCTGTGACGAATGATATCTGCAAATCTAATTTTGACACACTTTTAATGAAAAACAAGCGAGTTCTGAACCCCTCTATTAAGTTAATAAAAAACCCTTCAGCATATACTCGTAGCATTTTAACGACTCTCCTCACAGGTCAGATACAGATCTGGTTCTAACACTATCGGCTTTTTTCGGCGGGTTTCCCTCTTTTTCACCCCTTCCAGGATCGATAAATCCTTCCAAATGTGCGCAACTACTTGTCTTGAAAGCGGGCTAGAGATCTGATTGTTGAGGTCAGTTTGTCTGGTAGAATTGAAGTTTTTAGTGATTTGGGCAACAACTGGCGTTGCGTGGTTGGAGGGAAGGGTTGCGAGTCGGTGCAGTGGCGTTGCGTGGTCACCTCCGAAGATGCATCGTCGGGGGAGACCTGGGGGCCGATAAGGGCGGCGTTATCTCCTCCGCCGTTGCAAATTTAAAATGTTCATTAGCGATAGCGTGCCCGGTCCCCATGATGAATCGTTCTCCGGTTCCGCCGAAACAAAAGAATATATCTCTTGGCTGCCCAATATCTTAATTAAAGTCGCCGATTTATTCCCCTCGACGAGGAAGGCAGGGCACACGAGTCGCTTTGTCTAACGGCGACGAAATGAAATGTAACACGGAGAGTATACTCGCCTCCTTCTCCCAGATATAGAGAAGAAAATAAAAGAGCGTGTTCGTTAAATTACACAATTTAAAAGTTCGTTTCGTGAAATGAATAAGTAAGTGCGGCGGAACCGAAGTCATTTCCATCGGGGATGGCGACGTCGTCGGCGTCATTTGTTTTTATCAGTCGTCCCAAGGGGGCACACGGCGGTGCTGCAGATGGCGCGATAACGAATAGGCAAAAGAGTCTTCGCCTTGGCCGGTCCTGTAATGACCGGAGCGGAGCCGACTACCGGAGTCCTGGAAAGTTCATCATTTGTGCTTAGCGAAATGGCGGCGCCTCCGACCGGAACGAGTCGAAGACTTTGAAAGTTTCAAATGAAATCTTGATAAAAACTCGATAGATTTGCGTCTAGCAAGAACACAAATTACACCAGATCAA